>NC_044980.1:32212936-33412936 GCF_008728515.1 Papio anubis | reverse complement strand
ACTTACAACCTCTTATTGTGTATTTGCTAGCTGAAAATTCTTCTAGGTTGAGGTGGCAGTTTTGTAGGCTGGTAACACGGAGGCTGAGCCCCTCTTCATGGTGGTGTCATACATATTACCCTGAAAGAGGAGCCCACGGCACACATGAGAGGGAGCTACACTAACATGGCGAGGCCAGAACATCAGGAAAGTAGCAACTGCAGAGACTAGAAGATGTACAAAAATTCAAGCCCTAACACGTCAGTAAGTGTTAATAGTTAAAGTGATCTGGCTGAGGCAGGAGAATCGCTTGAACCCGGGAGGCGGAGGTTGCAGTGAGCCGAGATCACGCCACTGCACTCCAGCCTGGGTGACAGAGAGAGACTCCGTCTCAAAAAAAAAAAGTGATCCATCACGCTCCTGTCTGCTTTTCTCTGTATTTTTTTTTTTTTTTTTTTTACTTTCAAAATTTCATAAAAGCTTGTGAAAGTTAGTTTTGGTCTGTGGGTCCCTTCTTCAAGGTGAAACATAACCTATCCCATCCATGAAAAAATAAATTCATCAAAATGGAGAAGAAAGATAGCATCATTTGCCTGGACCCTTATGAGGACCAAAAAGCACCCAAAATAATTCCTAAAGAAACTTGACACTGTCATTATAAACAAGACTGGGAGAAAGGGACCAGCCACAAATGTGAATGGTGATGTTCAAGGGCCATGTTTTGCATTCAGGCTAGATATACTATCAGTCCTAGATTTGGTTGCTGTATCAGTTAACATCCCAGCTGGAAATAGCTTGCACATTCAGACTGGGTAATTGAAGGAAAGTTTTATAGAAGGGACAACAGAGTTGCGTGATGGGTCACTTTACCATCCCTAAGCCTGAAGGGAGGAGAGAAAGGAGCAGTTGCCAAAACTGAGAGATGAGAGAGAAAGAGAACTTGAGCTGTTCTCTGGAGAGATCAGTTTGACAGGAGCCAGGGCTGTGGGTGGAGCAGGGAGGGAGCTGAGAGCCAGGGAACAGATACCTCCTCCCTTCTCTCCTCCCTCTCTCTGATTTCTGGGCACTACTTCCCATGGTCTGAAGCCAACTGCAAAGCCAGAAAGCAAGAGGGCCTGTGGATGGAGCTGACCTCTTGGGTCACACAGAAGGGTGGAACAGGGTGGAGAGTGGGTTTGGTGAACAACCAGATCAACAGGTCAACTGCTTTTCAGAACAAAGAACAGAAATAATGTGGGCTCTGTCTTCTGGGAAGTAATGGCTCCTGAAGCAGGACTTTAAAAAACTGGAAACAGAGGAAAAGATTCTTCTTAAATGTGAAAATTAAAATGAAAAGAGTGTGTTTGTCTATAAAGTCTCTATTTTTCTGCAGACACACCCATACAAACCCAGACACACATATCACACACATATGGCTAGTCCATATAAATTCCTCTACCTATAGAATTAATGGGACAGTGATTAATACACTCAGGAAACTCACTATCAGACAATGGGTGGCTACGTCTAGGCCCAGTTCCTGCCCCTAAATCATTTTCATGATAACACGAGAACTTTTGGAAAACAAAAGGACAATTTTTGCATTAACAATTTATCATCAACTGTCTTGGAAAATATGTCAACACAGTTATAATACAAACTACCTCCGAACCTATTCTCTAATCCAGTGTCATCCAGGTGATCTGGGGATTTATGTAAAATCATTCAGCCCAGGCACCTTAAGATACTAATAGTACCTTATTAGGTAGCTGCAATATCAGCCAGATAAAATCCATAAGGCCACCTTGCTTTTATTTAGCACCTTACAATTTCCAAAAGAATTTAACAGGGCACAGGTACAAATTGTATTCCCTTGCCATTTTAGGAGATAGAGATAAGATGGCCTAATTTGTTTATCTAACCCATTGCTTAACATAAGTGTCCAGCTTATAGTTGAATAAATATTTGTTAAGTTGAATTGACCTAAAAAGTCCCTGAAGAAAGAGGAAAACTGGAAAGTTGAGCATGTGAGGCTTTGGTTTCTTCTCTCTGGTGAAATATTTGTTAAAAAACAAGTGGAAATTAGTTTTCATGAGCTAGATCTGTACATGAAAAGTCAGCAAGAATCAGCCTCTGATTCTGTGGCATACAAAATAGTGGGCTCTGGGATAATGATGACCCTTGGGGTGTGAATAAGGACTGAAGGGATGTGATTGGGGGACTTCTGGGGTTCTGCTCATATTCTTTCTTGTTTGCAGTGCTGATTATACGAGTACTCTCAGTTTTTGAAAATTTAGGGAGCTGTAAACTCACGTGCACTTTTCTGTATATATACTAGACATTAAAAATGTTTATACACTAGCAACCCTCTATAGTAATCCAGCTTCGAATTATAGCACCTCTGGAGCAAATAACCTCAAGTTGTGTTTAATCTTGAAAACTAATTAATTTATAAAGAGGGAGGGCTTTGGAGGGAATGGTTTGGGTTGGAATCTTGGCCCTGCCACTTGCTAACTGGGAGATCACAGTTGTGTTACTTAACATCTCTAAGGTTTTGTTTTCTCATCCATAAAATGGGCAAATAATAATAGCTACAGAATTGAGGTGTTGAGAGGACCAAGCAAGGTAGCCCACGTGAGGTGCTTAGCACACGGTCTTGCACATGGCCAGCTGTCAATAAATGATGCCTAGGTCTCTTATAATTATTGGTAGATACAAATCTCAGTTGTCAAATTCTGGTGTGCAAGAAATTCAACTTTCTTTATGTTTCTATACCTGATCTTAGTCTTTTTTAAGTCCTTATTTTTAGGGGTAGCAGAAACTTAATTTCTGTCATTTCAGATTTCCTATTCTGAGATTAATTCTAACTTTCAGGAGGCTCCTCATGTTCCACGCTGTATCTGCCGAACTGTATTATTCCTGTCTGATCTTGGGTGGCCACCCACACAGATGCCAACAGCCAGGCTCCTTCCTGTTCTCTAGGCTACTCCCATGACTCCATGGGGGACATGGAATGGTTGTAATGCTCCTGCTCGTTACCCAGGTGAGGGTACTATATGAGGCTGTTTCAGGCTGTCTGTCTAGATGTGTGCACACTTTCCACTCTGGGATCTTAAAGCCCACCAACACTTCGTCTGAAAAAATGGTTTGTCTTCCCCCATCCCATCCTCTAGCCCATCCTCCCTCAACCAATGAGGAGAGCAAGACAGGGGACTTCTGTATTACTTAGCAGAATGACTAAGCTGGTGTAACAAAGAGACTCCCAACCAGAGAGAAGATGAGATATCTTCAGTGTTATCATCTGCTCTGCCTGGACTGAAGGGCAAACTGCTTCATGAATTCGTTCAGGGAACCAGGTGTCTTTTATCTTATTACTCCACCATCCTTTAAAATGTTTCTTCTTCTCCATGGTCAAAGTCAAGCTGAGGCATATTCGTGCTCCAGATCACAGGTAGGAGAAAAGGGGATAAATCCAGGCAAGTCCTTTCCTTTAAACAGGTAAGACAGAAGTTGCACAAAACATTTCCACTCACAGTCTTTTGATGGGGACTTATCACATGACCTTACCTCTACTGACTTAACCAAGCATTCCTTCCAACTATGTTCATACTCTGCTTCTGGTAAATACCTGCTCCTCCATTGTGCTAGTGTTCCTGGTGCTGTTTACTTTCCATTTCAGCTGGCGTCCCAGGGCCACTTTCTCTTGGCCTATCCCTTAATTGGCTTTGAGGGTGGAAGGATAACAGAAACTATGGAGATAGAATCAATGGAGCTTGACAATTTATTATAAATACTTGGTGAAATAGAAGGAAGAGTAGAAAAATTTTTTGTTGTTGTTGTTGTTTTAATTTTGAGCCTGAGAGTGATTTGGGATTTTCACAACATAAACCAACAATATGGAAAATCCTGGAAGAGGAGCAGATTTAATGAGAATAAAAATGATAATAGTGAAAATAATACCAATACTGAGCATAAATTACGTACTGAGAACTTTGAATGCATTACTCCATTCAGTCTTCGAAACAACACCTACTCACTTTTGTTTTCACAACTAAAGGATGAAGAACCCGGGGTTTAGAGAATTAAAGCAAATTGCCCAAGGCCACATTGCTGGAAGCAGCAGAAGAGAGAGTTGACACTGACCGGGAAATCCAGAGCTTCTGCACATAATCACTGTGCTATGCTGTGTCCCCTCTGAAGCTATGTTAAGAAGAGGAATCTGATCCTAGAATTAGTCATGACTAGTATCTGGGAAGCTGAGAAGATTCAAAGGCTCGGTGAGAGGATGGCTGAAGGTTTCTCAACAGCTGGGGCTAGAATCATCTGGAGGCATCTTGGCCCAATGTCTTAGTCCTTTGGGGCAGTTATAACAAAACACCATAAATGGGATGGCTTATAAACAACAGAAACTTATTTTTTCACAGCTCTGGAAGCTGAGAAGTCCAAGATCAAGGCGTTGGTAGGTTCAGTGTTTGGTGATTCCCACTTTCTCATAGATAGCCATCTTTTTGTTGTAACCTCATATGGCAGAAGGGGTGAAGGATCTCTCTGTGGCCTCTTCTTATAAAGACACTAATCCAGTTCATCAGGGCTCTGCTATCATGACCTACTTGGCTTGCAAAAGCCCCTCCTTCAAATACTTCCACATTGAAGATCGATTACCTTTCAACATACGAATTTGGGAGGAATATTCAGTTGATAGTACTCCCATTTCTTGTGGTTGATGTTGACTACTGACTGGGACCTTAGTGGGGCTGTCAACTGGTGTTCCCACATGTGGTCTCTCCATGTGGGCTGGGCTTCCTCACAGCATGGCAGCCTTAGAAGTTCTGGACATTTTACATGGCAATTTAGGGAGAAGGTGTTTTATACAACATCTGCCTAACCAGTAAGACTAGGTTGCTACATCTTCCTAACCAGGAAGCTGCATCACATTTTATGATTAGTATGGTGATATTAAAATAGATCCATAAATGCCTTGATACTCTTCCTTCAAAAGGTGTACCCTAATTCTCCTTTCTCAGATGTGAACTGTACTTAGTGACTCATTTCTAACAAGTAGAATAATGCAGAAGTGAGGACATTTGATTTCCAAGATTAGGGTATAAAGGCATTATGGTTTCCTTCTTGCTCTGTCTTGAGTCACTTGCTCTGGGAAAAGCCAGCTCCTGGGATATTCAAGCAACCCTATGGAGAGGACCCCAGGGCAAGGAACTGAGCCCCCTGTCATTAGCCAGCAACGCACTGAAGACTTCTGCCAGAATCCATGTGATCAAGCCATCTTGGAAGCCCATCTTCCCGCCTCAGTCAAGTCTTCAGATGACTGCAGCCCAGGCTTATATCTTGACTGACACCTTGTAAGAGGCTCTGAGATAATTGCCAGCTAAGCCATCCCCCAAATCTTGACCCATAGAGACTGTGAGTAATAAACATTGATCACTGTAAGCCAGTAAGTTTTGGGGTAATTTATTGTGAAACAAGAGATAACTGATACACCTAGACTCAATAAGTCATATAACATCATTGGCTGCATTCTATTGGCTAAGAGTGAGTTTCTAAGGCCAGCCCAGATTCAAGAGAAGGAGACACTGATGTAACTACTCAATAGAATGAGTGTCAAAAAAATGTGCAGTCATGGTTTGAATTACCACAAAATGTTAAGGTTAGTGTACCTTTAATATAACTGGGGAGATAGCTCCAAATATATAGAAATGCAAGATTTTTGCCACTCATGAAACATAATTAAATAATTGCTCATGTAATTTCTTACTGAATTTCTATTATTCCACTAGGTTGTGATTTGCAGAGGATAGCAGGATTTGCAGATCTGTTTTGTTCATCTTTGTGTTTCAGGAGCCATGTAGTGTTTAACAGATACTATATGCTCATGAGGTATCTGTTTAACAAATACATGTACAAACCTTAGTTGATCAGAAAACTATGAACATATATATCTGGCCCTGGAAGTTTTTGTTCTGTTTTGTTTTTAAATTGTTATCCCCAAATAAACTTCCTGAATAATGCTTGAAAATATATACCTCAACATTTTCATTTGTATAAGATTGTCTATTGTTTACTGCATTATGATAGTCTTAGTTTATGGTTTCTCAAAGAATAGTATGGGAAATGATTTTAGGAATTGCACAGATGAAGATTTTATGTTTTAATGGCTATGTGATTATTTTATTGTGCATTAAAAAGCACAAAGAGGCCAGGTGCAGTGGCTCATGCCTGTAATCCCTGCACTTTGGGAGGTTGAGGTGGGTGAATCACTTGAGGCCAGGAATTCAAGACCAGCGTGGCCAACATGGTGAAACCCCTGTCTCTACTAAAAATACAAAAATTAACCGGACATCATGGTGCATGCCTGTAATCCAGCTACTCAGGAGGCCGAGGCATGAAAGTCGCTTGAACCCAGGAGGCAGAGGTTGCAGTGAGCCAATATCATGCCACTACACTTCAGCTGGGGTGACAGAGTGATACTCTGTCTCAAAAAAAAAAAAAAAAAAAAAAGTACAAAGAATACAAATTGTGTTAAATAGTAGATAAATACAATAGGTAGCATGAAGATATGGTAAGAATTACAAAAGTGATAATTGGATGACTGGAGTTGGATAAATATGGTTAGGTTCACCTTACAGAGCAAGACATATAATCTGTGGTGGAGATACTTCTATCTCTGGTAAAAGGGAAGGAAAAAATGAAGCTTAGAGGTATTTACATGGTGCTTTTTCCACCATGGTGGGTGTCGTGTAATTCAAGCAATCTGTTTCAAATTCTGCTCTTTAGTTCCTCATAAACATAGAGATCTGACAGTTGTACACAATCTCATCTGCCAACATATTTTACCTTTATGTCATCTCCCCAAATTTAAAGACTTCACAATTCTCATACATTAATAACAACAGCAGAAGGCTTTATTTTAGTGGCTAAGACCAGAATTGTGACTTATTCAGTGTTTCTTGGATCTCTCTTACACCATTTAGGGATAGGTTTGTAAACCCATCTTTCTTAATCTAAATTTGCAGTTCTGTTGAGTTTTAAGTGAACCCACTACACCTAAAGTCTCTTTCTTGAAGTTCATTTATGGGAGAGGGAGTGTATTAGTTTTCTATTGCTGCCATAACAAATAATCATGAATTTAGTTACTTAAAATAATACCAATTTCTTACCTTGTAGTTCTCTATGTTAGAAGTCCAAGTACAGCATGGCTCAGGTGGGCCATCTGTTTAGAGTCTCATAAGGCTGAAATCAATGTGTTGGCAGGGATGCACTCCTTTCTGGAGGCCCAATCCACTTCCAAGCTCATTCGGTTGTTGGCAGCATTCAGTTCTATGCAGTTATAGAACTGAGCTCCCTAGGTTTTCTTGTTTGTTTCTTTGTTTTACTAAAATAGAGACAGGATCTCACTAGGTTGCCCAGGCTGGATTCAGACTCCTGGGCTCAAGTGATCCTCCCATCTCAGCCTCCTGAGTAGCTGGGATTAAATTGTGTGCCAGCACACCTGGCTCAAGAGCTCCCTGTGCTTAGTTTGTAAAAGCTGCCTGCATTCCTTGGCCCTCTTCATCTTCATAGCCAGCATCTCGTCTTTTAAGCCTCTCTCAACTCCCCTTCTGCCTCATTTCTGCTTTCAGGTAGAGAAAATTCTCTGTTTTAAAGGGTTCATATGATTAGACTCGGTGAACCCCATATAATGCAAGTTAATCTCCCCGTGTTAAGGTGAGCTGTACTCTTAATTACAGCTGTAAAGTCATTTGATGACAGTAATTTGATTAGCATTTGATTGAATAACCAGGGGACAGGAATTTTGGGAGAACATCTTTAAAATTCTGCTAACCACAGGGAGTATCTCAAATAGTAGGATAAAAAGTGGCCGGGCACGGTGGCTCACACCTATAATCCCAGCACTTTGGGAGGCTGAGGTGGGTGGATCACGAGGTCAGGAGATAGAGACCATCCTGGCTAACACGGTGAAACCCCGTCTCTACTAAAAATACAAAAAATTAGCCAGGCATGGTGGTGGGTGCCTGTAGTCCCAGCTACTCAGGAGGCTGAGGCAGGAGAATGGTGTAAACCCGAAACCCAGGAGGCGGAGCTTGTGGTGAGCCGAGATCGTGACACTGCACTCCAGTCTGGGCAACAGAGCAAGACTCTGTCTCAAAAAATAAAAAAAAAATCTATGAACTAAAAAGGTTAATTAATTGCCCCACATACACCAAAAATTCAAGGTAAACCAAAGACAGGATAAATACTTCCCTTCAATAGAGGAAAGGTGTCAGATGAAAAGCATTTACTGGTCCATAGCAATTCTGAAACATCCTAGGCCAATATTACCAAGTTTCCTTGTTCTGGAAATAGGTAACATTTCTTGATTCAGCCCCAGTTCTGCTCCCTGGGAATAGTTCTCTAATCTATTTTTCCCCATGGCTATTGATTCTGCTTTTTGGGAGATCCTTTTGTTCTCATCATCTCCCTTGCTCATTTCTACAGGGGTATTATAAAACAGGTCATTTTTGGTGGCTGAGCTACATTCACTACCTGTTTCCTATGTGGAGTTCCAAGAGTGGTTTTACATTTCAAATAATCCTCGTCTCTTTTAGTCCAGACTCTAAGCGCTTTTGTCAATAAGCTGGAAACCTTTGCGGGTTTTGAAACACCCAGAGATTTTTAGACTTGACTCCAAAATTGGCTGGGTGTGGTAGTTCATGCCTGCAATCCCAGTACTTTGTGAGGATGAGGCGGTAAGATTGTTTGATGCCAGCAGTTCAAGACCAGCCTGGAGAACACAGCAAGACCCTGTCTCAAATGAATGAAAGAAAGAAAGAAAGAAAGAAAGAGAAAGAAAGAGAAACAAAGGAAGGGAAAGAAAGAAAGGAAGGAAAGAGAGAGAGAAAGAAAGAAAGGGAGAAAGAAAGAAGAGAAAAGAGATTTGACTCCATTCCATTCCGTTCCATGTACCAAAAGTCATACCCATAATTCTTTTAAACTATGCTTCTCTCTTTAGACGTAATTACTGCTAATTTAGGCATACCAGGCTGCTGTGGAAACATGCCCTTAAGCTTCCTAAGACTCGTTTTGTCTAGCAGCATGAACTGTTTACATGGGCAACCTGTCTGAAGACAAAGTATTAATATAACATTTTTGACCTCTCGAGTTCTCTATTAAAGGTAAAGTCCTTATGAAGGAAATTTTCTGGAGCCTGTCAAGGAGCTGCTTTCGGTCATGCTGTCCCACTGTCTTCCCTAGGTGTAGACACATAATCAACAATGATCATTTAGACAGAGCAGCTTGGGAGCCAGGCAGGGTCGTGGTGCTTGCCAGACCTCAGCATCATTAACTGTAATCCTTTGTCATAGGACACAGCCACCCGGCCAGCTCTGCCTTTTCCTTCACCCCTCTTACAAGCTGTCACTTGCTTTCAGAAACCTTGCCAGTTGGCCTGGGAATTAAACCCTGTGGGGTGACCCCTGCGAGAAGATGCCTGTCACCAAGTACATGCCTTAATTACTGCTGTCACCTGAAAACAGCCATAGGAACCAAAGCAAGTGCGTGAATCCGAGACAGCATGAAAATCTGTATCAGACCATTTTGTGCCAGAAGGTCCCGAGTTCTCTGGGTCAGGGCTTTTTAACAGAATAGAAAGGAGCCCCAGCAATCATCTCTCATCCTGTAAATCTGCCCAGTGTCTGTCACATAGTTGGCAAAGACACTGATTTTTCAGAGGCAGTCAATGCTGGCAGACAATCAGGATATCTGAAAGCCCTTTTCTTTTGGGAATAGCAAAACTTGCACAGTTCACTTCATGCTGATCTTCTCTGAACTCAGTCTTTTTGTGACATGTCTATTAAAAAGAGCAGTTAAAAAGTATGAGGTTAATTCTTGAGCTATAGATGAATTCCTTCTAAGTACCACAACTATGCTTTGGGTAGTTGCTACTTGGTGAGTGTTAAGAAGTATACGCTCAAGGCAATTTAGACTGTGGTTTCCAAACCAGGAAGAATAACATTTTAAAATGATAGATTACCAGACAGTGCTGGAAGATTCTGGTTTTGGATGGAGTCTAGAAACATGTTTTAAAATGTTCTTCAAGCAGTTAGGTGCAGTTCATTGTTGTAAAAAGTAAGATCCATATTTTGGCGACTTTACACAATCAAAATGTCTTTCGTGCTCATATAACAGTTTGGTAAATGTGTCCTGGGTTGGTGGGTAGCTTTCCTCTATATCATGATTTGGAGACCCAGGATTCTTTCATTTTGTACCCCAAAGAGAACACCAAGTAATCGTGGCAATGCCACAGCAGGAAGAACCTGTCTTTCCTGGGGCTGGGGAAGCAAAGAGAAGAGGTTGATATTATTAAAACTTATGAGGGCTCCCATGGAGCAGAGATGCAGACATCTGAGGAGGCTGCCATTCAGCTGCTGCGGCTGTCCCCAAGCTTGGAGGGGGGCTCCCACGGGGCTGCGACTCGATGAGGAGTGGGTGTTGGTTGGCTGCTGGTGGTGTCTCCAAGGAGGCACAGTGAAGCCAGTTCTGGCCATGTCGGGAAAACTGCACACTGGATTCAACTGCTGCTACTGGAATGCACTGTCTCTGCTGGGGAAAGAAGAAGGGCTAAGGTGAGGCTTGTGGGACCTGGAGGCAAACAGGAAACCCACAAAAAGCAAGTGGGAAGGAGCAAATCTCTCCTTCCTTCCCACGCTTCCAGTTTTCTTCTAGAATCCCTGTTGGCAGAAGCCAAGAGGAAGCCAGTTGGCAAAGCAGAAGCCCAGCCCCAGCATTATACAGCAGAGAATAGCTGAGTGGGTGTGAAGGTAAGAAGCAGTAACTCAGTCACTGGTACCATGACGTGTCCTTGGGTTAGGGGCAGTGGGTAGCCCTAATCACCTATGCTGGATTCCTTCCATTTGTCTCTTTGGATCTGTCTCCACCCTTCCCACCTTCGCGGTGTCCCCAGCTGTTGTCTATGTGATGCACAATA
The DNA here is from genome assembly GCF_008728515.1 of Papio anubis. Classification (NCBI taxonomy): domain Eukaryota; kingdom Metazoa; phylum Chordata; class Mammalia; order Primates; family Cercopithecidae; genus Papio; species Papio anubis. The sequence continues at coordinate 33,402,000 of NC_044980.1, read as the reverse complement.
GGCTGCCTGGCAGTCTAGCTTCTGGCTGTGAGCACGGCTAAGAGATGGAGAGAAGGAGGGGAGTGAGGATGGGACACACACTCACCTGATTCCCAGCTATGGGTCTGCTGTGTTTTTCCTCGGAGTTCCTCTTCTCTGCCTCTTAAGACCATGGGGTGGCAACACGGCTTTGCTGCTTTTAGCCCCAGCACACGGCACCATTTTCTGTGGGTTCCCAACAGCCAGTTCCCATCTCTGTAATTTATTTCTTTATTAGACTCTCCTCACATCCTCCTAATTTCAGAGTGCCACTGTTTTTCTGGGACCTTGATTGATAGACAGTCTAAGCTTGAGATGAAAAGAAGTGGACACAATTACAGGGAACCAGAGAGGAGACAGTCAAAGGGGAGAAAGCCACCTAATGAGCAGTGGCCTTCTGTAGAGGGACCGTCAACTGGGTGACTCAGTGGGGAGGCAGATGGTGCATTCTGATGGTGGAAATAATTAACCCAACATCTTTCTCTCCTCTTCCGATTCCTGACTTCCTCTGACAGCTCTTCACTGGCCAAACCCAATGAGAAGACAGAATCGAGGCTGCTGGTAGTGTGTCCTCAGAGACCAACACCTTGGTCAGACAGGAGGTTGAAGAAGGCTGGAAAGCAAAACTGGAGGGTGAACAGAAAAGTTCCAGCAATCGGGACACCAGGGGCATTTGACACACAGATAATATACAACCATCCTACTCTATGCAAAAAATTTATTTTCAATAATATTCAGAAATAATTATTTTGATCTTGATTTAATCCTTAGCTTTAAACCAATTCACAATTTAGAAAGAATGAATTGGCCGGGCACGGTGGCTCACGCATGCAATCCCAGCACTTTGGGAGGCCGAGGCAGGTGGATCACTTGAGGTCAGGAGTTGGAGACCAGCCTGACCAACATGGAGAAATCCTGTCTCTACTAAAAATACAAAATTAGCTGGGTGTGGTGGCACATGCCTGTAATCCCAGCTACTCAGGAGGCTGAGGCAGGAGAATCGCTTGAACCCGGGAGGCGGAGGTTGCAGTGAGCCGAGATTGTATCATTGTACTCCAGCCTGGGCAATAAGAGCAAAACTCTGTCTCAAAAAAAAAAAAAAAAAGAAAGAAAAAAAAGAAAGAATGCATTTCAGTGCACAGGCATTATTCAAATTCAGTAAAACATAACATGAATGAATTTAATTTTGCACTTATTAAAGAAAAATATTACACATCTCAGCTCTAGACTTAAGTTAAAAACTCCACTGGTCATGTGCAATGACAGAATTGAAATAACTCAAGCTATGTTTCTTCCTCTTTACAAACTTTGCACTGTCATAGTCTATTTTGAGTTTATTGTTTAAATGTACACATGTGCCATACCATAGGCTTTTGGAGAAATGAGCTATATCCTAAGAGAGCTTCAACAGTTTGAAGCTGTTGAAGACTTACACTTGAAACAAATATGTGTAGCTGAGTCTGTGTGTAGCTGTGTTTGGACTAAATGCTGACTGGATGTTCTCTGAATTAACTCCCATGTGGCATACAGTGTTTCTTAAAACATAAGATACAAAGAGCAGGCTATTTAAAGCTTGCATACATATTATTAAAATTCAACATTAGCTACCACAATAGTTTGAAACTTAGACCAACAAAAGGTTGTTTTACTGACATCATTTAGATTTGCTGGTGCATGATGCTAATAAAAGCAGATCAATTTGGTGTGGGTTTCATTATTGCTTTTAAAGTCTCCCTGGGTCATGCCTGCACTGGGGTCGACTGCTCCACTACCTGCCCGTGGCCCACTCCTTCATCTAGCCCATCTTTCGGGTGTTTTCTATCATAACTTCTGCTTGCTCAAATTCCTGTTTACTCATAACTTCGCCTGCCACAAGATCTTGTGAGTGAGCTGCCCTCACCAGTCCTGACCTTCCTACTTTGAGTCTCATTGTCTCCTTTCTTAATCTCTCAGAATGACATAATTCAAATCCCTGCAAGAGAGACTTTTATTTGGCCAGCTCATCTTTTGGAGCAGACAGTATCACTGGCTTTTAGCTAGATGGTGCATTGACCCTATTGGCTCTGATAACCAGAGGAGGATGGGGTCACTGACCCAAATCATGCCTGTCCAGGAGGGACTCTGCACGACACAGATTCTGGGATTGGTGAGTGTAATGCCCGGAAAGTTTGAACATGCATAGAAATCCCTAAAGGCAAAACAAGAATTCATTTGTGAGATAGAGCACTGCATGTGGAGTCAGGTGTACCTGGTTTTAAATCCCCGCTCTGATGTTTTTGCAAGTCTGATATTTCCTCATCCTTAGTTTGCTTATAGTGAAATAGGTGTTTCAGCCGGGCGTGGTGGCTCACGCCTGTAATCCCAGCATTTTGGGAGGCTGGGGCAGGTGGATCACCTCAAGTAAGGAGTTCGAGACCAGCCTGACCAACATGGTGAAACCCCGTCTCTACTAAAAATGCAAAAATTAGCCAGGCATGGTGGCACACTCCTGTAATCTCAGCTACTTAGGAGGCTGAGGCAAGAGAATCACCTAAACCTGGGAGGTGGAGGTTGCAAGGAGCCAAGATCGTGCTATTGTACTCTAGCCTGGGAAACAAAAGCGAAATTCTGTCTTGGATAGATAAATAAATAAACAAACAAACAAACAAACAAACAAATAAATAAATATCGTTGTTTCATTTAGGTAGAGAATGCAAGTCCTAAAACTTAAAATGTCTGAAACAAAGTCATAGCAAGAAGTCTAGCTGTGGATGGCTGCCAGCATTGGTTCAGGGTCAGTTTCTCAGAGCATCTTTTGGCCTTTCTCCTATACTTGTCCCATCACAGTTGCATGATGGCTCTTGCAGCTGTAGACATCCTGTCCTTCTCCAGGTAAGAAGAAAGGGGAGGTGGTGATGAACCCATGGACCCAACTTTATGCCTATTGGAAAAAGCGAAGGGCTCCCTAGACTCCCAGCAGATCTGCACTGATGTCTCTTCTGCCAAGGCAGTGTACAAGTCCACCCCTGGCTACAGGGCAGGCTAGGACAAGGGTATTTGTGTGGGGCTAGACATAGGCTTCCCAGAACAAAACTGAGATTCTACCAGCAGAAACACAGGAGAGAGTATCGGCATTAGGAAGGTGGGTGGGATATCACAAAGGGATTAAATCTATCTGATCTGTTTCCTTCCAGGGTAGTTGTGAGGATCAAATATTTGTGAAATGTGCTATGGGGCTGTATTAGTCCATTCTCACACTGCTATTAAAAAACTGCCTGAGACTGGGTCATTTATAAACAAAAGAGGGTTAATTGGCTCATAGTTCTGCATGGCTGGGGAGGTTTCAGGAAACTTACAATCATGGCGGAGGGCGAAGGGGAAGCAAGTACTTTCTTCACAAGGCAGCAGGAGAGACAGGAAGTACCACACTTTAAAACCATCAGCTCTGGTGAGAACTCACTCACTATCACGAGAACAGCATGGGGAAAACGACCCCCATGATCCAATCACTTCCCACCAGGTCCCTCCCTCAGCATGTGGGGATTACAATTCGAGATGAGATTTTGGTGGGGAAACAGAGCCAAATCATATCGGGGCCCTTTTCGAAATGAAAATATGAAGCTACCCTACTTGATCATTCTATTTCCTACGGCTGTTTTCCTAAAAATGGGCCCTTTTTTCCACTTTACTTTGAGAACCACCAAACAAAACTGAGTCTGGCCTGACACTGCCTACCCTTTTCCCTTTCAACCTCATCCCTGCACGTGCCCTTTGCCCTCTGACAACTCTAACCTCTTTCCAAGGTCCTTGAATTCACTAAGACTTGTTTACTCAAGGGCCTTTGCTTTTGCAACTTTCCCTGCTTGGAGCAATCTTCCTCCTTTCTGTTACTTCTGCAGAGAAGTCTACCCTGACTCTTCACCAATGTGAAAAATCCGCTTGCTCTTTCCTGGCTTTCTTTCAGAGTGCCGAGCACAGTCTTCATTTCTGAACAGTCTATTGATTAGCATTTATCTGCTTAAAAGGCAGCCTACTGTAACATTTGAAGGTCTGAGTGCTGGAGCTAGACTACCTGGATTTAAGCGCTTCCCAGCTGTGTGATCCCGGGAAAGTTATTTTAATGTCTGGTGCCTCAGTTTCCTCATCTGTAAAATAGAGATATTAATATCACCTACTTCATAGGGTTGGGGAGAGGATTAACTGTTTATATTTGTAAAGTGCTTAGAGCAGTGCTCTGTGTATAGCAGGGATTATGTGAGTATTAAATAAATAAAAGAAATAATATCTGTTTCCTCCACGATACTGTGTGATCTATAAAGAAGGGAACTGTAGCCGGGCGCAGTGGTTCACGCCTGTAATCCCAGCACTTTGGGAGGCCAAGGCAGGCGGACCACGAGGTCAGGAGATCAAGACCATCCTGGCTAGCACGGTGAAATCCCGTCTTTACTAAAAACTATACAAAAAACTAGCCGGGCGTGGTGGCGGGCGCCTGTAGTCCCAGCTACTTGGGAGGCTCAGGCAGGAGAATGGTGTGAACCCAAGAGGCAGAGCTTGCAGTGAGCCGAGATTGTGCCACTGCATTCCAGCCTAGGCGACAGAGCAAGACTCTGTCTCAAAAAAAAGGAAAAAAAAAAGAAGGGAACTATATCTGTTCTTTCACTGTAGTGCTTAGCAGAGTACCAGGCCATGTTATTGTTGTTGTTGCTGCTGTTGTTTTATATCCAGTGAGTATTAAATATTTGCCAAATAAATGAATAAATAAATAAATAAATAACGGAGTGATGTTCTGAATTGGAGTGGGAGTAGAATAACATTGCAGCATCTCAGGGTTTCAGTTTTCTGAAACAATATTTTTATTGATTAAGAAGTAGAAGATCAGGCACAGTGGCTCATGCCTGTAATCCTAGCACTTTGGGAGGCCGAGGTGGGCGAATTACCTGAGGTTGGGAGTTCGAGATCAGCCTGGCCAACATGGTGAAACCCTGTCTCTACTAAAAACACAAAAATTAGCCAAGCATGCTTGGTGGGTGCCTGTAATCCCAGCTACTCAGGAGGCTGAGGCAGGAGAATTGCTTGAATCCAGGAGGCAGAGGTTGCAGTGAGCTGAGATTATGCTATTGCACTCCAGTCTGGGCAATAAGAGCAAAACTCGGTCTCAAAAAAAAAAAAGAAGTAGAAGTTTCTAACTCCATTGAGTGTTGAATTCCTGCCTCTGGGGTTTGTTAGAACCGAATCTTCCATGATAAAGTGTGGGACTGGTGTGGACCATCAGTAGAATCATTGCTTCTCCTTGCTTCCCAGCTTACAGTAATTGCCTGGGCTTCTAATGTCACCTTGGAGACCTAGTGTCTTGGAGAACTGCTAGGTCTCAGACCACCTAGGAAGTGGAATTGAGACCCCGTGAGACCAATGCATGGGCTCCCACCCATGTGGAAAGCTGCAGCCCTGATTAGGTGTTTTGCTGGCTGACCCCACCACCCTTCAGACAGCGGTTTCGCTGAGTAGCTTGAGCTCTGGCCCCGGTCATGACTCAGGGTTGTTCTGACCCTCTCAGAAGAGAATTTTCCAAAACCCCAAACGACGACAGCTTTATGGGCCAGCTGCACTATGTTCCCTTTGAGAGGCAACCAGGGCTCTTAAATCACATGAAAAGCACATCCAAGTTGTGCTGTGGGGACTCCCATCAGGCAACTGGCTGCTCTACTCAATTCTTGTCCAACACTAGGTCTCCAAGGAGCCATTAGAAGCCCAGTCAAATAGACCTCGATCACCCTGGCTGGCTGCCAGAGCCTGATGGTCCTCGGCCTTCAGAGCCTCTGCAGAGTGAGCGCTGGACAATTTCCTGTGGCCTACGGTCTCCCCAGCCAGGTTAACGTTCAGCCTCCCTGTCTTATGGATCCCCACCTTGTTTTACTGTTTTGTTTGCTGAATGGCCTCAGGGTTTCCCCTTTCCTGCTCCAGCCCATCTGGAAGTCTCTTTATTAACAGTTTATTTGCAAGCTCATGGTGGTCTATGAACTTGTCTGAAATTTCCTGGAAAAGAAACAACTGCTTGAGTCCCAGGGGAACCTTCTGTCAAGCTCTCCTCAGACAATTTTGAGTGGCTATTCATGTGGTATGTGGCTATTTATGCCCTTTCACCCACCCCCGCACACCTTGAAAACAGCCTCCAGCTCCCAATAAAAACATTTCAGAAGTCCTGACAGACAGCAAAGACTGTGTTCTACCCCTAAAAATGTGTAGCCTGCAATGGTACCGAGGATGTGGGGGATGCCACCTTCTAGGCAGGCTCTTCAAGGATAGTTTGAGGAGAAATCCTAGGCGAGTCTTTTAGAAGCTGTTATTTGCTGTTTGTTGGCTTGTGAGCGAGAATTCCTAATCCCACCGAAGTGTGGTTGTGAGAACCAAGCTGTGAGCTGAGGAGGAGTGGAATCGATCCATGCTGAAGATTTGCTTCCGCACCAGTGCTCCCAGTGGAGCCTATTTCTGTCCGCTAGGAACAGCGGTCATTCCGAGTTGTTCCTCCAAGGGCACTCCAGAGCCTGGCAGCCAGCTCCCAAGATTCCCTCGCTATGCAGCTTCTTCGATCAATCACCTCTCGGTCCTTGGCAGCAGCATCCACTTCCCACGGGAGGTCCTGTCCTAAAAGAGAGGGAGCCAGGCTTGGCTTCTGCCCCTGTGTTGGGCCTTGGGTAGCAAAGCACTTGCTAATGCCCTCACTTTTAGGCAAATCCCATATAACTACGCAGCAGACCTTGCATTTTCTTAATGTGAAAGGGATGAAACAAAACTGAAAATGCTGATGGTTTTTGACTAGGAAGAGAACTTAGAAATGACCCAGTTTGCAGGTGTTCAGGTTTTCTTAAGCCACGGTAACCTGCCCTCCAGTGAAATCTTACTGAGAAGCCCATGGGGGTGCCGGTGAAGTGGGGAAGGGTATAGGCCCCACAGACTTGCTCCTCATCCACTTGGTAGTTCCTGAGGCTGTCATGCCAAATGCCTAATATTCTCTAGAGCCCACTTTGAAAGTCACTCGTTTCCATGGAGCAAAGTGTAATTAACCAGAGAACCCAATGGACTCGCCCAAGGTAGGTGTTACTTGGTGACCTAGGCACAACTGGACCCCAGGTCTCTTAAAATCAGGTTTATGCACTTAGAAAAATTCTGCTAATGTTCTCTCTCTCTCTCTCTCTATATATATATATATGTATGTATGTATGTATGTATGTATGTATGTATAGTCTTACTCTGTTGCCCAGGCTGCAGTGCAGTGGTGCAATCTTGGCTCACTGCAGCCTCTTCTTCCTGGGCGATCCTCCCACCTCAGCCTTTCGCATAGCTGGGACCACAAGTGTGAGCCACCATGCTGGGCTAATTTTTGTATTTTTTGTAGAGACAGGGTTTTGCCATGTTGCCCAGGCAGGTCTGAAGATCTTGGGCTCAAGCGACCCACCCACCTTGGCCTCCCAAGGTGCTAGAATTATAGGTGTGAGCCACCACACCTGGACTTAATGTGCAATTTGTTATCCACATTTGGTTTAGAGTTGGTCCTGTGGTGAAACGGTTCAATGCTCATCCCTCTTCTGTTTTCATTAGTTTCAATAATTGCTCTCGGTTGGCATATTAGCCAACTGGGGCTGCCAGAACAAAGTACCAAAGGTTGTATGGCTTAAACAACAGGAATTTATTTTCTGACAATTCTGGAAGCTAGAAACCCCAAGATCAAAATCAGTGGGGTTGGTTCCTTCTGAGGACTGTCTCCTGGATTGGTAGATGGCCTCAATCTTCTCTCTGTAATTGTCTGTGCTTAACTTTCCTCCTCTTGTAAGGACATCAGTCATATTGGAATAGAGCCCTTCCATATGACCTCTTTTTATCTTAATTACCTCTTTGAAGGCTCTATATCCAAATATATCACATTCGAAGGTACCAGGGTTTAGGACTTGAACACATGAATTTGGAGGGAGTGAGACCCAGTTCAGCCCATGACTAAACCTCACCTTTTCTTCCCCCCATGATTAATTCAAAGAGAGCATATGGAAACTATATTCCCTGAATTCTTGTACATTCAAAAACATTTTACTGTAGCCTTCTTTTTCGGTTACTTTTTTCTTTTGAAACCTGGAAGGCATTGTGCTGTTGAATTCTAGTCTTGTAGGTTGTTACAGGGAAAGTCTGAGGCCAGCTAAATGTTTTTCCAGCACCAACTGATGGACACATGAGGGAGGTCACATCCAGAAACACTCAAAGAACAGGAGGACTACAGCCTCATGAGTGACCCAAGGCGAGACCACCCAAAGAACTGTCCGACTGAACATAGCCCAAACTGCTTACCTACAGGGTCTTTAGTCAGCAAAACACTTGTTTTAAGCCACTATGTTGTGGGGATGGTTTGTTACACAGCAATTGATAACTGATACACAGAGCTAGTAGGAATTCTCCCTGAATCACAGTGCTGTTTCTTACAACTTGGGGTTGTTTGGGTAGGCGAATAGTTTAGCCTGTGTTTCTCTCCAGACAATTGACAGCAGCTGTAGGGTTACTCATAATGCAGGGTGGAAACGCTTGCTTCCTCCTGTCTCCCAGAGAGACTGCTTCCTGTGCATATGTGAATCTGAATCGGAGTGAATCCTCTCTCAGCATCACATTCTCGACTTCTCACAGGGGCCAAACTTGGCTCCCACCCTCTGGTGCCCGCCACCTCTCTCAGATCCTCCCTGCCTTCCTGTTTGACTTGCAGTGGGTTTGGAATTCTTTCATCAGATATTTCAGTGGGGGTTGCAGATACTACATAGGTTTATCACACATAGGGTTGCATTTCTGTTTCTTGATTTTTGGGGGGTGAGAGGAGGGTGTGAGAAAGAGGCACTTCCAGATTTGCTGTGACATTAAAAAATATTAGAATTAAAAAATTTAAAAAATATTAATCTGTTCAGACTGCTGTAACAAAATACCACAACCTGGGTGGCTTATACACAAAAGAAATTTAGTTCTTATGGTTCTGGATGCTGAGAAGTTCAAGACCAAGTTTCTCTTAGGGTCCGTGTCTGCTGAGCACTAGCTCTCTGGTTCAGAGATGAACCTTTCACTGTGTCCTCATGCTATGGAAGAGGTGAACAAGCTCCTTTGGACCTCTTTTATAAGGGTACTAATCCCATTCATGAGTGATCCATCCTTATGACTCAATCACCTCCCAAAGGACCCACCTCTTTTAACTGCCTTATTGGGGATTAGATCTCAACATATGAATTTCGGGGAGACACTAACTTTTTTTTTATTATACTGTAAGTTCTGAGGTACATGTGCACAATGTGCAGGTTTGTTACATATGTATACATGTGCCATGCTGGTGGGCTGCACCCATTAACTCATCATTTACATTAGGTATATCTCCTAATGCTATAACACTAACGTTTGAACCACAGCAGCGGCCAACATAAGATTGTCAACTTTTTAATACAAGAAGATTTAAAAAGAGCAGCTATGGCCAACAAATATATGAAAAAAAGCTCGTCATCACTGGTCATTAGAAAAATGCACATCAAAACCACAATGAAATACCATCTCACGCCAGTTAGAATGATGATCATTAAAAAGTCAGGAAACCCAACAGATGCTGGAGAGGATGTAGAGAAATAGGAACGCTTTTACACTGTTGGTGGAAGTATAAATTAGTTCAAGCATTGTGGAAGACAGTGGGGCAATTCCTCAAGGATCTGGAACCAGAAATACCATTTGACCCAGCAATCCCATTACTGGGTATATACCCGAAGGATTATAAATCATTCTACTATAAAGATACATGCACATGTATGTTTATTGCCACAGTATTCACAATAGCAAAGACTTGGAACCAACCCAAATGCTCATCAATGATAGACTAGATAAAGAAAATGTGGCACATATACACAATGGAATAATGGAATACTATGCAACCATTAAAAAGGATGAGTTCATGTCCTTTGCAGGGACATGGATGAAGCTAGAAAGCCTCGTTCTCAGCAAACTAACACAGGAACAGAAAGCTAAACACTGCATGTTCTCACTCACAAGTAGAAGTTGAGCAATGAGAACACATGAACACAGGGAGGGGAACATCACACACCGGGGCCTGTCGGGGGGTGGGGGGCTAGGGGAGGGACAGCATTATGATAAATACCTAATGTAGGTAACGGGTTGATGGGTGCAGCAAACCACCGTGGCACGTGTATACCAACAAACCTGCACATTCTGCACATGTATGCCGGAACTTAAAGTACAATAAAAAAAGAGCAGCTATTTTTTATTATCATCATTCTTTCAGAAAAGAAAGCCATTATAATACCTTATAATTACAAGTCTATAAACTCAGAAAAAAGGATAATCCTTCTTAAGAGAGAATTAAGATATAATGTACTTTAATATTTGTGTTTATGGGAAATATTAATGGATGGAGACGCAGAAAACTTGCCATTTAAAATTAGATTTGGCTGAGTGCAGTGGCTCACACCTGTAATCCCAGCACTTTGGGAGGCTTAGGTGGGAGGATCCCTTTAGCCTAGACGATCAAGACCAGCCTGGGCAACAAAGGGAGACCCCATCTCTCTAAAAAAAAATAGAGCCAGGCACAGTGGTGTACGCCTGTAGTCCCAGCTACTCAAGAGGCTGAGGTGGGAGGATTGCTTTAGCTCAGGAGTTCGAAGTTGCAGTAAGCTATGACCATGCCATTGCACTCCAGCCTGGGTGACAGAGCAAGACTCTATCTCAGGAAAAAAAAAAAAAAGAAAGATTTTACTCAATTTCTCTTTGACTAGTATGTCACGAAAGTGAGACTACAAACTGTAAAAGAACGTTAATCTTCATGTTGAGAAAGAAACTCATCTCTCTCCTTTCCCGCATAAAGTCATTTTTAAATTATCTTAAGGTAGCGATGATTTTGATGTTCCATCAGGTTCTGCTCTTTTTGATAAAATAGTTCACCGTAATAATCTTCTCTGGCTCAAACCATTTCTGACTTTAGGCCCTGTAAGCGCTCTGGACAAGCTCTCTTGTTTATTTATGTGGAGCAGCAAAAGAGTTGGAGGGCATTTTGAAGTTAAAGCAAGAATTCTGCTGCAGAACTAAGGTCACCAGCACTCCACCATCTTTATTTGTCCCCCATTTACCCCGTCGCTGCCTGGCCCCGTCTGCAGACTGTGGTTTCCGGGACACATGGGCTAAGCCTAGCAGCACAGGGCCGCAGATTCTCAAAGCTTTACCTCTGGATTCAGTCACCAGAAAGCTGTGCAGATGGTGTCATATCCCTCTCAAGCACTTAGTGGCTCTGGAGTAAATGTTTGTGGGATAAGAAATGAACAGTTCACTGCAGGACTTACTGAAGTCTCCCTAGGGCCACATCTTGAGACAGAGGCTGCCTGCTCCCGCTGTCCCTGCCATCCCCCCTGCGTCTGGCTCACCCACAGCCTATTCTGCATGTCTGCTGCATGCACTCAGCTTAGAAAAAGCCGAGCTCCCAGAGGGCAGACACTAATATGAGTGCAACTGAGGATACTTTCTTCTTCTTTTCAGAGAAAATGAGTGACGGTCATTCAGAAGCCTAAGGAGAAGGTCTAGGAGGGGCGGATAGAAGAACAGCCAGTGCTGCTGAGGACTGGCTATGGTGAAGGTTGTGCAGTTTGGTGGGAGCCCTGGGGAACTCCATTCTATCCTGTGTGTGATTGAAACCCCCACCCCACAATACACTCACACACACACACATCCAGAGAAAGACAAACCCTGCTCTCGCTGGGTGGGCCTCGTGGCTGCTCCTCTGATCAATGGCCCACCAGAAAGGGACAAATAGACTGAAAAACGAAGTTTGTGTCTAAGAACACAAAAGTGGTTTCTCCAATGGGAAAATAGGCCTGGGCTCTGTGGAGCTCCTCCAGAAAGCCCAGCATAGGGCCCAGCGGGGGCCAACCCCACCCCAGCTGCTGTTTCCTTGCTGCTGCTTTCACGTCCTACTCCACTCACTTGCTGAGACTTTTCCCCATTTGAAATCTGACCCCAGGCTGATGGTTGTCAAATCCCATGGGTTCAGTGCTTACAACAGGGACACAAAGAAATGGCCTTTGAAGGCTGCACTTCACTTCAGCCTTACCTCTCGCTAACTGTGTCATGAGGAGCAAGCCACTACATCTCACGGCAGGTGAAGTTCCCTGGTCTATAGAGGGTGACTCCTGTTGGTACCTGGTACCTGTAAGAAGGCTGCGCATCCAAACAAATCAACCCAGTCAAGGAACCACAGTTAATAATGAGATAACTAGATGCTAATTAATTGTACCTCTTCCCCCTCACTCGAACTTACCTTATATACCAGTAGTCAAAAAAGGATGGGCAAGAAGGGAGAGAAGGAAAGGGAAAGAAGAAAGTAGAAGAGTGGCAAGACCATTCCAGTCCTTTAAGTAGTTTCAGCAACTATAAAAATTACGTAGCAACCAAAAAGACTATAAGAAAAACTAAGATATTAAGTAGTGAAGGTTATTTGTCAATGAGAGAAATATAATTTTTATTTTCTACTTTTATAATAAAAAATACTTTTTTAATTTTTTTTTTTTTTTTTGAGACAGAGTTTCGCTCTTGTTGCTCAGGCTGAAGTGCAGTGGCACAATCTTGGCTCATTGCAACCTCTGCCTCCTGGGTTCAAGTGATTTTCCTGCCTCGGCCTCCCGAGTAGCTGGGATTACAGGAGCCCACCACCACACCCAGCTAATTTTTGTATTTTTAGTAGAGACAGGTTTTCACCATGTTGGACAGGCTGGTCTCAAACTTCTGACCTCAAGAGATCCACCTGCCTTAGCCTCCCAAAGTGCTGGCGTGAGCCACTGTACCTGGCTTGAAAAAATACATTTTAAAGATAATCCCCTCCCCCAGTACTTCTCCCCATTCCTCCAGTTTTCCTAGTACCAGGTGTGGCCACCATGTTTAACATGTGCAATTTCACAGGGAGCCTCAGCTGGGGCATGAGGCATCCTCAGTCCTCGATGACACAGGCAGGCAGCAAAGGAGGAGGACACTCACGTGAGAAAAATAAAGGCTGGGAAAGAGAGAGAAGCCAGACACCCAGCCCAGCAAGGAGCACAGAGGAGGAGAAACCCCAGGTGGCAGACACTGTTGGCTCTGGGGGATCATGAGGAGCCCAGGTAGGGTGTGAAAGGTGAGGGGTATCACTAGCAAGACTTGAGTGGGGTGACAGGACAACAGCCAAATAGGTTGGGGCCCCAAGGGCTAATCTTAATATGGAAGTAAGGTGATAATTATAGGGAAATCGAGGCAGAAGCTCAGTTCTGTGGTTGCCAACCACAGAAACCCTTTTACTTAAAATCTCCATGACACCCAGGGTTCTTCTCAGAACACAGAACCCAGGAGATGGGTCTGTGACATGATGTCAGGTCACACTAGGTCTGAGACTGACATGCTGATGTTCTTTCTGCTGCTCGCCTGATAAACTCAGAACATGGGTAAGGCTGAGCCTGAGGTAGAGGACGGCATTAACCAAAACTGTGAGGAGCTGTTGATGGACAGGAGGGTGGAGACATCAAGCTTCACAGTTGTCAGTTCCAAGGTGGAGGACTGGCTCAACAGGAAGGTCTAGTAATGCAGGCGGGGTGGCTCTACTATCAAGACACACGAGGAGGGGAAGCCAAGTAAACTCTGGGCTTTATCACAGCTTAAAAAAAAAAAAAATTAAAAAGTCCCATAGCATAAAAATGCAAAGAATTTATCAATGGTCAAGTTCTGTGAATGATCATGAAATAAGCTTTCTTTAAAAAAGATTTTCTATAAGAGAAGAAATACATATTCATTATAAAGTTAAAAAATAGAGAAAGGTATAAAGATGACAATAACATCACCAAAACTCCATCATCCAGAGATAACATTTTGGTATATTTGCTTCAGTTTATTTTTTATTAAGAATAAAAAGGCATTACTTTCTCAAGGTGGGGCAAATAAAAAAAATAAAAAGACAAAAATCAAAACATTATTGATTTTTTAGTTTCTTCTGAACTTAAATTGCATACGTATTTTATAATATTTTCTCATGTCTTGAGGATGTATGTGTAAACAACATTTTTATTGGTGACAATATATTTTATTAAATTAATATATCAAAATTTATGTGAGCATTCCCTTACTGTTTGGCAGTAAATGGGCTTCATTTTTTTGGTTACAAATAATAATGAGACAAAAATGTAGGCATTCAAACCTGTGTTTATGTGCCCGATAATTTCTGATGATAAATTCCTAGAAGTAGAATGACTAGATCTCTTACACATTTTCTATGACTTCTCTGCATAGCTCAGTGACTCTATTATCTCTCCTGCCAAACTCAGTTTCTTACAAAAAAAAATACAATGAAACTTTGCTAAATTAATAGATAAAAGTAGTATTGGCATACGTTTACCCTATGATGGGTGATAGAATGAACATCCAAAAACTTTTGGCAGGCTGGAACAGCACCTCAGATGTTTCAAATGAAAATTCTCAGGGATATGGTCTGGCATTTAGAGTCACCAGACCGGATGAGTGTAGTACAAGATGAAAGAGATGTGACCTAACAACAGGCAAGAGGAGTCATGTGAATTAAAAAAAAAAAAAAAAAAAAAAGCTCATTGTCTTTGGCCATAATAATAAAAGTATAGAGTCCAGAACAAGAGGATGATAGTCCTGCTCTGCTCTGTGTGGTCAGAGATGCCCTCAGTACTTGGCCCCACACAGTAAAGCAAACACTAACAAATAGCCCATGTTCAGAGGAGAGATCAGAATAAGAAATAACCTGTGTGTTCTCACTTTTCTGCGTTGGAACTCGGTAGCCATGTCTATGTTATATGGTGCAGGCTCCTGCACAGGGTTGGCTAATCCCAGGTAGGTCTTCAGAATCTCAATAGGAATTTGAAATTGACATGAAAGTCACCAATGAGTTATGTGAACGGCAGGACTGCAGTAAGAGGAGGCTGAGTCCTGCTCTGAATCCTAGCAACTTTCTTCTCAGGTTGGAGATGTTTAATTCCTCTCTTGATTCTATGAGATATCTCAGGTAAAGCTCACCAGAACCTATTTCTGTAACTTGCAACAGAAATATTAATAGAACTGTGCTAGTACGCTATGGAAATGTTGAAACAACCATGATGTTTACTTTGGAGGAGAAAAGACTCAGAGAGAAACATAAGAGCTGTGGGCAAATATTTGAAGGACTGGTCACCAAGATGCCGAGTCAGGCTTGTTTCACAAGGCCTCAAATGGCAGAACTAGAAAGGTGCAGAGTCCATTGGATTTCCTGGAAGATTGGAGGAGTTGCCTTGGGAAAGAGTGGGTTCTCAGTGCAAATGTCCACATGATTTTGTGCAACCTCATGACGACTCTTGTAGAGAGGTTCGAGCATTAAATGTTACTGCTTTCAGAGTGCTCCTCTGGTCTGGGCAACCACCCTTGTTCATCCCTTTACCTCTTATTTAAGCCACCCTTGGAAGGCCGTTCCTGGGATTTGGGTGCCCTTGGGGGGACGAGGTCAAAGACATATGCAGAAGGTCCCCAACTTACCATGGTTTGATCTAAGATTTAAGATGGTGCAGAAAAAATATGTTTCTCTTTAAACGTCTTTAAATGTCTTTAAAAGACAGGGGGCTCTCGTGTTTAGTTTTTTTTTTTAAACGAAACTAAATCAAATTATAAGCTATTTAAAAGAGTCACACATAGTCAGTAGAAACCATACTTCCAGATCTGAACTTTGATCTTTTCTGGGACTGGCAATATAGTACGATGCTCTCTCATCATGCCAGGCAGGGATAGTGAGCAGCAGCTCCAGTCAGCAACACAGTCATGAGGAGAAACAACTGATATTGTGCCCTACAGTGTACTGTATTCAATAAATCACACGAGATATTCAATACTTCATGATAAAATAGGCTTGTGTTACATTATTTCACCCAACTGTAGGCTAATGGAAGTGTTCTCAGCATGTTTACGGTAGGCTATGGTAAGCTATGGTGTTCAGTAGGTTAGGAGTATTAAATGCATTTTCTACTTATGATAATTTCAGCTCACGATGGGTTTACAGGATGTAGCCCCATAAGTCAAGGAACATCTGTACTCTTGGAAGTCACTCTCGTTGGAGACTTCAGGAAAATAGCAAGCACTTGATTACATCGTTCTAAACATTCTATCATTGTTGATTAACTTAAATTCAGTACAGGATGTTTTTATACTTCAAAGATATAAGCGAAATAGTCTGTGAATTTTGGGGTGGTTTGCTTTGCCTGCTTTGATTACCTTCAGTATGTCAGGAAAGATGATAAAATTGTTTGCCTTTCTGCCTCCCATACGTTTGCCTACGCCAACCTCCTGCATACCCTTTCCAACAGCTGATTTTGTTCCCAGCAGGGCTGAATCGAATCCCAACAGAAGGAAGAGCAGCACCACCTACTGGGCACGGACTCTTGAGCTTTTTATTCTGTGTATTTACTCCTGTTCTTGGGAGATAATCCCGTTGTTAAAAGTCGCATCACAGAACCCAAATGACATAATCTGAATCCCCAGTGACATTCTGGAAGAATCTGGAATAATTAAATATCCCACCAATAGTTGGATGGGACTTCTGAGGGTTGCTTCTAAAGGGAAAGAGACTTAATAATTTAACAGGCTTCTCCAACAATCCATTATTCTCCAGGTTTACAAAGGCTACCCACCAGTCGGTCAGGCTTTGAGAGCATTTTGGAAGGACCCTGAGTTTTTCTGAAAAAGGAACCATATTTTCTAAAAATCTACAACCTTATTTAAAGCATCTTGAAGAAATACAAAATACAGACACAAAATGGACCAAATGTTAATGGCTTAACTTAACCCAGAAGCCTTCCCAAAACTCAAAGCAGTGTTTGGATCTGGCGAGGATCTTGCTTGACTAGGGAACCTTGCTTGCTTAGTTGTTCTTTCAGTTTAGCTAACAAACGAGAGAGGAAATTGTACAAACAGACCTCTTGTCTTGAGCAGCGGCCTGTCAGCCGGTTGATGAATTGTCTGCTATCTTCTCTTAATGTCCAGGAACTGGTAACTGAGTGGGAAACTCAGTCACTCAGAAAAGAACTGGGGTGTATTTGATACAGTATCAACTAGAATTGCTTTCAAAGCTGTAAAGGAAACAGCTGCAAGCACAAGGGTAAAGTTCCAGTTCAGGGCGGCTGGGCGCTGTGGCTCATGCCTGTAATCCCAGCACTTTGGGAGGCTGAGGCAGGTGGATCACCTGAGGTCAGGAGTTTGAGACCCGCCTGGCCAACATGGTGAAACCCCGTCTCTACTGAAAACACACACACAAACATTAGCCAGGTGTGGTGGTGGGTGCCCATAATCCCAGCTACATGGGAGGCTGAGGCAGGAGAATCGCTTCAACCTGAGAGGTGGAGGTTGTGAGCCGAGAACACCCCATTGCACTCCAGCCTGGGTGACAAGAGTGAAACTCCATCTCAAAACAAACAAACAAAACAAAAAATGAAAAATAAAAGTTCCTGTGCAGGGCTTCTGTACATATTTGGGTAGTTTCACTGAAGTGTCTCAAGGGCCTCAACTGCGCCTGATTCACAAGAGGACTCAATAAATATTTGTATAGTGAATGAAGGGGTGGGGGTGGGGGGTGAGGCTGCAGGGGAGAGGCAGTGATCACAGACAGTCAGACCACAAGACACCTTAGAACAGCAGTCCCCAACCTTTTTGGCACTAGGGACCAGTTTTGTGGAAGACAATTTGGAAGGGCTTGTGGTTGGGGAGGTTAGAGAGGTTGGGGAGGAGGGATGGTTTCAGGATGATTCAGGCACATTACATTTAGAATCGGTGGGAGCTGAGCTTGTTTTCCTGCAACTAGATGGTCCTATCTGGGGATAATGGGAGACAGTGACAGATCATCAGGCATTAGATTCTCATAAGGAATGCACAACCTAGATCCCTCACGTGCACGACTCACAATAGAGTTTGTGCTTCTGTCAGAATCTGATGCCTCCACTGATCTGACAGGAGGCAGAGCTCAGGCAGTAATGTCAGCTGCTCACTGTTCACCTCCTGCTGTGCTGCTGATTCCTAATAGGGAAGGGACCAGTACTGGTTCATGGCCCAGGGGTTGGAGACACCTGCCTTAGAGAACATGCAGCCCAGTGGATTTCAAAGGGTGCTCTGTGAACCCCAGGGCTTCACAGAGGGGCTTGGATGGCTGTTCAAATGTTTTATTCCAATGTCATTAAAAATATATTTTAGCCTGTGATAAAAAGTGCTATTAAAATGCATATTCAAATTATTGACACACCCAAATGCATTACTATATGCTGCCTGATTAGCTAGGTTTTTTTTGGATTCATTTTGGTTTTGATGACCTCAGGTTGAAATCTGTTCTGCTCTAGTTAATGAGTGCCCTTATTTGGCAAGGCAATCACTGAAAAAACAGAGAGAGAGAGAGAAAGAGGAAGAAAGGCTTTGCAAACACTCTTTTGGAACAATCAGGATATCTTGTGATACATGACAACTAAAGTAAGATACACAAACAGCCTTGTTTCATTATTTTATAATCAAATATGCATTTGAGATTATTTATATATATATAAACATATTTTATATTTACGTCTGCTTTTTAATATTAAAGTTCTGGGGAAAAATTGGGTGTTGCTAACAAATAATTATAAAGCCACCCCTTTCAAACTCCTCATTTTGTGGAAGAGGAAACTAAGTCAAAGAGCCATGATGAACTCCCTTGACCTCTCAGGATGGATTACTAGCAAAGCCTAGAACTGGAACCTAAGTTTTAGTTCTTTATCCATGCAAATTGTCCTAATGTTTGTTGTTGTTATTAAATATAGTTTAGTTTTGGATGGTACCTCTTGTTGGCGAATGAATTCAGTTCTCTAACATGAATTTCCTTTTGTTTGGGGGCATGAAAAATGTTAGCAAACAGCCTTCATGTAACATTAAATGTCTTTTTTAATTAACCTGTAGCATCTTCAAGGACAATGATTATGAATACAAAACCACTGACTCATTGCACAGCAAAATCACAGGTCTACTGTCTGGCTTCTGAGACCCCGCAGAGAGAAGGGAGGCAAGCGCTCTCCACCAGCTGTTGAGCTGAAAGCCCTTTTGTGCTTTCTGAGTTGAATCGTGATAGTTTGTGTTTTTGTTCTCTGGTCATGTGATTTTGAGAGACACTGCAAAAACATATTCCTAACCCTCCCCCACTAAAAATTGCACCCTGACCCCCCACTTCAGGTGGTGAGTAGGCAAGAAAAGGCGGTGAGTAGGCAAGAAAAGAGTCCAGAGATCTGGACTCTTCAGCAGCGTTTCTGACATCAAGTGGGGCTTGAAACAGGTGATCTAATATGGCTTTGCAGAAATGGTGTAAGTTGATTTCAGAAAGCCTGTATGAGTCCTGTTAGAGCCCAAATGGGCTGTGACAGCAGAGTTTCTGCAGGGACAGAATGTGTGTTTCTAATTGGAAGGTGCAGCAAGTTGGAATTCCCTTTGTTCTGCCCCTGTGTATGTCATGTGTTGTCACTGCGGCTGGGTGCTATGGACGGAATGTTTGCATCTCCTTGAAATTCACGTGTTGAAGTCCTAACCCCCAGTGGGATGGTATAAGGAGGCGTGACCTTTGGGAGATAATTAGGTCTCATGGGTGGGGCCCTCATGATGAGATTAGTGACCCAATAAAAGGAACTTCAGCAAGCTCTCTTTCCACCATGTGGGGACACAACCAGAAGAAGACATTTGCAACCAGAAGAGGGTCTTCACCAGGGCCCAACCTGGCTGACACCCTGACCTTAGACTTCCAATCTCCAGAACAGTGAGAAATAAATTTCTGTTATTTGTAAGTCCCCAGTCTGTGGTGGTGTGTTGTAGCCAATGGACTGAGTCATGTGGTCACTCATCTACCCCTTCCCCTTTCTCCTTAACCCTCCTTTACCTCATAAGCCCACTGCTGTCACTCTCCCAGTCCTCCCAGACCTGGCCCTCACTCTCCTTCCTTTCACTCCCATGGGGCTCAGTCCTGCTGTTCTTACACAACTGTCTGGGCTGTCCCCTTACTGGTCTTGAAACAGGAGAGTTATCCAGTCCCCTTGCAGAACTCGAGACAGGGGTATGGCTCATTTGCTTGGCCACTGCAGGATGGGGAGCATGCAGATGGGCAGGTGGAGGAGCTGGAGCAAGCACTTTTGGGCTCTGACCCCATGATAGCATCTAAGGGTGTGTTACAATTAATGCTCTTTTAGTAGTTGCCGTCCACGGATGGATAAGTATTAAACTAGCTCAGTGGAGAGTCAAGGTGACAGCCTTTTACACCGTGCCATCTTGGTACCTGGGTCTTCATCCAGTGTCCAGGAAGAATCAGGTCACAGAGACTTGAAGAATGGTGAATGTGGGGATTTTATTGAGAGGTGGAGGTGGCTTTTAGCAGGATGGATGGGGAGCTGGGAAGGGGATGGAGTGGGAAGATGATCTTCCCCTGGAGTTCAGTCATTCCACGGCCAATCTCCTCTCTGACCATCCCGAAACTCCTCTTGACGTTCAGATGCTCCTTATCTTCTCCCCTTTTCTGTGGTGCCACTCTGCTGCTCTGTGCTCTTCTGCTCATGGAGCTTGAGGTTTGGGGTTTATATGGGTACAGGATAGTGGGGTGTGGTGGGCCAAAAGGCAACATTAGGGCACAAAAACAGGAATGACTGTTCCCATTTAGGGCCATGAGTATTCAGGCTTGAGGGTAGGGGTTTTGCCAGGGAACCGCCCTCTTCTACCCGGTATTTTCCTGCCTCCTGTCCATATCAGTCTTGTTAACCAAAAAGTGACTGAGGCAAGTGTCTCCATTGATAGAGGATTTTTAGCCAAAATTCGAGGATACGCCTGGGAAAACACAAGTCACAGGAGCCTCTGTGACTTGCACTTTTTCCAAATGAAGTTTTGTGAACTTCAGCATTTACAGGAGAAAGAGCAAGTAGGAAGGGGAAAGGGAGGAAGGGTGGACAGCGAGGCAGATGGTCATGTTCTTGTGAGTCTCTGATTAGCACTCAGTAAGTCTACATTTTACACCTGAAAAGAGGGAGTAAAGGAAAAGGTCTCCCTTGAAAAATCTGCATCTCACATAAGGTAAAGTAAACGTGTAAAAAGAGGGAATGGGACAAGTCAATAATGGATTCATCTCAGGGTGGGCGGAGGGTGATTTCTGGTGTTGTCCTCCATGTGTGAAAATAGGCTGGCAATTGATATTGTCAGGGTGAGAGTCAACAGAACTCAGATTTAGGGCCTGTTTATAGGAGGGATATGTATCTAAAAGATTTAGGGGCCCACAAAAAATGTCCTTGTGAGCAATTTGTGAGGGAGTACATCTAGGGAGGTATGTGGCCTTCTATTGTTGTAGGAATACTGGCTTCTGGATGAGGCTATGACATGGGCTGTGAAATTATAGCTATCTGTTTGGGAACAAGAAAAAGTATTGTGTGACTCAGATCCCAAACTCAACTTTCCCTTTGGCATAGTGAGTTTGGGGTCCTGAGATTCTACTTTCTTCCACAGTCTCAGGTCCTATCTGCATGTCACTAAGATCCAGCATTGTCATTATGAGGGAACCCGACCACAGACTGAAAAAGGCTGTAACAACCCAGTGGGCTCACCTTGCCCACTGGTTTGTGTTGTACACAACAGACAGAGCTGATTTCTCAAGACAGGGGAATTGCAATAGAGAAAGAGTAATTCATGCAAGACAACTGCATGGGAGAGCGGATTTTATTGTTACTCAAATCAGTCTCCCCGAATGAGCATTCAGGGAGCAGAGTTTTTAAGGACAACTTGGTGGGTGGGGGAAGCTGGTGAGCCAGGAATGCTGAATCATAGGGAGTCAAAGCTGTCTTCTTGCACTGAGTTAGTTCCTGGGTGGTGGCCACAAGATCAGATGAACCAGTTTATTGATCTGGGTGGTGCCAGCTGATCCATCAAGTGTAGGGTCTGCGGAATATTTCAAGCACTGATCTTAGGAGCAGTTTAGGGAGGGTCAGAATCTTGTAGCCTCCAGCAGCATGACTCCTAAACCATAATTTCTAATTTTGTGGCTAACGTTAGTACTACAAAGGCAATCTAGTCCTCAGGGAAGAAGGAGGTCTGCTTTGGGAAAGGGCTGTTACTGTCTGTTTTGAACTATAAACTAAATTTCTCCCAAAGTTAGCTCAGCCTATTCACAGGAATAAACAAGGACAGCTTGGAGGTTAGAAGCAAGATGGAGTCAGTTAAGTTAGATCTCTTTCACTGTCTCCATGATAATTTTGCAAAGGTGGTTTCAGGCCCACTGGGTCCCTGTGAGGATGAAAAAAGGGCAAACATGCATGTGGCACACAACATGCGGAGAAGTGAAAACCGGTATCCAGAGACTCCTAGCTGGCAAGGTGGAGTCTTTCACAACTCGGCCCCCCTCTTTCCAGCAGTCTACCTCCCTAGGTTCCTCACTTCAACGCCCCTCACTGGACATTATTAGGACAAACCTTGCTGTTCCCATCTTCATGTCTGTGCCTAATCCTGTGAGGCTTCGAAGGCATTTCTTCTCCCATCCCTGCTTGTCAGAGTCCTTCCTGCGCTTCCAGGCCCAGCCAAACCTAACCCCCAAAGAGCCAGCCTCCCCACCCTCCCTGGGGAGCAGGACTGTGAGGCTGCACTGATGCCTGGAACCTGGCGACACGCCTGAACTTCCTGCATGTCAATTTCTTCTGGCGAGAAATGAGGAGGAGCCTCACATGTGAGGACTGAGGAATTAATCCACAGCAAGGGCTTAGAAAAGTGCCTGGTGATCAGGAAGTGCTCAGTAAATATTAGTTTAGCTGTTTCCTTAAATGAGCTGGATTAGTTGGGGCACAAGAAGAGAACACCTGTGTTCTTTGTCCCCACAAAGCCACTCTGCAGACTCCCGCTTCCCAGTCCCTCTGATGAATGTCCAGGCAGTTCCCGTAATAGTTCCACTTACTTTTAGATCACAA
Source organism: Papio anubis (assembly GCF_008728515.1). Classification (NCBI taxonomy): domain Eukaryota; kingdom Metazoa; phylum Chordata; class Mammalia; order Primates; family Cercopithecidae; genus Papio; species Papio anubis. The sequence continues at coordinate 33,379,000 of NC_044980.1, read as the reverse complement.
CAAGTCCAGTCTAGTCTAGTGACGATGGAACTCTCTTTTTTTTCTTTTGAGACAGAGTCTTGCTCTGTTGCCCAGGCTGGAGTGCACTGGCGTGATCTCGGCTCACTGCAACCTCCGCCTCGTGGGTTCAAGCAATTCTCCTGCCTCAGCCTCCCAAGTAGCTGGGACTTTAGGTGTGTGCCACCAAGCCTGGCTTTTTTTTTTTTTTTTTTTTTTTTAATGTTTAATAGAGATGGGGTTTCACTCTATTAGCCAGGATGGTCTTGATCTCCTGAGCTCGTGATCCTCCCACCTCAGCCTCCCAATGTGCTGGGATTACAGGCGTGAGCCACTGCGCCTGGCCATGACGATGGAGCTCTTACACAGCTGGTGTAATTATCAAAATCCTAGATACTCACCAGCATGAAGCCTCCCCTCGCCCTGCCTTACTCTAGCTGGGCAACCAGCAATGGTGCGGGGTGTGCCTGGCTCTCTGGCTTTGCTGTGGCTCATCCCACCAGAGTTGTGTGCAGGGCAGTAAATCAGTCAGCCTGGGCTGCCATAACAAAATACCACAGCCTGGATGGCTTAAACAACATAAGTGGATTTTCACCCAGTTCTGGAGGCTGGAAGTCCAACATGAGGAAGTCGAAAGGTTTGGTTTCTCTGCCCTTGGTTTGCCAACGCTGGCTGCTCACCGTGTCCTCACATGGTCTTTCCTCTGTGTGCATGCCTGCCTGGTATCTCTTGCTCTTCTTATAAGTATTACAGTTGGTAGCTAGTCAGGCATGAGCAGGGTAGGAGAGGGCTCCCTGCCCCCACCACCAGGAATGTCAGGCGACCAGCAGGTGATGGTCAGGTGGTTTTTAACTGTCTCTCTAAAGTAATAATTGGTTGCAGCCAGTGCCAGGGAAAGGCAGTCTCCCAGTAGATAGAAAACACCTGAAACTGGTGATCAGCAGCTTCCGGATAAGATCTCAGGAGTTGGTGAGTGGGCTCAAGCGAGCACATACAGATAGTCCACTCCAAGGGAAGAATCGGGGAGAAGGAACACAGGACCCTGGAGGTGTGCTGATATATAAAGCCCGAAGTCAAAAGGTTGAACGGGGCACTTGATCTCTCAAGTCGCCCTCTTGGCCCCTCTTCTAAGTGTACTTTCCTGCCTTTCACTCCCGCTCTAAAGCTTTTTAATAAACTTTCACTCCTGCTCTAACACTTGCCGCGGTCTCTCTCCTTCTGCCGCTCAAATGCTTTCTTCTGTGGAGGTAAGAATTGGGGTTACTGCAGACCTGTCTGGATACGGATTTGCGCTGGATTAACTGCCCTAAACAGTTCTGTGGACTCCCTGACAGTGTCACTTGCCAGCCTATCTTCATGGGTAGAGGACAAGGACAACCCAGAAATCATCCCTTCACCCAACCTAAGATGAATGCATCATTGACTTGTCCCACTCCTTCTTCTCATGTGTTTACTTCACCTTACGTAAGCTGAAGATTTACCAAGACAGACAGGGCATAATTGACCTCCCTGTAGAGTTCTGCAGATGGTACAGGCAGCATAGTGCCAGCCTCTGGTTCTGCTGAGGTCTTAGGAAGCTTTTACTCATCGCAGAAGGTGAAGAGTAAGCAGGTGTGTCCCACTGATGAGAGGGAGCGAGAGAGGGGAGGAGGTGCCAGGCTCCTTAAACAACCAGCTCTTGCCTGAAGGAACTGAGCAAGAACTCGCTCATTACTGCAAGGAGATCACCAAGTCATTCCATGAGGAATCCACCCTTGTGTCCCGAACACCTCCCATCAGGCCCCACCTCCCGCACTGGGGATCCCATTTCCACAGGAGATTTGGAGGAGACAAACCAAACCATGTCAGGCAGCTAACGCGAGACCCTTGCAGACCCCCATGGGACCTGCTGCTGTAGGTCAGCTGAAGCAGCCAGGCCTCTCCTCTGGCCAGCTTCTTCTGACTCCTCGCTCAGGCCCTGGGCTTTGGTTGCCTGGCCCACTGTCAGGGCCACATTTTGATCCCCACACAGTCTTCTCAGCGGGGCTCTGTTTCACAGCACCACAGCTGGCCCCAGCGAGCACACACACTTGCCCAACACTGGGGGCTAGAGTTTGCTCCAGCGCAGCCACTGCCCCTATTCTGCCTGCTCTAACCAGGCCCTAAAGAGAGATGTCACAGGTAGGTGTGCCACTGATCCCTATGTCCTGGACATAAGTCAGGGTTGGTTCTCTCGTGACTTTCCCTCTTAATCCTACACATCAATGTGTCCCTAGACTTCCTTGGCCTCAACCCCTTCGCATGATTTAGGTGAGTGATGAAGCAATGTGGTGTGGTAGTCAGCTCGGCTGCCATCACAGATACCATAGATGGGGTGACATAAATAACAAATGTGCTTTCTCACAGTTCTGGTAAGTCCGGGCTTGAGGTGTCAGCCTTGATCCCAGTGACAGCTGTTTCCTGCCTTATCCTCGGATAGCCTTTCTTCCGAGGGGCTGGGGAGCCACATGCATGAGCTCTCTGGCTTTTGATGTCTTTTCTGGTAAAGATGCTAATCCTATCAGATCGGAGTCTAGCCTTATGACCTGATTTAACCTTAATTACCTCTTAAAGATCCCATCTTAAAATACAGTCACATTGAGAGTTACTGCTTCCAAGTCTGAATTTGGGGTAGGGGTACAATTCAATTACAGCAGCTGGCAAAACCAGTTCGGTGTTACCTTCTGGGATAGTCCTGCTTACATGTTCTCAGCCTTGATCTAGACGCAGATGGAAGGGCACTTGGCCCTTGCTGCTTTGTTGTTTCCTTTGGAGAAAGGTAGAAAAGCTTAAGACAACAAGACCCATCACCTTTCCCTTCATATAACATAAGCTGTCATTGTGGAACTGGAGAACCCACACCATGATCCCTCTCACAATTAGGGATGCGTCTTCCCCTGAAAGCATAAGCTCCTTATGGTCAGTGGGTAAATCTTAGACAGTGATCACAGTGGTCGTTTGTTTGTTCTACCTATGGAAAAGCTCAATGGTCATTCACTAAGATGAACTGAAGCAAGGGTTGTGGAAGGTTCACTTTGCCACCTGTCTGCATAAGCAGGGCCACCGTAGGCAGCAATCCAGGGATCAGTTACTTCCCAACAAATCTGTTCTGCAGGAGTTGACACTCCTCATCCTTGTTGAGGTCTGTCACAGAGTTGGTATCCAGAGAGAAGGTAACAAAGGAAGGCATTTTCTAGTAAGTAGCAGCTTTTATTATTTTGACATTGCATAGGAAACAGTGGTATAGAGGCATCCATTATGAGCTGGTCACAGAGGTGTGCCTCCGTGGTGTGACGGGGTACTTACTGAAGAATTTTGAGTTTATATTTTATTTCTTTTGTGGACAGTAGCAGCTGGTACTTCCTTGCTTTAGGGAAGGTTACAGCAGGTTGAAAGCAGGTATTGCTTTCAAACCATTTCCTCTTAACATTTGTTTATGGATGCTTAAATCCATTGAGGAGAATAGAGTTTGATGTCAGGAAAGAAAACTAGCAAAGAGCTGCCTCACCCATTATCTTTATGTTCCTGAAATTTGTGACACAGAGAACATTCTATAGCCCATCAATAGCTTACGTTATTTTAATGTAAGTTCTTGGTAAGCAGCTTAGGAACTGCTTCTTTTCCTTTAAAAACCCACTTGTAACTGCTATTAGTGGGAGCATAGATTCAGGGCAACTTGAGTCTCTGCCCCTTGGTTGCAGTGCTCAAACTTGGCCCAAATACTCTCTACTTATATTAATTCTGCCTCCATTTTTTCCTTCAGATGGACAGAGGTGAGTGAAAGAGAAGGCCTTTGAGGGCAGCCTGAAGAGGCAGAAAGGGATGCAAGGCCAGCATAGACAAAAGAGTAGTCCTAGGGTGCTGGGAGGAGAAGGCATCTGTGCCCCGGGTCCAGAGAGTGCTCTGAGGATGTGAAAGGACCTAGAAGGACAGCAGAGAGACCTGTCCTAGGTTCCTTGGTCCCCAACCTTGCCAAGGTGCCCAGGTTCCAAACCTGACACTAAAGCAAGACAGCCGTAGGCCAGGTGAGGTCATCTGAGCAGGAACAAAGAACATCGAATCAGCATCATTGTCTGGGGTAAATAACTGAGATTTGTCGTCTCCCAGCCACAGAAAACTAGGATGCGTAAAAAAAGAGTGAGCTTAAGAGCGGAAATTTAGTAGGCGAAAGGAAGAGACTAGCTCTCTCTGTTGTGAAGATAGGGGTTCCTGAACGGGTTTTTCGGTTCCGTGGTGAAATGCAGGGGGTTTTATGGATGAGCTTGAGGAGACAGTGTGTGATTTACATAGGGCACGAATGATTGGTGGGGCCAGGTGTGCTATTTGCATAAGGTGCGAAAAGCTGGTTAGGGCTAGATATGCCATTTGCATAGGGCGCAAAAAGCTTGCTGACTCCACCCTAATCTTTTATTATGCAGATGAGTTCTCTACCTGGCCAGTGCCATGTTGCCTATTTCTTTACTGCACAGGTGATGACAAAGAAAAGGGAAGATGGAGCCTCCATGTTGAACATACGTGCCTTCCAGGTAGCCCTTTTCTATTGGCACAGCTGCCGGCATTCACCCGTGCAAGCTTCCCTCTTGCTTATCTATGTTCGCAGCTCGATTTTCAGGCTGCTCTTTGTTAGAAAAAATAGTTTCTTGGGCTGCTTTTTGTTAAAAGGGAAGCCTTGCTTAGGACTCTTACCCTCACTATCTGCCTAAATAATTTCTTTCTATCTCCTGTCTCAACATCTCAGTGGTCCTCAGTGAGGACAGGTAACTAGGGCCAGCAGGGGCTCCTAGTTCATTGGTAAAACCCTGAACATTGGTACCTTTCGTTTCCCTGGGGTTGAATGGAAGAGAGAATTGCTCCAAGAAGGACTGAAGTTTCATTTTCTTTGGCTCCTGAAGTAGTACATAAGCCTTTAGTATTTCTTACGTCCTAGAGTCTGGAGACTGAGATTCATGCCTATTGCATTATTTCAGAAAAGAGATTTCGTCGTGAACTTTGCTCTAAGACACCGCTTGGTCAAGGTTGCCTGTTTTAGCCACCGGGATACGATCTCCATCTAGTGGTCACACTATGTAACAGCACTTGCACACAGCTCTTGAGAGGTTCGGTGTTCTGTATTTTGCTCTTCTCTGGAGAATTTCAATATAGCAGAAATATAGTACATAATGTAATGCAGATATGAGAGATTCTACAGCCTACAAACAGTTCTAAAACGGGCTAGAATTTGGGAGGTGAAGCAACAGGGTAGCATTGTAATTTTATTAAATTTCAAAATAATTTTAGACTTACATAAAAGTTGTAAAGTGGCAAGACGCGGTGGCTCATGCCTGTAATCCCAGCACTTTGGGAGGCCGAGGCAGGCGGATCACCTGAAGTCGGGAGTTCCAGCCTGTGGCGAAACCCCGTCTGTATTAAAAATACAAAAAATTAACCGGGCGTGGTAACCTAGGCCTGTAATCCCAGCTACTTGGGAAGCTGAGGCATGAGAATCGCTGGAACCTGGGAGACAGAAGTTGCAGTGAGCCGAGATTGTGCCATTCCACTCCAGCCCGGGCAACAGAGTGAGACTCTGTCTCAGAAAAATAATAATTAATAAATGAATAATAAATAAAGTTGTAAAGTGACACAGAGTTCCCATACACACCTCACCCAGGTTCCTCTAGGTTAAAATCTCACATTACCATGATACGTTCATCAAAACTAAGAGACTAATATTTCCACATTATTGTCAAAATCCAGACTGTATTTGAATATCACTAGTGTTTCAACTAATGTCCTTTTTCTGTTCCAGGATCCCACTCAGGACAGCACATCGCATTCCGTCCTCATGTTTCCTCAGTCTCCTCCAGTCTGTGAGAGTTTTTCACGACGGCAGTTTTGAGGAGTAATAGTCAGGCATTTAGCCAGTTTTAAGCAGTAATAGCCAGAATGTCCCTCAATTGTAGATGTGTGGCGTTATTTCTGAGGCCTCTGTTTTGTTCCATTGGTCTATATATCTGTTTTGGTACCAGTACCAGTTGCCATTTTGGTTACTGTAGTGTTGTAGTATAGTTTGAAGTCAGATAGCATGATGCCTCCAGCTTTGTTCTTTTTGCTTAGGATTGTCTTGGCTATACAGGCTCTTTTTTGGTTCCATATGAAATTTAAAGTAGTTTTATCTAGTTCTGTGAAGAAAGTAAATGGTAGCTTGATGGGAATAGCATTGAATCTATAAATTACTTTGGGCAGTATGGCCGTTTTCGTGATACTGAGTCTTCCTATCCATGAACATGGAATTCTTTTTCCATTTGTTTGTGTCCTCTCTTATTTCCTTGAGCAATGGTTTGTAGTTCTCTTTGAAGAGGTCCTTCACGTCCCTTGTAAGTTGTATTCCTAGGTATTTTATTTTCTTCGTAGCAATTGTGAATGGGAGTTCACTTATCCATTATTGGTATATAGGAATGCTTGTGATTTTTGCACATTGATTTTGTATCCTCAGACTTTGCTGAAGTTGCTTATCAGCTTAAGGAGTTTTGGGGCTGAGACGAGGGGGTTTTCTAAATATACAATCATGTCATCTGCAAATGGAGACAATTTGACTTCCTCCCTTCCTATTTGATACCCTTTATTTCTTTCTCTTGACTGATTGCTCTGGCCAGAACTTCCAACACTACGTTGAATAGGGGTAGTGAGAGATGACATCCTTGTCTTGTGCTGGTTTTCAAAGAGAATGCTTCCAGCTTTTGCCCATTCAGTATGATATAGGCTGTGGGTTTGTCATAAATAGCTATTATTTTGAGATACGTTCCATCAATACCTAATTTATTGAGAGTTTTTAGCATGAAGGGGTGTTAAATTTTGTCAAAGGCCTTTTCTGCATCTATTGAGATAATCATGTGGTTTTTGTCATCAGTTCTGTTTATGTGATGGATTATGTTTATTGATTTGTGGATGTTGAACCAGCCTTGCATGCCAGGGATGAAGCAACTTGATTGTGGTGAATAAGCTTTTTGATGTGCTGCTGGATTTGGTTTGCCAGTATTTTATTGAGGATTTTTGCATTGATGTTCATCAGGGATATTGGCCTGAAATTTTCTTTATTTGTTGTGTCTCTGCTCAGTTTTGGTATCAAGATGATGCTGGCCTCATAAAATGAGTTAGGCAGGATTCCCTCTTTTTCTATTGTTTGGAATAGTTTCAGAAGGAAAGCTACCAGCTCCTCTTTGTACCTCTGGTAGAATTAGGCTGTGAATCCATCTAGTCCTGGACTTTTTTTGGTTGGTAGGCTATTAATTACTACCTCAATTTGGTATTGGTCTATTCAGGGATTAGACTTCTTCCTGGTTTAGTCTTGGGAGGGTGTATATGTCCAGGAATTTGTCCATTTCTTCTAGGTTTTCTAGTGTGTGTGTGTGTGTGTGTGTGTGTGTGTGTGTGTAGAGGTGTTTATAGTATTCTCTGATGGTAGTTTGTATTTCTCTGGGATCTGTGGTGATATTCCCTTTATCATTTTTTATGGTATCTATTTGATTCTTCTCTTTCTTCTTCTTTATTATTCTGCCTAGTGGTCCATCTATTCTGTTAATCTTTTCAAAGAAACAGGTCCTGGATTCATTGATTTTTTGAAGGTTTTTTTGGTCTCTATCTCCTTAAGTTCTACTCTGATCTTAGTTATTTCTTGTCTTCTGCTAGCTTTTGAATTTGTTTGCTCTTGCTTCTCTATTTCTTTTAATTGTGATGTTAGGGTGTCGATTTTAGATCTTTCCCACTTTCTGATGTGGGCATTTATTGCTATAAATTTAGCTTTAAGCACTGCTTTAGCCTCTGAGTTCTAATTTGATTGCACTGTGGTCTGAGAGGCTGTTATGATTTCCATGCTTTTGCACTTGCTGAGGAGTGTTTTACTTCCAATTATGTGCTCAATTTTAGAATAAGTTGATGTGATGCTGAGAAGAATGTATATTCTGTTGATTTGAGGTATATATCTGTAGGTATCTATTAGGTCCACTTGGTCCAGAGCTGAGTTCAAGTCCTCAATATTCTTGTTAATTTTCTGTCTCCTTGATCTGTCTAATATTGACAGTGAGGTGTTAAAGTCTCCCACTATTATTGTGTGGAGTCTACTTCTCTTTGTAGGTCTCTAAGAACTTGTTTTATCACTCTGGTTGCTCCTATATTGGGTGCCTGTATATTAAGGATAGTTAGCTCTTCTTGTTGGATTGATCCCTTAACATAATGTAATGCCCTTCTTTGTCTTTTCTGATCTTTGTTGGTTTAAAGTCTGTTTACCAGAGACTAGGATTGCAATCTCTGCTTTTTTTTTTTTTTTTTTTTTTTCGCTTTCCATTTGCTTGGTAAATACTCCTCTATCCCTTTATTTTGAGCCTATATATGTCTTTGCACAAGAGATTGGTCTCCTGAATACAGCACACCAATGGGTCTTAACTCTTTATCCAATTTGCCAGTTTGTGTCTTAATTGGGGCAATTAGCCCATTTACATTCAAGATTAATATTGTTTTGTGTGAATTTGATCCTGTCATCATGATACTAGCTGGTTATTTTGCACATTAGTTGATGCAGTTTCTTCATAGTGTCACTTGGTCTTTATGTTTTGGTGTGTTTTTGCAGTGGCTGGTACTGGTTTTTCCTTTCCATATTTAGTGCTTCCTTCAGGAGTTCTTGTAAGGCAGGCCTGGTGGTGACAAAATCCCTTGGCATCTGCTTGTCTGTAAAGGATTTTATTTCCCTTCACTTATGAAACTTAATTTGGCTAAATATGAAATTCTAGGTTGAAAATTCTTTTCTTTAAGAATGTTGAATATTGGCCTCCACTCTCTTCTGGCTTGTAGGGTTTCTGCAGAGAGATCTGCTGTTAGTCTGATGGGCTTCCTTTTCGGCAACCTGACCTTTCTCTCTGGCTACCCTTAACATTTTTTCCTTCATTTCAACCTTGGAGAATGTGATATTGTGTCTTAGGGTTGCTTTTCTCGAGGAGTATCTTTGTGGTGTTCTCTGTATTTCCTGAATTTGAATGTTGGTCTGCCTTGCTAGGTTGGGGAAGTTCTCCTAGATAATATCCTGAAGTGTGTTTCCAACTTGGTTCCATTCTCCCTGTCACTTTTAGGCACCCCAATCAATCATAGGTTTGGTATTTTCACATAGTCCTATATTTCTTGGAGTTTTTATTCATTCCTTTTGATTCTTTTTTCTCCAATCTTGTCTTCATGTATTATTTCAGTAAGTTGATTTTCAATCTCTGATATCCTTTCTTCTGCTTGATTGATTCGGCTATTGATACTTGTGTATGCTTTGTGAAGTTCTTGTGCTCTGTTTTTCAGCTCCATCAGGTCATTTATGTTCTTCTCTAAACTGGTTATTCTAGTCTGTAACCTTTTGTCAAGGTTCTTAGCTTCCATGCATTGGGTTAGAACATGCTCCTTTAGCTCAGAGGAGTTTGTTATTACCCGCCTTCTGAAGCCTACTTCTGTCAATTCATCAAACTCATTTTCTGCCCAGTTTCATGCCCTTGCTAGAGAGGAGTTGCAATCATTTGGAGAAGAGGCATTCTGGCTTTTGGAATTTTCAGCATTTTTGAACTGGTTTTTCTTCATCTTTGTGGACTTATCTACCTTTGATCATTGAGGCTGATGACCTATGGATGGGATTTCTGTGTGTCAGCCCTGTTTGTTGATGTTGATGTTATTGCTTTCCACTTGTTAGTTTTTCTTCTAACAGTCAGGCCCCTCTTCTTCAGGTCTGCTGCAGTATACTGGAGGTCCACTCCAAACCCTATTTGCCTGGATATCACCAGCAGAGGCTGCAAAACAGCAAAGATTGCTGCCTGCTCCTTCCTCTGGAAGTTTCTTCCCAGAGGAGCACTGGCCTGATGCCAGCCAGAGCTCTCCTGTGTGAAGTGTCTATCAATCCCTGTTGGGAGGTCTCTCCCAGTCAGGAGGCATGGAGGTCAGGGACCCACTTGAGGAGGCAGTCTGTCCTTTAGCAGAGCTAGAGTGCTGTGCTGTGAGAACCCTCCTTGTCAGGATCCGCTGCTCTCTTCAGAGCCAGAAGGCAGGAACGTTTAAGTCCACTATAGCTGTGCCCACAACCCCTCCTTCTCCCAGGTGCTATCTGTCCCAGGGAGATGGGAGTTTTATCTATAAGCCCCTGACTGGGCTGCTGCCTTTCTTTCAGGGATCCTCTGCCTAGTGAGGAGGAATCTAGAGAGGCAGTCTGGCCACAGTTGCTTTGCCATGCTGTGTTGAGTTCTGCTCAGTCCTTAGCACTGTCAGGGGAAAACTGCCTACTCAAGCCTCAGTAATGGTGGACGCCCCTCCCCCATCAAGCTCAGTCATCCCAAGTCGACTTCAGACTGCTGTGCTGGCAGTGAGAATTTCATGCCAGTGTTTCTTAACTTGCTGGGCTCCATGGGAGTGGGACCTGCTGAGTGAGACCACTTAATCCCTGGCTTCAGCCCCAATTCCTGGGGAGTGAATGACTCTGTCTCACTGGGGTTCCAGGCACCACTGGGGTACAAAAAAAAATCCTGCAGTTAGCTTGGTGTCTGCCTGAACAGCTGCCCAATTTTGTGCTTGAAACCCAGGGTCCTGGTGATGTAGGCACACGAGGGGATCTCCTGGTCTGCGGATCACAAAAATCATGGGAAAAGCATAGTCTCTGGGACAGATAGCACAGTCCCTCATGGCTTCTTTTCTCTGGGAAAGGGAGACCCCCCACTCCTTGCACTTGTAGGGTGAGGTGATGCCCCACTCTACTTGTGCTCACCATCTGTGGACTGTACCCACTGCCTAACCAGTCCCAGTGAGATGAACAGGGTACCTCAGTTGGAAATGCAGAAATCACCTGCCTTCTGTGTTGGTCTCACTGGGAGCTGCAGACCAGAGCAGTTCCTATTTGACCATCTTGCTGGATCCCCCTGCCCCATTTTTTTTTAAGTGCCCTGTAAAAGCATCACATGGTCTAGTCTCATAATAGTTCTCCCTTTGGAGACCCAGGATTCAGTGTGAGCTCTGCCAAGAGCTCAGAGATCCAGTAAAAGATAAGTAGCTCCTATCTAAATAAAATTGGTCTCTTCATACAATCCTAAGATTGTTTTCTGTAATTTTATGTTTGATTTGGCATCCATCTTTAATTTCATACTTATCCCTTCCTAATATTATAAGGTGTTGAAATTTGGCATATGTAGGGAGACCCCCTGAAACTATTGCTACAGAATAAAAGATGAAATGCTCCTGATTATTGTAAATACAAAATTGCATGCAGGATTGTGTAAAGACAATGCCAGGTTGGGCTGCCAGAATGAACCAACAGTACGTGATATGCTTCCCTCTGCAGAGAGCCTATAAACGGACATGCAGTCAGGGAGGTTTCACATCACCAAGATTCCTATCCCAGAAAAGTAGATATTCATAGCTCTGGGAGTGGAATGCGACCCTTGTGGAGAGCCTATAAACGGACACATGAGGGGCGCCTGTTCATGTGGATAAGACAGGGCTATAAATGCCCTTATCTTGCCACGGCTCTCCTAGGTCTCTTTAGGGTTAAGACATACTCCCTTCTGAGAATTTGTGGTCTAACCAGTTGTCTAGTTTCCTGTCCTGCTTCTATTGATTGTTTGCAAACAGCTTTTGCTGCAATTATTACTACTGAAAGTATCTTACTAAATATAGGTTATGGATAGACTGTGTTTCTATTTTAAGGCGCTGTTAGAAATTGGTGATGCACACACTATATTGTAAATTCTTATCTCTGTATACTGTACTTCTGCATACTGATACTATGTTAAAGAATTACTTCATCCCCATGTGACCATCTCACCTCATAATCAAATGACCCTAAATCCCTCACTAACCTACCCCTACCCTCCCTAAACTTAATAATAAATGAGGTATATCCTGTGCATTGGTGGCATCATAGGACCAGAAGGCGGTGACCCCCCGGACCCAGATTTCACTATCTTGTGTGTGTCTATTATTTCTTGACCTGCTGATCCACCTGGGAACAAAGAAAGAGCCCTGTTGCATTGCAGGCTGCTGGCCAGATCCCGCAATAGGCATAGGGATTACAAAACTATAAACAAAGCCCAAAACTGAATGATATTTACTTGCATAATCTTTAATGAGCAAGACATTGATTGGTTTAATAAAAATTGCTACATCTTGAATTATTTAGTAAAATTACTGTAACTTCTAGTCTTGTGGCTTTAGGCAGCCTAGTCCACCGGAAGTAAGGAGGTTTGTTTTGGGAAGGGAGTGTTATCATTTTTGTTTCAAAGCTAAACTATAAACTAAATTCCTCCTAAAGTTAGTTTGGCTTATGCCCAGGAATGAGCAAGGACAGCTTGGAAGTTAGAAGCAAGATGGAGACATTTAGGTCATATCTTTCTCATGGTCTGAGTTATAACTTTGCAATAGTGAGTTTCATAACTTTAAATGATGACTATCACAGATTTCATAATCTAGGTAAGTGATTAAAATAAAATAATTAGGTAAATGTAATGGAAAATATACTTGTATATGAGTTTGTCATAATTTAGAATCTAAAGTTATAGTAAATTAAATCATAAATATTTCATTATTTGGATATTTTTCAACAAAAATATATTATAAGAAAACCTTTCTAAAAAAGTGTCCTTTTTAAAAAAGCAAACAATTTTGTCTAATTCAAAGCTTATTTAAAGGTTATATGTAAAACAAGGTAAAAGGAACCAGGAAATAAGAGAGATGTAAGGAACGTTATAGAAATAAAGAGACATTTTAAAGTAAGAAAGCTTAAAGAGAAATAATTTTATATGAGGAAGACTCTTGTGTGGTAAATTTAGTCCTAGAATAAAATACCTGGTTCTTTAAGAAAGAGAAATGTTCAGGACAAACCAGAAAGTTCAAGCATGTCATGAATGGTCTGTGTAAGTCACAATAAGAGGATTTATTAAAACAGACTTTTATATGATCAAGATGTCAATTATTAAAGAGAAATTATAACGGTCCTTCTGGAGACTGGGTTTGATGTAAAAAACTGCTTATACACTAAATAATTGGTTAGAACAATGAAATCTTCTTAAGGGATTGATTTACTCTTAATAAATTATAATAGATTTTAATTTTTTTTAACTCAAAGTTCAATTTTTATTGCATCTCGCTGTTTTCAGTTTTACTCTCCCCTCTTTAAAAGGCACGAAATAGTAACACTTTCCTTCAACTTATTTTCAGCTTATATAAGCTTTTCTCCCCTCTAAAGCTCTGTTCATTGTGGCCTGATGCTAACAATGTTTTCTTAAAGGCTAAAGGAAATGTTTTCTTCCAACACAATATTTTCTGTGCACTGAAGAAGGTTTTTTCTTTTGCTTTTTGCTAACTGGCCCAAAAGATTTTACATTTTATTGAAATAATTCTTACATCATTAATATTAAGTTTTGGTTTGCTTAGAAAAAAGAGATTAAATGTTTTTTAAATTGAGGTTATTACATCTGTGTATCTTATGTGCTTTTAAAGTCCTTGTGACATTGAGTTACAGGGCTTTGACTCTGGGTCTAAAAACAACATGAAGTCCTGTTAAATCTTAAACACTGACAGCAATTAAAGCCTTATCATCAGGCCTGGTAGAAGATGCCAATAAAATAAAATGCATTTCTGAGACACAGGGCCAGAAATTAAAGCTATTAAACTCCTCAAGGCCCAGAGGCTATCATGGAAGAGGTGGGCATGTGAGATTTTAAAAACCGATTTCGAGAAATAAAATAAGTTCAGTTTTTCTGTAAATTAACCATTAATGTCAAAGACACAGCAATGCAAGAGCAGCATATGGGCCTCTGTGTCAGATTAACAAAGTTTTCTTGAAGCATTAATGGACTCCTCAATAAAGGTTAAAAGGTTTGTGGAAGTTATATATTATAGTCACGATTAAAATTTTATAGATTGTTTATAAAATTTTAGAAAACAAATTTAATTGGCTTTTTGCTGTTTTTATTAGGGCTTATTGTTAGGAAAATTAAGTCTCCTCTCTCAAAGAATGAAGGTTTCACCTTTTTTGAAATCATTGAATTATCACTTTGGTTAAATAAATGACTTATTTTATAATGACCTATGATCCTATTTTGTGATATCAAGTGTTTTAAACCTTTGATATTTGACAACCTTTCCAAAATCAAATTATAAATTACGTATTTTTCTAACCTAATTAATCCTTTAAGATATTAGGTTCTTAAAGTCCAAAAATGATACATTTGTTTTATTTGGTATAAAAATTATACAGGAAACATTGTCAAATATGAAATGGTATTTGGTTTTCTTTGGGCTGTATTTGTATACATATGTTATTGGTATGTGTTCTGAAATTATGGAAAACTCCTATAATTCTGATATGACTTAGTGTACATTATCAGTAATGATTATAATTGTTACATTAAATTATTGTGTACTACATAGGTAACAAATTTCCTTGTCAACTGTGTCTTTGACTATGGCTGCCCTAAAACTTTTTGTCATCCATGGGGAATTATTGCCTTGTTTTGGTCCTCTTTAGAAGGTGGTTTTATAATCAGCTATAAAACTCTAACAGGTGCTCTTGAATGCAAGATTCTGGTAACTTTGGAGTTTTTGACTTCAGAATAAAGGAAAAACTTTCAGGGCTCATGGAGAACTGAAATATTCGCTAATATCAAGCAGAACAGCAATTATCTTCATGGACTGAACTAATAGAAGACTGAAGTAATCTTTTTGACTTTTTGCTTAAAGTGTTGCTGATCCTTTGTTTTTTGGAGTCAGGGAAACTTTTCTTTTGAGCTATTGACAGCTTTTAACAATTTAATATACTCCTATAGACAAAATTTGGAGCATATTTGTTTCTCTCTACCTGATTTCTCTGGAATTTGAAAACTATTTGTAAGTATTCTTAACTATGGCAATATAGTTATTTGCATAAGTGCAATAAGAATCTGTTTTGAGTTGTAACAGGATACAATTGGAGAAACTGGTTATTTTACCAAGGCTTTGGCTAGAATGGTATGCTTTCCTTCAAGGAATTGAAATTGACTTAGCCAATAAAAGCCCCTTGGGAAAACTGGCCTCATACTTTGTCTATAAAGTCTCTGTACAGGGTCAAAATGTCACAGAATGTACAGAATGTAAATTCCTGACAGGTCCAGAGCCCCAAGTTATCTTGGGACCTCAAGAGTAGAAGAATTCATCCAACTTATAGGTATTTGATTGTACAAATTCATGGCTGGACTTGGCTTAAGAAAGTCTTATCTGAGATTCCTTCTGTAGAACAATGTTCCATCAAAGCCAATTTTAAAATCCTATGTGAAAAATAATTACTCTTGCTGCACTTTATACAAATAATCTGACCAAGTATAATAAAGCAAATTGGTCCTACCATAATTTGTCTTTAGTAAAAATTGGAAACTGGAGAGAGAAAAATTATGTTTCAAAAAGCTATATAGTACAGCAGTTGTTAGAGTCCAGTCTCACCTAATATTTTTCAATTTTTACTATTTTCTACAATTTGGACTGAATTTTAATATTTCCTGGCTAAAATGTTTCCAAAATAATTTTTCAATTTTTTTCTTTCTTCTTTTTTTCAATTTTTCCTAATTTGAAATCACTGAAAGCTAAGTTGTGCTTTCCTAAAGCCTTGTGAACTGAATCTACACAACTTAAACTTCAGAAGAAAATAATAGTAACCTATTTACATATGTTAGCCATTTTCAACCTACCTACTGATGTGTGGACTTCAGAGTAATGTGGCCTATAGCAGTTTTCCAGGATTGTTCTTTTGTTTGTTGTTCTTTTTCTCCCTCCCTCCCCCTATTCTCTCTCTCTCCCTCTCTTTCTCTCTCTTTCTCTCTATCCTCTCTCTCTCTCTCTCTCTCTCTCTCGACAGAGTTTTCAATCTTGTTGCCTAGGCTGGAATGCGGTGGCACGATCTTGGCTCACTGCAACCACCACCTCCTGGGTTCAAGGAGAATTGCTTGATTCCCAGGTAGCTGGGATTACAGATGCCCTGCACCACTCCTGGCTAATTTTTGTATTTTTAGTAGAGGTGGGATTTCACCATGTTGGCCAGGCTGGTCTTGAACTCCTGACCTCAGGTGATCCACCTGCCTCAGCCTCCCAAAGTGCTGGGATTACAGGTATGAGCCACCAAACCCAGCCAGCCTCCCCCTGTTTTTTCTTCATAGGACATGAGACTTCTCAACCTACTAAAAATGAGCTTTCCTAATAACTCATGACCTACCTGTCTAGGAATAAACCATCTTAGCTGTGAGAGATCAGATGAAACCTGAGACCAGAGACTCATTTTCTTCTAAAATGCTTTCTCCAAAAGATTATATTTATTTATTTATTTTTAATTAATTTTTTTTTTTAATGTTGCAGGGTACATGTGCATGCTGTGCAGGTTTGACACATAGGTAAACATGTGCCAGGGTGGTTTGCTGCACCTATGAACCCATCACCTAGGTATTAAGCCCAGCATGCATTAGCTCTTTTCTCTAATACTGTCCCCACCACCACTCTCCCACGACAGGCCCCAGTGTGTGTTTTTCCCCTCCCTGTGCCCACATGTTCTCATTGTTCAGCTCCCACTTATAAGTGAAAGCATATGTTGTTCAAAAGATTTTTAAAAAGACAAGGGGGGAAATATGATAAGAAGATAAATTTTGGGACCCTCAAATACCTAAGCTAAAGGGAAAAATCAAGCTGGGAACTGTTCAAGGCAAACCTGCCTCCCATTCTATTCAAAGTTGTCCCTCTGCTCACTGAGATAAAGGCATATCTGATTGCCTCCTTTGGAAAGGCTAATCAGAAACTCAAAAGAATGCAACCATTTGTCTCTCCCCTACTTGTAACCTGGAAGCCCCCTTCCTACTCAAGTTGTCCTACCTTTCTGGGTGGAACCAATGTATATCTTACATATATCGATTGATGTCTCATGACTCCCTAAGATGTATAAAACCAAGCTGTGCTCCAACCACCTTGGGCACATATCATCAGGACTTCCTGAGACTGTGTCAGAGATGTGCATCCTCAAACTTGGCAAAATAAAGTTTCTAAATTAACTGACACATGTCTCAAATATTCAGGGTTCTCACAATTCTTTATAAGTAAAATTATGAAGTTATCTCAATCCCAATAAAAATACCAGGAGGTTTTGGTTTGTTTGTTTGTTTTTGAGATGGAGTTTCACTCTTATTTCCCAGGCTGGAGTGCAATGGCACAATCTTGGCTCACGGCAACCTCTGCCTCCTGGGTTCAAGCGATTCTCCTGCCTCAGCCTCCGAAGTAGCCAGGATTACAGGCATGCACCACCATGCCCGGCTAATTTTATATTTCTAGTAGAGACAGGGTTTCTCCATGTCAGGCTGGTCTCAAACTCCTCACTTCAGGTGATCCGCCAGCCTTGGCCTCCCAAAGTGCTGAGATTACAGGCATGAGCCACTGTTCCTGGCCAGAATTTTGTTTTAGAGCTTGGCAAGTTGATACTGAAGTTTATGTGGAAAAATAAATGTGCAAGAATAGCCAGAGAATACTAAAAGAAAAAATAATAACGACAGTGGTGGTAGAGGGTTCTACCAGACATTAAGCTATCTAATCGAGCTTCTATAATAAAAACAATGAGATATAGTGCATAGATAGACAGACCAATGAAATAGAATAGAAAGTCCAGAAATAGAATCAAATGCATATGAAAATGTAGTGAATAATAAAGGTGGCATCTAAAATCCCTGGAGCAAAGATGGAACTCTGACTCAGTACTCTCAAACAAATTGCTTTGTCCTGATTGGTCTTAATCTGTAAACTAAGAATGACAGCACTGTTTAATGGGAAGAGAAAGAAATGCCTCTATTATCACATAGGTCTACCAATTTTGAGTAGAGCCTTTAATCTCTGTTAACCTCCCTTCCATCAACTGTGAATGGGGAATAGTAATATTAAATCCGCTTCCTGTCTGGGGAACTTGCTAATATCCAATGAGAAAACATTCGTGAGAGCCTTTTGGGGAATGAGAAAAGTTGTACAAACATGGGATATTATTAAGCAGGCTCAACAGTCACCATAAATCAGAATGGAGCTTGATGTAGTTTGGCTGTGTCCCCATACAAATCTCATCTTGAATTGTAGTTTTCATAATCCTCATGTGTCATGGGAGAGACCGGTGGGAGGTAATTGAATCATGGAGGTGGTTATCTCCATGCTGTCATCATGATAGTGAATGAATTCTCACAAGATCTGATGGTTTTATAAGGGGCTTTATCAACTCTTTGCTCAGCACTTCTTCCTGCCGCCTTGTGAAGAAGTTACCTTGCTTCCCCTTCCCCTTCCACTGTGATTGTAAGTTTCCTGAGGCCTCCCCAGCCATTCTGAACTGTGAGTCAATTAAACTTCTTTCCTTTATAAATTAGCCAGTATCAGGTATATCTTCATTAGCAGTGAGAGAACGGACTAATACAGAGCTTAAGTACGCTTTTTCTGTTCTAGGGCTTAGTGCCATCACCCATGCTACTCAGGTTAGAATTTGCTAGGTAAGTAGGAAATAGTGGAGACAAATTTCAAGTGAATGTTAATGACTCAAAAAAGAGATTTTTAGCATTTTCTTACCCATCCCTCCTTTTATTTATTCATTTTTGATGAGAGTTCGGGTTTCCTGGGTCAAAGAAAAAACCAAACAAACAAATATCCATTCATGGACCTCACATGAAGATGCTGGGGTCAGCTGTGGAGTGAAGCAGATTCTTACAGGAGGTGGCCTGGGGCAGAGTCTCTGCTGTGTTTAGCAGGGTAGGGCTGTGTCCTGGCTTTGGTCTTCATGTGCCCCAGGAAGGAGCCATCTGCACCGTGTCTTCTGTTGATAGTCAGACATTAATCTCTAGCTGGGCAGGGCTCAGGAACCTTGAGGTTAAAAGGAAATTGTTATGAACAAGCCTTTAATCTTTCAAAAAGTCATTTCTTTTTTTTTTTTTTTGAGATGGAGTCTCGCTCTGTTACCTAAACTGGAGTGCAGTGGCATGATCTCAGCTCACTGCAACTTCCACCTCCCAGATTCAAGCAATTCTTCTGCCTCAGCCTCCCAAGTAGCAGGGATTACAGGCATGCACCACCACACGTGGCTAATTTTTGTATTTTTAGTAGAGAGGAAGGGGGTTTTGCCATGTTGGCCAGGCTGACCTCAGGTGATCCAACCACCTCGGCCTTCCAAAGTGCTGGGATTACAGGCGTGAGCCACTGTGCCCAGCCCAAAGCTTCATCTTCTAATTCAGGTGAGACACTCAGTCATTTCATCTGGAGTTTAGCTGAGCTATGAATTAGAGAAGGAATTTGGTAAATCTTGCTTTATGTAATTCCTGAAGACACACTATAATGTCATCATGATGCATCTAAGAGCACTGTGAACTCTTCAAGAGTGGCACCACAAAAATTTTATGAAAGGCAAGTCTCTGACCCTAATGATGTTTTCCTGAAAATGTTCAGGCCCCATCATTCTAAAGTCATAGCTACCTCCCGGTTTTAACTTGAGAAAAGCTTTCACAAGTGTTTCTTCCTTTGGCCTAAGATGTGTGATACCTTCTTCCCTTCATTGTGGCCCCCAATCCCTTACTTATTCAGAGTCTCTGGCCAGAAAGCAAAGGCTGGATGGTTGTCTTTAAAAGATGTGCAGTAATGTTGTTCCCAGACAGAAGGAGGTCTGGCTGCTTGGTCTCACGGTCCAATAACAAGATGCAGACAGCCTGGGAAATAAGGGAGTTCATTTCTGCAACCAGTTACAGGCAGAAGGTTGGAGTCCCCAGACCAACTCAAAGTTTCAAGTTTTTTTCTAGTGCTAATATACATTTTAAGCTCCATGCTGCATGTGGGAGTGCACCTACAAGCAGGGGTGTTTAATTCAATCTCTCTCTAGTGTTTAAGGTCTGGGGTCTGGAAAGCTTTCTCTAGAGTCTTGGAAAGTTGATCTTAAGTGGGCCCTGGTACGAGGTGTATGTGTAAGAATGCTTTTCTTATTTGACCAGACTTTAACGTCTGAGAAAACCTGGGCGGGGTCTTAATGAGTTTGTTTGGGCATTCCAGCCCTTGCACTCAGGCACCAGTTTCTCCAGTTCTTTAACGCTTAACTTATACATTCATCAGAATTATGGCAAAAGGTCAGTAAACATGAACTGTTCTGGTTGCAAATGGAAGCCTGGCCTGCCACAATGTCTTTGAAGGATTATGGGATTTGGGGAAAGGCTGTTTAGTCTTATTTATTTCCATTCGTCCTGAACAGATTAGTTTCTCCAGTGATCTCACAGAAGCCCAAGGCGTTGGACCAAAGTTTTGAGAAGGCAAGGGACAGGTGGGTTTCAGTAGGAAGCAAGGTATCACATGGATGGAGGGTAGAAGCATAAGGAGGCAGCCCTGGATGGGAAGGTGAGGAGGGAACGCCCTGGACTGATGGGAATTCTGAGCAGCCTGATAGTCACAGGCTTGGGAAGGAAGGCAGGCAGGCTCTGAGTGATGAGGTGGCTGTCACAGGTGTTGGGATAAATAAGAAGGCACCCTGGAAACTCCTTGACAAATGTCAAGTTTCTTTTCTTTCAGAAAGAACTTCAATTTCTTTTCAGAAACTATTGGTATTTTCCCACTGGAACTTTGTTCTCAATGAAAATGCTGCCTGTTTTCCTTAAAGGAACCAAGAGAGGGCGCTGTCGTCCAATGAAAACTACATGAAAAATCTTGCTAAACCAGTTTCTCACTGGGTAATTCTCCCCCTTCCCAACCCAGTCTATGAAAATTCAGCTTTTTGAGGAATCCCAGACTGATTTTTAACCTCCTGATCAGCAGTGGTGGAGATGTTTACAACAGAGTCTCTGCTGTATGGATAGGGTAATTCAAGCCCCACTTGAGCCCAAAGAAACACCTTAAGATGACGGTTTGGGCAGCATTGTTATGTTGCACACAAAATGCACTTGGTTCTTGTGTTCAGGAGTTCAAATATACACACAGGTTCAAGGATGTAAAGGGAATTTGGATAGTGTGGAAATAGAAGGGTGAAGGTTGTGCATTGTAGGATAACAAAGAGAGTGTGTGCATGCACATACACACACGTATACACATGCACACCCATGCACACACACACTCACACACACTGGGATTTTAGATTGGTCAGAATGGGCAGGGACTTTGGTTCACTGCTCACTGCTTCTTCAGCACCTGACATCTGTGCCTGCCACAGAGTAGGTGCCCGTGAATATCTTTGAATTGTAACTGATATGTTCAATATCAAGATTTATGAAAAAGGGCGAAAATTTAATCAACTGGCTGTTTAGCTTATGCAGCACTGAGTAATGTTTAGCTGTTTTAACTGCCTTTAAAAAAAACTCAGCTAAATGAATTGACTCTTTGTTTGAAGATCATGTAAATATAGGAAAAACATTACTAAATGTAATGACCAAACATTGCCTGTTTCACCTCCGCTTTCCTGAAAGCCTCTCATTCTTCTCATTCTTCTCTCTTCCTTATGGGTACCCTTGAAGGCCAGTGAAGGTGAGCCTTGCCCTGGCTGAGATTATAGCCAGCATCTCCCCGAGGCTGGGGGTGGGAATGTGTGCAGGGCTGGGATGTGCTCACCTCACGGAGTGACTTCATCGGCTCCTCTGATTAGTCCTTTTCCTTCCTTCTCCCATCCAGAGCAGGTCCCAGCAGGCAGTAGAGTAAGCTCACAATTTCAGACGTGACTTTCTGCATCGGGGTCTTCCCTGGAAAATGAGATCTGAATCCAGGACTCTGTCCCTTCCATCCCCAGGGCTCTCTGCTTCTGAGATTCCCACCCTGGTGTGAATCAAATGTCAGGTCATGCTCCTTAGCATGCACCTGCACAGCATCGCCTGGGGCCCTGTAGAAATGCAGATTCTCTGCCTTTCCATAGACACATGGAATAAGAAACTGTTAACCTGCTTAGGGATTACACCCCTTTAATCGCTGCTACTCAGGAGGCTGAGGCAGGAAGATTGCTTGAGCCCAGGAATTCAAGACCAGCCTAGAAAACATAGTGTGACTCAACCTCTAAAAAGCATGGAAAAAAGAAAGAAAAAAAAGAAAGGAAGAAAAGAAGGAAGGAAGGAGGGAAGGAAGGAAGGAAGGAAGGGAGAGAGAGAAAGGAAAGATAAACTGTCGGGAAAGGGGAAAAGGAAATCTCAGCAGCATGGTCTTTCCATCCACGTGGGGCTGCATGAGAAGGGGCCTTGGGTACTTCCTTACAGAGAGAGAAAGAGCCACACAGCCTGTTCCATGCCTATCACCTCATGCATTGCGTGGGGAGAGCGTCCAGACTCAATGGATGTGTCTCAAGGGCCCTAGACAACCCCCAGCTTTCAGTATTTCAGACTCGAGAGAGAAATATTGGATTATTTCTCTAGAGGGCAAGAGGAGTGTGCATAGGTAAATTACCCTGTCTATGCTGACCACACTATTGGAGCTGGTCTTATTCTGTGTCTTCTCTACCTAAGCAAAGCATCATCCCTTTCAGTGCTTGACAGCACTGTTTTCCTTGGTGACTCTGATGCCAAGGTCAATAGGCAAAAGTGTTTGGAGTTCTCCCTTGGGGCTGGTAACCAGTGTGTCTTGTTTTGTGAGACAGACACTTCGGCAGGGTCCCAGCAGTCTGATTTAGCAGACACCCAGAGGATTCTGATGCATGCAAAACGGAGCCACTGGTTTAGTGGAATTGTGTAGTGGGAAGAGGGGGTGCCAATATATTGAGGACCACGTGGAGCTTGGTGGACCCAAGTCCAGAGGAGTTGGCTCAGGGAGGAGCTTCAGGGTGGGAAACAAAAATCACATAGGATGCCTGGGGTGTAAGAAGAGGCAATGTCAGGTAGTGAAGGCCGGGGTGGTGCAGCATGGTGGCCAGGAGCACAGGCTCTCGAGACTGCTTAAGTCAGCTCTGCCACTTATTACCTGCATGACCATGGGCAAGAGGCATAACCAGTCTAGTCTCTGTTTCTTCATTTCTAAAAATATAACAGGTCTTAGAGTAACGCTGTGGTAGACATAATCAGCAACCACCTGCATTTGGTGCCTTAATCCCTTCTGCACACTCCTGCCCAACTTCTGGGTTCAAAGCTCTCCTGGTGTGAAAGCCGGCTGTCCAATTGCCCTCACTACAGCCCCCTAACAGCACAGTGCCTCCCCGCAAACAATGCTGGATGGGGCTGATGTGTAAGAGCCCTGGCTGTCCAGTGCCTCTGGTGAGTAAATCTGAGGTGTGTTTTCTACACTGGTTCTAGAGTTTCCTCCGCAGAGATAAGTTCTCTGATGACCATGGGGGGTAACTGGCACCACCTGTCAGCTCCCCCTTCCCTCTCTCACTTCCCCACTCTCTAGGCTGCTTTCTAAGATTGTGTTCCTAAGAAACAACTTGCACTTGGACCCTTGTCTCAAGGTCCTCTCCTGGGGAACCCACGATAACCTGAGAACTTAACCTTCTAGGGTTGATATGAAGATTAAAGGAGTTAGTGCTGAGAGCTGTGCTTGGCACATCATAAGTACAGTCCTGTGCTATATAACTACATTCTGGTCGACAAACCACATATACAGTGATAGTCCCATAAGATTATAATACCATATTCTTACTATACCTTTCTATGTTTAGAATGTTTAGATACACAAATACAAACCATTTTGTTACAATTGCCTACAGTGTTCAGTTCAGTGTTCTACCACATCACATGCTGTACAGGTTTGCAGCCTGGGAGCAATAGGCTATATCACATAGCCTGGGTGTGTAGTCGCTGTAGCATCTGGGTTTGTGTAAGTGCTCTGTGGCAAACAGCACATTTCTCAGGTGGTATCCCCATTGTTAGGAGATACATGACTGTACTCAACAAATAATTGCCATTGCTATTAGTAACTGAGCACTGAGCTTGGAGCTAGGATGCTGGATTTCAACCTGCTTTGCGGCTTACCACCTATGGGAACCCGAGTAAGTCAGTTAACTTCCCTGAGTGTCAGTTTCAGCCTTTTCAGGGCTGTTTCTAGAATAAAAAAAGGGGGAAGAGCTCTGCAAGCACTTTGCAGACTGCCAAGGGTGATACCAAAGTGAAAGTGAAGAAGGACCAAAAGTGGAGAAAACAAGCAAGATGAATGCCAGCTGCCCACAGAGGCAGGACTGCCTCAGATCCAGCCAGAAACTTCCTGAACCAAGGCCCCTGACCAGAGGGCTGTGGCCAGCATAGCTCTCCACTGACACGGGGAGGAGGAGGCAAGTGGAGATTTCTCAGCCTCTCTAGTTTGACAAAATAGCATTGAGTGCCATTACAAATCAGGCCTTTAAATCTGTGCACTTCTGAGCACTTTGGGCAGGGTATCTTAGGAGTTATGAGAAGCTTGCATACAGCTAGGCAATTAGGCAAAACTGATCAAAAGTATGGATATGTTTACTCTGATACTATTTCTAATACTTTAACCTACCGATACACCTGTAAATGATCAATTACAAAATGATACATTCTGGCCAGGTGTGTTGGCTCATGCCTGTAATCCAGCACTTTGGGAGGCCAGGGCAGGCAGATCTCTTGAGGCCAGGAGTTTGAGACCAGCCTGGACAACATGGTGAAACCTCGTCTCTACTAAAAATACAAAAATTAGCTGGACCTTGTGGCAGGCACCTGTAATCCCAGCTACTTTGGAGGCTGAGGCATGAAAATTGCTTGAACCTGGGAGGTGAAGGTTGCAGTGAGCTGAGATTAAGCCACTGCACTCCAGCCTAGGTGACAGAGCGAGACCCTGTCTCAATAATAATAATAATAATAATAATAATAATAATAATAAATTAATTAATTTTAAAAATGGGTATATTAGAGAGAGAGGGCAAGATGGCCAAATAGGAAGAGCTCCAGTCTGCAGCTCCCAGTGAGATCGACGCAGAAGGCAGGTGATTTCTGCATTTCCAACTGAGGTACCCAGTTCATCTCCCTGGGACAGCTTGGACAGTGGGTGCAGCCCATGGAGGGCGAGCCGAAGCAGGGTGAAGTATCACCTCACCTGGGAAGTGCAAGTGGTGGGGGAATTTTCTCCCCTACCCAAGGGAAGCCATGAAGAACTGAGCCTGAGGAACTCCGGCACAGATATTGCACTTGTCCCAAGGTTTTCGCAACCCACAAACCAGGAGATTCCCTTCGGTGCCTACCTGACCAGGGCCCTGGGTTTCAAGCACAAAACTGGGCGGCCATTTGGGCAGACATCGAACTAGCTGCAAGAGTTCTTTTTTTCCATACCCCGATGGTGCCTGGAACACCAAGGAGACAGAACTGTTCACTCCCCTGGAAAGGGGTGCTGAAGCCAGGGAGCCAAGTGTTCTGGCTCAGCGGGTCCCACCCCTACGGAGCTCAGCAAACTAAGATCCACTGGCTTGAAATTCTCGCTGCCAGCACAGCAGCAGTCTGACATCGACCTGGGATGCTGGAGCTTGGTGGGGAGAGGGGCGTCCGCCATTGCTGAAGCTTGATTAGGGGGTTTTATCCTCACAGTGTGCTCACAGTGTAAACAGAGCCGCTGGGAAGTTTGAACTGGGTGGAGTCTACTGCAGCTCAGCAAGGCTGCTGTGGCCAGACTGCCAGATTTCCATTCTCTGGGTAGGGCATCTCTGAAGAAAAGGCAGCACCTCCAGTCAGGGACTTATAGATAAAACCCCCATCTCCCTGGGACAGAGCACCTGGGGAAAGGGGCGGCTGTGGGCACAGCTTCAGAAGACCTAAACGTCCCTACCTGATGGCTCTGAAGAGAGCAGTGGACCTCCCAGCACAGCATTCGAGCTCTGCTAAGGGACAGACTGCCTCCTCAAATGGGTCCCTGACCCCTGTGTATCTTGACTGAGAGACACCTCCCAGTAGAGGCCAATAGAAACCTTATACAGGAGAGCTCTGGCTGGCATCTGGCAGGTACCCCTCTGGGACAAAGCTTCCAGAGGAATGATCAGGCAGAAATCTTTGCTGTTCTGCAGGCTCTGCTGGTGATATCCGGGCAAACAGAGTTGAGAGTGGACCTCCAGCAAACTCCAGCAGACCAGCAGCAGAGGGGCCTGTCAGAAGGAATACTAACAAACAGAAAGGAATAGCACATCCCCTCAAAGACTCCACCTGAAGTCACCAACATCAAAGATCAAAGGCAGATAAATCCACAAAGATGGGGAGAAACCAGTGCAAAAAGGCTGAAAATTCCAAAAACCAGAACGCCTCTTCTCCTCCGAAGGATCACAACTCCTTGCCAGCAAGGGAACAAAACAGGACAGAGAATGAGTTTGATGAATTGACAGAAGTAGGGTCCACAAGGTGGGTAAAACCAAACTCCTCTGAGCTAAAGGAACATGTCCTAACCCAATGCAAGGAAGCTAAGAACCTTGAAGAAAAGATTAGAAGAATTTCTAACTACAATAACCAGTTTAGAGGAGAACATAAATGACCTGACGGAGCTGAAAAACATAGCACAAGAACTTCATGAAGGATACACGAGTATCAACAGCTGAACTGATCAAGTGGAAGAAAGGATATCAGTGACTGAAAATCAACTTAATGAAATAAAGCATGAAGACAAGATTAGAGAAAAAAAAATAAAAAGGAACCAAAAAATCCTCCAAGAAATATGGGACTGTGTGAAAAAACCAAATCTACGTTTGGTTAGTGTACCTGAAAGTGACGAGGAGAACGGAACCAAGCTGGAAAACAGTCTTCAGGATACTATCCAGGAGAACTTCCCCAACCTAGCAAGGCAGGCCAACATTCAAATTCAAGAAATACAGAGAACACCACAAAGATACTTCTCGAGAAGGCAACCTCAAGACACATAATCATCAGATTCACCAAGGTTGAAATGAAGGAAAAAATATTAAGGGGAGCTAGAGAGAAACATCAGGTTACCCACAAAGGGAAGCCCATCAGACTAACAGCAGATCTTTCTGCAGAAACCCTAGAAGGCAGAAGAGAGTGGGGGCCAGTATTCAATATTCTTAAAGAAAAGAATTTTCAACCCAGAATTTCATATCCAACCAAACTAAGCTTCGTAAGTGAAGGAGAAATTAAATCCTTTACAGATAACCAAATGCTGAGAGATGTTGTCACCACCAGGCCTGCTTTACAAGAGCTCCTGAAGGAAGCACTAAACATGGAAAGGAACTGCCGGCACCAGTCACTGCAAAAACATGCCAAATTATAAGGACCATCAACACTATGAAGAAACTGCATCAAGTAATGGGCAAAACAACCAGCTAACCTCATAATGACAGGATTACATTCACACATAACCATATTAACCTTAAATGTAAATGGACTAAATGCCCCAATTAAAAGACACAGACTGGCAAATTGAATACAAAGTCAAGACCAATCAGTGTACTGTATTCAGGAGACCCATCTCATGTGCAAAGACACACATAGGCTCAAAATAAAAGGATGGAGGAATATTTACTAAGCAAATGGAAAGCAAAAACAAACAAACAAAAAAAGCAGGAGTTACTATCGTAATCTCTGATAAAACAGACCTTAAACCAACAAAGATCAAAAGAGACAAAGAAGGGCATTACATAACGGTAAAGGGATCAATGCAGCAAGAAGAGCTAACTGTCCTAAATATATATGCACTCAATACAAGAGCACCCAGATTCATAAAGCAAGTTCTTAGAGACCTACAAAGAGACTTAGACTCCCACACAATAAGAATGGGAGACTTTAACACCCCACTGTCAATATTAGACAGATCAATGAGACAGAAAATTAACAAGGATATTCGGAACTGGAACTCAGCTCTGGACCAAGCAGACCGCATAGACATCTACAGAAGTTTCTACCCCAAATCAACAGAATGTACATTCTTCTCAGCACCTCATCACACTTATTCTAATATTGACCACATAATTGGAAGTAAAACACTGCTTAGCAAATTCAAAAGAATGAAAATCATAACAAACAGTCTCTCAGACCACAGTGCAATCAAGCTAGAACTCAGGATTAAGAAACTTAGTTAAAACCACACAACTACATGGAAACTGAAAAACCTGCTCCTGAAGGACTACTGGGTAAATAATGAAATGAAGGCAGAAATAAAGATGTTCTTTGAAACCAATGAGAACAAAGACACAATGGACCAGAATCTCTGGGACATCTTTAAAGCTGTGTGTAGAGGAAAATTTATAGCACTAAATACCCATAAGGTAAAGCAGGAAAGATCTAAAATTGACACTCTAACATCAAAACTGGAAGAACTAGAGAAGCAACAGCAAACAAATTCAAAATCTAGCAGAAGACAGGAAATAACAAAGATCAGAGCAGAACTGAAGAAGACAGAGACACGGAAAACCCTTCAAAAAATCAATGAATCCAGGAGCTGTTTTTTTGAAAAGATCAGCAAAATTGATAGACCACTAGCAAGACTAATAAAGAAGAAAAGAGAGAAGAATCAAATAGACACAATTAAAAAATGATATAGGGGATATCACCACTGATCCTACAGAAATACAAACTACCATCAGAAAATACTATAAACACCTCTATGCCAATAAACTAGAAAATCCAGAAGAAATGGATAAATTCCTGGACACATACACCCTCCCAAGTCTAACCCAGGAAGAAGTTGAATCCCTGGATAAACCAATAACAAGTGCTGAAATTGAGGCAGTAATTAATAGCCTACCAACCAAAAAAAGTCGAGGACCAGACAGACTCACAGCCTAATTCTACCAGAGGTACAAAGAGGAGCTGGTACCATTCCTTCTGAAACTATTCCAAACAATAGAAAAAGAGGGAATCCTCCCTAACTCATTTTATGAGGTCAGTATCACCCTGATACCAAAACCAGGCAGAGACACAACAAAAAAAGAAAATTTCAGGCCAATATCCCTGATGAACATCAATGCAAAAATCCTCAATAAAATACTGGCAAACCAAATCCAGCAGCACATCAAAAGGTTATCCACCACAATCAAGTTGGCTTCATCTCTGGGATGCAAGGCTGGTTCAACATCCACAAATCAATAAACATAATCCATCACATAAACAGAACCAATGACAAAAACCACATGATTATCTCAATAGATACAGAAAAGGCCTTCAACAAAATTCAACACCCCTTCGTGCTAAAAACTCTCAATAAACTGGGTATCAATGGAACGTATCTCAAAATAATAAGAGCCATTCATGACAAACCCACAGCCAATATCATACTGAATAGGCAAAAACTGGAAGTATTCCCTTTGAAAACCAGCACAAGACAAGGATGCCCTCTCTCACCACTCCTAGTCAACATAGTATTGGAAGTTCTGGCCAGGGCAATCAGGCAAGAGAAAGAAATAAAGAGTATTCATACAGGAAGATAGGAAGTCAAATTGTCTCTGTTTACAGATGACATGATTGTATATTTAAGAAACCCCATCGTCTCAGCCCAAAATCTCCTTAAGCTGATAAGCAACTTCAGCAAAGTCTCAGGATACAAAATCAATGTGCAAAAATCACAAGCATTCCTATACACCAATAACAGACAAATAGCCAAATCATGAGTGAACTCCCATTCACAATCGCTACTAAGAGAAAAAAATACCTAGGAATACAAGTTACAAGGGATGTGAAGGACTTCTTCAAGGAGAACTACAAACCACTGCTCAAGGAAATAAGAGAGGACATGAACAAATGGAAAAACATTGCATGCTCATGGATAGGAAGAATCAATATCGTGAAAATGGTCATACTGCCCAAAGTAATTTATACATTCAAAGCTATCCCCATCAAGCTACCACTGACTTCCCTCACAAAATTGGAAAAAGCTACTTTAAACTTAATATGGAACCAAAAAACAGCCCATATAGCCAAGACAATCCTGGGCAAGAAGAACAAAGCTGGAGGCATCACACTACCTGACTTCAAACTATACTACAAGGCTATAGTAACCAAAACAGCTACTGGTACTGGTACCAAAACAGATATATAGACCAATGGAACAGAACAGAGGCCTCAGAAATAACACCACACATCTACAACCATCTGATCTTTGACAAACCTGACACAAACAAGCCATGGGGAAAATATTCCTTATTTAATAAATTTTGTTGGGAAAACTGGCTAACCATATGCAGAAAACTGAAACTGGATCCCTTCCTTACACCTTATACAAAAATCAACTCAAGATAGATTGAAGACTTAAACATAAGACCTAGGACCATAAAAGTCCTAGAAGAAAACCTGGGCCATACCATTCAAGACATAGGTATGAGTGAAGACTTCATGTCTAAAACACCAAAAACAATGGCAACAAAAGCCAAAGTTGACAAATGGGATCTAATTAAACTAAAGAGCTTCTGCACAGCAAAAGAAACTGTCATCAGAGTGAACAGGCAACCTACAGAATGGGAGAAAATTTTTGCAATCTATCCATCTGACAAAGGGCTAATATCCAGAATCTACAAAGAACTTAAATAAATTTACAAGAAAAAACAACCCCATGAAAAAGTGGGCCAAGGATATGAACAGACCCTTCTCAAAAGAAGACATTTATGCAGCCAACAGACACATGAACAAATGCTCATCATCACTGGTCATTAAAGAAATGCAAATCAAACCACAGTGAGATACCATCTCACACCGGTTAGAATGGCGATCATTAAAAAGTCAGGAAAGAACAGATACTAGAGAAGATGTGGAGAAATAGGAACACTTTACACTTTTGGTGGGAGTGGAAATTAGTTCAACCATTGTGGAAGACAGTGTGGTGATTCCTCAAGGATGTAGAACCAGAAATAACATTTGACCCAGCCATCCCATTACTGGGTATATACTACTATAAAGACACATGCACTCGTATGTTTATTCCAGCACTGTTCACAATAGGAAAGACTTGGAACCAACCCAAATGCCCATCAATGATAGACTGGATAAAGAAAATGTGGCACATATACACCATGGAATGCTATGCAGCCATTAAAAATGTTGAGTTCATGTCTTTTGCAGGAACATGGATGAAGCTGGAAAGCATCATTCTCAGCAAACTATCACAAGAACAGAAAACCAAAAACCACATGTTCTCACTCGTAAGTGGGAGTTGAACAATGAAAACACATGGACATAGGGAAGGGAACATCACACACCGGGGCCTGTTGGGGGGTGGGGGGCTAGGAGAAGGATAACATTAGAAGAAATATCTAATGTAGGTGACCAATTGATGGGTACAGCAAACCACCATGGCACGTGTATACCTATGTAAGAAAACTGCATGTTCTGCACATGTATCCCAGAACTTACAATAATAAATAAATATATATATATATGAGTACATTAGAAATAGAGAGAAATGCAAAAATGGGGTTATTAATGCAATGCTGCAGTTTAAATATTTACTTTTTACGAATGAAATGCTTGTAATAGGAAAAGTGCAATGCAACAAAGTTGTGCTGTTAATTTCATAACTAAATCATTCCTAAATCATTATTAACTCAGTGCAGAGTAGGTGTAGGCATAGTAAGTCCAGGATAAGTTAAAGATGTAGTCTTCTTACTTGAATTCAGTGTGTTTCGTCAAGCAACACACAACCTCATTTGGCCAGCATGTCATTAAAAGATAAACTTAGGCACATTAAACTTCTGAGGAGTTTATTTAAGCAGACAGGGATTCACAGATCCGCCAGCTCCAAACCACAGGTATCAGTGCTCCCCCTGGAGGGGGAGGCGAGAGGACTACTTTGATAAGGTGTTCAAAAGAGCAACACAAAGCAAATGTATTTGATGAGCTAAAGTGCCCAGTCCCTAGTTAGAGGTTAGTGGGTGGTTTCTGATGGGTTAAGCTTAAGTTTTATTTTTCCATTTGCATTGGGATTTAGTCTGCTTCAGTAGGAAGCCAAGGTGGGAGAGCTATCTCAGCCTAATGCCCTCATGATTAAATTTCTGTTTAACCTGTTAGAGGCCTAACCATAAGCCCTTTGTCCTCCAACTGAGCAGTGACAGCCTTTCTGAAAGTGGAGGTGTAGGAATAAAGCCTTCTGGGATCACCTGGAATGTGGATTGCAGCAGGGAGAGAGGAGATGTGGAATGTATTTAGAAATAGTAGTGGACACGTGGACTGAGGCCCTAGAGGTCTAAAGTAAAGCTGCAGAAATGGCTCTGAAGAGGTGCAAGGGATTAACAGATATTTTGAAAAGAATTTTTATTTTTTATTTTTATTTTTGAGACAGGGTTTTGCTTTATCACCTAGGCTGGAGTGCCATGGTGCTATCATGGCTTACTGCAGCCTTGATCTCCTGGGCTCAAGGGATCCTCCTGCCTCCACCTCCCAGAGTGCTGGGATTACAGGCGTGAGCCACCACACTCAGCCGGCTTTTTGTTTTTTCACCTATGTGAAATAACAGAAATGCCAGTAGAATTAGCAAGAGACTATTTTTAAAAATGAGCGAAAGGAATTAACCTGTGACTTCCACAAGCTTCTTGGAAACAGTGGCTTTGCTCAGGTACTGCTTCTGTCTCCTCGGGAAAGGAAGGCTATTGTAGCGAGGCAGACAGCTTGCCATTCACTACTCCTCCAGTCATGCATGTGCGTGTATTTTTCCTCTGATGAACGTTTTTCCTCAAAACACCCAGGCAAGAGCCAGTGGAAGATGACGTGTCCCAAGACAGTCGATGTGGCTGGCAAATGTCATTTCCTTCCCTGTGTCCTTTCAGACTAAGCCCTGGATGGTAGGAAGAGTCTGGGAGAGGTAGCAGCTGCAATGTTTTCCGTCATTCAGGAGGGGAAGATTTGTCTAGAAAAGGAAGGGGGTGTAGGCTTCTCCTCTTAAACGTTAAAGGTTAGATGGCAACAGGGCTGGGGCCCTCATTAAGGTTCCCAAGGGACTGGCCCAAGCCCCTGCTCTCAGATACAGAGCTCTACTCACTCAGGGAAAGGCTTAAGCAGCTTAGTTCTTATCGGATAGCAGCTATTTAACCCCAAGAAGCTCAGCGTTATCAACTAAAAGAGTAATAATAACGTGGCAAGCAAAGTGATTGAGATTTTGATTTTTGTGTGCATGTTTTGCTTTGGGTTTTTGCTTGCATTGTAAGAGATGAGAAAGACTAAGAGGTGTTTTTTCTCACCCCATCCTAAGACAGTAGCCAGCCTTTCTCTTTGGGGTTGAAGACTCCCAGAGTTCCTTGTGTTTCATAACTGAAGATGGAGATTTTGGGGCATAAGAACAGCTCCCAGAAAGACTTCTGTTGGAGGCGAGTGGCCCACTGAGTGGGAGGGGGCTGGTGCTAGAGGTAGAGGGAGAAGCAGGTGGCTGGGCCCAGGGGAGAAGAGACAGGTCTCCCCGGCACTTCTGAGGGCACTTGGCTTTTGAGGCCTTTCTTGCCTTTTCTTTCTTTCTTTCCTTCTTTTCTTTCTTTCTTTCTTTCTTTCTTTCTTTCTTTCTTTCTTTCTTTCTTTCTTTCTTTCTTTCTTTCTTTCTTTCTTTCTTTCTCTCTTTCTCTCTTTCTCTCTTTCTCTCTCTCTCTTTCTCTTTCTCTCTTTCTTTTCTCTTTCTTTTTCTTTTCCTTCCTTCCTTCCTTCCTTCCTTCCTTCCTTCCCTCCTTCTTTCTTTCTTTCTTTCTTTCTTTCTTTCTTTCTTTCTTTCTTTCTTTTTCTTTCTTTCTTTCTTTCTTCCTTCCTTCTTTTCTTTCTTTCTTTCTTTCTTTCTTTCTTTCTTTCTTTCTTTCTTCCTTCCTTCCTTCCTTCCTTCCTTCCTTCCTTCCTTCCTCCTTCCTTCCTTCATTCCTTCCTTCCTTCTTTCGCTCTTTCTTTCTTTCTTTCTTTCTTTCTTTCTTTCTTTCTTTTTTCTTTCTTTCTTTCTTTCTTTCTTTCTCTTTCTTTCTTTTTCTTTCTTCCTTCCTTTCTTTCTTTCTTTCAGATGGGTTTGTCTTGTCACAGGCTGGTCTGTGGCATGATCAGCGGCCCAGGCTGCAGCCTCTGCCTCCTGGATTCAGTGATTCTCCTGCCTCAGCCTCTCGAGTAGCTGGGATTACAGGTACCAGCCATCACGTCCAGCTATTTTTTTTTTTTTGGTAGAGACAGAGTTTCACCATGTTGGCCAGGCTGGTCTTGAACTCCTGACTTCAGGTGATCCACCTGCCTCAGTCTTTCTTTTATTCTTTTTTTGCTTTGTTTTGTTTGAGACAGAATCTTGCACTGTCACCCAGGCTGGAGTGCAGTGGTGCGATCTTGGCTCACTGCAAGCTCCGCCTCCCAGGTTCACGCCATCCTCCTGCCTCAGCCTCCTGAGTAGCTGGGACTGCAGGTGCCCACGACCATGCCCAGCTAATTTTTTTTTTTTTTGTATTTTTAGTAGAGACAGGGTTTCACTGTGTTAGCCAGGATGGTCTCGATCTCCTGACCTTGTGATCCACCCGCCTCAGCCTCCCAAAGTGCTGGGATTACAGGCGTGAACCACTGTGCCCCAAAGTGCTGGGATTACAGGCATGAGCCACTGCAGATGCCTTTCTAAAAATGGTGGAGGCCTGTGCCCTGCTGCCACACAGCTTGCTAAGACAAGTGATGAGATTTCTGAAGGAGTCAAGTGTGGAAGCAGCAGAAGAAAGCTAAGAGCAGTGGCCCTGGAGACTGAGGCAAAACATTCCTACTTATTTGTTTGGCTGAAAATGAAGTGAAAATGAAGTCACCTGACTTTTCTGATTTTAAATGGAGACCATAAGCAGGAGCACCCCAGTAGTGACCAGGAAGGAAATGTGTCCAGGGTTTCTGTTTTCTAACTGCAAGCTCTTTGGATTCTTATATGGTCCTAGGAAGGGGAAAGGATTCCTAAAATATGACTGTGGTTACTTTTTCCACTACCTTTAAACAAATAAGGAAACATGATACTGACTTTCGCTTTAGCATTCTAAGACTAAATTCATACCTGAAATATTGAGAACACACAATTACAGCTTTTATGGAGTCTGAAGCTTGCAAAACTTGGAGGGCCTTCTTTAAGAAAAATAATATATGGCTTTGGATACACAATTAGGCATCGAAGTGATTATTTATTCAGAATAAGAGCAGAAATCACAATAAAATGATAAAAATTTTAAAAATCTGACTGTATTAGCTTCCTGTGGCTACTGTAACAAACTATGACAAACTTGGTGGCTTAAACACCAGAAATTTATTATTTTCAGTTCTGGAGGCCAGAAGTCTGAGATCAAGTTTTTTTTTTTTTTTTCTTTTTCATATGGAGTCTTGCTTTGTCATCCAGGCTGGATCGCAGTGGCACGATCTTGGCTCTCTAAGACCTCCACCTCTTGAGTTCAAGTGATTCTTCTGCCTCAGCCTCCAGAGTAGCTGGGAATGCAGGCACCTGTCATCATGCCCAGCTAATTTTTTTTTTTTGTAGTTTTGTAGAGATGCGGTTTCACCATGTTGGCCACTCTGGTCTTGAACTCCTGACCTCAGTGATCTGCCCACCTCTGCCTCCCAAAGTACTGGGATTACAGGCTTGAGCCACCGTGTCCAGCCAAGATCAAGTTGTCATTGGCAGGGCTGCACTCCCTCCAAAGGCTGTAGGAGACAACCTTTCTTTGCTTCTTCCAGCTTCTGGGTGCTTCCCCAGCATGCCTTGGCTTGGCATTACTCCAATCTCTGCCTCTGTGGTCAAATTACCTCCTCCTGGTCTGTGTATCTCCTTGCATGTCTATTATAAGGACAGTTATCATTGGATTTAGGGCCCTCCTGGATGATCTGGGATGATCTCATCTCCAGATCCTTAATTACACTGCAAAGTCCCTTTTGCCAAATAAAATAACATTCACCATTTCCAAGGATTAGGACTTGGATACATCTTTTGGGAGGTCACCATTCAACACACTACACTGATAAATACCACTGTTAAAAAAAATATGAATTGAGAGTCCATTCAGCTGAGATGGCCTCCAGGGCCTTGAGTTCCTATGTAAACAAACTGAAACCCAACTCAATTTAAACAGTAAAATGAAATTTAAACTTAACCAATTAGAAACTGCCAACTAACCACTAATTAGAGAACTCATCAATCAAAAACTGACAACTAACCTCTAACTGGGGACTCTGCATGTTAGCCAATCAAACATATGTTTCTTGTCCTGCTACTGACAACAGTTTTTGAAAGTTTCCCCTTGAGTTCCCTTGGTGGAGTCCTGAACCCCTTGTGGTTTGGTGCTGCCTGATTCATGAATCACTGCCTGCTCAAATAAACTGTTTAGAATATTAACATGCCTAAGTTTATCTTTTAAAACCACTAGCATCACAAATGTCAGGAAAATGACAAAACGTTTTAAGTTATTTATTTATTTATTTATTTTTTTCAGACAGGTTCTCACTCTGTCGTCCAGGCAGGAGTGCATGGCATGATCTTGGCTCACTGCAACCTCTGCCTCTCAGGCTCAAGCAATCATCGCACGTCAGCCTCCCAGGTAGCTGGGACTACAGGCACATGTCATCATGCCTGGCTAATTTTTGTGTTTTTTGTAGAGATGGGTTTCACCGTATTGCCCAGGCTGGTCTTAAACTCCTGGGCTCAAGCAATCCACCTGCCTCAGCCTCCCAAAGTGCTGGGATTACAGGTGTGAGCCACTACATTCAGCAAACATTTTTATTTTTTCTGAAATACTTTTTCTTATAATTTCTGAATACTTTTTCTTATAATTTTTGGCTGCATGTGCTTTGCCTCTTCATCCAATAATTTTGTAATTTCATTTTCTATAGAAACAATAGAAATTTGATATTTACTCAACATGATTGATTTAAATGTGCATATTATGATGTGTAGTTGGGATGCATACAATATGTAATTCCATACATTTACTCATTATGGTACTTGCTGCTATAGGTTTGAGCCCTAAAAAATAGAAATTTGGATAAATTCTATTTCATGTGACTTCAATCAAAAAATGAGAGGAAAGTAAGCTGTTTTATCAGTTTCCTAGGGCTGCTATAATGAAGCATCACAAATTGAGGGGCTTGAAACAACAAAATTTTATTCTTTCACACATCTGGGGGTTAGAAGTCCAAAATCAAGGAGTTGGCAGAGTCATGCTCCCTCTGACACCCTAGGTATGGGTATAATCCTTCCTCACCTCTTTCTGGCTTCTGGCCTTGCCATTCCTTCTTGGTATTCTTTGGCTTGCAGCTGCATCCTTTCTATCTTGGCCTCTATCATCACATAGGGTTCTTCATGTCTGTTTGTGGCCAAATTTCCCACTACTTATAAGGCTACCAGTCACTGGATCAGGACCTGTCCTCCTCCAGTATGACCTCATCATTATTTATATCTTAATTATATCTCCAAAGACCCAATTTCCAAATAAGGTCACATGAATGGGTACTGGAGGTTAGGACTTCAACCTATCCTTTTGGGAAACATAATTCAAAAGCATTTACACCTGTATATTATCAATGAAAAGGGTCAAACTTTAGGCTGGGCGCGATGGCTCACACCTGTAATCCCAGTGCTGTGGGAGGCTGAGGCAGGTGGATTACTTGAGGTTAGGAGTTGGAGACCAGACTGGCCAACATGGTGAGAGGAGAATCACTTAAACTCAGGAAGCAGAGGTTACAGTGAGTCGAGACTGTGCCACTGCACTCCAGCCTGGATGACAAAGCAAGACTCCATCTCAAAAGAAAGAAAGAAAGAAAAAAAGGAGTCAAACTCTGTAAAATATTTATATTTGAAGAGATTTATTCTGAACCGTATATGAGGGACCATAGCCCATAACACAGCCCTAAGGAGACCCCGGAAACATGCACCCATGATTGGGCCACAACTAGGTTTTATCCATTATAGGAGGTCATATGATATCAATTAATACATGTAAGATGTATGTTGGTTTGGTCCATAAAGGCAGGATGACTGGAAGTGGTGGGGCTTCCAGGTTATTATAAGCAGATTCAAAGGTTTTCTGATTGGCAGTTGGTTGAAAGAGTTTATCTAAAGACCTGCAATCAATAGAAAGGAAATGTCTGGGTTAAGATAAGAGATTGTAGGGGGTCCATTCCAAGATGGCTGAATAGGAACAGCTCTGGTCTGTAGTTCCCAACACGCTCAACGCAGAAGATGGGTGATTTCTGCATTTCCAACTGAGGTACCTGGTTCATGTCACTGGGACTGGTTGGACAGTGGGTGCAGCCCATGGAGGGTGAGCTGAAGCAAGGCAGGGCATCGTCTCACCTGAGGAGTGCAAGGGGTCTGGGATTTCCCTTTCCTAGCCAAGGGAAGCCATGACAGACTGTACCGGGAAAATTGGGACACTGGCACCTAAATACTGTGCTTTTCTAACTGTCTTAGCAAATGGCACACCAGGAGATTATATCCCATGCCTGGCTCAGTGGGTCCCATGACCACAGAGCCTGGCTCACTGTTAGCGCAGCAGTCTGAGATTGAACTGCTAAGCAGCAGCCTGGCTGGGGGAGGGGTGTCCACCATTGCTGAGGCTTGAGTAGGTAAACAAAGCGGCCAGGAAGCTAGAACTGGGTGGAACCCACTGCAGCTCAAAAAGGCCCACTGAATCTATAGGCTCCACCACTGGGGGCAGGGCATAGCTGAACAAAAGGCAGCAGAAACTTCTGCAGACTTAAACATCTCTGTCTGATAGCTCTGAAGAGAGCAGTGGTTCTCCCAGCATGGTGTTTGAGCTCTGAGAATGGACAGACTGCCTCCTCAAGTGGGTCCCTGAGCCCCATATAGCCTAACTGGGAGACACCTCCTAGTAGGGGCTGACAGACACCTCATAAAGCCAGTTGCCCCTCTGAGATGCAGCTTCCAGAGGAAGGGTCAGGCAGCAATAGTTGCTGTCCTGCAATATTTGCTGCTCTGCAGCCTCCGCTGGTGATACTCAGGCAAACAGGGTCTGGAGTGGAACTCCAGCAAACTCCAACAGACCTGCAGCTGAGGGAATTGACTGTTAGAAGGAAAACTAACAAACAGAAAGGAATAACATCAACATCAACAAAAAGGACATCCACAGCAAAACCCCATCTGTAGGTCACCATGATCAAAGACCAAAGGTAAATAAAACCACAAAGATGAGGAGAAACCAGAGCAGAAAAGCTGAAAATTCTAAAAACCAGAGCACCTCTTCTCCTCCAAAGGATGGCAGCTCCTTGCCAGCAGTGAAACAAAGCTGGACAGAGAATGACTTTGACAAGTTGACAGAAGTAGGTCAGTAATAACAAACTTCTCCAAGCTAAAGGAAGATGTTTGAACCCATTGCAAGGAAGCTAAAAACCTTGAAAAAAGATTAGATGAATGACTAACTAGGATAAACAATGTAGGGAAGACCTTAATTGACCTGATGGAGCTGAAAACCACGGCATGAGAACTACATGATGCATGAACAAGCTTCAGTAGCCAATTTGATCAAGTGGAAGAAAGAGTATCAGTGATGGAAGATCAAATTAATGAAATGAAGCAAGAAGAGAAGTTTAGAGAAAAAAGAGTAAAAAGAGATGAACAAATCCTCCAAGAAATATGGGACTATGTGAAAGGACCAAATCTACATTTGACTGGTGTACCTGAAAGTGACAGAGAGAATGGAAACAAGTTGGAAAACACTCTTCGGGATATTATCCAGGAGAAATTCCCCAACCTAGCAAGGCAGGCCACCATTCAAATTCAGGAAATACAGAGAACACCACAAAGATACTTCTTGAGAAGAGCAACCCCAAGACACATAATCGTCAGATTCACCAAGGATGAAATGAAAGAAAAAATGCCAAAGTCACCCAGAGAGAAAGGTCAGGTTACTCACAAAGGGAAGCCCATCAAACTAACAATGGATCTCTCTGCAGAAACTCTTCAGGCCAGAAGAGAGTGAGGACCAATATTCAACATTGTTAAATAAAAGAATTTTCCACCCAGAAATTCATATCTAGCCAAACTAAGCTTCATAAGTGAAGGAGAAATAAAATCCTTTACAGACAAGCAAATGCTGAGAGATTTTGTCACCACCAGGCCTGCCTTACAAGAGCTCCTGAAGGAAGCACTAAACATGGAAAGGAACTACCGGCACCAGTCACTGCAAATCATGCCAAATTGTAAAGATCATCAATGCTAGGAAGAAACTGCAGCAACTAATGAGCAAACTAACCAGCTAACATCATAATCACAGGATCAAATTCACACATAACAAAGTTAACCTTAAATGTAAATGGGCTAAATGCCCCGATTAAAAGGTACAGACTGGCAAATTGGATAAAGAGTCAAGACCCATCAGTGTGTTGTATTCAGGAGACCCATCTCACATGCAGAGACACACACACAGGCTCAAAATAAAGGGATGGAGGAAGATCTACCAAGCAAATGGAAAACAACAACAAAAAGCAGTGGTTGCAATCCTAGCATCTTATAAAATAGACTTTAAACCAACAAAGATCAAAAAGGACAAAAAAGGGCATTACACAATGGCAAAGGGATTAATTCAACAAGAAAAGCTAACTATCCTAAATATATATGCATCCAATACAGGGGCACCCAGATTCATAAAGCAAGTTCTTAGAGACCTACAAAGAGACTTAGACTCCCACACAATAATAATGGGAGACTTTAACACCCCACTGTCAACATTAGATCAATAAGACAGAAGGTTAACGAGGATATCCAGGATTTGAATTCACCTCTGCACCAAGCAGAACTAATAGACATCTACAGAACTCTCCATCCCAAATCAACAGAATATACATTCTTCTCAGCACTACATTGCATTTATTCCAAAATTGACCACATAGTTGGAAGTAAAGCACTCCTCAGCAAATGTAAAAGAAGAGAAATCATAACAAACTGTCTCTCAGACCACAGTGCAATCAAATTAGAACTCAGAATTAAGAAACTCACTCAAAACCACACAACTACATGGAAACTGAACAACCTGCTCCCGAATGACTACTGGGTAAATAATGAAATGAAGGCAGAAATAAAGATGTTCTTTGAAACCAATGAGAGCGAAGACACAATGGACCAGAATCTCTGGGACACATTTAAAGCAGTGTGTAGAGGGAAATTTATAGCACTAAATGCCCACAACAGAAAGCAAGAAAGATCTAAAATCAACACCCTAACATCACAATTAAAAGAACTAGAGAAGCAAGAGCAAAGAAATTCAACAGCTAGCAGAAGGCAAGAAACAACTAAGATCACAGTAGAACTGAAGGACATAGACACACACACACACACACACACACACACACACACACACCCTTCAAAAAAATAAATGAATCCAGGAGCTGGCTTTTTGAACAGATCAACAAAATTGATAGACCACTAGCAAGACTAATAAAGAAGAAAAGAGAAAAGAATGAAATAGATGCAATAAAAAATGATAAAGGGGATATCACCACCAATCCCACAGAAATACAAACTACCATCAGAGAACACTATAAACACCTCTATGCAAATAAACTAGAAAATCTAGAAGAAATGGATAAATTCCTAGACACATACACCCTCCAAAGATTAAACCAGGAAGAAGTTGAATTGCTGAATAGACCAATAACAAGTGCTGAAATTGAGGCAATAATTAATAGCCTGCCAACCAAAAAAAGTCCAGGACCAGACAGACTCACAGCCGAATTCTACCAGAGGTACAAAGAGGAGATGGTACCATTCCTTCTAAAACTATTCCAAACAATAGAAAAAGAGGGAATCCTCCCTAACTCATTTTATGAGGCCAGCATCATCCTGATGCAAAAGTCTGGCAGAGACACAACAAAAAAGAAAATTATAGATCAATATCCCTGATGAACATTAATGCAAAAATCCTTGATATAATACTGGCAAACCAAATCCAGCAGCACACCAAAAAGCTCATCCACCAAGATCAAGTTGGCTTAATCACTGGGATGCAAGGCTGGTTCAACATATGCAAATCAATAAATGTAATTCATCACAAAAACAGAACCAAAGACAAAAACCACATGATTATCTCAAAAGATGCAGAAAAGGCCTTCAACAAAATTCAACAGCACTTCATGCTAAAAACTCTCAATAAACTAGGTATTGATGGGATGCATTTCAAAATAATAAAAGAGCTATTTATGACAAACCCACAGCCAGTATCATACTGAATGGGCAAAAACTGGAAGCATTCCCTTTGAAAACTCGCACAAGATAGGAATGCCCTCTCTCACCACTCCTATTCATCATAGTATTGGAAGTTCTGGCCACAGCAATTAGGCAAAAGAAAGAAATAAGATTCAATTAGGAAAAGAGGAAGTCAAATTGTCCCTGTTTGCAGGTGACATGATTCTATATATAGAAAATCCCATCTTCTCAGTCCAAAATCTCCTTAAGCTGATAAGCAACTTCAGCAAAGTCTCAGGATACAAAATCAATGTGCAAAAATCACAAGCATTCTTATATACCAATAACAGACAAACAGAGAGGCAAATCATGAGTGAACTCCCATTTGCAATAGCTACAAAGAGAATAAAATACCTAGGAGTCCAACTTACAAGGGATGTGAAGGACCTCTTCAAGGAGAACTACAAACCACTTCTCAATGAAATAAAAGAGGACACAAACAAATGGAGGAATATTCTATGCTGATGGATAGGAAGAATCAATATCATGAAAATGACCATACTGTCCAAGGTAATTTATAGATTCAATGCCATCCCCATGAAACTACCAATGACTTTCTTCATGGAATTGGAAAAAAACTACTTTAAAGTTCATATGGAACTGAAAAAGAGCCCACATTGCCAAGACAATGCTAAGCAAAAAGAACAAAGCTGGAGGCTACCTGACTTCAAACTATACTACAAGGCTACAGTAATCAAAACAGCATGGTACTGGTACTAAAACAGAGATATAGACCAATGGAACAGAACAGAGGCCTCAGAGATAATGCCACACATCTACAATAATCTGATCCTTGACAAACCTGACAAAAACAAGAAATGGTGAAAGGATTCCCTATTTAATAAATGGTGCTGGGAAAACTGGCTAGCCATATGTAGAAAATTGAAACTGGATCCCTTCCTTACACCTTTCAGAAACATTAATTCAAGATGGATTAAAGACTTAAATGTTAGATCTAAACCCATAAAAACCCTAGAAGAACACCTAGGCAGTACCATTCAGGATGTAGGCATGATGAAGGACTTCATGACTAAAACAACAAAAGCAATGACAACTAAAGCCAAAATAGACAAATAGCATCTAATTAAGCTAAAGCAAAATAAACTACCATCAGAGTGAACAGGCAACCTACAGAATGGGAGAAAATTGTTGCAATCT
Organism: Papio anubis; assembly: GCF_008728515.1. Taxonomy (NCBI): domain Eukaryota; kingdom Metazoa; phylum Chordata; class Mammalia; order Primates; family Cercopithecidae; genus Papio; species Papio anubis. The sequence goes on along the minus strand of NC_044980.1, from coordinate 33,335,782 downwards.
ACCCATCTGACAAAGGGCTAATATCCAGAATCTACAAAGAACTTAAACAAATTTACAAGAAAAAATCAAACCGCATCAAAAAGTGGGCAAAGGATATGCACCAACACTTTTCAAATGAAGACATTTATTCAGCCAACAGACACGTGAAAAAATGCTCATCATCCCTGGTCATCAGAAACATGCAAATCAAAACCACAATGAGATACCATCTCACACCAGTTAGAATGGCAATTACTAAAAAGTCAGGAAACAACACATGCTGGAGAGGATGTGGAAAAATAGGAACGTTTTTACACTGTTGGTGGGAGTGTAAACTAGTTCAACTATTGTGGAAGACAGTGTGGCAATTCCTCAAGGATCTAGAACTAGAAATAGCAGTTGACCCAGCCATCCCATTACTGGGTATATACCCAAAGGATTATGAATAATGCTGCTCTTAAAATACATGCACACATATGTTTACCATGGCACTATTCACAATAGCAAAGACTTGGAACCAACCCAAATGTCCATCAGTGATAGACTGGATTAAGAAAGTGTGGCACATATACACCATGGAATACTATGCAGCCATAAAACGGATGAGTTCATGTCTTTTGTAGAGACATGGATGAAGTTGGAAACATCATTCTGAGCAAACTATCGCAAGGACAGAAAACCACACATCGCATGTTCTCACTCATAGTTGGGAATTGAACAATGAGAACACTTGGACACAGGACGGGGAACATCACACACCGGGCCTGTGGGGGATGGGGGAGGGACAGCATTAGGAGATATACCTAATGTAAATGACGAGTTAATGGGTGCATCAAACCAACATGGCACATGTATACATATGTAACAAACCTGCACATTGTGCACATGTACCCTAGAACTTAAAGTATACTAATAATAAAAGATAAGAGATTGTAGAGACCAAGGTTCTTATTATGAGATAAAGCCTCCAGGTAGCAGGCTACAGATAGAATAGATTGTAAATATTACTTATCAGACTTAAAAAGGTGTCAGACTCGGCCGGGTGCGGTGGCTCATGCCTGTAATCCCAGCACTTTGGGAGGCCAAGGTGGGTGGATCACGAGGTCAGGAGATCGAGTCCATGCTGGCTAACATAGTGAAACCCCGTCTCTACTAAAAATACAAAAAATTAGCTGGGCATGGCGAAATGCGCCTATAGTCCCAGCTATTCTGGAGGCTGAGGCAGGAGAATGCCATGAACCCAGGAGGTGGAGCTTGCAGTGAGCCGAGATCGTGCCACTGCACTCCAGCCTGGGTGACAGAGCGAGACTCCGTCTCAAAAAAAAAAAAAAAAGGTGTCAGACTCTTAGTTGATTCTCTCCTGGATCAGGAAAAAGACCTGGAAAAGGGAAAGGGGATTTTTAACAGAATGTAGATTTTTCCCCAAAACAGATCACTTTGCAGGGCTATTTCAAGATATATCCAAGAAACATACTTGAGGTTAAAATATTACGATTTCCTTTCTTATCTGTTGTGATGTTATGCCAGAGTCAGTTTGGAAAGTAAGCCACATTATATAGGGTTAAATAAAATTCCTCTGATAAGACTTTATGGTTTGTAGAATGTGACTCCCCAGGCCCCTTAGATAAGAATTTGGGCAAGAGAAGAAAAAAAGGTCAGAATTTAGTCCTCAATATGATGCATTATTCAGTATGTACCAGGATAGAGCCTTCACTTTTGACCTTGCATCATTGAGAACTGAATTATCCACTTAGAATTTTATCCATGTGATTACTGGGATAATTTTCCATGGATTAGTTCCAGCTCTGGAGATTTTAAACTTGGTTTATTATGGTTGTTATACTGTGATAGTTAATATTGTCAACTTGATTGGATTGAAGGATGCAAAGTATCGTTTCTGGGTATATCTATAAAGGTGTTGCTGCAGAAGATTAACATTTGAGTCAGTTAATCTGGGAGAGGCAGACCCAGCCTTTATCTGAGTGGGCACCATCCAATTGGCTGCCAGCACAGCTAGAAAAAGCAGGCAGAAAAAAGTGGAATGAGAAGACTTGCTGAGTCTTCCAGTCTTCATCTTTCTCCTGTGCTGGATGCTTCCTGCCTTTGAACATCAGAATCCAAGTTCTTCAACTTTTGGACTCTCGGACTTACACCAGTGGTTTGCTAGGGGCTTATGGGCCTTTGATCACAGACTGAAGGCTGCATTGTTGGATTCCCTACTTTTGAGGTTTTGGTGCACTGCGTACCAGCCACTCCAGCTCCACCCATGACTGAAAGGGGCCAAGCTACAGCTTGGGCCATGGCTTCAGAGGGTGCAAGCCTCAAGCCTTGGCACCTTCCACATGGTATTGGGCTTGCAGGTGCACAGAAGACAAAAATTGAGCTTTGGGAGCCTCTGCCTAAATTTCAGGAGATGTATGGAAATGCCTGGATGTCCAGGCAGAAGTCTGCTGCTGGAGTAGAGTTCTCATGGAGAACCTCTAGCAGGGAAATGCAGAGTGGAAATGTAGGGTTGGAGCCCCCGCACAGAGTCCCCACTGGAGCACTGCCTAGTGGAACTGTGAGAAGAGGGCCACCATCCTCCAGACCCCAGAATGGTAGATCCACCAACAGCTTGCACCTTGTACCTGGAAAAGCCATAGGCATTCAATGCCAGTCTGTGAAAGCAGCCACGGGGGCTATAACCTGCAGAGCCACAGAAGCAGATCTGCCCAAGGCTGTGGGAGGCCACCCCTTGCATCAGTATGCCATGGATGTGAGACATAGAGTCAAAGGAGATTATTTTGGAGCTTTAAGATTAAATGGCTACCCTGCTGGATTTTGGACTGGCATGGGGCCTGTAGCCCTTTTGTTTTGGCTTATTTCTCCTTTTCTGAAAGGGACCATTTACCCAGTGCCTGACTCTGTGTGAGGCAGTCAAAGGAGATTCTTTTGGAGCTTTAAGATTTAAATGGCTACCCCACTGGATTTTGGACTGGTGTGGGGCCTGTAGCCCCTTTGTATTGGTTGATTTCTCCTTTTTTGAAAGGGAGTATTTACCCAATGCCTGTACTCCCATTGTATCTTGGAAGTAACTAACTTTTTTTCTGATTTTACAGACTCATAGGCAGAAGGAACTTGCCTTGTCTCAGATGAGACTTTCGACTTGGATTTTTGAGTTAATGCTGAAATGAGTTAAGGTTTTGGGGAACTGTCAGGAAGGCATGATTGTGTTTTGAAATGTGAGGACATGAGGTTTGGGATGGGCCAGGAGTGGAATAATATGGTTTGACTCTGTGTCCCCACCCAAATCTCTTCTCAAATTGTAATCCCCATATGTCAAGGGAGGGACCTGGTGGTAGATGATTGGATCATGGGAGTGGTTTCCCCCATGCTGTTCTCATGATAGTGAGTTCTCACGAGATCTGATGCTCTAAGTATTTGGCAGTTCCCCCACTCTCTCTCTCCTGCTGCCATGTAAGACATGCCTTGCTTACCCTTCACTTTCTGCCATGATTGTAAATTTCCTGAGGCCTCCCCAGCCATGTAGAACTGTGAGTCAATTAAACCTCTTTCCTCTATAAATTACCCAGTCTCAGGTAGTTATAGCAGTTTGAAAATGGATAAATACTGGCCGGGCGCGGTGGCTCAAGCCTGTAATCCCAGCACTTTGGGAGGCCGAGATGGGCGGATCACGAGGTCAGGAGATCGAGACCATCCTGGCGAACACGGTGAAACCCCGTCTCTACTAAAAAATACAAAAAAAAAACTAGCCGGGCGAGGTGGCGGGTGCCTGTGGTCCCAGCTACTCGGGAGGCTGAGGCAGGAGAATGGCGTAAGCCCGGGAGGCGGAGCTTGCAGTGAGCCGAGATTGCGCCACTGCACTCCAGCCTGGGCGACAGAGCGAGACTCCGTCTCAAAAAAAAAAAAAAAAAAAAAAAAAAAGAAAATGGATAAATACATACTTGTTGCCAGAGAAAAGGAGCAGATAGGGGAATAGTCAATTATGTATTCACCTTGAGTCTTGAGCTCAGTAAAGTGGCACTTTACATAAGATAAGGTGAACGTAGAGTAGCTACCTGTGGAATCTTTTTATCTGTAGCTGTTTGCTCAGGGACAAAAGGAAAGGGAGATTTTTGCATGACTCAGCTTTCAGCTTAATTTTTTCTTTTTTTTTTTTTTTTGGTGTAATGAATTGGGGTCCCAAGTTTTTATTTTCCGTTCACATTTCTCTCCCTGTTTTTTTTTTTTTAAAGCTTTCAGAGGAAACATTTTAGAAGAAAATGAGTCTCTGGTCTTGGGTTTTGTTTGATCTCTTATGGGTAGGACAGTTTACTCTGAGAAAAATAGGTCACACATTGTTAGGAAAGCTCATTTTCTAAAACAGATTTTAAAGTCCCCTATCCCATCAAGAAAAAATAGGGGAAGGAAGAGAAAAATAAAACAATAAACAAACAAAAAAAGGGAGAACAATCCTGGAAAGCTGATATAGGCTGCATTATTCTGAAGTCCATACATCAATAGGCAGGTATGAAAATAGTTTATGTATATAAATAGGTTGCTGTTACTTTCTTCTGAGGTTTAAGTTGCCTAGCTTCAGTTTACAGGGCTTTAACAAAAGCAAAGGGTAATTTTTAGTGATTTCAAATTAGAACAAAATGGACAGAAAAAAGGAAAAGAAGAAGGAAAAAAATGAAAACATTCCAGCTTGTGTCCAGGAAAAATTTTAGAATTCAGTACAAATAAAAATTTTATTATTTAGAAAATAATACAAATGGAAAAACATTAGGCAAGACTAGAATCTAATAATAGGTGTATTGCAGTTATTTATTTATTTTTTGAGACAGGGTCTTGCTATGTCTCTCAGGCTCAAGTACAGTGGGTTGGTCACAGTTCATTGCAGCCTCAACTTTCCCAGCTCAAGTGATCTTTCTACCTCAGATCCTCAAGTATCTGGGACTCTTGAGTGACCCACAATGCCTGGCTAATTTTTAATTTCTTTTTGTGGAGACATGGCCTCACTGTGTTGCCCAAGCTGGTCTCAAACTCCTGGGCTCATGTGGTCCACCTGCCTCAGACCCTGAAAGTCCTGGGATTACAGGAATAGCCACTGTGTCTGGCCCTATATTTTATTTTGAAACATAATTTTTCTCTCTTCAATTCCTCAATTTCATGAAAGACAAAATCATAATAGTACCAATTTATTTGTAAAATAATTTCTAGTCCTATTACACTTTGCCTGGTTATTTGCATAAAGTGCAGCAAAAATAATTATTTGCCATATAGGCATTCTGTCTTTTTTTAATTGGCTCTGCCAGAACCTTTTTCATAAGGAATCTAAGATTAGACCTTTTTAAAAGTCTTGAGCGCAGCCAAGGATTTATCTGTGCTTGCAGCTACCTGTGTGAACTGGATGAATTCCTCTCTTTTCAAGGTTCTAAGAAAACTTGGTGTTTCTGGGCCTGATAAAAAAATGACGTTCTTAACTTGCCACAGGTTTGCACCCTGTAAAAGACAAGGTAAAAAGTCAGTTTTTCTAAGGGGCTTCTATCAGCTCTATAGGTCAGCCTCATTTTCTAAAGGCAATCTGAAAATACCACTCCACACAAAACCTTGGTGAAATAACCAGTGTCTCCAATTATGCCCTGTTAGAAAAGAAAACAGATTCTCTTTGAACTTATGCAGATAACTATATTGTCATAAATTAAGAATACTCACAAGAGAGTTTTCAAATTTTAAAGAAGTTAGGTTGTGAGAAAGGGATTACATTTCAAATTTTGCTCATAAGAGTATCCTTTACTAATTGTTAAAAGCTATAAATAGCTTAAAAGAAGAGAAACTTTTCTTGACTCTGAAAAACAAAACAAAAAGAGTCAGCAAATGTTTTGAACAAGTTGTAAAAGATTATCTCAGTCTTCTGTTAGTTCAGTCCATGTAACTAACTCCTGTTCTGCTTGATATTGGATCAACAGTCCTCATGAATACATCAACTCTCCATGAGACTCTTGGAAATTTTTCTCTCTATTCCCATGGCAGAATCTCTAAATTTATAGAAAACCTATATTTAAAAGTACTCCTCAGAGCTCCATAGCTGATTATAAACTGCTCTCTGAAAGAATCAAAGTAAAATAACAATTGCGGATGACAAAAGTCTTAGAATAGCCATGGTTGAAGAGACACTTGACAAGGAAATTTGGTTACTTCTGTGGCATACAACAATTTTACACAATAATTATAATTACTACTGATAATACATGCGAAGGCATATCAGAATCACAGGAATCTCATACAATTTTGGAACAAATACTAATAACACATTTAGATAAATATAATCCAAAGAAGGCTAAATACCATTTCATATTTGACAATACTTCCTGCATGATTTTATTATACCAAATAAGCTGAATATGTCTCTTTTGGACTTTGGGGACCTAATGTCAATAAAAGTAAATAAAGTCCAAAGGACTGAATATAGAATTTGATTTTGGAAACTTTGTCAAATATCAAAAGTTTAAAACACTTGACATCACAAAATAGGATCACAGGTCATTGTAAAAGAAGTCATTCATTTAGACAAAGTGACAACTCAATTTTTTTTAAAGAGAGAAAATCCTTATTATTTGAGTGAGGATACTTACTTTCCTAAACAACAAGCCTTAATAAAGACAGCATGAAGCTAATTAAATCTGTCTCTCCAATCTTATAAACAAATCTATTAAATTTTAATCATCTTGACGATAAGATATAGTTTCCATAAACCTTTTTATACTTTTTATAAAAATAAAAAGTGGGTTAATGCTTCATGAAAACCTTGTTAATCTGACACAGGGGCCCAGATACTGGTCTTGCATCAGTGTCCCTTTGATATTAATGTTTAATTTATAGAGAAACTCAGAATGAATTTTATTTCTCAAAATTGGCCCTTACAATATCACATGCCCTTTCTTACCAAAAAAAATCTCTTTATAACTTTCTTTATATCTCTCTTATTTACTGATTCTTTTTACCTTGCTTTATGAATAACCTTTGAATTAGACAAAAATCATTTTCCTTTAAATAAGAATGCATTTTGCAAGAAAAATATTTACCTACAATATATTATTTTTTAAATTGAAAATGACCCAGACATTTAATGAATATTATTATTTAGTTCAATATGACTTCAGATTCTAAATAATGTGACATGTTTATTAACAAGCATGTGAACACCTCAAATTTGAGACAGGACTCACTTGATTTAGAAAGTTTATTTTGTCAAGGTTGAGGATGTGCACACAACCTCAGAAAGTCCTGACAACGTATGCCCAAGGTAGTTAGGGCACAGCTTTATTTTATACATTTTAGGGAGTCATGAGACATTAATCAATATGTGTAAGAAGTACATTTGTTCTCTCCAGAAAGTAGGGGACAACTTCAAGCAGGGAGAGGGGCTTCCAGGTCACAGGTAGGTAAGAGAAAAATGGTTGCATTCTTTTGAGTTTCTGATAAGCCTTTTCAAAGGAGGTAATCAGAATGTGCATCTATCTAAGTGAGCAGAGGCATGACTTTGAATACAATGGGAGGCAGAATTTCCCTGAGAAGTTCTCAGCTTGAATTCTCCCTTTAGCTTAGCTTAGTGATTTTGGGAGCCCAAGATATCTTCCTTTCACATTTTCCCCATCTTCTTTTTTAAAATATTTTGGAGAAAGCATTTTAGAAGAAAATGAGTCTCTGGTTTCAGGTTTTATCTGATCTCTCATGGCTAGGATAGTTTATTCCTAGATGGGTTAGGTCCCGAAATCTCATTTTTAACAGGCTGTGAAGTCTCATGCCCTATGAAGAGAAAATAGGGGGAGAAAGGGAGAAACAAACAACAACAACAAAAAGAAACAAACAAACAGCAACAAACAAAAGAAGAATCCTGGAAAAATTGATATAGGTCACATTACTCTGAAGTCCAGACATTAGTAGACAGGTATGAAAGTGGCTTATGCATGTGAATAGGTTGTTGCTATTTTCTTCTGAAGTTTAAGTTGTCTGGCTTCAAAGTTCACAGGACTTTAAGAAAACATAGCTTAGTTTTCAGTGACTCCAAATTCAGAAAAATAAGAAAAAAAGAAGGAAAAAAATTGAAAACATTATTTTGAAGACTTGCAGCCAAGAAAAACTAGAATTGGTCCAAACTGTAGAAGACAATCATTAGGCAAGACTAGAATCTAACAACAGATGTATAGTCTTGAAACATAATTTTTCTCTCTCTCATTTCCCATTTTTACTAAAGACAAATCATGGTAGGACTAGTTTGCTTTATTATACTTGGCCTAATTATTTGTATACAGTGCAGCAAGAATAATTATTTTTTACATAGGCTTTTAAATTGTCTTTGATGGAATTTTGTTCCATAGGAGAAATCTCAGATAGACTTTTTTTATTTTATTTTATTTTTTTTCTGAGATGAAGTCTTGCTCTGTCACCCAGGCTGGAGTGCAGTGGCATGGTCTTGGCTCACTGCAACCTCTGCCTCCCAGGTTCAAATGATTCTCCCGCCTCAGCCTCCCAAGTAGCTGGGATTACAGGCACCCGCCACCACTCTTGGCTAATTTTTGTGTTTTTAGTAGAGATGGGGTTTCACCATGTTGGCCAGGCTGGTCTCTAACTCCTGACCTCAAGTGATTTGCCCACCTTGACTTCCCAAAGTGCTGGGATTACAGGTGTGACCCAGATAAGACTTTCTTAAAGCTGAGCCCAGCCATGGATCTGTGCCATTAAATAACTATGAGTTAGGTGAGTTTCCTCTCCTCTTGCAGTTGCAAGATAAACGTGGGGCTTCTGGGCCTGTCAGAAAATGATATACTTTACTTAAGAAATCCTGTACAGGGATTGTGTACATAAAACATAAGGCCAGTTTTTCCAAGGGCTTTATTGGCTTCATAAGCCAAGTTTGATTCCTTAAAGGAAAGCACACCATTCCAGTCAAAGCCTTAGTAAAATAACTAGTTTCTCTAATTGTTTCCAGTTACAAATGAAAACAGATACTTTTTTTTTTTTTTTTTTTTTTGAGATGGAGTCTCAGAGTCTCGCTCTGTCGCCCAGGCTGGAGTGCGGTGGTGCAATCTTGGTTCACTGCAAGCTCCGCCTCCCAGGTTTACACCATTCTCCTGCCTCAGCCTCCTGAGTAGCTGGGACTACAGGTGCCTGCCAGCACGCCCAGCTAATTTTGTTTTTGTATTTTTAGTAGAGATGGGGTTTCACCATGTTAGCCAGGATGGACTTGATCTCCTGACCTCATGATCCACCTGCCTTGGCCTCCCAAAGTGCTGGGATTACAGGCGTGAGCCACCATGCCTGGCCCAGATTCTTATTGAACTTATGCAAATGACTGTATTGCCATAGTTAAGAACACTCACCAATAGTTTCCAAATTCTGGAGAAATCAGGTAGACAGAAACAAATATGCTCCAAATTTTGTTCATAGGAATATACTAAAATGTTAAAAGCTCTCAATAGCTCAAAAGAAAAGTTTCAACACTAAAAAATACCCCACGAAGGATTAGCAACGATTAAAGCAAAAGTTAAAAAGATTGCTTTAGTCTTCTATCAGTTCAGTTTACTCAGTTAACTCTTGTTCTGCCTGATGTTCATGAACATTTCAGCTCTCCATGAGAGTCCTGAAACTTTTTTCCCTCTATTATAATGTCACAATGTCCAAAGTTATCAGAAAACTGCATTTAAGAACACCTGTTAAAATTCCATAGCTGATTATAGAACCACCTTCTAAAGAGGACAAAAACAAGGCTTGTCTGTGGATGACAAAAAGTTTTAGGGCAGTCATAGTCAAAGACACAATTGGCAAGGAAATTTGTTACCTCTGTGGCACACAATAATTTAACATAACAATTATAATTATTACTGATAATGCACACTGTTATATCAGAAATGTAGGAGTTTCCCATAATTTTGGAACACATACCAATAACATATTTATATAAATACAGTCCAAAGAAAACCAAACACCATTTCATATTTGACAATACTTCCTATATAATTTTTTTGTAGCAAATAAGCCAAATTATGTCATTTTTGTACTTTAGGGAAACTAGTATCTTAAAGATTTAATTAGGTCAGAAGAAAACATAATTTATAACTTGATTTTGGAAAGTTTGTCAAATATCAAAGGTTTAAAACACTTGATATCACAAAATAGGATCACAGGTCATCGCAAAATAAGTCATTCATTTAACCAAAGTGATAAAGCAAGGATTACTTTTTAAAAAGCAAAACCTTTATTCTTTGAGAGAGGAGACTTAATTTTCTAAGCAATAGCCCTAATGAAAACAACATGAAGCCAATTAAATTTGTTTTCCAAAATTTTATAAACAATCTATAAAATTGTAATCTTGACCATAAGTTATTGCTTCCATAACCCTTTTATAACCTTTATAACCTTTATTAGGGAGTTGGTTAATGCTTCAAAAAACCTTGTTAATCTGACACAGGGGCCCATATGCTGATCTTGCATCAGTGCACCTCTGACATTAATGATTACTTTATAGAGAAACTGAACTTAATTTTATCTTTCAAAACTGGCCCTTACAATCTCATGTGCCTGCATCTTGCATGTTAGTCCCTGGGCCTTGAGGAGTTGAATAGCTTTAATTTCTGGCCCCGTGTCTCAGAAATGCAGTTTATTTTGATTGGAATCTTCTATGGGGTGTAACAGTGAGGCTTTAATTGCTGTCAGTGTTTAAGATTTAGCAAGATTTGGTGTCCTTTTAAGACCCAGGAGTCAAAGCCCTAAATGTCACAAGACTTTAAAAACACATAGAGGAAGATAATATGGATGTAATAACCTTAATCCAAAAATTTTTTCAAATTTCAGTTTTTATTCCTAAGCAAACCAAAACTTAATAAGAATATGACAACCTGATCATATGAAAGTTTTTTTTTTTTTCCAAATAAATTCTCTTATTGTTACTTAAACCAACTGTTCATGACACACCTGGACTTTCTGGTTTGTCCTGAATATCCCTCTTTCTTTAACAACCAGTCATTTTATTTTAGGACTAAATTTACCATACATGATTCTTTCTCACATACAATTATTTCTCTTTCAGCTTTCTTACCACAAAAGTATTATCTCTTTATTTTTATGACTTTATTTACATCTGTCTTATTTCCTGGTACCATTTTCCTTGTTTTATACATAACCTTTAAATAAGCTTTGAATGAGATAAAACTTATTCATCTTTTTTTAAAAAGAACACCATCCCTTTTTTTTTTGTTTAGTAAGAATGCTTTCCAGCCGGGCATGGTGGCTCACGCCTGTAATCCCAGCACTTTGGGAGGCCAAGGCAAGCAGATCACAGGGTCAGGAGTTTGAGACCAGCCTGATCAATATGGTGAAACCTCATCTCTACTAAAGATACAGATATTATCTGGGTGTGGTAGTACACACCTGTAATCCCAACTACTCAGGAGGCTGAGGCAGGAAAGTCACTTGAACCTGGGAGGTGGAGGTTGCAGTGAGCTGAGATCACATCACTGTACTTCAGCCTGGGCAACACAGCAAGACTCTGTCTCAAAAAAAACAAAAACAAAAACAAAAACAAAAACAAAAAAAAACCGGATTTTTTCCTACAATAATATTTATTGGAAAATACCCAAATAATGAAATATCTATTATTTAATTTAATATAACTTCAGAGTCTAAATTATGCTGAGTTTGTCTACAAGTATTTATTCCATTACATTTCCCTAATTATTTTAATTATTTCCCTAGATTATTTATGAAAACTACAATAGTCATGATTTAAAGTTATGAAACTATTGCAAAATTATAGCTGAGACAGTGAAAAAGATATAACCTAACTGACTCCATCTGGCTTCTAACCTCTAAGCTGTCATTATTCATTTCTAGTTTTTGGGAGGAACTTAGCTTATACTTTAACTTTGAAACAAAGATGATAACAGTCCTTTCCCATTACAAACCTCCTTACTGCCTGTGGACTAGGCTGCCTAAAGACACAAGATTAGAAGTTATGGTAATTTTTACTAAACAATTCAAGATGTAGCTATTTTCATTAAACCAATATCAGTGTCTTATTCATTAAAGATTATACAAGCAAAGATCATTCTGTCTTGGGCTGGATTTATAGTTTTGTAACCTCTGTGCCAAATTTTGACACCTTATTGTATTTGGCAGGGATACGTGTGAAATTTCTTGATTAATAAATGCAAACAATGTATGCTGGCAATTCTTAAGACATTTTTAATATTACTTTGGCAATAATTTTAAAGCTAGTTTATCTACTAAAGATTTTACTTAAGTTACATAAACTTGAAAAAGCATTTGACTAGTCTTTTCCTTTTTCATATCTAATTTAAGCACTTTGACTTTACTTTTAAGCCAATTAATTAGAAATCTTTTATATATTTTTAGTAGTAAAATATTGTGTACACAACACATAAATACATATATGCATTGGGCATGCTGATAGAAGTACATTTTATAGATTCACAAAAACCTTTTTTTTCTATCTTAGACTTTCAGATTCTTGATAACCTGTTTTACAACCTTGAGCTGTTGTCAGCTAAATAGCCTTAAATTTCATATTAAAGAAAGCAACTCAGGTGAAAGTCAAAGAGCAAAATTTATATTATAATGTGCGGAGAGAAAAATTTGGTGTGCTGGAGGGAAACTAAATGGTTTTAATTGCCAATTAAACATAAAATTATAGAAATTATAAAGTCCTTTTAAATATGTACACACACATATATATACACACACACACAAAGATGCTATAGCTTTTACTTTTTAAATATGTACATACACATATATACACACACAAAGATCCTATAGCTTTTCCTTCAGCACATTTAGCCATGAGATAAACATGAAATCATTGGCTTGCAAAAAGGACTTGTTGAATCTAAACATTGGTTTTTGTCTTCATAGAAAAATAACAGCATATTTAGAGCAGGCAGAAAAGAAAAAATAGAGAAGAAGAGGACTTAGGAACTCTATAGTTTGCAGGTTGACCTGCAGAAAAAAAAGACTCTTTTTCCTTAAGGTAATTGTTTACAAAGACCATATTATTTTCATTTTACATAAACTTTGGCAAGTAGATGCATCATGAAACCTATGGAGTCCTCAAAAGGGAGTCATTTTCCTTGTTTTCTCCTCATTCGTAGATTATTTTTTTCCCACTTTTTTTTTTTTTTTCTTAAAAGGAAGAACCGAGCTCTTGCCTAAGGTTTTTGTGTGTTCGGTTGATATATGCTGCTTTTGGTCAGGACTCCACAATGTGTCACCACTGAGTCATGTCCACCCTCTTACATTTCTCTCTTTAGAGTTTCATCCTCTCAGTTTCTTGCTCTGGAGGTCTATGACCTCAGAGAGGACTAAACATACTGGGTGATCAGCCCTTATATGTATTTCCTGGATGAGCCATTTTAAAAATTAATTGTTGTTGGGGGTTTTCCAGAAGGGCCACTACATGTCACGGCATGGGGGATCAATGCCCCAGACACTCCCATGGGGTCCCCAGTCACCTAGGGACACGTTTTGGCTGGAAGGAACAAATGCCCTTCCTCTTCGGAGCTGAGAAAGCTCAGTCTCTCATTAACGTGTGAAAACAACAGTTCAGCTCCTCATGAAAATGCACACTGACAAACCAAATTAAGATTAAATTTGGGAGAAAAGGCAATGGAGAAGACTATTTAGAATGCGTCTTCAAAGTAGAATTAGCATCCTTAAACAACAACTTCAGACCGGAACAAACAACAAAGAAACTCCAACAGTAAGATCACTGAGTGCTCTAATGGTAAGGAGAAATTAAGACCAGCTGGCTGTTAATCTAACTTTAGCCAAGACAAATCCCAATTCAATTACTTCCCTAGGGATGGGTCTCAGGCTGAAGACTGCTCTCTACCATCCTAGAAGCAGGAAAAAAACCCCTCATCTTCCATGTTGGAAGTGAACTCAAACTTCATAAAGGAGTTACCTGCCTTCCATCATCATGGAAGCAGGAAAAACTTGCCTTCCTTGTGTTGGAAGCAAGTAAAACCAAAAAAAAAAAAAAAAAAAAAAAAAAAAGGAGTTTGTACAGCAAAATAAGATCTTGACTAAATTTTGGGAAATTAAGAATTCTCTGGATGGGGTGTTCTCAGACCTCAGCAAATTGTCCTATTGGTTTTTGCCATGAAGTTAGCTCATGCTGGTACCAAGTACCAATATGAGATTTGTCAAAGGTCAGGGGCATCTCCACTCAGAACCCCTTAGTGATTACCAAAATGTGAAGCCCCAAAATTTGAGGCATGTCTCAGTTAATTTGAAAGTTTGTTTTGCCAAGGTTGAGGACGTTCCCATGACACAGCCTCAGGAAGTCCTGATGACATGCGCCCAAGGTGGTCAGGGCACAGCTTGGTTTTATACATTTTAGGGAGACATGAGACATCAATTAATATGTGTAAGAAGTACATTGGTTACATCCAGAAAGGTGGGAACAACTTGAGGCAGGGAGGGGGGCTTCCAGGTCACAGGTAGGTGAGAGACAAATGGTTACATTCTAATGAGTTTCTGGTAAGTGCTTCCAAAGAAGGCAATCAGAATGTACATCTGTCTCAGTGAGAAGAGGGATGACTTTGAATAGAGTGTGAGGCAGATTTGCCCTGAGCAGTTCCCAGCTTGAATTTTCCTTTAGCTTAGTGATGTTGGGGCTCGAGATATTTTCCTTTTACAAACATTTATTTCATTATATTTACCTAGTTAATTAATTTAAAAAATAGTTTACCTAAATTACCTATGAAAACTGTGATAGTAATTATTTAAAGTTATTTCTCTATCAATCATTTTTGTAGCCTGTGAATTTCAGGTGTTTACCTAAGTAAGAAACAAGGTTAACCAAATGAGTGTTTTGTTCAGTAACTCAGGATTTAGCTATTTTCATTAAACCAACAATATTAAATGCCTTATTTGTTAAAAAATTACACAAACATAATTCTCTTTTGGGCTGCAAGCTGTATAACTCTCATGCCAAATTTTGACAGCCTATAGTATCTAGCAGAGATAAATATCAAACTGCTTGACCAATAAATCTAAACAATAATGTATGTTGACAATTCCAAAAACATTTTAAATTTTATTTTACATATATGTGTATATATGTATTCTTTTTGATGTGGAGTTTTACTCGTGTTGCCCAGGCTGGAGTGCAATGACATGATCTCAGTTCACTGCATCCTCTGCCTCCCAGGTTCAAAAAATTCTCCTGTATCAGCTTCCCAAGTAGCTGGGATTACAGACATGCACCACCATGCAGTTAATTTTGTACTTTTAGTGGAGACAGGGTTTCCCCATGTTGGTCAGGCTGGTCTCAAATTCCTAATCTTAGGTGATCCACCCACTTCAGTCTCCCAAAGTGCTGGGATTACAGGTGTGTGCCACCATGCCTGGCCTTTACCAATAATTTTTAAACCAACTTATTTATTAAGGATTTTCTTAAGTCATGTGACCTTGAGAAAGCCTTTGGGTTTGAACTGTCTATTTTACTGGTACAGTATTTCATTTAAGTGCTTTTTTCCTTTAAGCCAGTTAATCAGAGCTCTTTTAAATATTTTTGATAGTGAAACATTATATGCATGATACATAAATACATAGACATATTAGACAGGTAGATATGGAGTAGATCTTATAGATTCATAAGACCACTTTTTTTTTTTAGCTCCTATTATAGGCCTCCAATTTCTTGATAATCTTTTTCATTACCCTAGGCAATTGTCAGCTAAATTTGTACTAAATTGTACTAAATTTGCCTACTAAAGGAACAACTCTGAGGTGAAAATCAGATAATGAAATTTACTCCTCAAAGTACGAAGAGAGAGTCTGGTGTTCTAGAGAGAGATTAAAAATAGATGCCAAGTCACACATAAAATTATAGAAATCCACTATATTCTACCAAATATGGTAATCTACCAAATAACTAAATGATGACTATTACAGTTTTCTTTTTTTTTAATAGTTTTCATAATATGTATAAGGAGACCAATTGTATTTAGACAGGCAGTTTTAAATTTAAGACTGTTCTCTACCACATTAGAAGCAAACAAAAACTCAAACTTGCCTTCCCTGTTGGAAGTGTGAAAGGAAAATAAATCTAGGGGCCCCAGAATCACTAAGCCAAAGGGACAAGTCAAGCTGAGAATGGCATCAGGCAAACCTGTCTCCCATTTCATTTCTAAAAAAGTTAGCTACAAAGATTATTTTTTTTTAAAGCTACAATCCCCATAATTTGCCCCCTAGGAAATTCCTTGTGGCCCCCAAGATTTTTACCCTAAAACAGCTCTGTTGAATTTCATCCTGACAATGTAAATTGAAAGCTTATCTTCCCAAGTATGGGACAAAGGACAGGACTCAAGGTCATCCCTCTGCTAATCTGAGATAAACGCATATCTGATTGTTTCCTCTGCCCTATGTTTATTTTATCTCATATAAAAATGCAGATTCACTGAGCTAGATGAATGCATAAGTGATGATTCCTCTAACCTCCTCAAGTGTGAATGGCTGATCAAAGCCTCAAAAGAATGCAACTGGCTTGCCTCTTATCTACCCACATCTTTTCCAAATTTCTTTTTCTTTCCCTAGTATCTGCCTTTTCCCCTTTAAATACTGAAGCCCTCAAAATCATCTTTGGAGAAAGGCACAGATCTGTCTTCCAGGTGTTGTCCATAACCTTGGCAAAATAACCTTCGAAATCAGTTGAGACCCATCTTCAGATACTTTGTGATTTACAGAAGTAAACTGAAACTGCAGAAAGGAAGTGCCTACTCTCCATCATAAAGGAAGCAGGAACTCTGACCTTCCCAGGTGGAAGTAAAACTCCAGAGAAGGAATTATACAGCAAAGTAACCACATTTTGGGAAATTAGAGATTTTTCTGGAGGCGGAGTCCCTGGACCTTGGCAAATTATCCTGTTGGTCTGAGCAATAAAAAGAGCTCAAGCTGGTATCAAGCACCAATAGGAGGTTTGTCAAAGGTCAGGACCACCTCCACTCAGAATCCCTTCCATTGGTTGCCAATTTGTAAACCAAAAAGTATCTGAGACAGGTCTCAATCAATTTAGAAATTTATTTTGCCAAGGTTAAGAAAGCGCACTTGGGAGACATGTCTGTACCTTTCTCCAAATATGATTTGGAGGGCTTCAATATTTAAAGGAGAAGAGCAGGCTGGAAGGGAAAGAGGGAAGGTGTGGTCACATTACTGAATCCACGTGTTGCAAGAGAAAAGGAGTAGGTAGGGGAATAGTCAATTATATATTTGTCCGGAGCTCAGTAAACTGGCAATTTACATGAGATAAGGTGAATATACAGTAGCTACCTGTGGAGATATTTAACCTTTTATCTATAACTGTCTGCTTAGGAACAAAAGGAAAGGTAGCTTCTTGCTTGACTCAGCTTTCAGCTTAATTTTTTTCTTTTGGCAGAGTGAATTGGGGTCCCAAGTTTTTATTTTCCTTTCATACTTGGTATTAAATACCTATTTCAGAGTTGTGCAATGCTTTCAGTCTAGAACTTCTTCATAATCCATCTCTCTCCCATCTTCTCATGTTCAGAGGTTTCGAACAGACAACAACTGCTCAGCATGCTTGCCCTTACATTCTCCCGTCTGCCAAGATGACACATGCCCCAGACAGCCCTGTCTCCATACTGGGCCTCTTAGGCTGCAGGAGCTCCAGCTGCAGAATGACTTTATTTACATTGCTATTCAGAAGCAAACGGCTC
Organism: Papio anubis; assembly: GCF_008728515.1. Lineage (NCBI taxonomy): Eukaryota > Metazoa > Chordata > Mammalia > Primates > Cercopithecidae > Papio > Papio anubis. The sequence goes on along the minus strand of NC_044980.1, from coordinate 33,318,068 downwards.
AGCTCAATGGAAAGTCTTTTATTTCTAACAAGCAAGTCAGTATGTGGCATTTTTCTTTTCCTTACTCTGCAGGACAAAATGAATCTTGCAGATGTTCCTATAATACCAGGGGAATAAGATTCACTGATGAGCTGCTGAGAGTGGCTTGGCTGCACTATGAGGCTAGCCAGTTGCCATGTGGCCTGTGGTCAAGTCAGAGGGAGCAGCTGGGAATCCTATTTGGGAACTGACTTTATGACTGTAATTTGAGTGCCAGAAGGCCCATTTGTATAGAGCCTTCCTTCACAAACTTCTGTGACTGCCCCACCGATTACAAGGCTTGGGACAAAGGGGGTTTAGATAAGAGCATCTCTTTGACATAAAGTTGTGGGAAGCTCAGGTTTTTGGTTTTCTCTGATCATCTTGGGTGGTGGTGGACAATGGGCCAATACTCTGTGGAGTCACCAAGCTAGGTGCTGAGAGATGAAGAAGGCAGACCTCTACCCATGACACTCCAGGAAAAGGAACAAGACAAATAAAAATCCTGTTATTCAAATATTAGTCCTCACCACAGGATGTGCTTAGGGAAAATAAAAAAAATATTGGTTCATAGTGACTTGGGGAAAGATCATTACCTTAATAAGTAGAAACAGATACTGAGTTTGTACAATTCATGGCAGACCCATTTTGCCAAAACACTGTCAGAGAAATGTTCAAGCCAACCAATCAGCTACCACTTTTTTTCACAGTGGTGTGGTTGGACCAACCCCAGGATTCTAGCCTGTAAACCAAAAAAATTCTAAGGCTCCCCTCATCTGAATGGGTCCTTCTCTCAGCCAAAGGTATTCCAAAGTTAACCTGAAAAACTTGTTCAGGCCATGATGGGAATGGGGGATTGGAATGGCTTCTTCTCTTTTGGAATTCAGGAAAAGCTGACCAGCTTTAACCTCAACGCAAATCTTAAGTCTGATAAAAAAACATTTACAATCTATTCTTTCTAAAGCTTGCTGCTTGGAGACTTCATCTGCATGATAAAACCTTTGTCTCCACAACCCTTTTTGTAACCCAGACATTCCTTTCTATTGATAATAATTCTTTTAACCAATTGCCAGTCAGAAAATTTTTAAATCTATCTGGAATGACCTGGAAGCCCCTCATTCCACTTCAAGTTGTCCCACCCTTCCAGATCAAACCAATATAAATCTTACATGTATTTGATTGATGTCTCATGTCTCCCTAAATTGTATAAAACTAGGCTGTGCCCTGACCACCTTGGGCTCATGTTCTCAAGATTTCCTGAGGACTGTGTCACAGGCCATTGGTCACTCATATTTGCCTCAGAATAAATCTCTTTAAATATTTTTTCAGAGTTTGACTCTTTTCTTCAACAAGCCTCATGTAAACCAAAGGTTCAACCAACACCAATACTACATTTTAGGGTGGTGATTCTAACACTCAACTGTCAAAAAGAGTCTCTTTAAGAAAGGCAATTTGCAAAAGCCTCTCTGCACAGCAAAACTCCCTCTTCTCACAGGTGATATGGGTACAGATGGACACTCCCTTTCTTAGATGTAGCCTACCCTTTGCCCTTCCTTATTCTGTGCTGATTTTCACCTTTATTGAGCTATATTGAGCTATCATGGGACTCAGTCATTTACTGGCACCTTACAGGTGGGCATCACAAGAAAACCAATACCTGGGCTCTGCATTAGATGCATTTTAAATAATTTCCACAGCTACAGGAACATTTGTTGTCATCATTTCCAAACCTCTTAGTTACAGAGGCAGAAATCCACTACATTAAATAATTCAATATGAGAATGTATAGGAAGTGACTAATACACTGCCTCAATTATCTTAAAAATGTATATGCATATATGTACATACATAAATATATTTGTAATTATGCATTTGCTAATAATGAATATCTGTCTCCCCATTAAAGTGTAAACTTCTTGAGTGTAGGGATAAAGTCAACTGGAACCTGGAAAATGGGAATGACTGACCAAATGAACCAATGAAGAATTTCCAGCAACCAAATTTACTCTATTTCCATCTTGTTACCATGCCTTAGCTACAAATGGCTTTCCCAAAAAATCCTGACCTCTCAATTTGGATGATGCAATGCTTTGAAAATATTTTGGATCTTGTTATTTATCTCATACGTGACCAACAGCCCCTGCTGCTGCGCTTAGAAATTAATCACTGGGTTCCTGCAGAGACTAGCCTCTCCACAGGCTGCTCCTCAACTATGGCTGAGTGTGGAAGAGATAGCAGGCAGGCCCATTTCTGAGATGAGTGACTTTGATGAGAAGACTCCCCATCAGCCTTGCCAAACATCCCTAGAACCGTACTGCAGTCTCAAACTTCCACATTCAACCTTGTTTCCCTTACTCCTTCTGAAAGCAGAGAAAATCTCTGTTTCACTCCTAGGGTGAAGCACAGGAAGCAGCAAATTAAAAGAGAAGAAGCTGCAGCAGAAAACAAACGTGGCTTCCAGGTATGCAGGCAGTTAAGGCCCAATAGAGTCCCTGAGACCCTCCTAGGTCCAGAGGGGCACAGAAGACCACCTTAGTTTTCTACACCCCCTCTAAGGGCATACCTTAGCTATAACCTTCAGGTATAAACTTTCTCCCAAGAACTTAGTTGTCACACTGAGAAAAAGAATGGGAAAAGGTAGCCTCCTGAAATTGAAAAATTTCATTTTTGAAATGATTGAATTATTACTCAATTGCCAAAAATGTCATCTATTGGCACTATTGTTCCCAGTTCCAAGGGTAACAACAACTCAAAATACAAATTTAGTTTAGGATTAGAACAAATTAAGAAATTGAGATTTTGCAGATTAGCTTTGTGACCTTGAAAAATTTATACACTGTAGGTATACATGTGTGCTTATTGGCACAGTGGAGGATGCAGACAGATGCATAGGATTTGCCTGGTGAGGGAAACATATAGATGTAGCCATTTCTGTGGATGTGGTGAGTGCAACAATACTGAGAGATGTAGGTGCTCTGAGAAAAGGAGTGTGTGACTTTGTCAACTTTGTTGTCTCCAGTGCCCAGAGAGTGCCTTGTACCTTGGAGGTGCTCAGCAAGTATTTGTTCATTAAATTAGTTGAATAAATGAAAGCTCTAAAAAGGAAAGTTGCTGGTGGGTCAGCCTTACTGGAGTGGAAGATGAGGTGGAAGTACTTCATGCTGAGGCTGAAATGCAAGCAGATCAACAGGTCATGGAACATGTGTTTAGAAGGGGAAACTTCTGGAGGCATTTAAGTAGGTGTGATTGTTAATTTTATGTGTCAATTTGGCTAGGCTATGGTGCCCAGATGTTTAGACAAACACTAGTCTGATGTTGCTGTGAAGGTATTTTTTAGATGTGATTAACATTTATTTAATGATTATTTTTAAAATTTTCATCTTTTATTACAGGAGGTATATATGCAAGTTTGTTATATGAGTGTATTGCACCCAGGTAGTGAGCAAAAACTACCAATAGGTAGTTTTTCAACCCATGGACCCCTCCCTCCCCATCTACTAGTCTGTAGTGTCTATTGTTCCTATGTTTATGTCCACGCGTGCTCAATGTTTAGCTCCTACTTTTGAATGAGAACATGTAGTATTTGGTATTCTGTTCTTGCATTAATTTGCTTAGAATTGTGGCCTCTAGTTCCATTCACATTGCTGCAAAGGATATGATTTCATTCTTTATTATGGCTGAATAGTATTCCATGGTGTATATGTATCATATTTTCTTATTCAGTCCATCACTGATGGGCACCTAGGTTGATTCCATGTCTTTGCCATTGTGAATAGCACAACAATGAACATATAAGTCCAAGTGTCTTTTTGGTGTAATGATCTGTTTTCCATACTCAGTAATGGGATTGCTAGGTCAAATGGTAGCTCTGTTTTAAGTTCTCTGAGAAATCTCCAAACTGCTTTCCACAGTGTTTGAACTATTTGCATTCCCACCAACAGTGAATAAGTGTTCCTTTTTCTCTGCAGCCTCACCAGCATCTGTCATTTTTTGACTTTTTTTTTTTGAGATGGAGTTTCCCTCTTGTTGCCCAGGTTGGGGTACAATGGTATGATCTCAGGTAACTGCAACCTCTGCCTCCCAGTTTCAAGTGATTCTCCTGCATCAGTCTCCCTAGTAGCTGGGATTACAGGCTGATGCCATGATGCCCAGCTAATTTTTGTATTTTTAGTAGAGACAGGGGTTCACCATGTTGGTCAAGGCTGGTTTCAAACTCTTGACCTCAGGTCATCTGCCCACCTTGGCCTCCCAAAGTGCTGGGAATACAGGTGTAAGCCACCGTGCATAGCCTGTTTTTTGACTTTTTAATAGTCATTCTGACTGGTGTGAGATGGTATGTTATTGTGGTTTTGCTTTGCATTTTTCTTACGATTTGTAATAAGCATTTTTTCATGTTTGTTGGCTGCTTGTATGTCTTTAGTGTCTGTTCATGTCCTTTGTTCATTTTAAAATGGGGTTATCTGTTTTTTGCTGGTTGATTTGCTTAAATTCCTTATGGATTCTAGATATTAGTCCTTCATTGGGTGTGGTTTGTGAATGCTTTTTCCCAGTCCATAGGTTGTCTGTTTACTCTGTTGATAGTTTCTTTTGCTGTGCAGAAGTTCTTTAATTAGGCCCTACTTGTCAATTTTTATTTTTGTTGCAATGGCTTTTGGAGACTTAGCCAAAAATTCTTTGCCAAGACCAATTCAAGAAAGGTATATCCTAGGTTTTTCACAATTTGGAGTCTTACATTTAAATCCTTGATGTGATTAACATTTAAATCAGTAGACTTAGAATAAATGATTTTACATACCACAATGTAGATGGGCCTCATCTAATCAGTTGAAGGCCTTAAGAGAAAAGACTAGGCAACCCCCTTTGGGTCCCCTCCCATTGTATGGGAGCTCTGTTTTTACTCTATTAAATCTTGCAACTGCACACTTTTCTGGTCTGTGTTTGTTATAGTCTGAGCTGAGCTTTCACTGCTGTTCACCACCATCCCAGACCCGCCATTGACTTCCACCCCTCCAGATCCAGCAGAGTGTCCGCTGCACTCCTGATCCAGCAAGGTGCCCATTGTCCCTCCTGGTCAGGCTAAAGGCTTGCCTTTGTTCCTGCGTGGCTAAGTGTCCAGGGTCATCCTAATTGAGCTGAACACTAGTTGCTGGGTTCCATAGTTCTCTTCCATGACCCATGGCTTCTAATAGAGATATAACACTCACTGCTTGGCTCAATGTTTCATTCCTTGGAATCTGTGAGACCAAGAACCCCAGGACAGAGAACAAAAGGCTTGCTGCCATCTTGGGAGTGGCCTGCCCCCATCTTGGGAGCTGCCCACCACATCTTGGGAGCTCTAAGAACAAAGACCATCCTGTAACATCTGGTTGCCCATACTGGGATTCTTCAAAGCGGTGAGTAATATTGGATCCCTTTCACTTGCTATTCTGTCCTATCTTTCCTTAGAATTGGAGGAAAATACTGGACACCTGTTGGCTGGTTAAAAACGATTAGCGTGGCCGCTGGACTTAAGACTCAGGTGTGAGGCTGTCTGGGGAAGGGCTTTCTAGCAACCCCCAACACTTCTGGGTTGGGAGTGTTGGTCTGCCTGGAACCAGCTTCCACTTTCCATATTCCTGGGGAAGCTGAGGGCCGACTAGAGGCAGAAAGCTGTCATCCTGAACTCCCAGCATTAGCCAGTTGAGATCATGGCACAGTCAGAAGTCTCTACTCAACAGTCGCCCATGTGTGTGCCCCTACCTGTCCTTCTGACCCATACCTCCTGGGTCCTGACCATGACTTTCTTGAAAGTGTAGCCCCAAAATTCTCCTTACCTCTGAATCTACTTCCTCTGATCCCTGCCTCCTAGGTACTAATGGTTCAGACTTTCATTTCCTCTAGCAAGTTGTATCTCCAAAGGGATCTAAGGAAGTTCTATGCTGCATCCTTAGGCATCTAGGTTATGAACCCTGGGGGTCTTGTCACTGGTATCCCTCCCAATTTAGGTATACAGCTCTCGACATGGGCAGCTATGTGGGGCCCATTCCCCACCACCCTTGCCAGGGCCCCAAGTTTGTAAATGGCTAGAAAAATTTGCTCTCCCATTGTGTAAGATGCTCTCCTCCCCCAGTTTCTACCCAACTTCCCCCTGGCTCCCCACAATACAATCTTCAAGCCTTGGCTCCCTGGCCAGGGCATTAGACTGATGACCCAGTACTTTAACAACTAGAACTGGGTCTACAACACATAATAGATCAGGATGAAAGTGAATTGAGTAAGTCAAGGAGAGAGAAAGAGACAGAGAGGAGAGAGACAGAGACAGAGAGGAGAGAGAAAGAGAGAAAAGGGAGAGAGAGAGAAGTGAGAGAGAGAAGAGAGAGAAAGAGAGAGAGGGGGAAGAGAGAGAGACTCTTGTGGAAGCAGAGTTAAGAGAATTGCCTAATAATTGGTCTGCTCAAACATGTGAGCTGTTTGCACTCAGCCAAGCCTTAAAGTACTTACAAAGCCAGCAAGCCCATCTTTTTCTCCTTGCTCTCCTTCTCGTAGGAAAAAGACACACAGGATAAACAGGATTCCATTTTCTGAGGAGATATCCAAGCCAGCTGCAGAAATTTTCATAAGTAGCGAGGAGCCAAATGTTAATGCCCAAGACCATGGGGAAAATGTTTCCGGGGCACATCAGAGGTCTTCACAGAAGCCCCTCCCATCACAGGCCCAGAGGCCTAGGAGGAAAAAGTGGTTTCATGGGCTGGGCTCAGGGTCCTTGTGCTATGTGCAGCCAGGGGACTTAGAGCTCTGTGTCTCAGGTGCTCCAGCCATGGCTGAAAGGTGCTGACATAGAGCTGGGGCCATGGTTTCAGAGGGGGCAAGCCTCAAACCTTGCAGCTTCCATCTGGTGCTGAGCCTGAGAATGCACTAAAGTCAAGAATTGGGGTTTGGGAACCTCCACCTAGATTTCAGAAGATACATGGAAATATCTGGATGTCAAGGCAGAAGTTTGCTGCAGGGGTGGGGCCCTTATGGAGAACCTATGCTTGGACAGTGTGGAAAGGAAATGTGGGGTCAGAGTACTCACACAGACTCTCTACTGGTGTACTGCTTAGTAAAGCTGCAAGACAAAGGTCACTGTTCTCCAGGCCTCAGAATGGTAGATCCACTGACAGCTTGCACCGTGCACCTGGAAAAGCCACAGATATTCAGTGCCAGCCCATGAAAGCAGCTGTGAAAGAGGCTGTACCCTGCAAAGTCACAGGGACCGAGCTGCCCAATGCCATGGGAACACATCTCTTGCATCAGCATGACCTAGATATGAGACATGGAATCAAAAGAGATTGTTTTGGAGCTTTAAGGTTTGACTGCCCCACTAGATTTTGGACTTACATGGGGCCTGTAGCCTTGTTGTTTTGGCCAATTTCTCCCATTTGGAATGGCTATATTTACCCAATGTCTGTACTTCCATTGTATCTAGGAAGTAACTAACTTGCTTTTGATTTCACAGGCTCATAGGCAGAAGGGACTTGCCTTGTCTTGGATGAGACTTTGGACTGTGGATTTTTGAGTTAATGCTGAAGTAAGTTAAGACTTTGGGGGACTGTTGGCAAGGCATGATTGGTTTTGAAATATGAGGACATAAGATTTGGGAGGGGCCGGGATGGAATGATATGGCTTGGCTGTGTTCCCACCCATATCTCATCTTGGATTCCCACATGTTGTGGAAGGGACCCAGTGGGAGGTAATTGAATCATGGAGGCAGATTTTTCACATGCCATTCTTGTGATAGTGAATGAGTCTCAAGTGATCTGATAGTTTTAAAAGTGGAATTTTCTTTGCCTAAGCCCTCTATTTGCTACCATCCACGTAAGACGTGACTTTCTTCTCCTTGCCTTCTGCCATGATTGTGAGGCCTCCCCAGCCAGGTGGAACTGTGAGTCCAATTAAACCTCTTTCTTTTGTAAATTGCCCCCACTCTTGGGTATGTCTTTATTAACAGCATGAAAACAGACTAATACACAGGCATACCATTTTTAATTTTTAATAGCAAATTTTTACTCTGCCTTTTCTGTGTTTGGACACATTTAGATACATAAATACCATTGTGTTACAATTGCCTATGATCTTCACTACAGTAACCTGCTACAGGTTTGCAGCCTGGAAGCAATAGACTATGGTATACAGCCTAGGTGTGCAGTAGGCTATACCATCTAGGTTTGTGTGAGCACACTCTAAGGTGTTTACACAACAACAAAATCACCTCTCGAAGCATTTCTCAGAATGCATTCCCATCATTAAGCAATACATGACTACTTTTTTTTGGTCTATTATTTTGTTCAAGGCCAGCCTTACAGAGTCAGGCAGTGATGTCATTTAAATTAGGAAGTATTTGCATGAAAGGTCTCTTTGAGAAAGCTGGTATAACACTGTAGTAACATTCTATGCACTGATTGTGTCTTTAGAAGGCTATAATTTAATCGCATGAGTAAATCTGCAGTCAGGTCCTGAGCAAGGTGGCCACTTCCCATCATTTAACAATGCCCCTCAGAGGCCTGCCTATTCTTGGGGAGACAGCAGTTCCTGGGCCCAAGCAGTGGTGATTATGGCAGACTCAGCACATGGTACAGCCAGGGATGCTAAGGCCTGAGGTGCATCCAGGATCTTTATGGGTCATTGTTATTGTTATGAGCTCAACTGTGTCCCAACCCTCCACCCCAATTTATATGTTGAAGTCCTAACCCCCAGTACCTCAGCATGACTGTATTTGGAGATAAAGTCTTTAAAAGGTGTTATGGACTGAATGTTTGTATTTCCCCAAATTCATAAGTTGAGCTCTAAACCCCCAAGCTGATGGTGTTAGCAAGAGATCCCTTAGGAGGTGATTAGGTCATGAGGGCAAAGCCCTCATGAACGGGATTAGTGACCCTATAAAAGAGACCTCAGAGAACTCCCCAGCCCCTATCGCCATGTGAAGGCACAGAGAAGATAGGTGTCTATAGACCAGGAAGCAGGCCTTCAACAGATACTGAATCTGATGGTGCCTTGATCTTGGACTATCCAGCCTCCAAAACTGTGAGAAATAAATACTTGTTCTTTAACCCATCTTGTATTTGGCAGTTTGTTATAGTAGCCTGAAGGAACTAAGAGGTAAGTTAATTAAGTTAAAATGAGGCTGTTAGGGTGGGCCATAATCCAATCTGACTGGTATCCTTGTAAGAAGAAGACATTTAGAGACACGGAGAGACACCAGATATGTGCACACATGGACAACCATGTAGAGACTCAGCAAGATGGTGGTCATCTGCAATCCAAGGAGACACACACTCTGTACACCTTGATCCTGGGCTCCCAGCCTCCAAAACTGTGAGAAAATAAATGTCTACTGTCTAAGCTTCCCAGTCTGTCATACTGTGTTACAGCAGTCTTGGTAAATGAACACAATTGTTAAGGAGGAGGAAACCTGTTTGGCATCTTCAGCTTTGCATCTGCTCTCCTGCATGCAGTTCAAACCTTCACCATAACTTTTCATGTGGCTGTAATTCTCTGTTTCTCATCTTGACCTCTTCCTCTTGACCTTGAGTCCCTGGAGTGGAGGGACTATGTTTTGGTCAACTTGTATTTTCAACACCTAACTCTTTGATTCCATTGTGAAGACTTGGAGGAGCTATAATTGGGCATCTCTGTGACTGTCTTGCTGAAGAGAATTACTAATTCCTTTTTGCAGTCATTAAAAGTATATTCATTGAAAGCTGGTTTTGTGCTGGGCACAGCACTAGATTCTAGGAAAACAAAATACCTAGCCTAAGCTTCTGACCTAAAAGAACTTTTGAACTCAGAGGAGTAAATATGGTCGGACCTCCATATTCTTGAGGGATTGGTTATAGGACTCCTAAGGATACGAAAATCAATGTATCCTCAAATCCCACAGTCTACCCTGCAGAACCCACATACACAAAAAGTTGATCCAGCATATTTGTGGGTTTAGCATCCCTTGAATACTGTATTTTCAACCCATGTTAATTGTCGATGGGGAACTTGGGGATATGGAGAGACAGCTGTATTTTTGAAAAAGATTCACCTATAAATGGACCTGTGCAGTCCAAACCTGTGATATTCAGTGAAAGCAATATGATAATGCTATTATGGATAGAACAAATGGCTGTGACCAGACAGGGAAAGAGAGTGAATTGTGCCCATCTTACACCTCAAAGAGAGTTGGAGAGGACTCCTGCATGTGCTGTAAAGGGTGTCTTCTCAGATTTACCCATAGAAATAGACAGGACAGTTGGCTGTGCATTATGCAGAATGACAAACAGCATGTCAGGGTATTTGTGATGCCAATAGTGGCATTTGAAAGTCTACTTTGTGCAACCTAACACATTGACTAGGCCTGTGACCTAGACCCACTCCTAAAGAAAGGGAAAAAACTCAGAGCTTGCCTGCCAGGTAACATTTCTGCCTCCTCCTTGCTCCAGTCTGCTCTGAGAGCCAGCCAAATCTCTTACCAGCCTATTATTTGTCTGACTCAGGCTTTTGTCTGGGCTGAAGGCTATTACATTTTGAGGAGAATGACATTTATCTGAGACCCCTGGGTGTCTGTATACTGAGTGGCTGCCCAATGAGCCAGGAAAGCAAAGCGTGGTTAAACATATTGACCTTGGCAGGAAATATGACAGAAAAGTGATGAAACAAGTCTCCGTCTTGCTCCTTGCTCCTCTTCCCTTTCTCTCTCTCCCACACCTTTGCTCTGCTCCTCTGCTCTTCACCCTAAATCAGCAACTTTCAAGTGATGGTGACAGAACCAGAATTCAAGAGCATGTGGTCTTCAGAGTACTTCAAAGAAAAAGAGCAAAGGTAAGGGTGTGGGGTAGGGAACTGGATCTGAAGAGCCTCACATGATATCCACAGAGAGGAAATAAATAGGATGGAGAAATAAATCTTATTGAAACATCCCAGAAGACTCATTTGCTGCTGTTCTTCATGCTGTAACAGCAGAGTGTCCGCAAGTGTGGTAGACACGTGCTTGTGCAGATGGAGCCCTCTCACAGAACAGTACAAACTTCTTTCCTGTCAAGGATGGTCCAGGACTGGAGTGAGGGAAGCCAAGGCAGGGAGGCAGGTCTTTTGCCCCATAAAACAACCAAAGTCCCTTTTACTGGTTAATGGCATGGTAAACATGGCACGAACACTGGCATGTTTACAATGGTAAGAAATATGTTTACCTGGATCTGCTGGAGGAACTGTGGGATCTAAAAACTTCAGCACCTCCTGGCCTACTTCACAGGCCAGGATGCCTCATTACCCCTTAATAAAGTTGTCCAACTTGGACCATAAGCTCCTGGCTTCCAGCCTTCTTCACTGCCGTAAAACCAGATTTCCTTGATTCAGAGAAACTTACCCTAGTCACCAAAAAGAGTCCCCTAATAAAGGGTTTTTGCTAAGATAATTAGATATTACATTAAATATTCTAGAACTGGTGAAGGGTCCATCTTTTTGGAGAACTGGTTATAGGAATGAGAATTGTAGAGAAAAAAACTGGAAAAATAATTTCTTTGGGAAGAAATGTCTTAGAGATAGCCAGACACTTGGTCTTCATGACATGTGGGATGATGAATGTCCCAATGCATTGTCTGTCCTCAATCTATGTCTTGAGTAACAAAGCCAGTGACATTTAAAATTCTTATTATTACTATTTCATAGTCACCTTTCTCCTCTGCTTGACTCAGTTTCACACGTTCATCCTAAGTGACTCTGAGTCATACAGCCCACAATTAATTTTCAGTATTGTTCTAGATTATTCTTATAGTTCCTTTCAACTAAAAAGCCAGTGATTCTAGGGTTCCAAACATCCCCACACCATCTGTTCTACTTATCACTTGACACTTGACATGAAGGCTGAGTCCTTTTCAAAGTGTGGTCTTTGGATCACTGTTTGTCACATGTAAATCAAGTGGTTAGCAGGTGGTTTAATCTCGTTTCAGAGGAAAATACGTTGATGGATGTACAGTTGGAAATTTTTGAAATGAAAGATTAAGTATTATCTCACAGATTCCTGAACATTATTGTAAGTGTTCTACTTTTTAAGGGAACCCAAGGTTTGCATTGGTCAGCTGACCTCTGCTCACATTCCAGTAAGGACGTGGTTCTGCTGATGGCATTAGTAGGTTACTATTTGTGCTTCTTAAAATTACATTTTTTTCTTGTTATTTTTTCTGTCTGCACTGTATTTCCAATTCAAGAAGATGTTTCGACTACCTGGACTGGTTCATTAGAATGTAAAAGTCATGGCTGGGTGCGAGGCTCACATCTATAATCCCAGCACTTTTGGAGGCCAAGGTGGGAGGATGACTTGAGCCCAGGAGTTTGAGACTAGCCTGGGCAACATAGTAAGACTTCACCTTTACCAAAAGAAAAAATTCACCAGGCATGGTAGCATGTGCCTGTAGTCTCAGCTACTTGGGGAGCTGAGGTGGGAGGATCACTTGAGCCCAGGAGGTCAAGGCTGCAGGGAGCCATGATCATACCACTGCGTTCTAGCCTAGGCAACAGGCTGACACCCTGTCTCTTTCTCTCCCTCTCTCTCTCTCTATATATATATATATGTATACACACACACACACACAGACATATATATATATATATTCTATACACACACACACATACACACACACACATATATATATATCATGGTAAAAGTTAAGTAAAAACATTAGAGACAAAATGATGTCAAAAATAAAAGGTGAACTAAAATATGCACAAGCATGAGTAAGAGAAAAGACAAAAGTGCTGTACCATGATGAACATGCAGGATTGCACATATTGACTCTGTGTTCCCTCGCTCCCTCTTCTTTCCCTTCCCTGATGTGTTGTCTATTGTGAAACCGTAAAATAATGACTTGGAACTCATCAAAACCTTACATAATTTTCAATCAAAACAGAGGACATTTTCTGTGAAAGTAATGAGATTTTTCTGGAGCAAGTGTAGAATCATGCATTTCAGAATAAAACTGATCGATGCCATTTCTAAATTGGAGAAAGGAGGTTTCTGAAATTCCAGTGACAATGACTAGGTAGGTGATGCATCTTAAAGTAGGTTGATACCAGGAATTGCAGCCATTTCAAGAGTGGGTCCAGATTTTGATGGGGTGAGTGTCACAGGACAATTGACCCTATTTCCCCGAGGCTGAGCAGCTGTCTCCCAGCTGCTCTGTGTTTCAGAACTGAAGACAGATGTGTGCAGATTTCCCACTGCATATTGGAAAATATTCGATTTTCATGGGCATAACTGCCAGGACGTTGAGACTGTCCCTGGAGTTTTGATTTATTGTTAAATTCCCCATGGACTTAGAAAGCAGATGTGGGTCACCCAGCACCTATCAGGGTATGAATCCATGTCAGTGATTAATCTGTAGCCTTACACTTCCTGTTATGAATTGAAAATCCTTTACAGCCAGGGAATATAAATTTGATTAGGTTGACAATTTATATCTCCCTCCCATATCTGAACCCATAGGCAGAATACAGTAATAATACTGTAGTCAATTTAGAATCAACCCCTTGTATGTCAGTCCTCAGATGTTAATTGGATGTTTCACACAGAGGTCACCTTTGGCTTTGAATGCCTCATCTGTGCTGACTGGCTGTTGTCAATGTGTTGGTTATGTAATATCTATATACTTTTCATACGGTGAGAATCCCTCCTTTTGTGTGATAGTAGTGGGATTCAATGTCCTGCTGTCCAGTGTAGAACTTAAGTTTGGAGTTTTCCCCTTCTTTCTACCATATGGTAGCTATAGCATGGGAATGTAGTTTAGAATCAGCCAATCAGATAATTGGATAACTCCCACCCAGGAATTTGGAATAACAGACAAAGAACAAAGGGTCAGTTAAGAATTAGTTATAGTGGTTTATGGATGTCCAGGAGGATACAAGGTCTGACTCCACCAACAGTGACATTACAGCCAAACTGTTCCTGGTGAAAAATCACTGATTAGTTTCCCATGTGGGACCCTCTATGCAGTTTTTCCTGCATTTTTCCAAGCCTGGTCCTCTAGTTGCCAGTCAATTCTGTGAGCATCTTGTAACATTTTGATGCAAAACTTTTCTGCCTAAGACATCATGTGATGATTTCTGTTGCTAGCATTCAAATCCCTAGTTGATACACATGTTTTTGGTCTACATATGGCAGAGAGTAGTGATGATGATAATCCAAAAGGAAAAGGAGGGAGAAAAGGGGGAGATAGAGGAGCCGATAAAAATATGGACAGATACAGAAGATACAGACAAAACCAAAAAGGAGACAGATAGGAAGGTAAAAAAAAATTCAGATTCCTACAGTTGGTTTAGAAGCACCACTTATTGCCCTTTTAAAAATTCTATTTTCCATGTGTTGATAGTTTTTCTTGAGTTATGGAACCACAGTGACTCCCCCGACAATCTCTTTCATAATTCAGTCAAGAAGATCCTGGAGTGATCAGGCTTAGAGTAGACCAGTGGTCTGCAAATTATGGCCTGTGGGTTGCCATTTGTTTTTATAAATAAAGTTTTGTTGGAACACAGCCCTGCTCATTCATTTCTGAATTGTTCATAGCAGCTTTCAAGCTACAGTGGCAGACTTGAGTAGTTGAGACAGAGATTCTATGGTCCATAGAGCCTAAAATATTTATTACACAGCCCTTTACAGAAAAGTTTACTGGTCCCTGGATAGAGCATCTGAATCTCTGGGAACTGAGGTACAGAACTGTGTTTTTCTTATCTTTCATGCCTCTCCTAGATACCCTTCTTTCCCAGCTAAAGTTTCCCAATGTGGAGGATTAATCCAAGAAGTCTTCTCTTTTTCAGATGGCTAAGATCCATTTTCCCAGAGGATAGGAACAAACAAGGAAGAAGAGATGGAAACAGCTCAATTCTCTTTAATCCTTTTGGACTCCCAGTCTGGGGGCCCAGCTCTGGGGAAGTCTGAAAGCCATGCTTCTGGGCAATGTGCAGAAGCAAAGGACTCAACGTCGCGCTGCTAATTATAACAGCTGAGACCCAATGCCAAGTCTTTCCATACTCGGCCTGTTTCTCTACTCGTCACTCTGCCTCATCAGGGAAGTCTTAATAGGATTAGTGGCATTTGAGTTTAGCTTAGAAACCAGAGTGATAATCTAGCCAGCAAACAAAAATTATTAATTCATCTCTTTTCAGTACGTTAAATACTGAGGAGCAACATCTAATTGTACTAGATACACAACATATCACCCATAATGAAGCATGAAGATCCCTGGACTAACAGTCAGCAGACTTTTGCTTTGGTTCTGGAGCTGCCACTAACTAGCTGCATTGCCTTGGGCATGTTACTTCTCTTTTCTGGGCTATTATTCATCAAATATAACAGGGTGAGGAAATGGGTTAAATGGGCTGCAGCTGGCTCTGCTTTTCTTAAAATCCTGTTGTACTGTTATTGCTCATCACACAGGCATCCTTTCCAGAGATACACATGTCGGTTAGGTACATAAAAACTGGATAATTATGTGCCAAAGTCTGTCTTAAATGGGGCCATCCAATGATGCAGTTATGGAGCATGAGCATTTGACTGGATTTGTAGGAAGGCATGCAGACAGAGGCAAATGGCTCTGAAAGATGAGAGCCCCATGTCACACAAGCAGACAGGAACCAATGGGAGATGGTTCGGTGGACTCCTGGTTTAGAATCCAAAAATGCTTTTTCTTTACTGCCTAGTTTAAGGCTCAGAATAAAGAAATGTATTTGGGATGCCAACCCCAGATCTGCTCCCTTTGTGGTTCGGGTGGAGTTCTGAAATCAGCATTACTCATGTGGAAACATTTTGCTTCTTAATACTTTCAGAGTCCTGGAACAGTCTGTGGCAAACCATGAAAGCAGGCAAGACAGAGAAGCTCCATTATTTGCTGAATCCAGTGATTAATTTTCAAGGCAGACTCAAGATTTTATAAGGATTATTCATAAATTTATACAGGTTTATTCCTTTAAGATGTTTATCTCTGTTTCTATATAGAAATCTGGCCTTATTTTTTCAAATTCATCTTTGGAAAAATCAAAGAAATTAAGGAAATATCTTCAAAATTGCATGCAGAAGCCTCCCAAACTTAACACCAACACCCTGTAGTATCTGGAGCTGAATTCAATGGAGGCATAATTTTTCCCAGTCAATTATTAAAAAAAAAGAAATTGTTTTTAGTGATCTATAACCTCTTAATAGGTTTAATGATTCAAATCCTGTTTTTAATTGTTTAATCACTAGCAGGAAATACAAAACAATTTATGCCGACTTGATGTTTTCTTTCTAGTAATTTTCTTTAGTTCTACCCCTTTCTCCAATCCCTGAGCTATAATAATGGCCAACATTTGACAGTGAGTGGGTGCCAGGCACTGTGCTAGGAAGAAAGTGCTTTGCTGCATCAATGTCTCTTTTAATCTTCACAACAACCGTGTAAGATCGATAACATGAGCCTCATTTTACTAATGAGGAAATTGAGACTTAGAAAGGACAAAGTAACAGCTAGAAAGTCAAGGAGATGGAACTCAAACTCAGGTGGGTCTGTAGCTAAAGACGATATGCAGCCATCTATTCATCCATCTATCTGTCCATTCATTAGCAGATATTTATTGCCATCTATCACATGGCTGGCACTATATTAGGCATTAAAAGTACAGTAGTAAGAAAACAAGGATCTCATCATGGTATAGATGGTCTAATGAGAAGAGAACCGCATTAATAAAAGAATACAATAGATAAATATAAATTTTAATTTGGAAAATACTGCAAAGAAGACATTTTAGTGCTCTAAGATCATACGGGAGAGAACATATCTAGTTAAGGATGTCTATTGAGTGGGACAGTACATAGAGTACATAGATTATCTGTAGTAACAAATTAATTCTGAAAGCACAGTGGCTTAACACTATAAAGTTTATTCATAACTTGGAGTACATTTTTTTTTTTTTTTTTTTGAGACGCAGTCTTGCTCTGTCACCCAGGCTGGAGTGTAGTGGCGCGACCTTGGCTCACTGCAACCTTCACCTCCCGGGTTAAAGTGACTCTCCTGCCTCTGCCTCCTGAGTAGCTGGGATTACAGGTGCCTGGCACCATGAGTACATATTTTATAAGGGTCAACAGAGAGTTCTCCTCCACCCAGTCACTCAGGGACCCAGGCTGACAGAGACTCTGCCATCATAGCTCCACTACGTAGAACACGTGGCCACCAAAGTAAGTGAAGGAGGAGACGAAGAGTAGAATGATCTCACTGAATGTTTTCAAAGGCTAAGCTGAGGAACAGCTTGCCTCACTCACACCCATTGGCCAGAACCCAGTCAGCAGGCGCCAATTTAACTAGAAAAATGTCTAGGACGTGGCATTGTTTCTGTTGTAAGAAATCAGGAAAGACCTCCCAGAAGAAGGACTGGACATGTAGAGGAAGTACCCTGCCTCCTCAGGAAGTATCTTGGGACAACCAAATAAGTGGAGGATTTCCAGCTCTCTAAATCCTTCAACTCCCTTACAATTGCCTTATTTGAGCTCAGGCAGTGTTTAACTAGCCAGTACAGTACATACTTAATCCATTAATTTGGTTTATATTTTCCACTTCCTTATTCTACCAAGGACAGGCATTTATGGAGTATTTACTATGTATGAGTTGCAGAACAGGCTATATACAAAGATAATCATGGTATTGTTGTTTCACTCAAGGATGTTTGATCTAGTTGGAAAAATAAGACAGATACGTAGAGTATTAAGTAATAACACAATAAAGATAATTTTGAACCACTTCAAAGGTGTAAACAACAGAAAATTTATTATCTCGCATAGAAGACAGTTGAGTGGTTTGAAGACTAGGTAATTAGGTAATTTGGTGGCTCACAAATGCCATCCAGGACAAGGTTATTTCCATCTTTCTGCTCTGCCATCCTAGGATTTGCTGTAATGTCCCACTTTGTATGTAAACATGACTGTATTCAGTGGAAGAAGAGAGAGAAAAGGTACATTTCCTTTCTATATGTCCCTTTCCAGGAGTAAGGAGTCCTTCCCAAAATTCCCCAGCAGATTCTCTTCATATCATATAATGTCAAGTCCATGACTAAAATAGTCACTGGCCAAAAGATGAATCTAGTCATATTTTATTTCCTGCGACTAGAACTCACTTTACCTGAAAGACAGAAGAACAAAATTAAGACTCTGTTACAAGGTGTTCCATGCTGGGCAGGTCTATGCAAGCCTACCCCAAAGTCCAAGGAAGCTGAGAGGTCGAAGACAGAAGCTGACATACGCAGTTTCTCTGAAAGAAACATTTAGTAGGAATTTAGAAACAGAAGCCATGTCTGTATCTCAAGTAGTGCTGAAAGGAGATGATGGATCCCTGCACCATTACTCCCCAGAGCAGGAACTTATATATCATAAGGAAGGGGTATGTGTGATTCAGATGGGGTGTGTAGGACAAGTGAAGTATGATAACATCCAGGTTGTTTTAACCGAAGGGCAGGATTTACAGTAAGTACATGATCTTATCCAAAGAGCAATAAATATACTGGAAATATTAGAGGCCTTCCCAGGACAGGTGTTAATCAGAAGTCAACATGGAAGATTAGCATTCAAGGTGGAGTTGCTTTAGCCTCCACAAAAGGAAAAAAGGAAATAACAACAAACAGTGTCTGCCATAGAGATGATGTCAAGTGCTGAGTAGCTCGGATATGTACCATAACAGCGAGAACCCTTTGTGGTATTATCTGAATGAGCCTAGATAAACTTCATGAAGAGGGAGTAAAATAGGAGGACTTTTAAGGCAAAGAGACAATGACTAGGAGAGAGGATCACATGAGAAGGATTGATGAGCAATGGAAGTAATTGGCTAACTAGGTTGGAGAGGTTTATGGAACCCTAAAGAAGGCTGAGCTTAGAGGAACTTAGGGGATATGGACAATGAGGTGATCTCTGCAGGTTCATTCAAAAAGTCTTATCCCATCTTCTCTGGAATATTTCAGAATGAGAAAGTTATCTTCCAGTGTCTCAAGTATCATTGGATTATTTTTCATGATTATCAAATGTTCTCAACTCTCCTGGGATGTTTATTTACTTTTTATAGTGTGAATTTTTTGTGTCAACTTGGCTAGCTTATGGTTCCCCGTTGTTTGGTCTAACACCAGTCTAGATGTTGCTGTAAAGGTATTCTTTAGAGGTGATTAATATTTAAATCAGTAGACTTTGAATGAATTATATTACCCGCCATAATGTGGACGGGTCTCATCCAATCAGCTGAAGGCCTTAAAAGAACAGACTGAGGGACCCTAAAGAGAAAACAGTTCTGCCTCCAGACTGCCTTTAAACTCAAGACTGCAACATCGACTCGGAATTTAAAGCCTACTGGCCTGCCCTGTGAGTTTCAGACTTGCCAGCTCTCACGATCACATTAAGCAATTCCTGAAAATCAGTGTCCCATTTTGAGGAATTTGCTTGGATCTTTCAAGATCCCACTGTAGCCAAGCAAGATCTTCAAGAAAACCCTCATCTTGCCTTCATTGTGTGAACGCAGTTTGCCTTGTCAAATGACTAGGAGGCCAGTAAAGCATGGTCCCGCTGGGAAACCGGGTTCCGGAGTGTCAGAGCTGCCTCTGCTTCAGGCTTCTTCATGATCTGGATCAAGCTTGTTTGACCTCCATCTACAGAAGTCAACCTTGGTTTCTCAAATAGCAAAATAGGGCTGGGCAGGCTAGCCCTGGGGAAGGTCACTGTGTCCTAAGGCTGGGGGAACCAAGGGAAGAGGTTGGTGTTATCTGGATTTAGAAGCTGGAAGAAGGGACCCTACAGGGCTGAGACTCAGGCTTCTGAGGAGGGGGCACTGCCCAACTAAAACTGATACCTTTGCCAGGGTACAATGAGGCTAATTCTGGGAATATAAAAAGAAGCTGACCTGGAACCAGCTACAGCCACCAGTGTCCAATACACAGTTAGCAGGTCATCTTAATGAGAAAGACTCAAAAGATTGTCTGTGAATACCCTAAATCCAATCCAGGTACACTGGATGCAAACACCAGGAGAAAAAAGAAAGCTTTTGTATAAGGAATTATATTGTCCTCTGTCTGAAGAAAGAAATGATTAGGAAAAATGGAGGTGATCTGAATAAAATTTACAAAAGGAGAATTCAGACCAACCTGGATGATGTGTTTCAAGCTCTGCCCCAGGAGCTTGAGTGTCTATTCCTTGTGGCAGGAACATTCCTAGGAGATTGGTGCATTAGGTTTTACGTTGTTGTCTCTCAGCTCCAACTCACCCTTCAAAACTCTGCCCTGGGATGTTGGAACTCAGATTCTGCAAATTACTTTTCTTCTTTGTCAACCCATATTGGGTGACAGAAGAGTGTCCTGGAGGGCTGTAGAAGACACTTGCTTTTTTTTTTTTTTTTTTTTTTTTTTTTTTGGCTCGTTGTTTTTGTGTCATCTGAGCAATGGCCCTTAACCCTGGTAGCTATAGTTGGTTCCAGGTAAACTTCTTTCTATATTCCCAGAATTCTTCTCATTGTACCCTGCCAAATGCATCAGTTTGAGTTGGGCAGTGCCCCCTATTCAGAAGCCTGCAGGGTCCCTTCTTCTAGCTTCTAAATTCAGATGACACCAGCCTCTTCCCTTGGTTCCCCCAACCTTACAAGATGGTTACTTCTCTGTGTTGTGTAATTTCTTATAGTAAATTCTCTGTGTTAAAATATCTAGTGTGGTTTCTGTTTTTCTGTTTGTAGCCTGATGGACACAAATGCTCAATGACACCAGCCATTAACATTATCCAACAAATTATCTCTCTCTTTCTCTCTCTGTTGCTCTCTCTCTCACACGCACACACACACGCACACAACCACCATGCTTAACACACACATCTCTGATTAGTATTTGTCTTCTCACATAGCTTTCCCGACCAAGAGAATTTGTTTTTCAGCAAACATCTGTAATACATGTAGCCAACGTGAGCGTTATATTTTTCATTATAAATGAATACATTAGGATGCTAGTTTTTGTACATGAGTCTCTGAAAGCCTTATTCTTGTGATGGAAACAGATCCATTCCTGGGACACTGGCAATGAGTTTCCTGCACTTGAATAATGACTCTAAACATGTAATTCCACCAAAATTGTAACATCCTGACCAGCTGACCAACTTCCTCTCATGTTACTTCATTCCTGATTTTGCCCTGTACTGGTGGAAAGCGTGAACCCATTTTTCTTCAAATGGAAATACCTAATGTCTAGAGGCAATGTTCCCTTTCTGAACACACTCTGATTCTTTTTAAAACTTATTCTTCATTAGAATTTCTCTGGAGAGCATCTGAAAAAGCCCTTAACATGAAGACATAAACAACCAATACAGCTAAACTACCTCAGCTCCAGGTGTATTTTAATTTTATTTGTATATTAATAAATCTCTAACTGGTTTAAATCAAAGAGACTAAGCCTTGATTTTAGAATCTCAGAATTCACTGTGCTTAGTACAGGGAGTATTTTTCACTGGGAAGAGGCAGGAGAGAGGTGGGTCACATTTCCACAGCTCTCGAAAATCATGCAAACAGTTGCCTCCTTTAGCTGCTCTTTAAGTTGGCACTGATACAAAGACACGTTCAGTTCAACACAGTTCTTGACTGTCCCTTGGCCAGATCATAACTGATCTCCTTTTGGCTTAGGCCACAGCAAAGCACCATGGGGGAGGCCACGGGGTACCTACACATCTTATAACGGCCTCCTTTGTAAAGCTAAACAAATATTTGCTTCTGCCTTGCAAAGTTGCTTCTGCCTTGCAAAGCTGAGTCACAGATCTGGCTTTTACACGTATATTCATATGCATCTGCACCTCTACTGCTCACACTACTGGCTGTGCCAACATCCTAACTGGGCTCTTGGGCCCAGGGCAGGCAGGATGCCGTGACAGTCCCAGTGTATCCAGGAGCCCGATGTCCTCAGGTGTCCTTTGTGAACTTTCACAACCAGAGACAACTGTGCAGAACTGGGACTTCATCACCTAAATGGGGCAGATTCTAGATGTTTTTAATATTCAACCCATAGGTAAAAAGTTATGCCCAACTGTTATTCACATTTTTGAAAACTAGACATAAGGAACATTCTGGAGCATATGTGAAATGATAACCAAGTAAGATTTAATAATAAACCAATGTTTAAAATGCATTTAATGAGAAATTACTGGAGGGAAGTAAAAGAAACCTATATTGAAAGACAAGGGACTCTTCTCTCTGGTCCAGTTTTCTACTTACTACCCATGAACTTGAGCAATTTACTAAACCTTTTCAGACTGCCATCTCTGCATGTGCAAGATCATACATGCATAGACTCCAGACTCCAGTGTTTTGTTGTTTTTAAAAGTTTTCATACGTGTTCTCTGTATTTGTTTGCTAAGACTGACATAGCAAAATGCTACAAATGAGATGACTTAAATGGGGAAATTTATTGTGTCATGGTTTCGGAGTCTCAACGTCTGAGATCAAGGTGTTAGCAGTGTTGGTTCCTCCTAAGGGTTGTGAGAGAAAGATCTGTTCCATGCCTCTCACCTACTTTCTGGTGGTCTGCTGCAACTTTGGTATTCCTTGGCTTGTAAATGCATTACCCTCATCCCCGTTTTCAGTTTCACATGGTGTTCTCCTGTGTGCATGTCTGCCTCTGTGTCTAAGTTTTCCCTTTTAATAAGGACACATTCATATTGGGTCAGAGCCCACCCCAATGACCTCATCTTAAGTTGATCACCTGTAAAGACCTATTCAAAAGTAAACTGAGGCACAATACAGTTTTAAAGAGTTTGAGCAAACAGTAATTCATGACTCAGGCATGAGTCTAAACCAGAAGAGGTTCAGGAGCTCTACCAAGGGAACACAAGGGGTGGGGAGGCTTTTACAGGACAAACACAGGTATAAAGCAAGTAAAATAGTTGATTGGTTACATGTTTTTAATATTCAACCCATAGGTAAAAAGTTATGCCCAATTGTTATTCACATTTTTGAAAACTAGACATAAGGAACATTCTGGAGCATATATGAAATGATAATCAAGTAAGATTTAACAGGCCTGGTCTCTGTTTTCATTTACTTTAATAATCCCTATTTTTAAATAGGTCATACTTACAGGTACTAGGGATTAAGACTTCAATTTCTTTTGGGGGGACATAACCCAACCCATAATACTTTCTGACCCCAATGCTTGAGGGCAGGCTCCCTGGCAGCTCTCAGACTGACCTCCTTCTCTCTGTCATTGACCCATTAGTGATTTCTTGGAAGATATCAGTAATGGGCCAATGGCAGAGAGAAGGAGAGATCCTTCTTTGCAGAATCCTTCTCTGTAGATCCTTCTCTACAGGAAGGCAGGAGAACTCACTCTGGAAAGACAGATGGAGCCCAGTTCTTTCCAGCTGTATAACACAAGACAAGTCACTTTACCTCTGCAAGCTTCTGTTGCCTCATCTATAAGATGGGATCATAGGTTTGCTGACAGAAGTCAGTGAGATAAAGAAAAGTAGTACTTGGCTAACACATGATAAGTGCTTAACAAATTATGGATATTATTATTTATTCCTTTTGAGTCAAGGAGAGGATGGGTCAGTGATTCCTAACCCTGCATGCACCTTAGAATCATCTGAGGGAAGCTTTTAAAAACTGCCCAGGTCCCAATACAGATTCTGACTCAATTGGTCTGGGATGAAGTCCAGGCACTAATATTTTTAGAAGCTCCTTGGTTTAATATGCAGCCAGGGTTGAGAACCACTAGAATAGATGACAGGATTGAAAACACGAATGGAAAGTCTCAATGCAGTGGAAAGTCAGAGGCTGATTTGTAGTTACTTAGCAAGATGGCCCACGTCGTGGGGGATGCGTGATGATGAGAGCCAGAGACAGCTCTTGGAAAACCTGTGAATTGGGTGACCTAGATTTCAGAGCCACTGCTTGCTTTGTGGTCTCCTTGTGACATTTTCTCTGGGCCTCCCTGATGAGGGAACATTCCCCCACTGAGACACTGCTCTGGGCTTTCCTTCCCACAGCAAAAGCCCATCCACTTGCTCACCCTCCAAACACAGGCACCATCCTCTCCCCAGCTCCAGCTCCAGGTCTGGGAAGAAAATCCTCAGTTACTAAGAATAACAGTTTGACGCACTTCCCTTCCCAGGGACATCTACCTTTTAACGGTGGACATGATAGAACTCAAGGAAGCCTCCAGTGAGGAAGGTTTAGATGCTCAAGGGTAGACTTGTATCATGGAGATGGCTGAGTTTTTAATTCCCTACTAGGTGGGAACTGACTGCTCGGACCGAACATGACTTCCAAGGCCCCTGAACTGTGGCCTGGAGAGCTTTTAGTTCACAGAGTAACTCTCTCTCTCCGTCTCCAGCCCCAAACCCTTTCCATGTATAAGTGTGGACTCTGGAAGCGGCTGTTCTGGTAGCTGCAGGAGGAGCCAGGCTAGCTTTTGACAGTTCTGGCCATTTCTAGAGATGGCTCTTGGTTCTCAGGCCCTTGGCTGAGCGATGGGGGCAGCTGTCAGCAGCTCTCTCTTCTCTCTCCCCTTTTCCCACCTGCTCTGACTCTTCATCAGCAGGCTGAGCTTCTCCAAGCCTCAGTTTCCCACAGTGCTGCATCGCCCCCTTCTCATCAGATGCTTGCCACCCATGCTCTTTACGGTCCTGGGTCTCTCCAGTTTTCACGAGAGAAGGCCAGTGACATTTTCTTAAGCCAGTGAATGAGTAATATAAATAAAATCATATGTAAATAGAAGCAATTTTTGATGACAAGACTGTTTAAATTCTCTTAATTTATTATCCCAAAGCAATTAGGAATGTCCATTAGCTTTTTGGCTGAATTAATAAAAGTATAGCAACTAAAGCAAAGAACATGAGAATCCTCTTGATCTGGGTATGCTGTGTTCGAAATAATGTGTTTGCTGCTTTCCACTTCTTCAATTTTATTATTTATTTATTTTTTAAGTAGAGACAGGGTCTTGCTAAGTTGCCCAGGCTGGCCTCACATTTCTGGGCTCAAGGGATCTTCCTGTCTTGGGCTTTCAAAGTGCTGGGATTATAGGCATGAGCCATTGTACCTGGTGCCGTTTCTATTTTAAATCAGAATATGTCAAAAGAAAGAGGAGCCAGAGACAGCCTTCTCTTAACACAAAGCAGAGTGTTATATCTTCATCTGACAATAAGTGACTTGGTGAACTTTGATTTAATTTTGGCTTTTGGGAAGTCATGGGGAAAAGAAGTAAAGCTGAGGATAGCGAAATACCTTTGCTAAACCCAGAGGCACTGCACCTGAATCTTGCTCAGTGTTTTGTAGGCAACTAACTGCCTTCTGCCACTGCCTTCTGGAAGGGGAAATGAGTTATCTTAAGTGGGCCAAAGTGGGGAAATACTAACAGTACAACTAGAAAGCAAGAGCTGTCGTGAAAGCCCTGAATGGGTTCCCACTGCCATTTCAGACGAAACTGATGCAGTTAAGCCTGAATTTCCTGGCAAGCGCAACGGTAGGTTTTTCCAAAAGGCTTTTTAGACTGCAAATACACAGCCTTTCCATGTCTAATCACAAAAGCAAACCGCTGGACACATGCTCTCTGTTCCCAGCTGGTTGTGTATGTTTTCTTCACACTTCAACAGAAACGTGCCAAGGTGTGACATTTATGAATTTCGCCAACTGGGAACTGTGCACACAAATCGTTCTTGCCTGTGGTGTGGGAAAATGATGAATGGGGGCTGTTCTGCCTGGGGAGGAGGGCTGCTGTCACTCTGGCATGCCTACAGCCTTATTTATTACACACCAAAGTATAAAACCACTCCGCCACTGCAGCTCTCAGCTCCAGTCCTGGCATCTGCCCGAGGAGACCACGCTCCTGGAGCCCTGCTGTCTTCTCAGGGAAGTTCTGAGGCTCTATTGAGAATCATGCTTTGGAGGCAGCTCGTCTATTGGCAATTGCTGGCTTTGTTTTTCCTCCCTTTTTGCCTGTGTCAAGATGAATACATGGAGGTGAGCGGAAGAACTAATAAAGTGGTGGCAAGAATAGTGCAAAGCCACCAGCAGACTGGCCGTAGCGGCTCCAGGAG
This sequence comes from Papio anubis, assembly GCF_008728515.1. Lineage (NCBI taxonomy): Eukaryota > Metazoa > Chordata > Mammalia > Primates > Cercopithecidae > Papio > Papio anubis. Next base: position 33,291,994 of record NC_044980.1, on the reverse strand, counting down.
GGAGAAAGTGAGAGAGCGGAGCCATCCTAAAACTGGGACTGTGGATAATAACACTTCTACAGACCTAAAATCCCTGAGACCAGATGAGCTACCGCACCCCGAGGTAGATGACCTAGCCCAGATCACCCCATTCTGGGGCCAGGTACTCAGAATTCTCTTCTAAGGATATCTGTGAAAGCTTAATGAGTTCTGTTGCTGCTGCTGTTGTTGTTGTTGTTCTTTTTTTTGGCTAAGATTCTTAGAATCAGTGAATGCTTCTGAGAAGTTTGCTAAGCTGCTTGTGAATCTCTTTCTGGATTGCTCTCCGGTACAAGAGAGACTGTTGGTCTCTGTTAGAAAATCATCAGAGGCAGCAATGATGTGATGGGATAGTGGTCGTAGCATCACCCCATCAGAAAGGGGAACCCGGCCAGCCAGCTTCCTGCTATGCTGGGACTTGATTTCTTTCTTGCTCTGTTGGTCCGGAAAGGAGTGCTGACCCATGCAGATAGATGGGTCACTGTAGACAATCATTTGTTGTTCTTAAGAGAATTGGACTTTCTTAACCCCTTCCAGCAGGGAGAAGCTGCCCTTTGAGTTTGTCAAAAGCAATCAAAGTTTTTTTACTTTGATTTGTGAGTGTGCTGCCACATTTCATGGCAGTCTTGTTTATTTGATTTATAGCATTCTAGATTGTTAAGCTTCTCTGTTCAGCCTGTTTTAAAAAGAATTAAAGAGTTAAATAAAAAATAAACTGTTCGAAATGCAAACCTTATAGCATGATTTGATGCCTGATAATCACAGAGGACTTGATGTATTTCTCAGGTTATAAATTCAGCTCTAAGGAAATATCTTTAAATCTTGGTAGTACAAGAGTGAGTTAAGATTTCAGTAGAGTGAATTGCAAATTGGTGAAACTCAGTGTAATTTAAAATATTAAGTACATGACGAGACATATTTTGAATTACCCTCTAGGCGTGTAGTGTGCTGAAAACTGATGGAGGGAGCAAGAAGAGTTACTTTGAGTTACATGATATTTGAACACATAGGTTTTTACTATAAGATTTGATTACTTTAATGCATTAAATAGGACCTGAAGAATTTCATGTAATTGAAATCTAAATCCTTCCTACCATAGATTCAGAAGTTTGGGTGGGTTGGTTGGTTATATGATCAGATCAAGATCATACACAGAATCAGTTGCAGATCTGAAACTAACCCAGAACTTTTAACTTGACCACACAATGCAGTTGTCCAAACCATTCTGTGGGGGATGTATCCAGAGAAAATTGCTTCTTTAAGGAGCCATAGAAGAAGTGATAATCTCTAAATATGATCCTATCTTTTGAAAGCCACTTTTAGAGATTGTCTGTGCATCTGACAATCTTTTGGCTGAAGGGTAATGATTAACACTGATTTGTGTGTGGGTTTTTGTTTGTTTTTGTTTTGTGGTGAAGATATTTTCACTTCCGTCCAAGACTTGATCTGGACTTTCCATTTTACAGATGGTATCCTTCCTGACCATGGCAGTGTGATTCCCCCAGAGGAAGCAGAAGGAAGTTAAAGGTTGTCTTTGGTCATTATGTCCTGACAACCGACAGCCAGCAGGCCACTGAAATCCAAATCACATTTCTCCTTCACTCTAGCTTCTAGGTTCCTGAAGTATTTTCAAACAAACCACCAACAGGAGATATTGAGGATATTTAGAGTTACTGATATTCCAGAAGTTTTCAATACAACTCCTCTACCAATGGCTGTGGAGACCACAGATTGAATTTAGGATTGTGCTACGTTCTTCCTTCTTTCCCTACTTCCCCTGTCCCTCTTCTTTGATCACAATTCACTTTTCCTCTTATTCTTTCAGTTCCCAAGCATTTCTTGTGTTTCTACTTTGTACCAAACTTTAAAAGGGGGGCCAGGGATATATAAAGATAAATTTGCCTGAGCTCCCATGTCCAAACAATCCTGAAGTGCTATAGTAGAGACAAATTTTTGTTAATTAAATTAAGTTTAATTAAATGCCATGTGTTAAATAAAGTCAGTACATAAAAGGCAGTTGGGCAAAAGTGTCAAAGTACTGATAGTCTTTGAGTTGGATCTCAAAAGATGAGATTAAAAGAATGACTATCCACAGTAGATTTTAAAAAAAAGTGCTGCAACAGAGACTGGAAAGCCTGTGAGCGGTTGGCTGTGGCTGAAGCTCCTGGGTTAGGGATGCAGGGGTGGGGACTGGTGGGGACAGGCTGTTACACGATGTTAGTGACAAGGAGGATTCTGCTGGCTGGTTTAGGAGCTTAGATTTTGCTTTGCTAGCTAGGCTTTGTTTGTTCATAGCAGGACAGTGAGGTAATCAGATATATGGTCTGGAAAGATGCTCTGGCTGTGGGTTCATGGTGGAGTACAATGGCCAGAGATCCAGGGTGGGCAGACCTGGGCTCTCTTTTCCTGGTATTTTCTTCTCTGCAGCCTCTTTGTCATTCACCTTTATCAATCTCCCCTCCTTCTCCTGGATACCCATTTCTCCCTCTTCCCACTTCCCTTCCTCTTCTTTCTTTTCCCTTTTTTGGGGCAGGAGGTTTAAAAAAAGGAGCTATGACTCTCCTTCCTAGAAGTCACTGACTACTAGTAGAGCTCCATTCTGCATCATTACCCCTAGGCCTCCATCTACAAAATTGATGGAGCGTGTCTTAGAGAGAAACTCTTTTTCCCATGCTGCAGATTTACAGGCCTTCCCATACAAATTTGACCCGCTTTTGGGAAAGGGGATGATAAACTTAAGGAGATCATAAATAGCAACTACCTACATGTAATTTTCCCTTACCTAGGAGAAAACTTCTGAATTAACACATCCTGTCCAACTTGTTCTAAGAGCTCCAGCAAAAGACTCACAGGCATTGTTCCATTCGACTGAACTTTGAAAGACAAGGCCAGAGGAAGGAACCTGTAATGCAATGTTGCTGAAGGGTTCTCATGAGGCGCCTGATTAGTAGCAACCAGAAGTCTCTCACTGTTCTGGTGGCAGCTCTGTGCAATTAAAGCGCCCTCAAATAGCCTGGTCTTGCACTTCCAATCCTAGTTGACTTTAGCATTGAGCAACCTCATCTCCTGCAGCTGAATTCTTGTGCCTAGATACTAGACTTTAAAAACAAAATGTTTCTAAATTATTATTTGAAGCTTTGGAAAATACTTTAGTATCTTTGCATTGTAGAGCTGGAAAAAAATGCAAGACAATTGTAGGGGAAAAGTGGGAAATCTCCTGTTTCATCCTCTGAAGATTCTCTGCAAATGAACTGTCCAAAGGCAGATCAATAGGAGAAAAACACATACAGATTTACTTAATGTGCATAGCACATGGGAATCACATGGAGATGATTTCCCAATAGCCCAATGCAGTATGCATGCTTACACACCCTTCCATGTAGGGTAGCGGGGAGTTGGGGAATGTAGAAGTAAATTACAAAGTTCCTCTGAGCCCTGGGGGAGGTGTTGTTACCAGCAGTGAATCCATGTGGGTCTGCGGCAACCTCAATTCTTGGCTCCTCAATTTCATTGAGGGTCATAAGGCAGAAGGAGAGACCAAGGCAAGTTTTAGAGCAGGAATGAAAGTTTATTAAAAAGCTTTAGAGCAGAAACAACAGGAAGGCAGGTATACTTGGAAGAGGGCCAAATGGGCAACTTGAAAGACAAGTGAACGGTTTGACCTTTTGACTTGGGGTTTTTTACATTGGCATACTCATGGGGTCTTGCATTACTTCTGCCTTGATTCTTCCCTTGGGGTGGGTTGTCCACATGTGCAGTGGCCTGCCAGCACTTACTTGGGAGGTGAACATGCACAGTGTGTTTACTGGAGTTGTAAGCATGCTCACTTGAGGTATTCTTCCCTTACTAGCCAAATGCTCCTAGGTGGTCATTTGCCACTTAAACTGCCATTTTGCCTCTTAGTGCACATGCTTGAGCCCACTTGCCCAACCCCTGAGATCTTATTGGGAAGCTGCTGATAACCAGTTTCAGGTTTTTTCTATCTTTATGAAGACTGCCTTTCCCTGGCACTGGCTGCAACCAATTATTATTTTAGAGACAGTTAAAAGCCACTTGATCATCACCTGATGATCACCTGACATTCCTGGTCAGGTAGAGCCCTCCCCTACCCTGCTCGTGTCTGAGTAGCTACCTACTGTAACAGTGTCAAGAAGGGAAGGGAGAGAAATTTACTGTGAACAGAGGTTGTCTTAAAGCTTCCCAGATTATGGCTTCTAGCTGCCCTCAGGAAATAGAAGAAAAGCCTGTCTGAGCCTTGTGACGACTCCCAGTATCTTTGCTTCTCCAGTGGTTGATCTTTCCTGGCTATTTGATGAGATTCCTAAGGAGGGGGTCGTAAGACAATTGCATTTCTTTTGGAAAGACACTTCCTTAGTCAAATAAAGAAATTCCAGACAGAGTCCCTCCCGGCACTTCTGGAAAGAGGATCAGAGAGACTGGGAGGCAGGGAAAGGTCAGAGAGAGACCTTGGATCTGAGGCTTCTTTCTTTCTTTTCTCTTCTTTTTTTTTTAATAAGAGATTTGCCACAAGCCAGTTTTCCCTATGATAGCTCTTCCAACACCTCTTTATTAAAACACTAAAGGTCAGAAGGATCATGAGGCCCCTCTCTCATGATCTGCATTCATACTGAAAATCAAGGTCAAGTGAGCTTTTGTCCTGCTCCACAGAGCCTTCCATCCTCCCTGTGCTCACCTTATCTTCATGGCTTATTTCTGAAGCCTTCCATTTCCAAAGCACTCAACACGTTGAAGCACGTATTTTAAAGAGTCATTTTCTGTGCACCAACACCACCTCATCCAATCCTCCAATGTAATAGCCAAAAACAAAACAAACAAAAAAGATGTCTGGAGAACAGTGACTTCTCTAAGGTCACGCAGCACCATGATGGAAATTCTAGTTTCAGTCCAGTGGGTGTTTCAACATTCCTAAGCATTTCAGTATTTCCATTCCATTCCTACATCAATGGTTCCACTTGAGGATTTTCCTTCCTTCTCCTCCCTTTTCCATCCTTAAAATTCATCATTGGCAGAGCCCTGGATTTTCTGAGGTTTAAAAGGCTGAATTTCACATTAGCAAAACCATAACAGGAAATATGGAATCCTTCCTTCTCAGATTACAATTTTGGATTAGAAAGTGGGGCGTGCCGTGGTGTCTTTGACTTTCCAAGTGTCCTGAAATCCCTCAGATAAAATCACTGAGATGAAATCCCTTACCTCAAACCAATGGCTTTAGTTGATTTTTTCTTCCCCTACCAATTTGACAGAAGGTTTTCATACTCTCTAGTTAGTTCTTGTCCAGGTTTCAGCCTGGTAGACTGAAGACAAGACTAGGAGTTAGCTCTAAGTTATAGCTCCTGATCAGCAAGACTTGGGTTCTGAGCTGTTGCGGGAGAATGCTTGTGCTACAGATACTGTTCAGTGTTTTCCCTGAATAGCTTTGTGGAAAATTTTAGGAAAAAGCAGTGAGAGAGTAAGAACAAAATCCAAGCCCATTTTTAGAAAGAAAAGAAAGTAAGGTCTAAATGTTTAACGGTGTGAAGTTTTGACCCAGTTTTCTGCTTAAATTTTTAGTGATAAATGCAACTTGAATTTTAAATTCTTTTTTCCTCCCTCTGTGTCTCCTTTTTCTTTCTCTTCTTCCCTGTCCTCCTTTTTCCCTCCTTTACTTCGTTTTTTTCATGAATCTCTTAGCAACAACATGCTGTTTTCAAAAGACCATTGAATTATAATTGATGTCTAGGAACATTTCCACGAGTATTTTGTATGACATAATTAAAAGGCAAGTTGCCAATTTAGATGAGAGTTCAAATTTCATAAGCAACTTTAACTTTTCTGCCAATCAACTTCCACTAAGTCTTTAGCTCTTAGACAGCATATATTTTAGAAATTTATCTTTGTGTAAATAAGCATTTCACTCGGCATCATACTTGAGCATATTTAGTACCCATTAAATGCTTATAAAATATTGGTTCAAAGAGTGGGATAATCATTTCACAGCTTTTGTTTTGCTTTGTTTTGTTTTGTTTTGAGACTGAGTCTTGCTCTTGTCACCCAGGCTGGAGTACAATGGTGCTGTCTCAGCTCACTGCAACCTCTGTCTCCTGGGTTCAAGTGATTCTCCTGCCTCAGCCTCCCAAGTAGCTGGGATTACAGGCATGCACCACCATGCCTGGCTAATTTTTGTATTTTTAGTAGAGATGGAGTTTCACCATGTTGGCCAGGCTAGTCTCCAACTCCCAACCTCAGGTGATCCACCTGCCTCGGCCTCCAAAAGTGCTGGGATTACAGGCGTGAGCCACCATGCCTGGCCTAATTATTTCACATTTTAAAGTGGAATGTGGGAAATAGAAATCATGTTAAATAGTTGATTTACTTATAAAGTTAAAGTTGTTTCAAGATGTAGATAATTAATAAAAATGTATTGGACTTATGGCTAATAGCAATGTATTATATTCTTGAAGATTGTTGAGAGTAGATTTTAAGTGCTCTCTCTACAAAAACAGTATATGAGACAATGTATATGTTAATTAGCTCAATTTAGTATTTTACGCTGTGTACTTAGTTTACAACAACATGTTATACATGATAAATATACATGTAATTTCTAGTTGTCAGTTTAACAAATAAATAAATGTATTGGACTAAAGAATACTTTATTTCTTTCGTTTTCTAAGACAATTTAAGTGTGCTATGGCTGTTTGAAAAACCAGTGTTACTATTCAGAATTTCCAGGAAATCTTAGTCTAGTTCTTAACTTAGTATCATGGATATAGTAAGCATTTAAAAATCGTGTTTGAAGTGGATAATTCTTGTAATTTGAGGACCATCTACTCAATTTAGCTACATCTGGGGCTATGGCAGTTGGAAAAGAAAAAAGGCTTCCAAGTCCACTTCTGAAGGAGTTTCTTTCTTTGCTGTTACAGTAGCAACAGGAAGGCACTTTCCAGAAATAGGACCCCACTTCCCACTTCCACCCACACACCTTTTCAAAGAGCATCTTCCTCTATTGACTTTCTCGTTGCCTTTTCCTTTGATCATCAACTGACCTTAGCTACTCCCTGACCCTTTGCCACTGATATCTCCACCACATCCCATCTCTTCTGATCTTGCTGTGATTGATTGGAGTTAAGCTTGCCTAAGGGTCAAGGTCAGTGAAAATTTAGAAATCCTAATTGCTCATAAGTACCTTTTGTTCTGAAGCTTCTCTTTCTGTCTTTTTAGTCTCCACAAACCGGAGGACTACCCCCAGACTGCAGTAAGTGTTGTCATGGAGACTACAGCTTTCGAGGCTACCAAGGCCCCCCTGGGCCACCGGGCCCTCCTGGCATTCCAGGTAAGGATGAGCAAGACACACTGTCAATCTAATTGCAGCCTGAGCTAAAGTAGGAGGAAAGGGCAAACCTAAATAATTTGGGATCACTTCGGTGTGATCCAAAGGATCCACTAGACTCATGGCATCCTGGAGTACCATGTTCATAGGCTGGGAGTCTCCTCACCAGCACTGAGTCTGAAACGATTAGGTCATAGTCTTCTTTCCAGTATATCTGCCACAGTGCACTTTATGAAGGGCAGAGTATAGCCGAAAGCTTACCGGTCTGGGCTACAGCCATCTCAATGCCAGTCACTGAGCTGTGCATCCTTCTGTGTGACTCTAGGTCCTGCTAAGTGCTTCTTCCTCCAGTCTCAAGGTCTCTCCATGTCCAGTCATCTCTCAGTTGACTCTCATGCCACTCTTGGCCTCATGGAAACATTTTTAGGCTCCAGTACCATGTAGTGGCATGGGGAAGGCTCTGGAGCTACATCAGACCCCACTAGGCCAACAGTTCAGCCATCTGTACTGTACCAGTGCCACCAGGCACAGGGAAGTGCTGCAGGCCTGCTGGTACCTGGGTCAGTCCAGGAAAGGGTAGCCCAGGTCCCCTCAATTTGGGGCTCTCAAGCCTACCTTGGGTTTTATTGTCTTCATCCTCAGGTTAACCCCTAGGGTAGGACCTCATCTCAGGGTCTGGCCAAAGTCCACTGGCTCTTCTGTGACTTACTCTCATTGATGTTAATATTGATCAAATGTGGTTCAAATTTTTTTCTACTTTTGAGTAGCTGCTTGCACAAAAACAAATTTGCAGCAAGAAAATCTTATGTTAAACTTTAAACTACATTTACTGGCTTGGAATCTATGTCATTGGCCATCAAGGACAGCAGCCAGCAGGTGCAATGATGTAGGGTAGAGACTATTTTGACCCTTGTAAAATCTTCTCAGGTCTTAACTCTTCTGAGGTTACACATAAGGCTGGCCTTGGTTAAATGTTTTCTAACCAGGAAATGGCTTTGTCACTGAACACATTAATTTGTAAACACAGTCAAAGTTCATGCATATGTTAATTAGCTCAATTTAGTATTGAGCATTTGGAAAGGTTGTAAGCCTGGTATGATAACCGACCAAGAGTAGCATGCAAAATAAACAGCAAAAAGCCTGAAATTTAGCAAACATTAAAAACAAAGAAGAGGTGTAGATATTGTCTCTTGGTGGCAAAGGGAAAAGTTAAAATTATTTTCCAACTCTTGCTTTCAAAATCATTGCTGTAATTTGTTTAAAGAATGAGTTTACCTTTTCCTCAGTTGTAAAAGTGGTATGTGTTTTTTGTAGAAAACTTCAGAGACAGGAAAATATACAGAATGACATGAAAATTACTCATGTTCCACATTTAGAAAAGAATCTCCGTGAATATTTTTCTGTAACTTATTCTTGTCTTTTTTTCCCTATGGATATAATACATAAATACATCTTTTTCCAAACAAAGAGAGTATCATGTTATCTCTATTTACTCATCACTTTTTTTTTTTCCTGAAACAAGGTCTGGCTCCTTTGTCCAGGCTGGAGTAAAGTGGCATGATCCAGGCTCCCTGTAGCCTTGGCCTCTTATGCTTAAGAGGTCATTCTGCCTCAGCCTCCCAAATACCTGGGACTACAGGTGCATACCACTACACCTGGCTAATTTTTTAATTTCTGTTTTTGTAAAGATGGGATCTCACCATATAGCTGAAGCTTGTCTCAAACTCTAGGGCTCAAGTGATCCTCCCACCATGGCTTCCCAGAGTGTTGAGGTTACAGGTGTGAGCCACGGTACCTGGCCACTTATAACTTTAAAATCTAAAAATATCATGAATATCACTATATCATTAAATGTTTTTCTTCAGCCTTCTTTTTTATGACTATATAACATAGTTTCTAGAACACATCATGCCCTCCTAGTATTGGTGATTATATATGTGGTTTCCAGTCTTGGCTATTTTAAATGATAATGTCATAATTAGAATTCTACACAATTTTTCCTCTAAGCCTTGCTTCAAAGGATGAACAGGCTTTGGAGCTTTAGGGTATCTAAGGCTTCTTTCAGAGCCTGGCGCCCTATTTAGATGATGATACCCCTTGGTTATAGTTGGGATTGTTTCGAATGGGCCCCTTTCATAAGTGAGTTTGGACAGTTTGTCTAGAAATGGATGGTAAGTATGAGCGACTGGGTTTTCTCATGTGATGATATCTGGTTGTTTAAGGAAACCATGGAAACAATGGCAACAATGGAGCCACCGGCCATGAAGGAGCCAAAGGTGAGAAGGGCGACAAAGGTGACCTGGGGCCTCGAGGGGAGCGGGGGCAGCATGGCCCCAAAGGAGAGAAGGGCTACCCAGGGATTCCACCAGAACTTCAGGTAAACCATCCTCGGTACATCTCCTGGTGGCTTTCCAACCTCCCTGACCACGAGGGGCCAGGAATCAGGATGTTCGAGTGCTTCCTCAAGTCTTCCCCAATCCTGAGTAAATCTGAGTCTCAGTTTGTTCTTCTACATCACAGGATGTTTGCATAAGGCCCATGCTGTCCAAAAGGAGGACTTTGATATTATTCTTAGGGAGACATTTATGAAGAGTGAAATCTAAGACCCACATAGGACCAAATCCAAGGCAACCCTGAATATAAATTAATCTCCTGTTTTCTGAAATGAGATTTTTTTAAGAATGTAATAAGATGTAATAAGAGTTAGGGCCAAATCAAATATATAAACATTTAAATATATAAATGGAATGGTGAAATGTCTGGTTACAATATTTTATTTATTAATGTTGTTATATTTACATATACTAATGCATACATAAATATTGATATATATGTTTTCTCTCAACTCAGATTTTGTGGTATAATTTGTATTTATTTATTTATTGAAACAGAGTCTTTCTGTGTTGCCCAGGCTGGAGTGCAGTGGCACGATCTCGGCACGCTGCAACCTCTGCCTCGTAGGTTTGAGCAATTCCCTGCCTCAGCCTCCCTAGTAGCTGGAATTACAGGCATGCATCACCACACCTGGCTAATTTTTGTATATCTAATAGAGACAGGTTTTTGCCATGTTGGCCAGGCTGGTCTCAAGTTCCTGGCCTGAAGTGATCTGCCTGCCTTGGCCTCCCAAAAAAGTTCTGGTATTACAGGCTTGAGCCACCACGCTTGACCTTGCGGTATAAATTTTACTTGAGTTTTTCTTGTCAGAATCTTCTTTATCAATGGACGATTTCAGTTTTGAGTCATCCACTCAGTGTTCCAGACCAGATTACATTCATTTCAGCATAAAGTTGAAAAAATCAATTTATGAGGTTAAAAGTATACATTTTATCCCAAGCTCAAGTACCCATCTATTCTTTATCTCTTTTTTAAATGACTGTTACAGTTCTTATTGCCAACAACATCTTAAACTTGTAAATGTGAGGTTAGGTCACAAGAAAAATTACTAATTTTGGGTTATTTCTGGAAGGTGGAGGAGGGCTAATATTTTGAAATAGATCCCCTCCAGGGGACTGCTATCAGCATTGAAAACTAGCATTTTTAAAAAATTAAGTTTCTTTCTGGCTAGTGTCTTCCCAAAAAAAGTAACTTGTGGATAAAAATAAAGTAACTGAGATAAAATCCTGCAACATGAGAGATTTTTGAAGAACTACACTATAAAACGATTTTTGCCTGAAAGATCAATTAGGGGGAAACTGTCTTTTATTTCTGCGTGTATGGTGGTTGTTTGACCCTGTATAAGTTCCATCATTTTTCTGGGCTTTGGTTTTTCAAGTTTAAAATAACTTGAATAGTTAGTGTGTTACTCTCACTGCTTTTTGTGGGTTTTGCAACTTTTAAATGAATGCTATTTTTGTTTTGTTTTGTGTGTGTGTGCACAGGCTGGAGGGCAGTGGTGTGATCTTGGCTCACTGCAGCCTCCACCAGGGTTCAAGCGATTCTCTTGCCTCAACCTCTGGAGTAGCTGGGATTACAGGTGCGCAACACCATGCCCAGCTAATTTTTTTGTATTTTTAGTAGAGACGGCATTTCGCTATGTTGGCCAGGCTGGTCTCGAACTCCTGGCCTCCAGCGATCCGCCTGCCTCAGCCTCCAAAAGTGCTGGAATTACAGGTGTGAGCCACCGTGCCTAGCCAAATACTGTTTAATAATTTCAGCAACCTGGGATCCATGTGCCAGTATAAATTTACAAACAAAAAGGCTAGAGATGCCACTCAGCCAGGTTAAGGCATTTAATAAGACAGAAGATACACATCTCAAAGCTAGACACTCTAACCCAGAACCTATGAATGGTAAACCATGGAGAAGGGGCCCTAGAGTAGCCAGTTTGATAGAGAACATTCTGGGCAATTATTAAATTTGCCCCATCAGCTATTTTACCCTAAAATCACAGTACAATCATTTGGGTAGGCAGATTGTGAAGGAGGGAACTTCACATTCTTTGAAGGTCCCAGCAAGTTAAAGAATTTATTAATCTAACTTACACTCAGTTTCAATGACTCATTTGGATGAAGGATTGACTTTGACTTTCTTTTCTTTTTTTTTTTTATTTTTCTGCACATAATGATACACTGCAGTGTAAAATGGGGATTATCTCTATACAGTAAGTGATCTCTAGGGTATATTTTTTTGTTTTGTTTTGTTTTTTGACTTGACTTTCACAAGTCATTCTTCAATGGTGAGTTTAAGCAGAACCTTTTCTTTTTTAAAAAAACTTTTATTTTAAACTCAGGGGTACATGTGCAGGTTTTTTACATAGGTAAACTTGTGTCATGGGGATTTATTGTACAGATTATTTTATCACCAGGTATTAAGACTAGTACCCATTGGTTATTTTTCCTGATCCTCTCCCTCCTCCCACCTTCCATCCTCCCACAGGCCCCAGTGTGTGTTGTTCCACTCTATATGTCCACGTATTCTTATCATTTATCTCCCACATATACATGAGAACAAGCGGTGTTTGATTTTCTGTTCCTGCATTAGTTTGCTAAGGATAACGGCCTCCCACTCCATCCATGTTCCTGCAAGGGACATGATCTCATTCTTTTTCATGGCTGCATAGTATTCCATGGGTGTATATGTACCACATTTTCTTTATCCAGTCTATCATCAATGGGAGTTTATATTGATTCCATGTCTTTGCTATTGTGAATAGTGACAAAAGCTTTTCTTGACAGGTGGAATTGTCTCAAGGCTTTTAAAATTATTGTTAACATTTTGTATTTTGAACTTCAACCCTGTCTTTGGACATTAGTAGTATAGAGGTGGTAACAATAGTAGTAGTGGTGCCAGGAGGAGGAAGAATAGTGCCCCATTCTCCACTTAAGGGATATAGAAATTTGAGGCTCAATTACTCAATGACTTGCCAAGTGACAGAATTAAGAGAGATGGGCCTTAATCTCATATCTTTGGGCCCAAGTAGACAGCTTTATTCCCAAACTCATAGAGCATCTTGGTTGCCAATATGAGCTGGTTTCTTAAGTTAATTCTCTTTGCTGATCTTTTACCGATTGAGCAGAGGCTTTCAAAGTCCCTTAAAAGATTACACATAAAGTATTTGTAACCATTCCCAGAAATGGGTGTTGACCATTAAATGACTTCTCAGATTCCCCTATCTCTAAACTTTGCAGTTCCAATATTACATTTTTTCATCCAAAATCATGCCAAAAAATTTTTGCTGTTCTAATATTCAAAAATATTGTTAATTTTAGTAAACCATTTTTCTGTATTTTAGATAACCGCAAACACTCCTTTTTACTTTTTCAAGGTTATTCATGTAATATCTTTTCATCATTAAAAAAATTAGAAAACTTCTGGGCCAAAAATAATAAAACATGCCCAGAAATGATTACTATTAACATACAGTTACATAACTTTTCAGATTTATGCGTACTTATATACATGTTACTTTTAAATATGATGGGAACATATATACATATTATTACTTTATTTCATGAACGACAATCTATCCTAAATGTCTGTTCATGTAAATAAGTAAAATTCTGTATTTTTAAAATTTGTATCTTTTTTTCTGAATATAAAATTAATACATGCTAACTTGAAAATTATAAGTGTAATGAAGAAAGGAAAACTTTCCCATGAAACTTCTACCAAGAAAGACCTGCTATTAATAATTTCAAGAATATTCTTGCAGATATTTTTCTGAATTTGCCCACACAATAACTCCATCTACACAGACACAGTTAATAAAGTCTGGTATCAGACAATAATGATCTTGTGTTGTCTACTTTTTGAGTAAACAGTGTATTGAAGATATTTTCTCATTTTATATAGATGCACATTTAGATCAACATCAAGAATTCTCAAAGTGTATTCAAAGAATTAATTTCATTGGAAATTGATAGGCTGGGCACCATGGCTCCCACCTATAATCCTAGCACTTTGGGAGGCCAGGGAATGTGGATCTCTTGAGCCTAGGAGTTTGAGACCAGCCTTGGCAACGTAGTGAGAACTTGTCTATATAAAGAAAAACATTAAATTAATAGGTATCTCTTGGGAAAAAAATAATGCAGGGTTACCAAAATTAAAATGTTTGGCTATAGGGTTTCTCACATCCTTGAATTTGCTAATGTGCATTTCACGGCTGTAAGTGGAAAATTTCATCTAAATTTTTCTGGCATTATTTGATAACAGAATTTTAATATTTCAAAAATCATTTGAAAGACAAATAATCTTTGAAACCTATGTTCAGACATTGTCAGTCTAACGGCTGCATAGCATTCAAGTGTTAGGAATTACCATAATTTATTTATTTCTTTCTCCATAGATTGATGTTTATTCCCAATCTTGCTGTTATGTATAATGTTTAACACACTAATCTGCATAAAAACTTGACTTCTTTAAGATAAATTGCCTATTTATTGACCAATAATTCTTTCCTAGATTGCATTCATGGCTTCTCTGGCAACACACTTCAGCAATCAGAACAGTGGGATTATCTTCAGCAGTGTTGAGACCAACATTGGAAACTTCTTTGATGTCATGACTGGTAGATTTGGGGCCCCAGTATCAGGTGAGATGGAAACATTGGATAAAGATTGAGTTAATCAATGTAATAATAAAGACAAGGAAGGAAGGAAAGAAGAGAGGGAGGGATGGAGAAAGGGAGGGAGGAAAAGAAGGAGGAAGGGAGTATGAAATGAAGGAAGACATTAAGGTAGTTATTTTTTTCTGATTCAAGTTAAACCAAATAGCTCATATAGATTTCTATTGGATTTCAAAGTAAACGAATTAGAATCTGAAAACACAAAAATAGTTTTTAAAATATGGCCACAGTCATTAATATTATTAACTCTGATCTAGACTGAGCTAAATAATTCTTAAGAGGACATAGTTACCTCAGACTTTAAAAGTCCTTAAAACATAATTCTCAGTTTAAATGTGTCATAACTGTTTCCTCCCCTTGCCACCACCTCAAGGAGTGCCTGATCCTATTTTTTTAATTAAAAGAAATTGAGCAGGTAATACATTTACTTATTTAAAAAGTTAAAAGAGTTTGTTTATGCAAATGAATACAAATATATCTTCTCACATTTCTGTATAAAAGCTAGGACAGTCTACATTCTGATTGTGTTTTGCTTTTTTAAAAAACTAACAATATATTTTAGAAATCTTTTCACATCATTACTTCATCTTCTTTCTTATAGCTGGATGTACCAAAGTATATTTAATGATTCCCTTATTGCTGGACATTTGGGTTGTTTCCAGTTTGTTTTTTTTTGGTGGTGGTGGTGGATTTTTTTTTTTTTTCTAGGCAAGGTCTCACTCTGTTGTCCAACCTGGAGTACAGTGGTGCCATCTCGGCCCACTACAACCTCTGCCACCTTTGCCTACCAAGCTTAAGCGATCCTCCCCACTTAGCCTCCCGAGTAGCTGGAACTACAGACCCAGGCCACCATACCTGGCTAATTTTTGTAGTTTTAGTAGAGACTACCATGTTTTACCATGTTGGCCAGGCTGGTCTGAAATTCCTGGCCTGAAGTGATCCGCCTGCCTCAGCCTCCCAAAGTGCTGGAATTACAGGTGTGAGCCACCATGCCAGCAAGAATATACCACTTTGTAATTGATCACTTACAGGTGCATCTGTAGGCTAAAGTTTCAGGAATGTTATCAGTATAAACATATTCATAATTTTTATCAATTTTACCAAATTGCTCCCTATAAGGGTTGTACCAATATACTTAAATTGTTAAGATATGAAAGCACTTATTTCCTGATAGCCTTATCAACAAAATGTGCTTTCAAGTTTCTGGACAGTCAATAAATAGAAAATCCCATTTTACAAACATTTTACTTTGAATTAATTTTAGACTTATAGGAGAGAGTTATAAAAATATTATACAAAGTTATCATATTTTCTTTAGCCATCTTCCCCTACTATTAACGTTTTAAATAACCAAAGTGCAATTATTAAAATAAAGAAATGAATCTAGGTACAATACTATGACTAAATTATGGACTTTATTCAGATCTCACCAGGTTTTTCTGATGCCCCCAACTTTTAATTCCTTTTATTGTCTGGCCATTTCTACCATGGGTTCGCACCTATTGTTCTATAATGTTCTTTCATAGAGGTATTTGCTTTATTAGTATAAATTCATGGCTACATTTTTCATCCACTACATGACAACATTTTTTCTTGGAGGGTATAGTTAATACATTAGGGTCATTTTTGCTTTTCTTTTCTACTTAAAAAAATTAAGTGATGATTGAATGAGTTGGATTTTCCTAGACCAGCTATATGCTCTAGTTTCTTGGTTAAGAAAGGACCAGGGCAGTTTCTAGACTAGGTAACTCAAAGGCTCCCTCCCTTGCTGCCAGGGGACTAACGGATTCTTTTAAGTACGGCCCTGATGTGTGTTTTCCTTGGTCACACTTCCACTGCCTCTCCAGACTGCACTGGGTCCATGAAAGCTTCTGAAGCCAGTCTTATGCTTCCTGGTTCCCTTGCCTTCGGGAGTCCTTTTTTTTTTCTTTCTTTCTTTTCTCTTTCTTTTTTTTTTCTTTATTTTATTTTATTTTATTTATTTATTTATTTTTTGCTGGCAAATTTTGAGATTGGCCACTCACTGCAGATCCTCTTTCCACATCCTACACTGTATCTAGCAACCATCACCCCAAACGCAGCCTTTGCTTCCGCTCGGCCCTGTTCACAGCGGCTTGTTTTCAGCATTGCACTTCCACATGGCCCTCACTATAAGAGAGTGCATTTCTCCTGGCACTGTGTGACACCTGCTGTCACCTGGCCTCCTCAGAGCCCAGCCCAAACTTGTGTTATCTCCAAGTGACTCTGTCCACCCTCAGGGGCATTTGGCAGCACTTACAGGTATTTTTGAAGTTCATTGATTTTCTTCCAGTCTCTTAGTGTTGCAGAATGTGGATACTTATTTGGTTTTTGTTTTCCAGTTCTTTTCATTTCTCTATATGGTATCCAGAATTAAAAGGAAGAAACTTCTGATGGAGGCAGTGGCCCTGTCAGATGTTCACAAATGCTTTTAATGACACCTTGATTTATTTCTCTTCTCAACTTAAGTCAGAAATGAACTGAGATATGAAATGATAGAAGCAATCTTTCATTACACCTTAATGTCATGAAAATCATCTTTAAATGTTCTTATGTGATTTTCTGCTCTGACGGTTTACGTGGTAATTTTCTTATAACTATTCCGTTAAATGCTATCTGTGCCACAGATTATATTAGTGACTAGAAATACCTAGTCCACATTTCCATGGAATTAAGTGGCTTTATAATTGAAGCCTAAGTAAGAATTTAGTTTTTTAGAGCTCTCTTGCCAGACGTTCAGCTTCTAGCGATACCACTGTCATTTGACCCTCACAGTTTTCTGTTTCAGTCTCCATTTTTGCAATAGATTGCAAAAAGACCATTTTATCCTTTCCAGCTTTGGGAGTGAAGAGACAGAGAAGGCTGGTTTTTGAAAGTACAGCAACACAAAGACCACCAAACTGTAGTGCAAGTGTGTCTCCTCTGGTTTCAGTAGCTTCCCTTGCAGGAAAGTCACATGTGGGTATAATACATACTAACTGCGGTATTTCCAACTCCAGGCATTTCATTTACTCACCATCTGGTGTTTTAGTCTACTCTTTCTAACACGTTTTTGCAATCTATTTTTAACAATTGTCATGATTTTGTAAGAAAAACTAATATATTTTCCTGTCATTTTGATTTCAGCTTTATCTTCTTGAAGTATTGAAAATTATGTATGTGTATGTGTCTAATATGAAATTTTGTAAAACGTGAAAAACTAAACACATATAAACTATTTTCCTTGAGGCTTTTAATTTTTATCTGCCTTTACTTTTCATCTGTGGGCCAATCTCTAGGCATATGAATAGGCATGATAAACTTTTAGGCCATTTCCTTTGTTGCCAGAACATTGAGTATGCTTTCTCGGCACTAGACAAAGCACCATCATACTTCTTCATTTAATCTGACTTAGAATCAGGTGAATTGACACGGCACCCTTACAACTTTCATCTTACTTGATTGCACCTTTGAGAAAGAAATAGAACTATCTTTTATTAAAGCTATTTCTGGGTTACTGTCTTGAAAGGCCATTTGTTTAAAATGTAACATGGAAATCAGTAAGAGCTTGATGACTTATGTTCATTCACCTTTCCAAAATGCACACCAAAATCCCAAATCATTTAGAGTTTGAAAAATTTTCCTTTTGTTTTTTCTGTGTGCTATTGGATTCTTCTTAATCATTCAGTAAAAGTATCCTGTGTGCTGGCATTTAGAGTATATTAGGTCATATTATATTGCTTTCAATTAGGAGCCCTAGGGTCTTATTAAATAACTCAAATCTTCAAAAATATATGTTGGTCTTTTTCAAATGAAGAGGATACAGACTTTTAGTGACAAGGTCCTGTCACTGAGTCTAAGTTGGGTCTTTCTGTTTATTGTATATAATTTCACCAACATACAAGGAATAGCGTAAGAAATTACCAGAACCATATCTTTATAACTCATAAACATTTATTCTGTGCTCCAGGATTTCCTTACCTTTGGCTAACCCCTTTGGTGAGTATAATCGTCTGTTGTATTGTTATAGTTGCTCATTTTCTTAAGCTACGGAGCATCGTTGTTCAACCACAAACCTCTCTGTACCTTGGTAACACGAGTTCTGTGCTAGATGTGGATGATAGCTAACCTATGCCCAGGAACAACACCTACCTTGCCCTAAGCACTTTGTCAGGGCACAAGGTGGTGAGATACAGCTAAAATGAGGTAGGCCTCTTCCCTTAAAGACTTTCAAGTCTTATTCGGGATACACAGTGTACACATTGAGAAAGTCTCAAAACACTTGAAAGCACTTGGAAGGGGAGTAGAAAAAGGGACATTCCTGCAGATTAAGGCCAAGGAGAAACACCATACTACAAAGAATATCAATAAAAGACATGTGAAGGCATTTGGCAAATCTCCAGGTATCTCCAGGTCCTCAGTGTATAATATGTTAATATCAACATGGATAAATACCTGCTTTTTTCAGGTGTGTATTTCTTCACCTTCAGCATGATGAAGCATGAAGATGTTGAGGAAGTGTATGTGTACCTTATGCACAATGGCAATACAGTCTTCAGCATGTATAGGTGAGTGGTCTTTTCTATCACGGGTCTCATCCATGCTGCCATTGTTTGTTCAAGGAACACCTAATGACAGGGAAGTGTATAGGAGTCAATAGAGCCTGACATGGCCCTGTCCTCAATACGAGCCCTCATGCACCAATGTGGCCACATTATCATCATTATTGTTTGGGAAGAAATAAATCTGATGAACTTGAGCATCAGCAGGTTGATAAGAGGCCTTGCATTTATTACTAGCAGCACTCCCCATAACCAATCATTTGGATTATTTTTATAAATCATTATTTTTCTCCTCTCTCTCTGCCCCTTTTTCTGCTTTCCCATTCTCCCACACCCTCTGATGTTAGCTTGGAATGTGGCAGAGAGGCAGAGAGCCAACACCTTTCTTACAATTAAATGGGCCATGAGTTATCTATGACATATTTTGTGGTTGTTAGCATTTCCCTGCTATTTTTGATGATGTGTGATAATTGCTGTGTTTACTTCTGGAGCCTAACCTGAGTGGGAAGATGTATTTGAAATGCCAAAAGACAGAAAGATGAGTCAGGGTAGGTGAAATTGTTACAACTAAGAGATCCAGTAGCTCTAACACACTAGAAGTTGATTTTTCTTGACCAGTCCAGGGAAGACTTTCAGGTTGGGAAAGAATGAGGGGTTGTAGGAGGGGTGCAGGTTGGAAATGGGTTTATTCTTCCTGTTTTTTGAGGAAGCCAGGCTGATGAAAGCAGCTCTGCTATCTATAAAACTGACTTTGAGCCGGGTGCGGTGGCTCACGCCTGTAATCCCAGCACTTTGGGGAGCCAAGGCAGGCAGATCACAAGGTCAGGAGATGGAGACCATCCTGGCTAACACGGTGAAACCCTGTCTCTACTAAAAAAAAAAAAAAAATACAAAAAATTAGCCAGGCGTGGTGGTGGACACCTGTAGTCTCAGCTACTCGGGAGGCTGAGGCAGGAGAATGGCATGAACCCAGGAGGCAGAGCTTGCAGTGAGCCAAGATGGCACCACTGCACTCCAGCCTGGGCAACAGAGCGAGACTCCATCTCAAAAACAATTACAACAACAAAAAACAACAAACAACAACAAAAAAAACTGACTTTGAAATTCTCTCTGGTCATTGTCATTGCCAGAGCCAGAAGGAAAAAAGGTTCCTGTTGCTTGTGGAAATGTTTATGGATCAGGAATTCTGTTCAGAGAACTTAGTCACATTATTTCCCACCCAACAAATGCAAGGGTGACATGGAATTGTAGCGCCAATGGAAGAAAGGAAAGGGGATTCTGGTGAACAGCTAGCCTTCTCTGCCCTCTGGCTTCCAAATATCTGCTGAACTCTTCTTCCTACACTTAGACTACATGTCTCCCCATCGCTCTGACCCTATGGGAGACAGCCTGTAAAGCACAAATAACGCATCCAGCTCAAAGCCCTGAGCTAGTCAATGAGCAGTCCTTTTCATCATATTGGTTTGTTGGCTATTTTTCTCTTTGGCTCCTGCTTCTGTCCTCTAGGAGGGTCTTCTCTGTCTGCTTTTCTCTGTAGCACATCTGAAAGGTGAGCAAGCCCTCCTCAGGGCTCTCTCACAGCCCACTTCCTGCTGGTGCAACTTTGAAGGCTGAGTCAAACATCCCAAGCCTCTTGAGTCCAGTTTTGGGTCTCTGGTAAACCCATTTCCTCAGAAACTTACTTAGCAGGCTTTTACTCTATTTTTTACTCTATTTACTCTATTTACTTAGCTGGCTTTTACTTCGTTTGTTAAAGAGATTAAGTCAAGTCAGTTACATGTGTTACTAAACCACACTCCATATACTTGTCTTGACAGTTTTCAGCCTGCTATTCCTTGTCTTCATGGCTTTCTCTCAATTTAATGGAATTACCCTGAGGCCTTCTAAAGCAATAGATTTGGGTAGAAAGGCAATATTTTTAATCCATCAGATTGTGCCACAGCTGTGTCTATTTGACTGAATGAGTAGTCTTTCAGTTTTCTTCTTTTTAATTTTACTTTAAGTTCCGGGATACGTGTGCAGAATGTGCAGATTTGTTACACAGGTATATATGTGCCATGGTGATTTGCTGCACCTATGAACTCATCATCTAGGTTTTAAACCCTGCATGCATTAGGTATTTCTCCTAATGCTCTCTCTCCCCTTTGCTCTCCCTCCCCTTTCCCCCGACCCCGCCACAGGCCCTGGTGTGTGATGTTCCTCTCCCTGTGTCCATGTGTTCTCATTATTCAACTCCCACTTATGAGTGAGAATATGCAGCGTTTGGTTTTCTGTTCCTGTGTGTGTTAGTTTGCTGAGAATGATGACTTCCAGCTTCATGCATGTCCCTACAAAGGACATGAACTCATTCTTTTTCATGGCTGCTAAATGAGCAGTCTTAAGGAGAAAACATCAACTTTATCACTGCTCTTCCAGGTATAAAAACACCCGGCTTTTTTAACCTTGTTAGGCCCCAACCATATAGACACTATTTTCTTCTTCTTCTTCAAACAAGTTAGTTTTTGCCTAAGCTCATCTTCTGTAGCAACATCTTTCTAAAAGCAGCAGAGTATTTTGGCTTTTTCCAGTCACTTCCCTTTCTTAGCCTACAGGCGTTAGATCTTCCAAGTTAACATGTTTTCCCAAATGTTTTTGCACAGTGTAACATGGATCTTCTGCTTTCCCAGACCATGATATTTGTTTCCCCATTGCTCCTTGCCTGACCATGAGCCAGTGCAAGCCTATTTTTGTTTGCATTATGGAGCAGTCTCCTTTTGTACCAAATTCTAGCTAGTTAGGGGAAGCTAAATTGCTGTAACAAAAACCCAGTGGAATAGCTCAAACATATTATAACTTTCTTTCCTTCTCATGAAACAGTCCAGGGTTGTTCTGGGTTGGAGCAGGGAAGAGAGAGAGCTGTTTTCCACACAGTCTCCAAGAACCCAGTACTTAACATATGGCTTCTAAGATCATTCTGGTCATTGTCATGAACATTCCAGACAGTCATAAGAAGGATCAGGGAGGGGTTTTGTGAGAGTGTTACTCGCCAGCCTTAGGTCATTTCTGCCCACAGGCTGTTTCGAGAACTTAGCCACAGGATTATACCTGTGGAAAGGGGAAAAGGGGAGCACAGACTTTGGTGAAGAGCTGGCTGTTCATGGCAAAGACTAAGTAGTTTGATCCTCTTTTTCTTTCCAGCTATGAAATGAAGGGCAAATCAGATACATCCAGCAACCATGCTGTGCTGAAGCTAGCCAAAGGGGATGAAGTTTGGCTGCGAATGGGCAATGGCGCTCTCCATGGGGACCACCAACGCTTCTCCACCTTTGCAGGATTCCTGCTCTTTGAAACTAAGTAAATATATGACTAGAATAGCTCCACTTTGGGGAAGACTTGTAGCTGAGCTGATATTGTTATGATCTGATGAACATTCAAGTTAGGGTTTTACATGCTGTATTCAAAAAGTTATTGGTTGCAATGCTATTCATGCTACAGGTACACCAATAATGTTGGACAACTCAGGGGCTCAGAAGAATCAACCACAAAGTAGTCTTCTCAGATGACCTTGACTAATACACTCAGCATCTTTATCACTCTTTCCTTGGCACCTAAAAGAGGATTCTCCTCTGAAGCAGGTTGGAAATATTTTTTTTCTATCAGAGAAGTCATTTGCAAAGAATTTTGGCTGCTCTGCTTTTAATTTAATACCAATTTTCAGGAACCCGTGAAGTTTTAAGTTCATCATTCTTTATAACGTTTGAGAGAATAAGATGCAGTGATATGACAGGGCTGGGGCAAGAACAGGGACACTAGCTGCCTTATTAGCTAATTTAGTGCCCTCTGTGTTCAGCTTAGCCTTTGATCCTTTCCTTTTGATCCACAAATATGTTAAAACTCTGAATTCACATACAATACTATTTTAAAGTCAATAGATTTTAGCTGCAATGTGCTTGACCAGTAATGTTTTTGTAATTTTGTCTATGTTCCCCCACATCGCCCCCAACTTCGGATGTGGGGTCAGGAGGTTGAGGTTTGCTATTAACAAATGTCATAAATATTTCATAGAGATACAGTACCAATAGATACTCAAATGTTGCATGTTGACCAGAGGGATTTTATATCTGAAGAACACACACTACTAATAAATACCTTAGAGAAAAATTTTGACTTGGCTTTAGATAAAACTATGGCAAGAAAAATGTAATGAGCAATATATGGAAATAAACACACCTTTGTTAAAGATACTTTCTAAACTTGTTTTTAATAAAGTTTAATAGTCATACAATTGTAAATCACTATGGTTAACACAAAGTGAAAATATTTTCATGCAGGTGACGTGAACAGCCATATGAATAGATGACTTGGGCACACAGCAGGGTCACATGACTCCAGAAAACTTCACTTTTCAGTTATTCCATTGTTATAATTTCAACGCTTTAAGACATTGATGTTTAGAGGGCTCACTAATAAAATCTGAATTTCTCTGAGGAAAGAGGTTTTTTATCACATACCTGAAGTCTTTGTAATGTTCATGCTTAAATTCTAAGTTTTCACCTTAGTGACACACAAGGTTTGGTTGTAGGCAACAAGTCCCAGGTGTGTGGGAAATTGATTTACAACAGAGATGGGAAAAGGTGCAGACAATTTCCAATGCCTTCACAATTTACCTATGACCAGAATTATACTTGGAAGATTAATTTCACAAGTGTCTCAAAACTGAGATGCTAAAAAGGAAACAGTAGGTAGGTGTCTGCAAATTCTAAATCTTTTTTTTTTTTTTTTTTTTTGAGACAGAGTTTCACTCTGCTGCCCAGACTGGAGTGCAGTGGCATGATTTCAGCTCACCGCAGCCTCCATCTCCTGGGTTCAAGTGACTCTCCTACCTCAGCCTCCTGAGTAGCTGGGACTACAGGCACCCGCCACCAGGACTAGCTAATTTTTTGTATTTTTAATAGAGACAGGGTTTCACCATGTTGACCAGGCTGGTCTGCAACTCTTGACCTCAGGTGATCTGCCTGCCTCGGTTTTCCAAAGTGCTGGGATTACAGGTGTGAGCCACCGTGCCTGGTGGCAAATTCTAAATCTTAAAGCAACTCTGCAAACAAAGTACATGAGTTTCTGCTTGCTTCAGGGATGTAATACGGTGTAGAACTGTTTCACATAATGATCAGCTTTGATAATTTTCCAGGGTAGAAAACATTATATTTGACCCTCGGACAACAAAGAGATTATACTGAAGGAATTTTATCGAATGTATCATGAATAAAAGCTGAAGTCAAAATGTAAAAAAAAAATTCAGAGGATGGAATATGCAAATGTAAACTCTAAACGATGTGGCTGGAATTAATAAACATTTACTTTATGAAAGATACTGTGCTATTCCAGGCACTCCTATGGCATTTAAAATACAATTCTTACCTTCCCTAATTTTTCAACCTAGTAGAGGACAATAGGCTAAAGGGAATAAGTACATGGATAACATAACATAAACTAGAATGCTTTTACATCCATAGAAGGCAAAGGACTAGGAATCCACAGGAGAGAGAGAAACAGTAACTAGCTGAGAGCATAAGAAAAGCTTGTAGAAAAGATAATATTTGATGGCCAGAGACAATTTCTTGCTTTGGTATGTTTGAAGTGTTATATTTATATATTTATATATATATTTTTATATATATACACACACACACATATATATAATATTTTGATAAGAAAAGCTTGTAGAAAAGATAATATTTGATGGCCAGAGACAATTTCTTGCTTTGGATGTTTGAAGTGTTATATTTAAATATATATATATATATATAAAAATATTTTGATAAGAAAAGCTTGTAGAAAAGATAATATTTGATGGCCAGAGACAATTCCTTGCTTTGGTATGTTTGAAGTGTTATATTTAAATATATATATAATATTTTGACTACAAAAAAATACTCACTATAGAAAATTTGTAAAATTCCCCAAAATATTTAGTATAAAATCAATCACCCCATCAAATATTAAATAATATTAATATTTTAAAGTGTTTATTTCAGTCTTTTCCTACATGTATTTATGGCCTTTATTTTTCAACATAGTAATAAGACAAACAATTTGAAATTAGCTTTTTATATATTTTTGTATCTTGCTCTAATGGTTTGGACTAATACATTAAGAACACTCTCAAATGCTACCAGGGACAATTTGAAAACATATTTTTAATGGCTACATAATTTATTTAACTTTCCTGTTTGGGAAAATATTTTTGCTTTTCTAGTATTTTTTTCTATTACAAATAATATGTCATGAGCATTCACTTTTTTAAAAAAGTAAACTATGTGTGCTTTATCATTATTTCCTTTGATTAATTTTCTAGAAGTGGGATTATTTGATCAAAAAGCCTAGATATTTTTAAAAGCTGTTAGTAATGTCAAATTAAAAAAAAAAAAAAAAACAGCTTAAACTTATGTAAGGATTACTTCAATAGGATTATTGCCATAAGGGGAAGGTGACTACGACAATAGGGAGAAGGCTTTGAGATCTATGAGATCTGTAGCTCAGAGATCAGACACAAATAGGCTTTCCTTTATGGAGAGAAGTAAATAAGAACTGGGTGCAGGAGATGGGATGAGTGACAGATATGATGGGACATTGACCAGGGAACACTTTTTCCTGAGTTCAGCCAGTTCCCTGGAGGAGGGGCTGTTGACTTTAACATGGTTCCATGTTCCATTGCCCAAAGTGAGCCAAAGTTTAGGTGCCTGGGCAAAGGGGAAAAGCTTTACTAAACTTTGGTCAAGTTAAGTTACTTTGCATTTTGCCCAGATTGAACAGTTCAACAAACACTTCAGTTAACATTTATAAGACAAAAAAAAGTGGGAATTTAGAGGGTCTGTGCCTGGTCATGTCCTACGTAAACAAGAAAGTTTTAAGTCATAAGAGCAAGCATGATTCCTTGCAGCAAGCCATTTCCCAGAACAAAAGGGAAGGAGGATTTTTAAAGTGCCTTTCCAAGAACACAGGGCTCAGGTAAGGTTCAACATTGCCAATAAATATTGTCAAATTGTCCTCCAAGAAATCTGCGCTCCTACTAGCAATATTTGAGAATGCCAGAAATGCTGCAGATAGGTAAGGTTGTGATTCATGAGGATGGGCGACAAAGTGTTCTATGCAATGAAAAATAGTTTGGTAAAAAGGAGGCAAGGAAACTGCAAGCTCTTTGTATGCAGCAGCGTAGTGTGCAGTCAGCCTGGAATGAATTGCTGATGCAGCGTACATCAGCAATACATTAAAGCAGGTACAGCTAGAAAGGGAGACAGAAGAAATGCCATAGGCTTTCAATGCCAAGGTGTGATCTGTACTTAAATTAGCAGCTAAAGAATCACTGTTAAACTGTGATCAATGTTTTGAGGTAACCAGGTCAAAGTTTTAGGAAAATCAATCTACTGAAAATGGGAGGCTTTGAGGTGCTCACATTTTCTTTTTTTCTTTCAAAGACAAGCATTGATTATGTCAACCTTACAAAAAAAGACACTAGAAAAAAAATTAAATATGTTGAGTTTACTTGGTAATAGAAATAAGTATTATAATCTGAATGCATGGAATGGCAAACCACGAGTACCTTTGGTGAGGGAAGGGCAAGGGGAGCTTTTGTTAGCAAAAAAAGGTTTACATAAGGTGCTTAGAAATAGAGTTCATTGGTTCTAGAAGCTGAAAGCCAGAGTTGTTAGCAGTTTATTGATGGAGACGCTGTTAGTGGGCAAGTGTTCTTGAGAATATCTTATCTGAATTATTGCAGTCCAGGAGAATGTCTAGTCATAAACCAAAGGGTTTTTAGAAAGTTCTTGGAAACAGTTCTTCTTATGCCAGACATATAAGTGTGAGCATCCTCTTTTTTGGGCTTTACCAGCTCTATTTTGTCTGAGTCTGATGAAAGTGATTTCATCGTGGTGTCTGCAACTTTCACAGCTAGCTAATGCTGACCATACATCCCACCCTCTCCCCACCACCCCCGCACCATATCTTCTCCAAATGTTTATTGGACAGTGCAAGGTAAGGAGGCACAACCCCTGTTTGGATGGTAAGTGTTAATCCGGTGGAATGGACATAGCAACACCATGCTTTGCAGAATGCCTTAAAACTACTCTCTACCCTTATCTCCCCTGCAGCAACCCCACAAAACACACCCACTGTCACTCATCTTGACTCTTTAGTTTCACAGCAATATTGTGGAATAAGAAAGAAGTCTCTCCCCTCTTGGCGTAAATGAGTTACTTTGGGCAAGTTACTCAATGTCTGTGCCTGAGTTTTCCCATTTGTAAACTTGGGTTGTCTACTAGCATGTACCTCAAAGAATTGTTAAGAGAATTAGTTACTGCATATTTTAATTATTTATGGATACACACTGACCACAAACTAACAGCTTAAAATAGCACACATTCATTATTTTATGGTTTGTGTGGGTCAAGAGTCCAGCCATGGCTCAGCCAGACTCTTTGCTTCAGAAGCTCTCACAGGGCTACCGTCATAGACGAGAGCTGGGTCATCTGAAAGCTCAACTAGAGAAGGCTCTGCTTCCATGCTCGCTAAGGTTGCTGGCAAAACTCCATTTGTTGAGGGTGTTGGGCTGAGGGCCTCAGTTCTTTGCTAACTGTTGTCTGGAAGCCACTCTCAGCTCATTATGATACGGGCTTGTCCAATGAACTGCTAACTTCATCAAAGCTGGAAACTGAGAATACAATGCAGAAAGTCTGCTAGTAAGATAAAAGCCACAACAGCTTAGAACTTAATCATGGAAGTGACATCCCTTCACCTTGTGGTATTCTATTGGCTGGAAGCAAGTCACCAGGCCAGCCCAAAGTCAAAGGGAGGGAGTTTCACAAGGGCATGAATTCCAGGAGGAGGGGATCAACTGGGCCATCTTAGAGTCAACCTTAGATTGACCTCCAGCCCCTAACGACCCAAATACTTCCCACATGCAAAATACAGTCATTTTCTTGCAAGGTCCTCAGAGATCTCATATCATCATCATAGCATCATCTCAAAGTCTAGAATTTCATCCTCTGCATCATGTCCAGATATGGACAAGGCTTTTTGGAAGTAATTCTTCAGTTCAGCTCCTTGAGTACAGTTCCTTTTGATCTGCTAACCTGTGAAACCAAAAAGAAAAGTTATTGGCCCCCCACAGGAAAATACATATAACAGGTATAAAAGTTTCTATTCACAAAAGAAGGGAATGAGAGTGACAAAGACCAAAGATTCATAGCAATTCTTAAACCCAGTTAGTCAGAAATTATAAGTTCCTTCATTAGCTTTCAAGGCCTATAACACTTCAGCATGTATCTCAGAGAGATTAGTTTAAAAAAACAACCATAAAAAGAAAACATGGGCAGGGCAAGGTGACTCATGCCTGTCATCCCAGCACTTTGGGAGGCTAAGGTAGGTGGATCGCTTGAGTCTAGGAATTTGAGACTGGCTGACTCTATTTAAAAAAAAAAGAGGAAAGATATGATAACCACAAAAAGAAAAATGATAATCTCAAAAGGAAAAAAAAATCTTAATATTATCAAGTATCCAGTCGGTGTTTAACAATATCCCAACTGTCTTACAAATATCTTACTACTGTATGTTTGGTTAAATCAGGATTTCAAACAATATTTGTATATTACATTCTATTGATGTATCTAAGTCTTTTTAAATGTGCAATAATTTCTTGCTTTTTTATCATTTACTTTCTAACATTGTGGATTTTGCCAATTATATCCTTTGGTTTATCCTCTATCCTCTACATTTCCTATAAGTAGATAAATAAGATGCTTGTTTAAATTTAGGCTTCAGATTTTTGCAGAAAAACTTCATAGGTGGTTCCGTCCATTGCATCATACAGTGAGGTACATAGTACCTCCTGTAAAGTTGATCAGTGGATTCAGGATGTCAAAGCCAAATTTATACATTATAAAGTTCCCTGATATGGACTGAATCTTTGTATTCCCCCAAAATTCACATATTGAAATCCTAATCTCTAGTGTGATGGTATTTGGTGATGGGACCTTTGGGAGGTGATGTGGTTTGGCTGTGTCCCCACCCAAATCTCATCTTGAATCGTAGTTCCTGTAATCTGCGTGTGTTGTGAGAGTGGCCCAGTGGGAAGTAATTGGGTCACAGGGGCAGTTTTCCCCATGCTGTTCTCATGATAGTGAGAGAGTTCTGACAAGATCTGCTAGCTTTTATCCTTCCTGCTGCCTTGTGAAGAAGATGCCTTGATTCCCTTTCACCTTGGACCATGATAGTTTCTTGAGGCCTCCCCAGCCATGCTGAACTGTGAGTCAAACCTCTTTCCTTTATAAATTACCCAGTCTCAGATATTTCTTCATAGCACTGTGAGAATAGACTAATACAGGAGGTGATAGGTCAGGAGGGTGGGGTTCTCATGAGGGGATTAGTGTCCTCATGGGACATGAGAGAGAGCTTGCCTCTCTCTTTCTCTCCCTCCACTCTCCACCCTGTGAGAACATAATGAGAAGCCACAAAGAGTGCCCTCACCAAGAACTGACTCTGCCAGCACTTAGATTTTGGACTTTCCAGCCTCCAAAACTGGTAGAAATCAATGTCTGTTTAAGTTACCCAGTCTATGGGGATTTGTTACAGTAGCTGAAGAGACTAAAACATTTCCCCCTTTAGCTTTTTGCCTAATGTTTTCAGCAGCCACTTAGGATTATAGCTTAAATCTGCTATTTCATTTGGGGTTGCAAAATAGTGGAAGTTTTAAAGACAGATAGTCTTTCATTAGCTATTTGGTTATCCTGAAATACCATTCATATGGAGGGCAAGACAAATATTCAACTTTTACAGTAAAAAGTTGGTGCCCTAACAACCTCCAACAGGGATTAATGAAGGCTTTAAAAACCATTATTGTGAACTCATGAATGTTCATAATATTTGATGTGTTTTAATCCACCACAGTCATTATTCCACCTTAACGGCTCCATCTTAATTGTCAGGGGGAGGCCCTTCAAGTTAGTCCCTCTGCCCTTTTGGGTCAGATTTAGGCTGGTGTCGATCCTGCACAGCAGGCAGGAGTTCAGCAGGGCAGGGGTGAGTGGAGTCTCTGTGCAGACTATCTATCCTAACCAGACATTCATGCTGCAACCTTGAACCTTGACTCTAGCAGCCCAGACTATTCTGTGCCCTGCCAATTGCCTGAATTCTAGCTTTCCCAGCAATTATATGAGCTACTTGGTATCCTTCCAGTGAACTTTTTTTTTGTATTTATGCCAAGAATCCTGATGGATCTAAGAGGAAGTAGTAGAAATGGGAAGCCAGTTAACATAAAATTGAGTGGTAAGGTAGTTCAGAAAAATAAATGCAATATAATATGCTTTATCAAACAAAAAACAAAATATAGTATATAAATAGTACAGTTATGTCTGCAGATAGATATAATGGACTGTAGGACATCAAAATCATGGGAGTGTTTGTCTCTATCTTTTTTTTTTTTTTTTTTTTGAAAACTGAGTCTCACTCTGTTACCCAGCCTGGAGTACAGTGGCATGATCTCAGCTCAGTGCAACCTCCACCTCCTGGTTTCAAGCAATTCTCCTGCCTCAGCCTCTGGAGTAGATTACAGGGGCCACCATGCCCAGCTAATTTTTGTATTTTAAGTAGAGATGGGGTTCCACCGTGTTGGCCAGGCTGGTCTCAAACTCCTGACCTTAAGTGATCCACTCACCTCGGCCATCCACATTACTGAGATTACAGGCATGAGCCACCGCACCTGGCCGTGTTTATCTCTTGAATGCTATGGTGGGAAGGCAAAGAAATCTAGCTACAGGTGGAAGTTAAAGACTTTAGCTATGGAAGGAGTTAAAAGCAGCTTGCATTATGATGCATTTACCCCCTTACTACAGGGATGCCCTGTAGGAGAAAGAAAAAGGCAAGTGAATCTCCATATTAACTGGATTTTGTGTAAATAGATGCATGATATTGTCTAGGAGAAGAGAATTGAAAGACTGAATGCACTTACAAGATATCCCTGGCCAAAGGATTATTTATGGTAAATAAACCCATAATCTAGGAAGCATGATTCCATAGCTAAAGCAATTATCTGAGTTATAAAATGAAGTCTATTGGGTGACCTGAGACCCTGGTTAGAGACTTCATCTGTAATTGTGGGGCAGAGGGTGTATTTGTTTACTAAGGCTGCCATGACGAAATACCGCTGACTGGTTGGCTTAAACAATAGTTTAATTTATCACAGTTCTGGAGGATAAAAGTGCAAGATCAAGATGTTGGCAGATTTAGTTTCTTCTGAAGCCTCTCTCCTTGGCTTGAAGACAGCAAGTGTCCTCACTTGATCTCACTGTGTCCTCACATGGTTCCCCTAGATCTGTGTTTTTTTGGTCCTAATCTCCTCTTCTATGGATACCAGGATTGAATATTAGTCATATTGGATAAGAGCTTGCCCATATGATTTCATTTTGGCCCTATCTCCAAATACAGTCACATTCTGAGGTACTGACAATTAGGGCTTCAACATATAAATTTTTATTGATTTATTATTAATATATAATATTTGTACATATTTATGGAGTACATGTGATATTTTGATACATGCATACAATGTGTAATGATCAAATCAGGGTTTTTAGGATATTCATCACCCAGAATATTTATGATTGTTTTGTGTTGGAAACATTTCAAATCTTCTCTTCTAGCTTTTTGTTTGTTTTTGTTTTTGGTTTTGTTTTGTTTTTTGTTTTGAAATAGGATCTCACTCTGTCTCCCAAGCTAGAATGCAGTGGTGTGATTATAGCTCACTGAAGCCTCAAACTCATGGGCCCAAGTGATCCTCAGACCTCAACCTCATGGGTATGTAGATTTATAGGTGTACACCACATCCAGATAATTCTTCAAATTTTTTTTTTTTTTTCCAAGACAGAGTCTTGCTCTGTCTCCCAGGCTGGAGTGCAGTGGTGCGATCTCAGCTCACTGCAACCTCCGCCTTCCTGGTTCAAGTGATTCTCCTGTCTCAGCCTCCCTGGTAGCTGGGATTACAGATGCATGCCACCATGCTTGGCCAATTTTTGTATTTTCAGTAGAGACTGGGTTTCACCAATTTTTTCAAGTTTTTTGTAGAGATGGGGTCTCACTATGTTGCCCAGGATGGTTTCGAACTTCTGGCCTCAAGTGATCCTGCTGCATCAACCCCACAAAGTGCTGGGATCACAGGTGTGAGTCACTGCATCTGGCCACTATTTTGAAATACACGATATACTGTTGTTAACTATAGTCACCCAACTGTGCTATCAAATACTATTATTTAGCTATTATTTATTCCTTCTATCTAACTACATGTTCATACCCAATCTCTCTTCATTTCTGCCCCCTATCATTCTACTCTTTATGAGACCAAATTTTTAGCTCCCACATCTGAGTGAGAACATGTGATACTTTTCTTTCTGTGTCTAGTTTATTTCACTTGACGTAATGACCTCGAGTTCCATCCATGTTGCTACAGATGACAGGATTTCATCCTTTTTTTATGACCAAACAGTATTTTATTGTGTATATGTACACATTTTCTTTGTCCCTTCATCCAGTAATGGACACTCAAGTTGATTCCATATTTTGGTTATTGTGAATAGTGCTGCAATAAACATGTGGGTACAGGTGTTCCTTTGACATACTGATTTCATTTCTTTTGTGTTGCGGGAAGTCAGGGACCCTGAATGGAGGGACTGGCTGGAGCCGCAGCAGAGGAACATAAATTGTGAAGATTTCGTGGACATTTATTTGTTCCCAAAATTAATACTTTTATAATTTCTTACGTCTGTCTTTACTGCAATCTCTGAATGTAAATTGTGAAGATTTCATGGACATTTATCAGTTCCCAAATAATACTCATAATTTCTTATGCTGTCTTTACTTTAACCTCTTAATCCTGTTATCTTCGTAAGCTGAGAATGTATGGCACCTGAGGACCACTATTGTACAAATTGATTGTAAAATGTGTGTTGAACAATATGAAATCAGTGCACCTTGAAAAAGAACAGAATAACAGCGATTTTCAGGGAACAAGGGAAGACAACCATAAGGTCTGACTGCCTGTGGGGTCAAGCAGAAGAGAGCCATATTTTTCTTCTTGCAGACAGCCTATAAACGGACATGCAAGTAGGGAAGATATCGCTGAATTCTTTTCCTAGCAAGGAATATTAATAATTAAGACCTTGGGAAAGGATGCATTCCTCGGGGGAGGTCTATAAATGGCCGTTCTGGGAGTGTTCGTGTTATGCAGTTGAGATAAGGACTGATAGGCCCTGGTCTCCTGCAGTACCCTCAGGCTTACTAGGATTAGGAAATTTCAGCCTGGTAAATTTTTATGAGACCGGTTCTCTGCTTTCGAATCCTGTTTTCTGTTAAGATGTTTATCAAGACAATACATGCACAGCCGAACATAGACCCTTATCAGGAGTTTTTGATTTTGCCTTTTGCCTTGTGATCTTTGCTTTGCCCTTTGCCTTGTGATCTTTATTGGCCTCAGAAACATGTGATCTTTGTTCTTCTTTTTTGCCCTTTGAAGCATGTGATCTTTGTGACCTACTCCCTGTTCTTACACCCCCCACCCCTTTTGAAATCCTTAATAAAAACTTGCTGGTTTTGCGGCTCAGGTGGACATCACGGACCTACCGATATGTGATGTCACCTTCGGTGGCCCAGTTGTAAAATTCCTCTCTTTGTACTCTTTCCCTTTATTTCTCAGACTGGCTGACACTTAGGGAAAATAAAAAGAACCTATGTTGAAATATTGAGGGCAGGTTCCCCTGATACTTTTGGACATATATCCAGTAGTGGGATTGCTGGATCATATAGTAGTTCTATTTTTAGTTTTCTCACAAACCTCCACAGTGTTTTCCATAATAGCTAAACTAATTTACATTCCCACCAACAGTGTATGTAAGCTCCTCTTCTCTGCATCTTTGCCAGCATTTGTTATTTTTTGTCTTTTCGATAATAGCCAGTCTAACTGAAGTAAGATGATATCTCATTGTGGTTTTGATGTTCATTTCCCTGATGATAAGTGATGTTGAGTATTTTTTCATATACTTGTTGGCCATTTGTATGTCTTTTGAGAAATGTCTGTTCAGATCCTTTGCCCACTTTTTAATGAGATTATTTGGTTTTTTGCTGTTGAGTTGAGTTTCTTGTATATTCTGCATATTAGTCACTTGTTTGACAAATAATTTGCAAAATATTTTCTCCTATTCAATAAGTTGCTTCTTTATTCTGTTGTTTCCTCTGTTGTGCAGAAACTTTTTGGTTTAACATAGTCCCATTTGTCTATTTTTTGTTTTTGTTGCCTATGCTTTTGAAATCTTAGTCATGAAATCTGTGCCTAGGTCAATGTCCTGAAGTGTTTTATCTGTTTTCTTATAGTAGTTTTATAGTTTTGGGTTGTACATCTAAGTCTTTTAATCCATTCTGAGTTGATTTTTGTATGTGGTGCGGGATAGGGGTCTAGTTTCATTCTTCTGCATATGGATTTCCAGTTTTTCCAGCACTACTTATTGAATAGAATGTCCTTTCCTTAATGTATGTTCTTGGTGTTTTTACTGATAATCAGCTGGCTGTAAATACACGTTGGAGTTCTTTATTCTGTTCCATTGGTCTTTGCATCTGTTTTATGCCAATAGTACGCTGTTTTGGTTACTACACCTTAGTAGCATAATTTGAATTCTGGTAGTGTGTTGCTTCCTGCTCTGTTCTTTTTGTTCAGTGTTGCTTTGGCTATTGAGGATCTTTTGTGGTTTTATACAAATTTCAGGATTTTTTTTTTCTATTTCTATGAAGAGAAAGCCACAGAGTCCTAAAATAATTCTGAAACTCATCATGACTTTCTTGCCTGAAAGATCTTGATTACAATCATGCCAAGTTTTGCTTTTGATTTAATCACTTGCTTGAGAAATACATAAACCCATACTCAAGATTAGTGCAGGCATGTCTCTGGCACCTATTTCTGGTTCTATTCAAATTCCTAGAGATGTCAAAAATTACGTTAGGCCACCTGACAGGCTGTATCTAGTAGAGAGAAAATGATTTGTGAAAGCAGTGGGGCTATTTGCAATTGCTTTTTTTTTTTTCTTAAATATCACGTATTAGGTTGAAAACCTGCAATTGTAGCTTTCTGTAGAAATGGCAGAAGACAAACTAACATTTTTAAAGCGTTCTCATTTAGCTCTGATGAGCACCACACCCCTGATGTTCTTCTGATACTAAAATAATTTTCCTAGTGTAGTCTAAACTTTTTTAAAAAGACACGTAATCCAGAGTTTGTAACTCAAAATGAGTGCATCTACGAGGGATCGCAAGCCGTTTCTGGATTAAATTGCCAGCTAGCTAGCTAGCTAAGCAGGGGCGGTGAAAAAGACAATCTGCAGCCTAGGGAAGAAAACGCTTTTGCCTTGTTCTTATGTGTTTACGTTATTTTATTTCCCTAGAGCACGGCAGGACTTGGGGCTCAAATGGTACAACGGCTGGGGATCGCCATGGTGGCAATAAAAGCGTCCAGAGAGGACGGTAACAGGCAGGAACTCCAAAGGTCAGTCCCTGCAATTTAGGACTCAGCAATTTAGGTTGCAGAAAAAGAAAAGTAACCTAGCGAATTTGCCACTGGCAGTACCGGGAGACCGGGCGGGAAGCGCGGCAGTGCGCAGACTCCGCGGGCTCGCACAGGCGCACAAAAGAGGGGCAGGGGTGACGCATTTGGGGCGCGGCGCCGGGGCTGGGGGCGGGGCGCCCGGCCTGGGGAGGGCTTTCTGTAGGCTGCTGGGCGGGGGCAAGGGGCTGCTCGGTCTCATTCAGGGCGTACTGAGGAGCGCCATGGCACTGCAGGGCATCTTGGTCGTGGAACTGGCCGGCCTGGCCCCGGGCCCGTTCTGTGCTATGGTCCTGGCGGACTTCGGGGCGCGGGTGGTGCGCGTGGAGCGGCCGGGCTCCCATTACGACGTGAGCCGCTTGGGCCGGGGCAAGCGCTCGCTGGCGCTGGACCTGAAGCAGCCGCGGGGAGCCGCTGTGCTGCGGCGTCTGTGCGCGCGGTCGGACGTGCTGCTGGAGCCCTTCCGCAGCGGTGAGCCCGGGCCCCGCGGGCTGCTCTGTGGAAGTTCCCGCGGAGGGGAGGGGGCCTGGCCATTCGATCCAGGCTGCACCCGCCACACCTTTGCCCTGTTGCCGCAAGAACCCTTGTCGGCCCCAGCCTTCTAGATGTTTTTGCCTCCTAGGGTATTGTTAGTGATCATTCATCCCAAACTTGATTGTCCAAAACTTGAGTTCTGAGATACTGCTGTTGCCGGGTTTCTCCTTTGGCCTCTCTGACTCCTTCCCAAGTTCCTCTTTTTTTTTCTAAGAAACGCTCTGTATTTGCCTTAATTAATTGAGGGTCTTGAACCCTGGAAGAATCTAATGAAAGCCATAGGATTCCCCTCCTGGAAAACTGCATATAGGCGGTTATTCGGCTACAGTTTTGGAGTGCTGTACCCTCAAGCCTTCCACGGACCCAGGCTTACGCTCCCTGCCTGAAACGCTGGCGTTCTAAGTCGCAGCATCTGCTCCCTGGAGCCCCGTTACCCATTCCCATCATTTTCACCTTTTTGTAGACTTCCCCTTTCAGAACCGCAGACACTGGCATACACAGGTCCTGGGCATCGCCGTCAAGGCTGTCCGCCAGGCAGCTTCTACAAATCCCAAACTGAGCCTTTCCTTCTTCCTTCTAAAACAGTATCTCCACCTTCTGTATTATTTATTTCAGTGAATGCCTGAATCTGAAACTTGTACTTCATCATGGACTCCGGTTTTCCTTTCACCACATCCAATTTCAATGACTATCGATACAGTCATTTTGCTCTTTAGCCCACTCGGACTATTTCTCTCCATCCCTGCTGCAACTCCCTTGACATACGGGACACCAGGCTTATTTAAATGCGTTAACTCATTTAACCCTCATAGCCATATTTGAGGCTTGTAACAATAATGATTTAATAATTAAGATTATGTAATAATTTAAGAATGCTCCATTCAAGATGAAGGAGGCTTGTCCAAGGTCTTGTTATTAGGAGGAAGGTTGGCTGGGACTATGGATATAGCCTCTGGGTGAGGGATTGTGACTGGTGTTTATCAGGTAGATGACCAGAGGTTTTCTGTGATTTATTTTAGCCTTAGGAAGGTAAAGACAGTGAGTTTATTATGTAATTTTGATTACTTTTAATTCCAGGAAACTTCAGGTGCAGGTTACCTGGGGTTTGTGCTATAAATATTATACTTGATAGCTTAAAAACTCTCAGGTCTTATTGTCACTAACCTCTCTTTCTACAGATGGGTGCTAAACT
Organism: Papio anubis; assembly: GCF_008728515.1. NCBI lineage: Eukaryota > Metazoa > Chordata > Mammalia > Primates > Cercopithecidae > Papio > Papio anubis. Next base: position 33,254,689 of record NC_044980.1, on the reverse strand, counting down.
TTTTCGTGAAGGTACTAATGCTAGGAACTTTAGCGCCTGTGGAAACAGATCAGGTGTGAATTCTGCAGGAGGAGCTCATGAGCTGATAGGGAAGATAAGTGTATGGATGTACAAGCAAGTGCAGCTGAGGTGGGATGTGGTAAACACTGATGTGGTATAGAAAGAGAGAAAAGGGATTTACTAAAGGCATGAGACCCTGCTCTGGGGATTGAATAAATAGGCTTGGATAAACCTAGAGGGAAACAGGGATGTACCGGGAGAAATTACATCCTGGAAAGAAGCCACACATTCCAGAAATGGTGGCTTCAGTCTTTGGGGCCTTAACTGCTGTAAACATGCCATTAGCCCACAGCAAATGTTATTAATATTACTTGCAATAGTGCTATTTTGTTTGTCTCAGAGAAGGGATTATCTCCATCCTCAATTCATACTCTCTTAAGAAGATTGTTACTTTTCTCTTAAGGTGTGATGGAGAAACTCCAACTCGGCCCAGAGATTCTGCAGCGGGATAATCCAAGGCTTATTTATGCCAGGCTGACTGGATTTGGCCAGTCAGGAAGCTTCTCCCGGTTAGCTGGCCATGATATCAACTATTTGGCTTTGTCAGGTATGTTGAAAAAAAATTTAGTCTATACTTTTATTCCATCAAGATCTACAGGTATGTTGATTAACAATAATTTTTAAAGGTGAAGATTTAAATATTTATCAGAATCAGGAGAGCATGGGTGTTTAAAATGGATTGGTTTGGGTCTTGAAACGATCATTCTCAACCTTCCCTCACTCCACCCCTTAACACATTTGAAGGAGAATACATGCCCGCTACCATCATTTATTTACTACATTTGTTGAGTCAGTTCTCAGACAAGCCCCGGCTAGGAATTAAGAGGCTTACTGGGTACTAGGGATGGTTGCTCTGTAATTTGAAAGTGTTGACATAGTGCGATTCTGACAGCTACTTGGCCCCACCCCAAAATCTCTACCCACCATTTTGAGAATCATTGCCTGAGTCATTGTTTCAGACTTCTATGAGTGCTAGAAGCAGCCCATGGTTTTCAGGTCCTGGTATCACTTTATTAGTGTTTTTGCCTATGACAACATGTGAGATAGGCCTGATTCCAGAATTCTAAGAACTGTGTGTTGTTGACTACAGGACGTTTCAGACTTTCTGTGAGTGCACATTTAAAAGTTGAGGAAAGAAATGGGTAATAGAATTGGCTTTTCACATCTATTTAAAAATTAAATTCCTTTTCTTGTATACAAGTATTTTCTTGCATTTCTTTCTAATAAGAATGAAAGTGCATTTACTGGTTTAAAACCACAAAATAAATAAGCATTTTCTTTTCCAAAAGTGAGTGAGTGAAAACTTAGCAATATTTGAAAATTTTGGTTGGAAGAGGTTTTAGAAAGGAAAACAACAAAACAAGGATCCCGTCTTGAGGGAAAGCCTGTTTATAAGTTTACTGACTAAGCTCTTGGAAAAGTGATGTATACTAGCTTTCACTTAGATTATCTACTGGAGAGATTGCTTATTCCTCTAAGATGCTCACATATTTATTTTAAGAAGAGATTAAATTTAAAAGAGACATTCAATTTGTTTTTAATGATGTAGGTGTTCTCTCAAAAATTGGCAGAAATGGTGAGAATCCGTATGCCCCGCTGAATCTCCTGGCTGATTTTGCTGGTGGTGGTCTTATGTGCGTGTTGGGCATCATGATGGCTCTCTTTGAACGCACACGCTCTGGCAAGGGTCAGGTCATTGATGCAAATATGGTAAGTATTAATTGGGGTAGATGCCTGCCACTTGTCCCTAAGTTTAAGATATGGCTGCTTAAAATCTTTTTTTTTTAAAGAAGACAAGAGATAAATGACATTTGAAGTTTCAATCCAAGTTACCAAGATATCCTTTTCTTTTTAAAATAGCCTCATGTCCTTTATGTATCTGTTAGAATGTCATATTTTGATCATCTATTCTTGGAGTCAGTTCTGTAAACTTTCTGCGACTCATCTGATTCCTATGTTGTTTTAGGTTAGTGCAAAAGTACTTGCAGGTTTTGCCAAGTATTTGCCAACCTAAATATTTCAGCAATTTTCCCCAAGTATCTCTTGTGCTTAGTATATCATTTTCAAGCAGTCATCATTCAAACAAAGTTCAAGAAGCCCTCCTCAGCAGGTAGAGAAAATTCTTAGGGATGCTGAGGTGAAATGGACCTCCCCGTCTAAACCTTCCTGCTGCGTTTTGCAGGGGATGCTCTGATATCATAGCGCTTCTGTTTGTTCACTGTCATCCACTGACTGCTTGCCTCATGTTCTGCTGAGCACATTCCCTGTGTGATTTCTTCTTATTCTCAAAACTGCATTTGTAATACATTGTTGTTTTAAAGAGGAGGGAACGGAAGCATAGCCATTTGCTCAAGATCTCACAGCTAGTGGGTAAGAGAGCCCACTCCAGCACCGCCACTGCGTGTTTGCATTTTCACAGACATTTGGAGATAGGACGGAGAATAGATTTGAGGAGACAAGACTGGAGGTAGAGAGACCAGTTACTGGGTTATTGCTGAAGAGATCAGGGCAAGTACTAAAGCAGTTAATAGTGGAGTTGGTTTGCATTGAAGGGACATTTGAGATGTAAAATTGCTGGGAATTGGTAGTGGACTGACAGGGAGCGAAGAGGGAGAAGTTAAGGCTGGCTCCCAGGTTTCTGGCTTGGATGACCTGCTAGTGTCCTGAAGGAGGACTGCTGGACACAGTGGTCAGAGCATAGAGTGGCAGCTGACTACCTCCATCCGAGCTCTGCCATTTACTAGCTCTGTGATCTTGGGCAAGTTATTTAACCTCTCTGCGCTGTAGTTTCCTTTGTAAAATGGAGATAATAATGACATCCTCCTCATAGCATTGTTAGATGCTATGAGAATTCAATGAGTTCATCCATTGTTCAGTGTGGGAACAGTGCTTGGCGTACAGTGGGCCCTCAGTTAAAGTTTGTCATTGTGATTATTTTCACTAGAAGAAAACGAACTCAGTTTTGGTCATTTCAATTTTGAAGTGCCTTTGAGATATCTAGGTGGGATACTTGAGGTTAGGGACTGGAAACAGATTTCAGAGTCATTTGGGAGCCGTATGAGACTATGTGATCCACTAGGAAAGGGGACAGAACACTGGCATTTAAGGAATGCATAGGCAGAGAAGAGAAGCAAGGGCTGAGGACAGCTAAGGAGAGAAGCAGAATGGAGTGTTGTCATGGAAACCAAAGAAAGGAATGGTCAGAGGGTCAAATGTTGGTGGATACCTCAAGAGTTTAGAGATTGAGAGTGTCAACTGGATTGGGTCCTTGATGATCTTCACAAAATCCATTTTCTACCAGAAACCCCTCATGTCCAAAGCTTCAGCCTGCGCTTCCTTCTCTTCATGGTGAATCATGACCCACCCTGTGCTGAATGTGTACCTCTGGGACACTGTCATCAGGGCACATCTCACACTTTCCGATGTGCCCTCTCTGAAGTATGTACCAGCGGCAGGGGAGTGTGGTTTATCTTTTGTGGGCCAGCTCTTGGTGTAGTCATGGCCTAGTCGCTGCATGAGATAGCAGCACCGGCTTTATACCAGTACCCACCAATCTCAAGACTGGTACCTTCCACAGGGCTTCTGTGAGCCACACAACTTCCTGAGGGAGACGTGCTACTGTCATTGGCATTGAAGACTTGAAGGCTTGGAGAGGTTAACTGCCTTCCTCTAAAGCAGATGACGGGAAAGGGTCCAAAGCACTGCCTGAGGCAGTTGGACCCTAAAGCCACTGCTTTCAACAACTTCCCCTGCTGCCCCATGGGCATGGTCCCTGGGGTCCAAAAGGAATGAACTAAGAGCAAAAATGGAACCTTGGGAGTGTTAAGGAGAATTTCAGGCTAGATACTTCTCTAGTAATAATTTGAATAATTTACTGAAGAGATGCAATTGAGTATCATCAAATATAAATAAAAGGTGATTGCTGCTTTCAGCAGAATGTAGCTAATCACAATTATATAATGATTAGAAGATGGTAAGGTTGGCTGGGCATGGTGGCTCACACCTGTAATCCCAGCACTTTGGGAGGCCGAGGTGGGCGGATCACCTGAGGTCAGGAGTTTGAGACCAGCCTGGCCAACATGGTGAAACCCCATCTCTATTAAAATACAAAAAATTAGCTGGGCTTGGTGGTACGCATCTGTAGCCCCACTACCTGGAAGGCTGAGGCATGAGAATTGCTTGAACCCAGGAGGCAGAGGTTGCAGTGAGCCGAGATCACATCACTGCACTCCAGCCTGGGTAACAGAGCAAGACCCTGTCTCAAAATAAATAAATAATATAAAGAAGTTAGTAAGGTTTTAGGGTATGTGAAAATGTTGTCATCTTTCTTCTGGGCTCATATTTCCATCAGGGGATAGCAAGTGTTTGCTAATTACTTAAGGCTAAAAGAATCAGTAAATCATAGTCATTACTTCATCACTAGGAACCGTTGTGGCACAGGCAATTGTAGAAGCTGATTGGGGGAGGCAGATACCTTCTAATAGGCCGAAAGTTTTCACATTGTTTAGCAGCACAATTCCAGACCTGGGCCTGCCTGTGAAGAGCTGGAGTCTGCCTTATTGTACTGCTGCTTCCTTGGAAACTGTGGTTAAGATAACTCTGGAATATGGAGTGTGTTTTGCTGTATTTACAGTCAATCTGGGCCCACATGATGAGCACACTGTTGTTAAATTAACTGTAGCATAAAGCTGCCCCCTTACATATTTTAAGTTCCACCTAAAGGTTTCTCTTACATAGTGAGCTGTGACCTAACTGGATGTGTAAACAGACTGTAACCTACTTTTGTAATAAGCAGCAAGTCTCAGCCAATCACAGCTGCCGTACTTCAACCCATCACAGGCGGCCAGCTGTTCAAACCGTGTTCAAACAAGGCAAAGGCCCAGTTGTAACCAGTCTGGCTGGCTGTTTCTGTACCTCACTTCTGTTTTCTCTACATTGCTTTCCATTTTCTGTCCATAAGTCCTCTCTGGCCACAGGACTACACTAGTCACTCTGAACCTAGTCTGGTTCCACAGACTGCCCAATTCGTGAGTCATTCTTTGCTCAAAGTCTTAAATTAATTTGTCTAAAGTTTTTCTTTTAACAGTATCAAAGGTTGGTGGCAAATTGAGGCTGCAGTTTCCCTGTGTCAGGGGGCTCTCGACTGTGGTCTGCATGGTGTATGAGTAATGGGGCAAGAGAAGCCGTGTGCCAGGGTAGCCACTGCCAGGCCTTAGGATGAGACGAGGAGGGTTCCTGCTGTATTGCTTGACCTGTACCCGACGCTGATGCTAAGGATTGGACCATAGCTTGTTTTTGTCCTGAGTGGGCCCAACTGGACCTGTAACTGTTAACACGTCTATTTTTCAGCAATCTCATTAGGACATTCAACATATAAAAGAGATTAAAGGGGTATTTTATTAGCATAAAACATTTTATGTTTACGTACTCAATATTTATATATTATTTTGTCAGACCAGTGAAGCTGTTCTGAACACGAACACTGGAAGTTAGAGTTTATGGGTGATTGTCTCATCACTTTCAGTATTCAGTTTATTACTATATTTCGTTTTGACCGGGAGTCTGAGGCAGGAGAATCGCTTGAACCCTGGAGGCGGAGGTTGCAGTGAGCTGAGATTGTGCCACTGCACTCCAACCTGGGCAAAAGAGCGACACTCCGTTTAAAAAAAGAAAAAAAAAAAAACGTACATTTTAAAAAACTTGCTTAAAATTTCAGATTGCATTTCATTTATGATGAAGCAAAACAAAAACGTTTTCTTTCCAGGTCAACTCGCTACAGTGTCTAAAAACTTCTCACATTCTTTGGCCTGAACATGAAAGTCAAATAAACAGTATTCAGAACTCTCTGCTGAAACTCTCTCTTGCGCTGTATGACAAGCTAGCTCACTTCCAGTTCATCTGTTATTGCCCTATTGATTTGGCATTAGGCTCTGAGAGAAACAAAGCTTGAGCGGAAAGCAGGCACTTGCTTGTTGAAGGTGCTAACTTGTTGGTTTTGTATGAGTAAGCACAGATTAAGAGGGGAGGAGAACCATGCAGAACAAAAGTTTTCCTTAATAGTGTTTCAAATACAAGGTAACATTTATGCAAAATTGGAAGGAAAAGCTGTATTTTAAAGTCTAGCAACAAATGTTAATGAGTTGAGGCTCTGATGAGTCAGAATTTGGTATAGGATACATTTAAATATGTGCTTAAATAACAAACGTAAAATATATTTAAAATAGTGCACATATATATGCATATGTGTATATATATGTGTGTGTATGTGTATAAATGTGGAACTCTAATATCTCTGTAATCCAGCCTCAAAGAAAGGCACTGCCGTAGGCCACTTACATGAACTCAGCTATTTGGTGATAATAAGTGTCATAGCCATAAATTCAGTTGTGTATGAAGTTTCAAGTTAAAAGGGAAAATTGGATATATCCAAAGATACATTTTGTGGTTGTTTCACAGCCAGTAACTGAGAAATTGCTAGCAGCTGGAACGAGGTCTCCTCTGTTGGTAACTTTGGAGACAAGGGTGTTTTGAGGGCCTTCTCCCTTGGATGCTGGAGACATTAGGCTTATAAAAGACATAAAGATCAGAACATGGTCCTCTTCAAATAGACCAGTGCCTCCAGCCTTTGAGTTTGAGCCCTGTGGTAATTGTACTTTACCGTGTAGTTGCTTCAGGACTCAGTGGGAAGGTGGCATTCCCAAACCGGTTTACCTGGACTCAGAAAATGCACATACCTGCCATCCGTATTGTCAGTTTATTTTATAACTTTCTAGTGATTACGAAATATAACATATATTAAATACTCAAATACAGTTTTCTTGGGATTGGAATCGAGCTAGAACAAGCCAAATTTTACTGTTATGAGATTTACCTTTAAAATGTGCTATGGTTCTTACATCTGTGTGTGTTTATAGGTATGGAGATCAGGAGATGCATTTTAAAAAGCTCTTTTAATTTTTAACTTTTTATCTTGGCAGTTTTTAACATTGTAAAAAGTAGAGAGAATAGTACAGTGATCTTCAATGTACCCTCACCTAGCTAAAAATTACCAGCATTTTGCCAATCTTATTAGAAATGGAGAACAAAAGTCATTCCTTCTAAGTCTTACAGTATTTTCAGAACTGAATAGTGCTGAATAGCCAATTGCTATTCTAATACAAACTGCTCTAACTCACTTTCTGGAAATACCAGAGAAGTTGTATAATTAAGTAGAATCTTCGTATACTCTAAGATAAGAATTTTTTTGCAAATATTTTTTTTAACTTGAATAGGAGAAATTGTTCATGCTTTGACACTTGAGTTATCTGGATTTGTTTTGTATTCTGTTTTCTCAAAGGTGGAAGGAACAGCATATTTAAGTTCTTTTCTGTGGAAAACTCAGAAATCAAGTCTGTGGGAAGCACCTCGAGGACAGAACATATTGGATGGTGGAGCACCTTTCTATACGACTTACAGGACAGCAGATGGGGAATTCATGGCTGTTGGAGCAATAGAACCCCAGTTCTACGAGCTGCTGATCAAAGGTAAGTAAACTTCATGTGTCTCCCTCAGCTCTCCTTTTGCTGTAGATGTTCTTTGGTTCTATTTTAAAGACTTTTGGAATCTATGATGTCTTTTATTATATAGCCACTTTCAAATTAATCTAATTATAGCCGTCAGTATAATGTGGGGCATTTTCCATGGCTTTTAAATTGACCAGCAGTCTTACTAGTCTATAAAATGGCTGAGGGTTTTAAAAATAATAACCCCTTTTGTAGGATGTTCGGTGCTTTCATTTCACTCTTTGTGTTGGATAATCTTGCCCCTGTGTGCCCAGATCTTACTCTTCCCTAGAAATGATCTGCCCATATTGGTCGCTTTCCATTCAATATTCTACCAGCTGTTATTCGTTGGTAGATGTCCCTTATGGCACTTCAATGTCAGAAGTCACCAGAGCATGGAAAGATTTTGGCAAAAGAGATTCTGTTAGAATATGTTACTATATCACTATGCCTTTGCAGATTACCTGTCTTGCAGATTCTTGCCTTCTTGGCAAGTTGCCATAAATTAGCAAGAAAAATTGGGATCTCTTCTTCTCTAATTAAGTAATTGGATGGGAGTCATTTTGTTCCTGAGAAATGTTTGAACTTAAAATTCGCTCTATAAATAATGTAGAATCTAAGAAGTTTCAGAATATACTCTGAAGTGGTGTGAAAGCGGATCACAGTGCATTTACCTTTCTACTACAAGTTTCAGGTTTCATTGTTATGTTTGGTCGCTTTTCAGATGCGTATACTAAAAGTTATTTGTATATAGCGGGAATGATTTTTTTTAATTTTTCAAATTTTGATGTGTTCTCATCTGATGGAATAATTGTGTTTGCAAGCAACTGAAAGCATTTTATGATTAAACATACTAACTTCACCTATTCAAATATAGTTGGAAAAACTATAGAACAGAATGGTTTATCTAGATCAAAAAGGGTACCTCTCTATCCAGAAATTAAAAAGCTTGCCTTTCGTCTCTGCTCCAAATAAATTGGAAGCTCTGGCTGCTCATGATGCTCTGGCGGAGCTCTGTGGAGCCATGAACACTACCAACTGCAGTCTGACGAAGACAGCAAATGATATTCATTTTCTGAGTTCTGGTCCTTGGCCAGGTCTGGGAGAACTGACCTTGCTGAAAATGCAACAGGAAGCAGTATCGTGCCAGGCGAGGCAAACCCTACTCAGTGTGAAGCGATGACCATCGTTGCAGCCCAAGTCATGGGGTACGGTGTGGCTGTAACTGTTGGAGGTAGCAATGGCCATATTGAGTTGGATGTTTTCAAGCCAATGATGATTAAAAACTTAGTGTTACACTCAGGCTGCTGGGGGATGCTTCAGTTTCCTTCACAGAAAACTGCATAGAGGGAATCCAGACCAATACAGAAAGTATCAAGAAGCTAATGAAGAAGTCGCTAATGTTGGTGACAGCTCTCAACCCTCATATAGAGTATGACAAAGCAGCAGAGATTGCTAAGACAACACCCCAAAATGGATCGACCATAAAGGAGACTGCCGTTGAACTTGGCTGTCTCACAGCAGAGAAGTTGGATGAATGGGTAAAACCTAAGGACATGCTGAGTCCAAAGTGACTCAAATAAGTTTTAATGAAAATAAACGTGTAAAATTTTAAAACAGTACTGCACATTTTAAATAATTCAATGTGACAACCTCCCAGGACTCCTCAGGACCTCAGTCCTGGACTTGTTATTATTGCTGTTTGTTTAATGATTTTCTTAAATTAAATCTGTATTCTTTGGCGTGTGCAGCCACCGAAGTCAACTGTGTTAGCTTCAGCTAATGATTGGACAGAAATGTCCTTAAATGCCTTTTTTTTGTTTGCTTGTTTGTTTTAATCTGGGGGACAGGATCTCGCTTTGTTGCCCAGGCTGGAATGCAGTGGTGTGATCATAGCCAACTGCAGCCTTGAACTCCGGGGTGCAAGCGATCCTCCTGCTTCAGTCTCCCAAGTAGCTGGGACTACAGGCACACATGACCACACCTGGCTAATTTTTTATTTTTTGTAGAAACAGAATCTTGCTATTTTGCTCAGGCTGATCTTGAACTCCTGATCTCAAGCGATCTTCCTGCCTCAGCCTCCCAAAGTACTGGGATTTCAGGCACGAGCCACTGTGGCCCTTAAATGCCTTGAACCAATAAATCCCCCATCTTTTTCTGAAGCGCTACGTGCCTTAACTTCTTGCTTGTGAAGAGCCTCAAGGTCAGCCAGAGGTGAGAGAGGAGGGCCTTTTCAGATCTCTCCCAGGCATTCACAGTGTCTTGCACGTGTGCGTGTGTGTGGCCTTCTCAGGAGGTGTAAAAAAATTCTCAGGAATATGTTGGAGCTTTTCAAAGCCCCCTATGGATATACCATTCCCCAGTTTTTTTCTTTTAAGTTTTTTGGTCAGCATCTCATTAGCTGCAATAAGTAACACCACCTAAGACAGCTGTGATAAAATAATGCCTTTTTTTTTTTTTTTAATCAGCATTTTAGGGCTAGAGCAAAGTGAGCTCTGAGTTAGATCACAGAAAGACAAGCCCTGAGAATGGAGCCTTTCAGGGACCTGCCCGACAGGCTAAATAATGACAGTTCTCTGGGGATGGTGTTTTTGGGGGAAGCTCCAAACTTATTTTCCTCCTCTCGGGTCTCTTCTCCTGCTGGTTTTCAGAACTGACCAGAGTTGAGGGGAAGTTGCTTTTCAAGGCTACCACAGGGAGAGGGATGAAATTGGCACAAGTTCTAACACCACAAAGCTCACTGGTCTTACTGAGATTCAGCTGTTTTTCTTGAATAAATGCTCTTTGGATTGCTACAAGCTTTTAATTTCCAGAATTATGAAAAAGTTAATTCTGACAGTTGTTGTTAGTGTTCTCATTGCTTTAACACAGGTTTTTGAAGGCTCTCATTCTGCCACTCTGGAAGTTAACTCCCTTCCTTGATGTATCCTGTTATTTTAAAACATATACGGTAGTCCTCTCTTATCTTTAGGGGATGCATTGCAAGACCCCCAGTGGATGCCTGAAACTGCAGATAGTACTAAACCTGATTGCTGTCAATTGGAAGATGTTTCTATTTATGTCTTCCACCCACAAAATTAATGCATTTTCCATCTGTATTAAGCACTTACCATGTACTATAGCTACAACTTTTCAGTTTGAGTTGTGACAGCAAAACTAGCATGAATTTATTTTTCCTTCTCCCCTTCTTCATAATCTCATGAATATAAGATTCATTCTTAACCATCAATTTTAGCAACCTCAGCTTACAAGTTTTATTCTTCCCCTAAGCTGAGAGCTTTCACCTTTTCACCTAAGGGAAGCACTTTAGGCTTCTCTTTGGCATATCCACATTGCCAGCATCACCTTCACCTACAACCTTTGAGGCCCTTAGGAAGTGAAATAAGGGTTACTTGAACACAAGCACTGCAATATTGCAGCAGTCAACCTGATAACCTAGTTGGCTACTAAGTGACTAATGGATTGGTAGCCCCACAGTGTGGATAGGATGGACGTGATTCATGTCCAGGGCAGGATAGAGCAGGATGCTGCGAGGTTTCATCATGCATCATGCTACTCAGAACAGCATGCAGTTTAAATTTATGAATTGTTTATTTCTGGAATTTTTCATTCAATATTTTCAGACCACAGTTGACTGTGGGTAACTGAAACCACAGAAAGCCAAACCTCAGATGAAGAAGGACTGCTGTATGTGTGGAGCAGACTCATTTTTCACATCCACACTTCACCTCAATGAATAAGCCTTTCTGGAAACACTGAAAATGAAACAAGACAACATTTTTCTAGCAAGGTCATCGTGCCAACGCCTTAACTCCTGATCACCTTCTCCTGGGTGTTCTTCTGCTGAGTTTAAACTTTGTAACTCCCCTGATATTTTTACAGCCCCCTCTTTTTGCATCCATAGCCTTTTATGGTATCCTTAACCCTCATCTCCCTTCAAAGTTTACGTAGGATCCTTAGCTGACAGATGGCTTGTGCTCTAGGAGATAGCATGTTAAATCACCTTGCACTTTATCTACCTAGTCCATGCCAAAATGCCTCAGCATTATCTCTCTTTTATAAGATTTATTTACAAAAATACTACTTTTACTAATCACATATGCATTTCTTCTCTCTCAAGTCCTACTGGACAAACCCCCACATCTGTAATAATTTTTTGAGGGCCGGGTGCGATGGCTATGCCTGTAATTCCAGCACTTTTGGAGGCTGAGGCAGGTGGATCACTTGAGGTCAGGAGTTCAAGATCAGCCTGGGCAACATGGTGAAACCCTGTCTTTACTAGAAATACAAAAATTAGCCAGGTATAGTGGCACATGTCTGTAATCCCAGCTGCTCGGGAGGCTGAGGCACGAGAATCACTTGAACCTGGGAGGGGGAGGTTGCAGTACACTGAGGTCGCATCACTGCCCTCCAGCCTGGGTGACAGAGCGAGACTATGTATCAGAACAACAACAACTATAATAATAATAATTTTTGAGGTAGTACTAATTACATACCTAATTTACTTCCCTTTGTGTTTTAGATCTTTGAGACCATACTTTAATTTATATCTTCAGTTTCTGAACATAAGTATGCAAAGTCTTTTTAAAGTACATACTCTGCTGCATCCCTGCTATTTTCTAGGACAAAAAAATCTGAAAACACTGAGAATTTTATGACATTTTGAGATAGCAAGGTTCTTATAGTACAATCAGGTAAGCAATAGATAATTTTCAAAAGCTGTTTTATCAGGAGATAGTTTTCAAAAGCTGGGTGATCTCTGTCACCCAGGCTGGAGTGCAGTGGCATGATCTCGGCTCACTGCAACCTTTGCCTCCTGGGTTCAAGTGATTCTCCTGCCTCAGCCTCCTGAGTAGCTGGAATTACAGGTGCCCATCACCATGCCTGGCTAATTTTTGTATTTTTAGTAGAGATGGAGTTTCACCATGTTGACCAGGCTGGTCTTGAACTCCTGACCTCAAGTGATCTGCTCCCCCTTAGCTTCCCATAGGGCTGGGATTAGAGGTGTGAGCCACCACTCCTGGCCTTCAAATTATTATTTCTAAAAAATACAAAATAACAATTGTTGGCAAGGGTATGAGGAAACGAAACACTTGTGTACTACCAATGAGAATGTAAAGTGGTGTAGCCACTGTCAAAAACAGCATGGCATTTCCTCAGAAAGTTATACATAGAATTGTATGATCTAGCAATTCCACTTCTAAGTATATAACCAAAAGAATTGGAGGCAGTGACTCAAACAGATATTTGTATATCTGTGTTCATAGTGACATTATTCACAATAGCCAAGAGGTAGAAACAACTCAAGTGTCCATCAACAGATGAATGGGTGAATAAAATGTGGTACAGACATAAAATGGAATGTGTTTCAGCCTGAAAAAAAACAAGAAAATTTCAACACGTTACAACAGAGATGAATCTTGAAGACATTATGCTGAGTGAAATAAGTCAGTCACCAAAGGGCAAATACTATATGATTCCACTATGTGAACTATCTAAAGTGGTCAAATTCATAGAGACAAAGTAGAATGAATGGTGGTTGCCAGGGGCTGTGGGGAGGTAGGAGCAGGAGTTAATGTTTAATAGGCTCAAAGTTTCTGTTTGAAAAGATGAAAAAGTTCAGGAGTTGTGTGGTACAGATGGACGGTGGTGATAGCTGTAAAGCAGTATGAGTGTACTTAATGCCCTAGTACTGTGCACCAAAAAATGGCTAAAATGGTAAACTCTATGTATATTTTACCACAATTTTCAAAAATGAAATAAAAATTTAAAATTATATGTTTGCTAGGAAAAAAATAAGCATTACAGATTTTAAAAAGTAAGAAGGGAAAATTTTCCTTTGTTCTTCCACTTTGGGAAAATTTGGAATGTGGCCTTCAAGAATTTTTATTGTACATATACAAATGCACAATTATTCTATTCTATTTTATTTTTTGAGACAGGCTCTTACACTGTTGCCTAGGCTTGAGTGCAGTGGCACAAACATGGCTCACTGCAGTCTTGACCTCCTGGGCTTAAGCAATCCTCCTGCTTCAGCCTCCCGTGTAGCTACGACCACAGGCCTGTGCCACCATGCCTGGCTAACTTTTTGATTTTTTTGTAGAGACAGGGTCTTACTGTGTTGCCCAGGTTGGTCTTGAACTCCTGGGCTCAAGTGATCTTCCTGCCTCAGCCTTCCAAAGTGCTGGGATTACAGGCATGAGCCACAACACCCAGCAATTATTTTCTGTTTTACAATTTATAATTTATATATATATAATTATATAAATTTATAGTTTATAGCTTTTTATACAACAATATAGCAAAGACGTTCTTTCATGTCAGTACAAAAGATCTTTACCCTCACCCATTTTATATAGCAGCCATATCATATTTTTTTATCTGCCTGTACTAAAATTTATATAACCAATTCCCTATGCAAGTTCATTTACATTTTTTCCAATTTTTCGTTATAAAAATAATGTTTATGGCTGGATGCAGTGGCTCATGCCTGTAATCCCAACACTCTGGGAGGCCGAGGCAGGCAGATCACGAGGTCAGGAGTTTGAGACCAGCCCGGCCAACATAGTGAAACCCCATCTCTACTAAAAAATACAAAAAAATTAGCCAGGCATGGTGACAGGCACCTGTAATCCCAGCTACTTGGGAGGCTGAGGCAGGAGAATCGCTTGAACCCGGGAGGCAGAGATTGCAGTGAGCCGAGATCGTGCCATTGCACTCCAGCCCGGGCAATAGTGGGAGACTCCGTCTTAAATAAATAAATAATAGGGAGGCTGCGGTGGGAGAATGACGTGAACGCGGGAGGCGGAGCTTCGAGTAAGCCGAGATCGCGCCTCTGCACTCCAGCCTGGGGGACAGAGTGAGACTCCGTCTCAAAAATAATAATAATAATAAAATAATGTTTACAGTTGCCATCCTGGACATATATCATTGAATACTTACAACATGAAGTTTGACTGCTTACTATATACTTAATATTATAAAGCAGTAAAGTTTATGGCATGTACTTAAAAGAATAAGCATTTTTTGTAGTCGTGTGTTGGGGGCGGAGGGTAGATTTTTTGAAATCAAAACATGCTTTCCCAAGTTTTAAATGGTATCTGAATCCCCAGGCTAGTTCCTGAAAATCTATTTGACTTAAAATACCAGAAATTTCATAGTGATTTTACCATAACAACTAGCCACAATCTATAACTGTATTTATACAATTATGGATTCTGAGACTTGGGACTGGATTCCAAGTTCCATATTGGAGTGTCAGGAGCACAGCAAACAGCTCACCTTAAACCACTGGTGTTCAATCCTGTGGCCTTGGTCAGGGTGGTGGGCAGGATGGGAGATGGTGGGCTGCGAAGCCATGGTAGACAATGGGAGAATTGGGGTGTTAGAGGTAGGGTAGTGTCTGGGGACTTTTGATTTCTAGTATTTTTCTAGCATACAAACTATGACCTGTGTAGTCTTAACTATAAAGTTAAAGAGAGAACATATTGGCTGCAGCTTTACTCAGTGTTATGATTCTGATCACAGTCTGATAAAAAGCAACTGTTTTAAAAGCATGTGAAGATCACTACTTTTTGCTCGTTGCTCATTTTATGTGCCTTTCACTCACAGAGTTCAGGGCAATCAAGAAAGAACATCAAGTGAAAGATATCCTGTAGATTATAGTGATAACCTGAAACTATGGCCTCCTATCCATCCTGGTATTTGAATGGGACTGGTGGTTACAGAAGAAAATGTACTTATATATTCCACAGGAGACTGCTTACAAAAATCTGGAACTGTGTTAGTTCTTATTTCCTCATAGTCCTCAAAACCTTAAGAGGCTTCAGTATTTATGTCTTCTTACCTCTATAGGGACTTTACCATCTTCAGAGCAACTTAAAATTAGCCTTGATTGTCAACATGCTAGAGAAGGAAGGTATTCTATAAGTGAGGATTATTCAATTAACTTGGCTAAACTTATACACAGTGTTATGCATAAAGAAAGGGCCTTTCGTTATCATTTGACACTTAGCCATGCACTTTTAAAAACCTGCTTATAGAAGAAAAGGGACATTTGCACCAACTATTGTAAAGTGGCCCTGCTCTTTGGGTATAATTTAATCAGCACTGGAGTTTGGGCATGTCTGCAGGGGTAGGCCCACATAGTCAGTAAAGGAAACACAGATGGGGTCAAGAGCTAGAGAGGCCACTTTTCCTGTTAAATCCCCAGGTAGCTGCTGTCATGATCTCTGCACTGTGGTCTTGATGGGCCCTTCAAGTTCCTTTCATGCCGGAGAGGAGTCTGCATGCCCCACTGTTGACTGGCTGGTTAATAAGTTTCTGTTTTGTTTGTTATAGGAACAATTTGCATGAGTCTTTGGTTACCTTACAAGTCCTTTATCCTAGTACAAAGCCCTTTGGGGCTCTTTTATTTTAAAAATGTATGTATATATGTATATATGGATGTATGGATGGATAGATGGATGGATGGATGGATGGATGGATGGATGGATTGGTGGATGGATGATGGATGATGGGGGTCTCGCTGTGTTGCCCAGGCCAGGCCTTGAGCTCCTGGGCTCAAGCAATCCTCCAGCCTCAGCCTCTTGAGTAGCTTTCACTATACTCATGCCATCACTCCTGGCCATTCTAGCTCTTTTATTTTAACAAAATAAAGATAAATGAATGTATTTATAAAATTGCAATCCTGAATTAAATAATTTGTCTTCAGGCTTCTTCCTTGGAAACTGAGATGGTCATGTATAAAATTGTTCATATTTTTTATAAGGTTTGAATACATTATAGAGAATAGGGAGTTATTTTAACTCAGTATGACTGGCTAATAACATCCTGGGGAAATTTTTTTTCAAAATCTACTCAGAGGTAGGAAATCAATTTCTGGAAACCAGACCATTGAGAACAGACCACTTTTGATGAAATATGAATAATAAAATCTTGGTGGTGACAAGTCTGACTACCTCTGCCCTCTCCAGCCTTTGACTCCAACCTTAAACTGACTTTACATTTTTTTCTCTTGACTCATTTGAGAAGCCCTTATAGAACATTTTATTTTGCATAGTACAGTGGGCTCAGCATTCATTTTTATTGATTATAATAGCTCTGTTCAAAGCATGATAATTTAAGAAATTGTATTTTTCCTCAGGACTTGGACTAAAGTCTGATGAACTTCCCAATCAGATGAGCATGGATGATTGGCCAGAAATGAAGAAGAAGTTTGCAGCTGTATTTGCAAAGAAGACAAAGGCAGAGTGGTGTCAAATCTTTGATGGCACAGATGCCTGTGTGACTCCGGTTCTGACTTTAGAGGAGGTTGTTCATCATGATCACAGCAAGGAACGGGGCTCGTTTATCACCAATGAGGAGCAGAGCATGAGCCCCCGCCCTGCACCTCTGCTGTCAAACACCCCAGCCATCCCTTCTTTCAAAAGGGATCCTTTTGTAGGAGAACACACTGAGGAGATACTTGACGAATTTGGATTCAGCCGCGAAGAGATTGATCAGCTTAAGTCAGATAAAATCATTGAAAGTAATAAGGTAAAAGCTAGTCTCTAACTTCCAGGCCCACAGCTCAAGTGAATTTGAATACTGCATTTAAAGTGTAGAGTAACACATAACATTGTATGCATGGAAACATGGAGGAACAGTATTGCAGTGTCCTACCACTCTAATCAAGAAAAGAATTACAGACTCTGATTCTACAGTGATGATTGAATTCTAAAAATGGTTATCATTAGGGCTTTTGATTTATAAGTACTTTGGGTACTTATACTAAACTGTGGTAGTTATTCTGCCTTCCAATTTGCTTGATATAATCTGTTGATATTAAGATTCTTGACTTATATTTTGAATGAGTTAATATATCATAATTTATGAAATAAAGCTTTCTTTTTCCCTAAAGTGTACTTGTCCTTTTAAGTTTGTACAACGCTAAGAAAACCCTTTAAATACCATTTAAATAGGATTTTGTAACACTTCTAAGAAAACCCTTTAAATACCATTTAAATAGCATTTTGTGAATCTTTGAAATATTTTTGGCTCTATTGTTTACCAAAATGAATGTCCTTAAATAGAGAAGTCTGGCCATTTTAATTTGACAGGAAATCATTCAGTCAGTGTCTTTGAATGGGAATGTTGGCAGATGATCTCCGGGTTTCTGGCAGATAACTCCCACCCCTCTGTCTAACCCTCTCTGCTGAGAGCCGGCCTTCTCTGTGCAGCTGCCTGTTAGCCTCACTGACATGCCTCTTTTTCTCAGATTGTGTCATCATCTGCGTCCTGCCAGGCAAGTCTTTCTCTCTCACCAGTCTCCTGCTTCCATTCCCACCATGCCTATCTCTGCCCTCATAGGTCCTCAGCTTATCCTTACTTCATTGAGGCCACTGCCCAATTGCCCCCCTGCAGAGAGTCCTTTCCTAGCCTCTGTCTAAAATAGCAGCCACCTAATCACTTGCTATCCCCTCTCCCTATGCTGTTTTTCTTTGTACCATATATCACTACTGACATATATGCTTATTAACCCCAGTCTCCCCTCCCACCCCCGCCAGCCCACCAACACACACTAGAATGGGAGCTTTATGAGGGATTTTGTATGTTTCGTTCATTGTAAAATCCCTAGTTCCTAGAATAGTGCCAAGTGCATAGCAGAAACTTAGTAAATATGTATTAAATGAATACATCTCAAGAGTGAAGTGCTGTCAATTCTACTTTAACAGCACTTGAATCCATTCCCTCTGCCTATCCCCCATTGCACTTTTCATTCAGGCCCCTCTTATCTCCTCCCAAGACTCCAGTTCAGTTGCCCTATCAGCCTTGACCTCTAGTATCATTGCCTTATTATTATTATCATGTTACTCCACTGGGTATGTTTTTGATACCACACTGAATTTTCAGTCCTGCAAAAATCTTGTGGTGGTCTTTTTTCCTACAGAGTAGAATATAAACTCATTTACGTAGCATATCAAACCTTTACTTACAATAAGACTTCTATCTAGCTGTCCAGGCCCATCCCTGTCCTCCTGTTCCGCAGGACTTACATTGGACTACCTGAAATTCCTAACTATGCTATGGTCTCTCTTGTTTCCATTCCTTTCTATATACTGCACCATTATTTTCCAGGACTATCAAGAACCCTTTGCTCCAGTCTGTTGATCTAGCAAACTCAGACTGGGCTGGAACACAGCCTTCTTTGTGAAACTTCCTGTGCTTCTCAGCCCTAGGGTAGTTTTGTACAGTGATTATGAGTTGCGGAGTCAGAAGGGCCTTGGGTTCAAATCTCACTGTATCACTGTGATGTCTAAGACAATGCCTGTGAAGTGCCTAAACATCCTAGGTGCTCAGTGTTAGCTTGTATTGTTAAGGCCCTTTCTATGTTTCCATCTCACTTCATACACATCTGCAAGGATAGTAATTGCCTTTACTATAGTTTACAAAATTATTCACTAGGCCATATGTTCCCAGATTAATGGCTCTAGCAGGCAAAATAATGACTTGGAGATACTGTTAAAAGAGATTCCTGAGCCCCTTTCCAGAGATTCTACAGCAATGGGTCTAGGGTAAGCACCGTGAATGTGCATTTCCACCAAGCTTCCAGGTAATTATGATTCTGGTTCAACGACTGCACTTTGAGTAGCACTATCCTAATGGATATGAACCAAATCTTTTTACCTCGGTTACGTTTATAATAGGTGTTCAAAAAAATAGCTGTTCAATCGACCAGTGAGGGAAAGGATAAAAGCAAGTTGGCAAAAAATCTGTAAATAAACAGGCTAGCTTAGAGCATTGATTTCTGTAATGAGTTGACTTTACACAAAATGTTCAAATGAAAAATTGGTTTTTGTACGTTGTGAACTTTTAAAGGGTGAATATATAAAAGCAAGGTTAGTGGCTTTTGTTAGTGACCCATACTTTCCTTTTTCTGAAGAGTCTAAGACCCTGTGCAAAAAAATGTTACACCTCTATTTTCCAGTTAACTTTTGACAAGCTGTAGATTTACAAATAAGTAAAGGGGACAGGTAAGGAGAAAATAGGAAGTTTTAAGGAGAGTGGAAGAGAAGCAGGCAATTGAAGGTGGCAAATTCTAGTGAAAGAAGAGTGATACATTCTTGAAGATATTGATATACATTTATTTACATTCTTGATTCTACAGTGTAGGAAATGGTGAAATGCCACAAACTGTATGGTGATAAATAAAAGTCACATGAAACAGGGTGATAGGCTGCATCCAGGCCTTTAGTCTTGGTGTTCATGATCTCCCTCTAAGCACATTCGAACTTTAGCAACAATTGCATCACACTATGTAATTTGCAAAATAGTTTCACCTATATTGAATCAGAATGCCTTCAACTGCAAAAAACAATATCCAAAATAATGAGGAAATGTGTTGGCTCACTACCTAGAGTCCAGAGGGACGGTCAGTTTTAGGGTTGCCTGTGTCCAGTCACTCGGGCCTGTTTCCCTGCGGTTCTCTGGGCTGTCAGCTTTCCGTTCTCCATGTGTTTGATTTCTCCTCAGGCTGGTAGCAAGTTCTGGATCTTATACCCACACACAGCAATATCCAGAAATAAAGATCTCGGGAGCCCCCAGCGAGTCGTCTTGTGTCTCCTTGGACTGAGTTAAGTTGCAAGCCTTTCTTATACCAATCTTTGAAAAAGAAGATAAGCTAACAATGAACACCTAGTTTTATGTCTTTACATAAAACCGGCCTGCTCCCGGAGCTTCCCTGGATTCAACTTCCTAAAGGCATGTGATGAAGGGGAAGATTCCACCATCTAATCCAGGTGCCATCAGAGTAGAGGGAGTAGAGAATGGATGTTGCGTAGGCCATCAATAAGGTCCATTATGCGCAGTATGTCAACTGTTGTCAGCAATCAATTGTAGGGGGAAGGTGGGGCAGGTTTCTTCATTTTACAGATGAGAAAAACCAGAGACTCAGAAGGGTTTCTTAGTTCATGTTTCTCTTAGCGCCTCAGTAATTTTTTCACGGTGGCTTAGGCCAAATTAAATATCTAACCATTCAATTTATAAATAATTAGGTCCCAACAAATTAAATATTTATGTCCTACCAACTTATTAGCTGTTTAAAAACATAATACACATAAAAGAAAATATATTTTTCATTTCTGTTTCATTGTTAATCACAACTACTTACTAAGGAGATGTATGCACCTATTGGACAGTGTGCAACTTCTCACCCAGAATGAGATTGGACACTGCTGCCCTCACTTTCTGCTCCATGTTAATGTCCATATAGTACTTGCTTTTCTATCAGACTGACTGGGAAACCCAGTCTCACAAAAATATGAAATTATCAGAAGGATTATAGTGCAATCTTATGTTGAAGGCATGAACTACCTCATTAATAGTTCGTGTGATGTCTGACAGATGTTGAGTTTCATTGTGTTTATGTGTTCAAATTTTTAAATATTCTGAGATACTCTTGTGAGGTCACTCTAATGCCCTGGGTGCCTTGGCACAGTTTTAGAAATACCAGTTGAAATTATTTGCTCAGGAATATGTAACTAGGAAGAGGCAGAATCAGAGTTTAAGCTTTCATATTCTGGCCTTCAATCTTGTTCGTCAACCATTTTTAGGAACTTTCCCATAAGGTTATGTTTTCCAGCCCAGGCATTGAGGATCACTTGAGGCCAAGAGTTCAAGACCAGCCTGGGGAATATAGCTGGACCTCCATTTCTACAAAATAAAAATAAAAAAATTATCCAGGTATGGAGCTGTGTGCCCGTAGTCCTAGCTACTTAAGGGTGGGGCAGGAGGATCACTTGAGCCCAGGAGTTTGAGGCCACAGTGAATTAGGATTGCGCCACTGCACTCTAGCCCAGGCAACAGAACAAGACCCTGTCTCTAAATAAATAAATAAATAAATAATAAAAAGATGGCTTTCCCTACAACTCAGACTTTTCATTTGAACTCAGGGTCCAGCAAGGAAAATATAACCCACTTGAAGTCTTTAAAACAGAGGAAATTTAATATAAAGAATTCCACTGGTGATTAAAGAGCAGAGAAGCCCAGGAGATAGCGAGGCAACCCTGATATGAACAAAACTAGGAAGCCAGGACCACTCCTATGAATGCAGGGGTGATGGGAAAGCTGGTGTTACCTGGACCCAGAAGCCAAAGTTGCTGCACCCACCTTGGAGAGACAGACACTGCCAGTAATACCTCAGGGAGAAGAAAGAAATCTAGGGAAATATCCTGGTTTCTTTCCTGCTCTCTCTCCCCTAGTCTTCCTACCAGTGCCTCCTATTAGCCAAATCTACCTAGAAGCCAGAAAACAAGGGAACCCTGGAGATATAGCCCCATAAGATAAAGAGCACCAAAGGAAATAGATCTGAGCAGACAGGCAGCACAAAATGTAGTGTGTATGTTTTATTCACTCAGTAATTCCTTTAGAAAATATTTATTGAGGATCTACTAGGTGCCAGGTATCATGATACTTCCTGAGGATGACATAATGAACAAAACAGACCTGTTCTCTGCTCTTGAGGAAATCAAAGACAAACACAGGATATGGAATAAACTCAGAATTATCTTATTGTAGAATGTATTAAGTACAATGAGGAGAAATATCAGGTCGATCTGACAGCTAATGATTTGAAGAAGGGTGTGACCTACCACCATTTTAAATCTAGTTATTTCACTCCTGAGCTATGTGTGTAGAAAACTTGTAGTCAGGAAAAAATAGAATGTCTGTATTTATAAAAAGAAGTTTATAAAAAGATATCAATTTATTTACATTTTGACATAACCTCTATGTAATAAGGCTTTATTACCTCACAGCCATGTGTGTGATCATGTGTAATAGCGTGTGTGTGTGAGAGAAGCCATGTGTGTGATCATGTGTAATAACGTGTGTGAGAGAAGCCATGTGTAATCACGTAAAATAACATGTCTGTGAGAGAAGCCATGTGTGATGTGTAATTGTGTGTTCGTGAGAGAAACCATGTTTGTGATCATGTAAAAAAAGTGTGTGTGAGAAGCCTTGTGTGATGTGTAATAACACGGGTGTGAGAGAGAGAAGCAGGTTTGATCATGTAATAGGGCATGAGGAAGCATGGGGTGGAAGAAGGATAGAAGGGTCTGATCATGGAATGGATCAAGGAAGGATGGTGGAACAGTGGACATGTGAGAGGAGCCGTGCCGACCGGCGTAATCAGGAGAAGCCACGCGGATCATGTGGCAAGCATGTGGCCGTGGATCGTAATAGCATGTGGAGGAAGCCAGGACGGAATGGAGGTCAGTGGAAGGAATGGAAGGACATGGAAGGAAGGAATGGAATGGAAATGGATCAAGAAGGAAGGAATAACATGGATCAATAGCATGTGTAAGAGAAGCCATGAGTGTGATCATGTGTAATAACCGGTGTGTGAGAGGCCATGTGTGTGGATCATGTGTAATAGCATGTGTGTGGAGAGGAGGCCATGTGTGTGATCATGTGTAATAGCATGTGTGTAAGAGAAGCCATGTGTGCGGACTGGCGTAATACGTGCGTGAGAGGCGCTACGTGTTAACGCCGTAATAGCTGCCTGAAAGCATGAAGCCGCGTGTGTGACCGCGCAATAATGTGTGTGGAGAAACCGGTGGTTTGTGGGATTATGCACAACACCGAGATAATCCCGCAGGTGGACGCAATAATGTGAGAGGGAGAGAAGCCGTGTGTGATCGCGTGTAATTGTGTATGTGTGTGTGAGAGAGAGAGAGAGAGAAAGAAAGAGAGGGAACAGTACAAAGGAGGATCCCTTTAGAAAAACATTCCAACGTCTTAAGGAGCCAGAGGGCTCATTCACAGCTGCTAATCTCTGTCATGCTTTCCAGCACCACCCCCTCCCTCTCATCATAACTTGTGATCTTAGAGGCAGGAAAGAATTTGAGCCCCTCCCCCAGCCTGACCATCTCTGTTGGTTGCTCGGCCAGGCTCCGCAAACCCAGTTTGAAGCATAGACCCTAGCACCACACAGGAGGTAGTGGGCTCGCAGGAAGGTTCCTCTCCCAGTGGCCATGGGTGGCAACAGTGGGCAGGCTGGTGGCCACATCTATAAATCCCTGGCAGATGGTGGCCCCTTTGACTCTGTGGAGCCACCTAAAAGACCCACCAGCAGACTCATTATGCACAGCATGGCCATGTTCGGACGAGAGTTCTGCTACGCGGTGGAGGCAGCGTATGTGACCCCAGTCCTGCTCAGCGTGGGTCTGCCCAATAGTCTGTACAGCATTGTGTGGTTCCTCAGCCCCATCCTGGGATTCCTGCTGCAGCCCGTGGTCGGATCGGCCAGCGACCACTGCCGGTCCAGGTGGGGCCGCCGGAGACCCTACATCCTCACCCTGGGAGTCATGATGCTCGTGGGCATGGCTCTGTACCTCAATGGGGACACTGTTGTAGCAGGTAAGTCGGCTGCACAAGGTGGGCAGGCAGAGATATGTGTCCTAGTGTGTGCCTCTGCAGGAGGAGAATATTAATTTGTTTGACCTTTCCTAGAAATTTGTCACAATCGATCTCTCCTAGGTTACAATGAACTTCCCCTTTGACAAATTTGGCCCAGATTCTGTGGTTGGGGAGCCTTTACTTCTAGAAATATCTAAATAAATATCTTTCATTGTGGTGAAGATTTAAAAATAGGATTAAATTTGTATCTATTTTATCAAATCTGTATCTATTTTATCAAATTGAATATTTTTACATATTTTTCAATTGAGTTACTTTTTCAGCCCATTATGCTCTATTTAATACTCTTATCAAATTGACCAGCTGCCAAATAGCTCCATAAATATTTACAATAAATCACCTGTGTATCCAAATGAGTTAATTCTGTTCATAGTTTTATGTAGAGCATTTTAATAGGCAGAGGGCATAAGCCCATCAGCTCAAGAGGACCTTTCTGGCATTGCGAATTCCTGACAAAATCAAACCTGAGGGTAGGCATGTTTGCTAGCCATTAATCAGCTACCAATTAATCAGTAGTTGACGGTAGTACAATAAAGTTGCATTGCAAAAAGGATCGCTAAAAATAGCACACATTAACTCTCAAGCCAGCAGAATAGATGATTATGAGGCAGGATAATCAATTATCATTTGTACATACTTCAAAGAAAGCGTAAATGTACAAATGTAGGCTATTTCTGGGAGAATGAACAAAACGCTGGCAAGCGCTGTTGACTGTAAGGAGGATTACGAAAGGACTGGAGGTGAGAAGCGGCGGATAGGCTTATTGTTCATTTAATTTTATACTGTAATTTTTAAAACGTGTAGATAATCTATGCTATTCTTAAGTTTAAAAAACAACCTGAAACAAGAGAAACAACAATGTATCTTTTATAGGAGACTGGGTAAATGAATTACAGGGTATCCATAGAATGAAAGTCCAGCTATTAAAAATTGTAAGGAGCTGAAATTATATGAAGAAAGTTGGTTACTGCGTCAGCGCTGTTCAAAGATGTGGCCGCTGACCTGCCCCTCAGCATCAGCAGGGGCTGTTAGACATGCAGTTTCTCAGGCCCACTTCAGGCCCACGAATTGAATCAGAGTCTTGGGAATGGGGCCAGCAATCTGTATTTTAACAAGACGTACAAGTGATAGTTCAACATGCCAAACTTTGAGAAGCACTGCATTCAACTACCATTGTACACCTGTGTCTGCATGTGCAGAAGTGAGTAAAAGGAGGCCTCAAAGCCTAACCTTCAGTGGGGCTGGGATTGGAAGCATCTCCCTCAGCTTTTTTTATATAATCGGAATTGTTTGCGATAAGCATGCATACTTTTTTATTTAAAGAGATATTTTATACACCAGAAATTTCACTAATTAAAAGTGTACAATGCAGTGCCTTTTAGTATATTCACAAGGTTGTGCAACCATCACCACTCTCTAATTCTAAATATTTTCATCACCCCAAAAAGAAACCCATTACCATCAACAGTCACGTCAGCTTTTCTCCTATGCACCAGCCCTAGGCAAGTACTAATTTACTTTCTGTCTCCATAGATTTGTGTTTTATGGACTTTCGTTGCATAATTTTTAAAACCTGAAAAAAAAAAAAAAGGTATTTTTATTTGGGAAAGAAAGCAAAATAAAAGCAAGGAAGATGATTTCATGGCAAGAAGTTTAGGTGGAAATTACAAAACACGGATGATTCTAAAACAGGATTTAGGAGACCAATGTTTATTTTTCTTTTAGCTTTGATTGCTAACCCAAGGAGGAAGCTGGTTTGGGCCGTAAGTGTCACCATGATAGGTGTGGTTCTCTTTGACTTTGCTGCTGACTTCATTGATGGGCCCATCAAAGCCTACTTATTTGATGTCTGCTCCCATCAGGACAAGGAGAAGGGTCTCCACTACCATGCCCTCTTCACAGGTAGGGAATATTCCAGAAAGTCTCTCCTTCAGCTCCCCAGACAATGAGGTGCTTCCACTAAAGCCATCCAGTGTCTCTACACGTGGAGTTTTTCGAATGAATGGGTCAGTTGATGGGCTGCTCCCGTCACGCGGGCCCTGTCTCCCCGTGCATTTCTCTGAAAGTCAGCTTGTGACTGGTGCTGCAGTTTCTGCAAAGGAAGTTTACAGAAGAGCTTTCTTAAGAATGCTTTGTGGAGACAATTACAACTGAAATGAAAAGAAGCCTTGTGGATTGCGCATTTGCATTAGAGCAGTGGATCTCAAGCATCAGCAATGTAGCATCCACATTCCTTAGGAGGTCATTGAAAATACAGTTGCCTGGGGTCCTTCTCCAGTTATTCTGATTCAGTGGGTCTGATGCAGGGCCCAGACATTTGTATTTTATTTAATAAAGATCCCCGATGATTTTGTGGCAGGTGTCCTAAGAACCACATTTTAAAAAACAAAAAGAGAAACAAACCAAGCAAACAAAAAGCTCCATGTCTTAGAGATTTCTTAGTTATATAAAGGGTTGGCATTTCCTCAACCTTGTGGTTTGAAAAAGTTCATGCCAGGAGGAAAATGGGGGCTCTCTTGATCTCTTGGGGCTGTTGCCAGCCTACTTTGGTTACTGTTTGTCAATTGTTTAGAGCAATGCTACTCAGAGCACCAGTTAGTACTGTGCTAGAACTAGGCATTGAAATATAAGGTGACAGGAGGATCCTGGTCCAAGATGATTTTTATATCTAAGAGGGGGACTCTGTCAGCCCACCTTGTTTGATTGTCTTCGTAGCCCAGCCAATGCATTTATTTATGTTTTGATGTATTCTGTCTTCTTCCATGGCCAGGTAGGTCCATGAAAAGCAAGAGCTCAAGTTTTGCTCACAGTTTCTGTCTCTAGAGCTAAGACTGCTGCCTGCCCGTGGAAGCCATTGGAGTCAATATTTGTCATTTGAGCAAACATTTGAGTAGTTGAAAACATGAAGGAGTGAGGCCATTGGAGCACAGTTGGTAGATCCTCCTCTGTGTAGGGAAGGCAGAGGGACAGGAGTGCAGCCCTGTCTGTCACTGGCCCCTGCCCACTATGTCTCCAGATGCTTAAAGGCACCTAAGACATGTCTAGGGCTTGAGACTTCCCCCGCCTCACCTTTGCTCTTTTCTTCCTTTCCCATTGCACTTTCCACCTGTATCTTCTCACTCAGGTTCTCCCACTCCACTGGCCTCCTTCTGTCTCTGGAGTTGGCCCAGCCCATCATACCTGCCCCAGGGTTTGGCATGAGCTCTTGCCCTGCCTGGGACACCCTTCCCCATATAATCCCATAGTCATGCCTTTATTCCACTTGGATTTCTCATCAGATGTCTCTCACCAGTGAGGTCTTTCTTGGCTACCATACCTGACATACCCTACCTACCATACCACTCCTTTTTCTCCTCATCCTTATGGGGTTTGATTTTTCTTTCTAGTGCTTATCACTGCCAGACTAACTGACTGGCTATTTTTTTCTCTATCATCTGTCTCTCTCTCTCCTTCTCTTTTTTCTTTCTGGTTGTCTCTCCCATTTAGAACATCAATTCTAGCTGAGCAGACCTCTTGTTTTGTTCTCTGATGAATCTTCAGTTCTGGAAGTGTCTGCTACATAGTAGGTGCTCAGTAAATACTAAACAAACATTTCTCAAATACCCCATGTATGCTAACAACCCTGTATTAGATATTTTCACTTACATTATCTCAGTCCTGACAATGGCCATGTGGAGGTGGTGTGATTCCCATTTTTCAGATGTGGAAGCTGATCCTTGGAAGCAGTGGTGTGCTAGAGCTGGCTCATGCTGGCTTGTTGAGAATCAGTTGTTAAATTTTAGGAATTCAGTGAACTTGTTGACATCACATTGCTGGCTTGAAACTGGCCGTGATGGGAGTATTAAAACTCTAGAAATTGGCAAAGCTATAAATCATGGCTTTTTTTTTCTTGGAGAGCCAGTTGTTAAATATTTACCCAAAGTCCACCAATTGGAGTAGGGGAGGAGGTTCAGTGATTAAGTCACTTGCCCATGGTCCATAGCCAGAATATCTCAGAATAAATTCCAACTTCATTTCCCTAACCTGAATCTGCCAATGCCTTCTGTTTTATTATAATTTGTTGAAATTAATTACAAAGTCACAGGAGCCTTTCTGGCTTCTGAACTGGATATTGAGTTTATTGATCTATAGGACATTGGACAATGTGGCCACCACTTCCCAGATTACAACTGTATTAGATGTGGCTAAAAGACCTATGCTTTGTTGCCTTGATATTAGAAAACAAAACTCTGTGTTAGGGAAACTTTTCCAAGGCCAATACATGATAGTATTGTAAACCAGAATTAAAATTCTAACCCCCAGCTAACTGAAAGATCCTTCCTCTCGGCCAAGGGCATCCTAAAGTAAATCTGAAATACTAGTTTAGGCCATGATGGGAAAGGCTGGTTGGACATGCCTCATTATACCTCTGTCCCTTTGGAGTTCAAGCACAGTTGATCAGCATTAACATTAAAGCAGAAACTTTAAAACTGACAAAATGGACTGTTTGTAGCAATTAGGTATCAACATGACAACAAAGTGGGCCCTGAAAGAAATAGAAGTATTTTACCCCAATGAAGGGGCGGCCTGCCCCTCCACACCTGTGGGCGTTTCTCATTAGGTGGAACGAGAGACTTGAGAAAAGAAATGAGACACAGAGACAAAGTATAGAGAAAGAGAAAGTGGGCCCAGGGGACTGGCGCTCAGCATACAGAGGACCCACGCCGGCACTGGTCTCTGAGTTCCCTTAGTATTTACTGATAATTATCTTTACCATCTTAAAGAAAAGGAAGTGGCAGGATAATAGGATCATTATAGGGAGAAAGTCAGCAGTAACACATGAATAAAGTTCTCTTTGACATGAATAAGTTTAAGGAAAAGTGCTGTGCCTTGATATGCATATGTAAACATCTCCATAAACCTTTTTAGTGCATAAAGAGCAACATTGCGCAACCAGCAAGCTGCCTCCAGGCACTTGTTTAACAAAGCACACCCTGCACAGCCCAAAATCCTTTAAACCTTGAGTCACCACAGCACATGTCTCTTGCAAGGACAAGGTTGGGGGTAGGGTCACAGATTAACAGCATCTCAAATACAGAACAAAATGGAGTCTCTTATGTCTACTTCTTTCTATATAGACACAGTAACAGGCTGATCTCTCTTTCTTTTCCCCACACCCCAAAGTACATTTCTTTGATATATTTTGAAATGGCCCTGAAAAGCTGTCTCTTGTGGGGAAAATCTACCTTCTGTACTCCTCACTCTTCCCTTTCCAGTTATTTTCCTGATTTAGGATAGAATTAACTAAAGTTAATGTCTGACGAGAAACCTTTGAGAAAGTAAAGTCTGATGAGAAACATTTACAATCTATTCTCTCTGAAGCCTGTGACATGGAGTCTTCATCCGTATAATAAGAACCTTGGTTTCCACAACCCCTTATTTTAACCTAGACACTCTCTTCTATTGCTTCCAAGTCTATAGATAAATTCTGTCAACCAATTGCCAATAAGGAAATCTTTGAATCTTCCTATGACCTGGGAGTCCCCACTTTGATTTGTCCTATCTTTCCAGACCAAACCAATGTACATCTTATATGTGCTGATTGATGTCTGATGTCTCCATAAAATGTATAAAACCAAGCAATCTGTAGCCCTACTGCCTTAGGCACATGTTTCAGGATCTCCTAGAGCTGCATCACAGGCCATGGTCTTCATATTTGGCTCAGAATATATCTCTTCAAATATTTTACAGAGTTTGACTGTTTTCATCAACAGTATTTTTATGAGTTTAAGACAATAAACATTTGAGATTTTCTGTTGATATTAGTATACAGTATGGTGCCAGCAAACATCAATAATTTTAATGTTACCTTCATTCAGGCTCTTACTACATCTCATCTGAGCTTTAGTACTGTTGATGGAAAAAAATTAAAATATTTGAAGAAGTTTATTCTGAGCCAAATATGAATGACTATGGCTTGGAACACAACCTCAAGAGGTCCTCAGAACAGTTGCCCAAGCTGGTAGAGTTATAGTTTGGTTTTATATATTTTAGGGAGCTAGAAGTTACAGGCAAAAATATAAATCAATAAACGTAAGGAATACATTGGTTCAGCCCAGAAAGGTGGGGCATCTTGAGGGGAGGGGCTCACAGGTTATAGGTAGAGTCAAAACTTTTTCAATTGGCAATTGATTCAAAGAGTTAAGCTTTGCCTAAAGAGTTGAAGTCAACAGAAAGAAATGCTTGAGTTAAGGAGGATTGTGGAAACCAAGGTTCTTGTTATGTAGATGAAGTCTCCAGATAGCAAGTTTCAGAGAGAAGAGATGGTAAATGTCTCTTTTTGAGTCTTAGAAGGTGTCAGGCTCTCTAAAAAAAAAAAAAAAAAAAAAAAAAAAACCAAACTATTAAGGGAAAGAAGTTCTCTACAGGAAAAAAATTTCCTCCACAAAAGATGGCTTTACAGGGGCATTCAAAAATATATCAAATAAATATATTTTGGGTAAAACACATTAATTTTCTTTAGGGTTTGTTATCTGTCATGTGATGGTATACCAGAGTCAGGTTGGAATTTGGCATCCTATTGCTACAAAGAGTCTGTTTTGTATGGCAGTCTTATGATCTCTGTTTTAATGTTAATGCTGGTTAGTTGTGTCTAAACTCCAAAGGGAGGGGTTATAACAGGATACGTCCAATACCTCCCTTCCCATCATGGCCTGAACTAGGTTTTCAGGTTTCTTTGGGATCCCCTTGGCCAAGAAGGGGTGTCCACTTAGTCAGTTGGAGGCCTTAGAATTTTATTATTGGTTTGCAGTACTCATCCTTTAACTGTTCTCTAGTCTCCAGTTTCTTTCCACTCCAATTGAGCCAACTGATAGCTTCCAGATTCATATTTTTAAAAGCCAAATATGACCAGGACACTTTCCTGCTTGATGAGCTGCAATGGCTCCTTATGTGCCTCCTGGGTGAATAATATTTTCCTAGACAGAGGTTCAAAGCTGCCACAATCTGTTCCCATCCTACTCTCCAAGCTTTACTTCCCATTACTCTTTCCACATTCTCTGTGCTCTGAATACTTTTTCATCATGTTCCAAGGAGCAGCAGGCAGGTTGGTTTTATTCCCTGCATCCCTCACTCCTCTACCCCTGCTTGGCATATTGTAGGTGTTCAAAATAAATACCAATGGTACAAATGAAGGAACCAGCCCTTCCTTCTTCAGGTTCTGGATCTTTGCTCACACTGAAGGTTTCTTTCCCCTTTTCTACCTGTGGAGATCTGCTTGGAAATGCTCACTCATTTTCTAGGAACAAAGGCCCTCATTCTCTTCCAAATTGCAGGTATACTTAATTTCTAACTTGGTCGGGGACTAGATCCACAAAATAATCAAAGCACAAAAGTTTATTGAGTAGATGAACATAAAGGTGCCAGTGAGGTAGATAACTCCATCAGGGAGAGACCATTGAGGCTGCAGTTGATCACACATACATCATGAATTTTCATCTCCTCCTGGGGCCTGTATGGTCTGTTTGGGCTGCCATGCCAGAATATCACTGACTGGGTGGTTTAAACAACAGAAATTCATTTTCTTACAGTTCTGGAGTATGGAAATCCAAGATCAAGAGCTGTCAGGCTTGGTTTCTGGTTAGGCCTCTCTTCCTGGCTGGCAGACAGCCTCCTTCTTGCTGTGTCCTCACATGGCCTTTCTTCTGTGCACCTGCACCCTCACTGTCTCTTCCTATTCTTATGTGAACACCAGTCCTATTGGATTTGAATTAGGGCTCCACCCTTACGATCTCATTTAACCTTAATTACCTCTTTAAAGGCCTTGTCTACAAATTCAGTCCCATTGAGGGTTAGGGCATCAACACAGGAATCTGGGGAGTAGAGGGACACAATTGAGTCCATAATTGAGCCCTTTCACTTTTACCCTTGTTGCCACTGAGTCCAGCTCCTGAAGCTTGGATGGGATGTAGAGGGAGCACACGTACTTTTCTCTCCCTTCCCTCCTCCCCAATCCCTTTTCTTTTCCTTCTTTGCATAATGAAGATATTCTAGAATTTTGAAATAAACAAGAAAAACACAAAAGGTCTTTTTGTGTTCATAAGAGCAGTTATGGAACTGGAGTATTGTGTTCCAATCTAGCTGTTCTAAGGTTCTCATGCAGAATGCTCCTTTTAAGGTCTTCCTGCAGGGAGGAGAAGAAAATCTCTCCCACCCCCCTCACCCCTCCGACCTCCACCCCATCCTTGGAGGGAGGGGCAGTTGGTGGCAAAGGGAAATTTGGCTCACACCCTGAGGAAAACATTTTACCACCTCCCAGCTTAAATAAACAGCTCAGCTCCAAAGGGCTACTTTCTTATAGTCTCTTTCTTGGCCTTTGCCATTTTCCACCTTCCATGTTAGTTATTTGAATACATTTCTAGTCACACTCATTACACCATAAACTTCTTGAGGGAAGGGGACTATCCAGCGGTAACATACATGTGAATGAGTGAAAGGATAAGGGATGTGTGAATGAGAGACAATGTTATGTGCACTTTAACGATCTTTTGGGGGGACTGGTACTGCCACCCTAAAATCCAGGTTGATTTCCTTCAGCCCCTCCCCGTGTTCTTGCCCCCTTCCCTATCAGCACTTGGTATATGCTTAAGGAATAGAATGATTAGGAAGGGGTTGGTCGCAAGTCACTAAAGCCAACAAAACAGTGGCTTAAAGACAGAGGCTTATTTTTCTTATGTAACAAAAAGTCTGGAAGCAGGTGTCTGCTGGCTTTCAGTCAGCTGTTAGATGTCAGAGCCAACAATTTCATGTTTCCTTGGCTGCTTTATGGATATGTTGCCTCCTGGATACAAGACAGTTGATGCGAGTCCATAGTTCTTGTTCGTTTAAAGACAGGAGGAGCAGAGAGGAGGGTCAGGGAGAAGGAATGGGGAAGGAGAAAGAGCCTACATTAGCTCTTTAAATGAAGAAAGCAAATCTGCCCTAGAAACCTCCCCTCCCCCACAGTTCTGCTTGTTTCTCATTAGGCAGAATTGGGTTCTGTGAGCATTCAGTGGCCTAAAGAGGTTGAAAAGTGAAGGTTTTGCGGGGAGTTGGTCATGTATCTCCCTAAACCACATTGAGGTTCTATTAGCAAGAAGGAAGGAGTAATTACTATTGAATAGTCAAAGCTGGTACCTATCACATAAAATACAAACACAGTTGAATGTTAGCTTAATAAGAATAATTAAAGACCAAGACTATTATAAGAAAATGAATCAGAGGTTTTAAAGTCCCATATATGAGTAAATAATGAAAGGATAATTATATTTTGAAGTGATATACTTCACTTCTCACAGTTTTACCTGATCTGCACATTTGTTCACTCTCTCCCCTGTATTGTAATTTACAATGTATTTATCTCCCCCTCCTACAAGATTCGTAAACTCCCCCATGAGGATTTACCTGCAAATTCCCCATGGCTTCTAGTTCATTGCCTTGCTGTTAGCAGGCACTTAAATATGTTAATTGTGTAAAAGGAGACCCCAGGGTTACATAACCCTGTTTATAATTCATGGTTTTACATGACACAACAAATTGCACCAATTAGACAAATATGCTCATTTAATTACGTTCCTTTGTCTCATAACCAGCACTGAAGCCCAAACCTCAGCCAGTGCATGTCTTTGGTCATACGGGAACAGCTGAGGTTGTGTGGATGGCTCAAAGCAACTTCTTTCCCCGACTAGAAAAACAACTTAAAACATCTTCCTCTTGTAGGACAGTGCATGGAGTCTCTCACTTTGTTTAAGGCTGATTCTAAAGTCCCTGACTCAGTGACAGTGACCGTCGATATTATTCGTAAATATCTCTCAGATTACTCCTAAAATACAATATGCTTTGTTTTGTGTGTACAAACCTGCATATATATATATATATATATATATATATATATATATATATATATGCAGATTTATCTCTCCTTTAATGTTTACTCCTGAAATTAATAGAATTACCCATACTATTTAAAATGTTACTCTTGTCTTTCTTGTAATCTCTCTCTTCCTCCCTGTGTTCAAAGTGTGAATAGTTGAATTCTGATGAGTCAAATGTGGGATATGTGACCCCACTGTGATATCCTCACTCTGAACGAAAAACTGCATTAAAAGATGAGTGAAAATAACAAGCAGGGCCTTGTCTCTCTGCCCTGTCTTTGCATACACGCCAAACTTTCTGAATTTACATGCCCTTGGCAAAGAGATAACTACAGCATTCCGCTTGAAACAAACATTTTCTGGCAA
This sequence comes from Papio anubis, assembly GCF_008728515.1. Classification (NCBI taxonomy): domain Eukaryota; kingdom Metazoa; phylum Chordata; class Mammalia; order Primates; family Cercopithecidae; genus Papio; species Papio anubis. The sequence continues at coordinate 33,220,374 of NC_044980.1, read as the reverse complement.
AGGCATGTTCAGTGTCAGGGCCCATTTTGATTTTTCATCAACAGCAAAATATTATTCACCCAAGGAATCCAATCATCCCAGTAAATTGAAATTCTTTTTGTTTGTTTCAGGACTGTAGTTCTGGCCCAGCATTTCCAAATGCTTCATAAATAAGCGTCCAAGGGTTCATTACCAAAATATTTCCCAGCATATTTCTGACATTTTTTGAGATTTTCTAGAGAAAAGACTGTACTGGCTCCTAGGGAGACATTTAATTCCTTTAGCTTCTGTCTTTCATATTTAAAGGCAACTCTACCCTCCTCCATCCCTGGCATATGTGGTGGCCATGGTAGGTTTGGTGGGTCCACCCGCATCTTCTCACCACACAGATCCTTCACTGCTGGGTGCCCCTGAGGCTGTGGAATCCAGTGAGCTAACAGAATGGTACTCACCAGGGAAGGCTGGAAATTCTTTTATACCCAGGGAGTCTAACCAAGCATATTTCTGCTGCTTGAACCCAAGACTTTACTGTTCTTAGCAGTGGGCTTTCTTGCATGTCGGGAGGCTGGGATCAGGCATGACAGGAAAGGCCAGCCCTGTTCAGTTCCTGGTTCCTCCTATTCACTGCAGAGTAGCCTCAGCATTTCTGAACTTTCGTTCATTCACAGGCTTGCAAATCTCTACACCATGTCAGTTATTAACTGCCTTGCAAGGGTCACAGGCACAGCACAAGGAACCCTCTAAAAGGTTTAAAGAGGGTTCCTAAAGAGATGAAACACCAAATGTTTATATTCACTTGATTTCCACTATCTCCACTACGGCTGCAAACATTTTATTTGTAATGACTCAGTGAGAAACTTGCCCCACTACATCTTTGGAAAAAGAATGGGTAACTTGTCAGGTATCAGCTTCTTTTAACTTTTGTTTTTTAATACTTCAAAGTATGCAGAAAAAATGTGAACATGCAACAAATGCTCTAAATAGCAAATGATTAAGGGCTAAGAAAAGAGTCTTAAAAATGAAATTGAAACATGGGACTCTGACTAAACCTTTTACACAGTGAAAAGGAGCCATTTCATGTGTGAGACTGTTTTAATCTTTTCTCATTTATGAATCATCTCTAGATGAGTGGTTTTGTTTCATCAAACAAAACCTTTGAAGTTCCACCCATGGTAGAGTTTCACATCTCCTCATTCGGGCAACTTGGAAAGGATGTGGCCAGGGCAGAAACCAAGGATACAGGGATTTCAGCTTGTGGATAATAAGGGTGATTTATGCAATTTAGGGTGATAGAGTCTCCAAATTGCCATCTCTTTTCCATTCAAATGTGATCAACACAACTCTCAAAGAATCTCAAAATCAGATTAGAGAAGCGGGAATCTGGGGGACTTTGTCCTCCCTCTTTCCTCTGCTCAAAAGTGCTTTCCCAGGTACCAATCGGCAATTGACTTTTGGCCTCCTTGCTTTGTTACTCTGATTACAAACACACACCCCCAGCCCTGACTCCTGTCACAGAGGTACCCATCATTACCTGACACGGTATTATTTTTTCATTTATTTATTTTTGTAGATCTGAATCAAACAGATCTTATTCAACTTTTTAGAATGAGGAAAACAAATGATATAAAATAAGTCATAAAAAATGCTTTCTTATCTTACTACCTCAAACCATTTTCAATGTCTTATAAAATGCTCACCTAGCAAATATGAAAAGCTTCAACACATTCTTCTTTTGTAACTTCTGCTGCAATAAATGAGATATTAGCAAACATACAAACTTCTTCCATATCAACCATAAAAGTTGGATTACTGAATTACTATATTAACTTGTATGATGTTACTCATATTTTTATTCATACACTTTTAATGAGATCATTGGCAATACATATATTATTTTCTTTAACTTTATTTTCACATTAAGCCAACATCTGTTATATAGCCATCAAAAAGTAAATTACACAGGTTTATAGTCCAATTTAAGCTCTAGCGTCTTAGAATCAGCCACTTTCTAACCTTTCATGAAGCCTTCCTGTTTTGCAAAACCGTGATCAGCATGAATTGCAAACATACCTGCTTCAGTACAAACATTTCTCAGGTCTCCTCCACTAAAGTCATCTGAAAACTTCACAATTGCTCCATAATCAATTTCACCATGCTTTGTAATGGGACTTGCATGGATTTTCAATATGTGTAACCTTGCTTGTTCGTTTGGCAAATCAATATGTATTTTTTTTTCTATCTAATCTTCCTGGATGCAGCAAAGCAAGATCCAGTGTATTTGGTCTGTTGGTAGCCATGATTATTTTAACTCTATGCAGAGTATCAAATCCATCCATTTGATTCAGTAACTCCAAAAAGTTATCCGAATCTCTTTGTCAGCTGAAGTACCCTTGGAAAACTGACAACAATCAATAGCATCTATTGCATCCATAAAAATGATGCATGGTGGATGGTCCCTGGCATAATTAAACATTTCTCTGATCCAATGAGCACTTTCACCAGCGTACTTGTCTACAATAGGACTAGATACAACCTTTAAGAAATTGCAGTCCTGGCCAGGCATGGTGGCTCACACCTGTAATCCCAACACTGTGGGAAGTCAAGGTAGGTGGACCTGGATACCATGGTGAAACCCCATCTCTACAGAAGATATAAAAATTAGCTGGAAAACTGGGTGCGGTGGCTCACACCTGTAATTCCAGCACTTTGGGAGGCCAAGGTGGGTGGATTACCTGAGGTCAGGAGTTTGAGACCAGCCTGGCCAACGTGGTAAAATTCTGTCTGTACTAAAAATACGAAAATTAGCCAGTCATGGGGGTGCATGCCTGTAATCCCAGCTACTCAGGAGGCTGAGGCAGGAGAATCGCTTGAACCCAGAAGGCATAGGTTACAGTGAACCAAGATCATGCCACTGCACTCCAGCCTGGGCAACAGATGAGACTCCGTCTCAAAATAAATAAATAAAAATTAATCAATTAATTAATTAAAAATTAGCTGGGCGTGGTGGTGCACACCTGTGGTCTGAGCCACTCTGGAGGCTGAGGTGGGAGGATCACTTGAGCTGGGGAGGTGGAGGTTGCAGTGAGCCAAGATTGCAGTACTGCACTCCAGCCTGGACAATAGAGTGAGACCCTGTCTCCAAAAAAAAAAAAAAAAAAGGAAAAAAATTGCAGTTCAGCTGGCTAACAATAGCTTGTGTGCCAAGAGTGTTTTTCCTGTTTATGGTGGTCCACATGACAAACAGCCTTTTGAAGGTATTATTCCCACATGCTGGAATAACTGGGTTTTTAAGTGGTAACCCCTCAATTCCTGCATCTATTCTGATAGCCCTCCAATCTCAGAATCAGAAACATCCCAGGATCCTCATGAGACAGGTTATAAATCAGTGGCTCCACCTCTCTTGGTAAATATCTCATGATAGTTAGTGTAGTCCTATCCAAAGCAACTCTTGTTCCTGGCTTCAGCTACTTTTGTGAAGCTGTCGACAACAACTCTCAACATGTCTTGGTCCCTCTACAGCTTTAACAATGAATTGTTCTTCTGTTAATTGTTTAAGCACATTACTCACAATCTGCCCAACACTTTTTAGGGCCTTCAGATCATTTTCAGGCTTTTCATATGGCTTGGTAAATTCTTTGAGTTGTTCCCTTAGCTCCTTAAGATGGCCGTCCATCTCCATGCACTCTGGCAGCTTCTTGCAGTAGTCCTGAAACATCTTATCTCTAGGGTCTGCCATGATGAGAAGCACCATTTCTTTATTGTTTGTTGTCTGTCTCTCTAACCATCATATAAGCTCCTCAAGTACAAGAACATTGTGTTTCCTGTTCATTGACCACTATCTTGAATAGTGCTTGAAATATAGAAGGCGGTCAAAAACTATTGGTGGGATGGATATTCAATTTTAACATTCTCATTTTATCAATGATTAAGCTGTGTTGTTGAGAGGTAAAGTGTCTAACCCAAGGTCACACAGCTGGTTAGTAATAGACTAGGGGCAAAATCAACCAACCAACCAACCAACAAGCCAGCCAACCAACCAGCTAACCAAAGATGTGGTTCATGAGTTAGTCTGGATTCCTCTAAAAGTTGAACCCCAGAGGTTTGTATACAGATGGTTTATTTGGGAAGGGATTCTAGAGAGCAAGAGTAAGGAAATGGTGGAGAGGAACAAGCCAAACAATAAGCATTACAGAGCTGGCTCTGAGAAGGCTTAGGAAGGGCACCAAAGAACTCTCCATGTAGGGGATGAATGAGGGAAGATTAATCCAGTCTGTACTGACTGACTAAGGGTGGTACCGTGGGTTTTGTAAGTCCTGAACCCCAGCTGTTTCTGTCTTCCCTCAGGTTAGGCACCATCTAGATGCATTTGTCCAGTGCAAAGCTGGCCAGAGCTGGCTTAGATTTGGTCACTGCAGCAGCTGCTGGAGCAAGGGAGTCAGGTGGGGACCGAGAAGATTTGCTGTGGCTCACAGGAGCTGTCTGACTCAACTGATGACTTCTAGTCCTGAGCTTTTTCATTTTAGCATTTGTGCTCCGTGCTCCCTGGTCACCACTAGGAGGAGTTAAAGCATTTTGCAAAATACTTCACAGTGTGCTGAGCCATTATAACTCAGAACTGGAAATATTAGTTCTGTAGACTTTAAGAAAGCTCAAGACAGCCATAAATGGTTCCAGAACGAGACCAATTAATGCCTGACCTCCTGCACAGCCTTTTCTCCCTCTAGTTCTTAATGCTTCCATGGGGTCTGACCAGGAAATGAGGCACCTATCTTCTCCGCTCTTGGATCCCCCAAGCTTTCCAGGGGAAGGCTCCAACTCTAGCTAGGCCCGTCAAGCAGGCAGCAAGACCAACACTGCCTAAGGGATTTACCAATATGTGTGCACCCATCATGAATTCTCTGTCTAGCCTGGGAAGCCTGGTGCTTAAAGCACATTTCCTAATGAATCTACTCTCTATGCCTTTGCAGCCTAAGGACTTTTGGAACTCAGAAGCAAGACAAACCATTCTTGTTTCTCTGCTCTGTACTGTTACATCCTGTCCTCAAAGCAATGAGGCATCCTGGCCCAGCTTAAATGTGAAGGAAGGGCCCAATGAGAGAAAGGGAACCAGGTTTAGAGGCAGGGGGATGGAAACAGTGAACAATATTTTAAACATATTATCTTAGCATCTTTGAAGAGAAAAGTTGCTTTGTAAACTTAAAGAAATATCAGATCAGCTTGTCTGGTCAAGCTCTTGTCTTTGACCAGAGCATATGTATCATTTTTTTTTTTAATTTTAATTTTAAAATTTTTTTAGTTTTAATTTTTTTTCTTTTCATTGGGAACACAACACATGTATCATTTTGACTGATTTTCCTGTACTCAGCCTCCAAGAGGGCAGAGGTCATGTCTGTCTTGCTCATTGATGTATCTCAAGTGTCTAGCACAGTTCCTGGTGAAGGTAGGTGCTCCAACAATTTCTATTGATAAACAAATGGGTCAAGGACAACACACACACACACACACACACACACACACACACACAGAGAGAGAGAGAGAGAGAGAGAGAGAGAGAGAGAGAGAGTAGCTGGTACTTATGTTAACTGTCCAGGATTTAGTATGTACCTGCTGGGAATAGGTACGAAGCATGAACCTAATCTGATACTTTCACTGCTATTTTTTTCAACATGTAGAAAAGAATCAGAACGACTTTCTCATGAACCCCATGGGAAGATGGGAGTTCTGTAGTCTGTCCTCCTTCAGAGGGAAATAGCAAACAGCACATAACTAGCTCTCACGACTTGAGCTGTGCCAGCCCTGGTGCTGAGCTTGCTAAGCCACACACTGATGCCTGCAGGCAGTTACAGGCAGATGGTAGGTGCAGAGTTTGATCTAGATGGACTCTCTTGAGTTTCCTTTCGTCCTTTAGATTTCTTGGTACTGACAGTTTCCCAGTTTCCCATTTTACCTATCATAGTTGTGGACTAAAGAAAATTTTTTACATATTTCTATGTATTTGGACTTCTTCCAGGATGTGCCATTGTTCAAGTTGCATCATTAGTTATGAAATATGACATCTGTCTTCTAAAGCCATTTATTCTCCTGAGTTTGACAATACAGCCTGGCTTTGTGAGGAAGGAGCCAGCTGGACAACTTCCGGCCCTTCTTTGTAAAAGCTCGTTGTCTAATGTGGCAGCAGATGTCCTCCAAACGCTCTGGCTTATGGCTTGCCCAATAGCCTGGTGATGGATTCCAGGGGCCTCAAAGGGGCTGATTTTGGTAGCAGAGGTAAATACAGTCTGGATGTAGGTGTGGGAGGTGGTAAAATGGTAAAACTATCAGCCTTTATCATAGCACAGACAATTAGGTTTTGTTGGGGAGATTGTCTTTGAAGATAAAACCCTTGGTTTAAGCAGAAGAAGCAAAAGAAAGGCCTTTAATGAATTCCTACAGCCCTCTACTGGCCCTCATCATATCTGAGGCAGCAAATAGATAAAGTTTAAATATTTTTTTCTGTTGTTTTAATATTCGGTTAGGATAATTCCCCAGTGGCCCACTTTGCTTTCCTGGCATGTCCTGTTGTACTATTGTAACTTGCAGCTACAAGTACTTCAAAACAGTAGCTTTGGGACAAATAAGACAGATTTTCCTGTATTTTTTTTTTTTTTTACCTCCTTCCCTAAGATAAGAGAGTGCTAATAATTCTCTAAGTTATAGCATATGTCAAGGTTTTAAATTAACATATTAATAAAAGAACCAATGGGGAAGATATAAGAAGAGTTGGTTCTTGCAGGAAATATGTGTGTGTATGTGTTTGTGTGTGTGTGTGACTAGCAAAATAAAAAATGTTAGACTAAATATGAACCTGGTTAATCTTCTACAAGACAATAAAAGTATAACCCCTCTGTAATACTTTTGGAGTAATTTCCCTACCAGGCTACAAAAACCCTATTCATATCTGCAAACTACCTTACTTTTACAGGACTACAGATTACTGTGCTTTATCAGTTATGAACTGTGGGTCAAATATCCTGTGACAACAAAGTACCATTTCTCAAGAAAGGAAACTAGTTGGAAACTGCTGTCACCTGGCCACTCAAAGAGTGATGCATTAAAGTTTAAGAAGGCTGCTCTAGGGGAATACTTTAAAAATCAAGCAGTTGCAATTTTTACACTTTCCATGTTTGATATATATTTTACTTTCTTGATACTTTCCACATGCCACAATAGGGTCAGGGGTAAGCCCAGGTCTCAGCCCTCAGAATGATCCACTAGTTCTAATCACCGGGCCTAAAATGACTAAGTCTTTTCAGCAAGCTCCAGGCAGGCTGTCTTCAGCCAGTTCAGTGCAGTAGGTATCTTCTCCTGCTTCTAGGGGAGGCTCTGGAATTAGGGTTACTGTAGGAAGTCAGCAGGGAGCTCAGTTTGGGACCTGGTTCTGCCATGGTATGTACTAGGGCTTGACATGGATTATTTGCATTAATCCTCACTAAATTCAGAGGAGAGGCAGCACCACCCTCGTTTCTCAGAGAAGTGCCCAAGAGCATGTGACTAGAAAGCACAAAGATGGGAATGGAAATCAGGCACGATTCCAAATCCCTTCTTCCCTCTGTGTGGTCTTCCATCACAGAGCCACTAGAACTCATAGCTTTCTGATCTAATTCTTCCAATCTCCTTTTACCTCCAAAATTTTTTAATTCATTGATATATTGAACTCTTATAACCTTCATTGCTAATGAAGAGAAATCCTGTCAGATTTACTAATAATCGACATTACTTTGATACCATTAACTAGCACCAATAATCGACTCTTCGAAACTCCTTTGTACTCTGAGTACGCAGCTCTGAGTTCTAGCTTATCATTTATTACCATTTTGAAAGTAGCTTCTCCCATCATCTGCTTCTCCCACTTGAAACCACCTTCTGGGGAAAAAATGGGAAACTGTGTCTTGTTTATGTTTATATCCCCTGAAGTTAGTAGAGTCATTTACATATATTTAGTGCTTGATGCATGTTTATTGAACTAAACTAAACCAGTAGACATGCAACTGCATCAGGAAACTTCCCAATCGTAGGACTCAATTGTCCAAATTAACCTCTAATATAAATCCATCATTATATGCGTATCCTTATTTTTTTCCCATAAAATAAAACTACCATTCCATTGCACAGTGGAGGATTTATTTCACATATCAATTCTTTCAAATGAGCAGGGTCTTCTGCTCTACATTCTTCCAACTGAGGCAACCAGTAATGCTCAGCTGAACAAAAATTTGAAAGATAGAGGCATAAGTGATAAGATAATTGAATGGCAATATGAAACCCTTGATCTGTTTACAAATGATAGTTTCAAAAAAGGAATGTGTCTGTCATAGGGTTGACTTAGGTCAGGGGTTCTAAACTAAGGGCCACTTTTCAACCTCCTTCCCTCAGAGATATTTGGCAATATCTAGAGACATTTTTGTTGTCATAATGGGTTGAGGAGCAGACTTAATACATTCTTATTGGTTGATTGCCTGGCTTGATGCATGACTTCTGATACCTTCTGCATCTCCACAATTGAATAGTCATTGTCTAATAATAACCAGAGGCACCGCAAATCCCAGAACATTCTTCTGAATCAGTCACAGACTATGGCTGTTTCAGGACCTTCTTTTTCTCTCAAATTCTGGGCACTTCACCGTCATCTGTCAATTTTCTGTTTATGTATATGCTCATCACACATAACTAGACCGTAAATTTCTTGATTCCAGAGACTATATGTCTTACTTCACTGTGCCCCATGGGCCACAATTTCTTATAATTCTGCCTTAAAACACATCAGCATTCAGGACATGCTAAGGATGATTTATTTTTGGAATGCAATGATTAGATTGTTGATTCTCCATAAATAGTCTCTATGTTAAATTGAAACTAATCAGAATATGAAGTGACCAAAATCGTCTACTCTTTCACTAATTTGAACAAACTAGGATTCATGGTACTTGGCATTCAGGTTTGTGTTCTTGAGGTCAGGGTTTATGTAACTTTAGATGTTTAGGATTAGAGAGGAACTCCTTTAGTTCTGTTTTCTTCCTTGATTCCCTAGCTTGTGAAGATATTGTACTTATCTGAGAAATAAAATAGAGACTTCACTCATACACACACACAACAAAATCAAAAACAAAAATGAAAGCTGATCTGTTCAGCTAGATAAATTGTGGTTGGTAGGCATGATGGGAGTTTGATGTTTAAAGAATTTTGACAGGAGGATCAGCCCTACATAAGTTTGTGACATATGTAGAGGATATGTCCGGCACTCAACTCTTTAATTCCCTTGACATCCTGTAGTATGTCCACTGTCCCCTCCCCCACCATGCTATCTTCCCACCTTTATCAGAAGTCACTAATGTCTGCACCAGAAGGAACATCTGAGGAACAGTTACTACTTTGGTGCTGAGTAATTTCTTGCCCATACCAGGAACACGTGCATTTTAAAACAGAAACTCAAAAAAGGAATAACTAGTAATTGGATTTTAAATATCAGATAATTAGGGTGGGATAGATTTTGAGGAGCCTTTCCTCAGTATCCCTCAAGTGACACTATGTTTAAGCCTGAGAAGATAAAACAAGCACCAAAAAGACCTCAGGTTGGAGTCCTGTGAAATGAGAATAGGAGTTTTAAAAATTCGTGTGTAAACTTTTGTTCTCATTATTTCCTGTTCCCAGCTATCAACTGGGAACAAGTACCTTTAGCTTCTAATAGAGGAAGAAAGACAGCTTTTGAGGGTGTTTGAACTTTGCAAGCTTTCGTCATCCCAGGAAGCTTAATAATAGAGAAACTACAAGTCATTTAATTTTATTGCTGCCATAAATTGGTTTTCTTTGGGGCTTTTTCTGGTGAGAAATTTAAGTTCAAAAACAGTCTAGAGAATGCACTTTGGAAAGGTCACAGTATCTCTGATGGTAGCAATACTTAGTAAGTCCTTGCTATGTGTCTGGCCCCATCCTGAACACTTTCTATTTTCAAACCATGACCCTACGGGTAGGTTACTCTTCTACTATTACCTCCATGTTCTGGGTGAGGAAGCCCAAGGTCTCAGCAAGTAAATGCTAGAGCCAAAACTTGAATCAATTGCCTGGGTGCGTGTTTTTCAGCCTCTTGCTGTATTGCTTTTCCAATCATCTCCAGGCTGCCTCTGCTGTCTTCAGGGAGTTTTCCCACTGAAGGGGAGTGTCTATGCATGAGGAAAATGAACAATAATTTGCTAAATATGCTAACACAGCTTTTCTTGCTTTCCAGGTTTCGGAGGTGCCCTGGGTTACCTTTCGGGTGCTATAGACTGGGCCCATCTGGAACTGGGAAGACTGCTGGGTACCGAATTCCAGGTCATGTTCTTCTTCTCTGCGTTGGTGCTCACTTTGTGTTTTATTGTTCATCTGTGCAGTATCTCTGAAGCCCCACTTACAGATGTTGCAAAGGGCATTCCCCCACAGCAAACCCCTCAGGACCCTCCATTGTCATCAGATGGAATGTACGAGTATGGTTCTATCGAGAAAGTTAAAAATGGTTATGTAAATCCAGAGCTGGCAATGCAGGGAGCAAAAAACAAAAATCATGCTGAACAGGTAAAGATGCAACATTTTTTTCTTTACATGGGAAAAATATTCTTGCTCTTTGTTCTCTTCTTTTTTAAAAAAATTCTTTGTTTTGTGTGTTTGTTTGATGTGAAGAGTTTCGTGGAGTCTAACTGAATTCCCAAATCCCCAGTAGCTATCATCCCTTGGAATTAAAATTTTACATGTCAAAGAAAAATGTCTGCATTTTCCTCTGGTCATCCTATCTCTTACTCCTCTCAGGGCATCCAAGCAAGGAAGATGAAGCCAGTTGAGAAAGGTTAGGCCACAAGAGAAGGCTAAAATCATCCTTAGGCCAGAAGAAATAGCCTCTTAGATTAGGATCACAAATTAGAAATTTTTTCCTCCAAATGGTAGCATCCTTGGGTTGGTGACTGAGTTGGGCATACTGAATTTACCTGTCATGAGTTGACTGGATATTTTAGTTCATTTTCAGTGAACTGCACAGTGAATTCATCTGCTTAAAATCTGAAATAAAACTCAACTAACTGCCAAAGAAATGAGACCACGTTCAGATGAAATGATCAGAGAAGAGACTAGAATGAAGCTGAGCAATATAGTAGCTAATAATCTCATGGGACTATTTAAATTAAAATAAAAATAAAATTAGAACTTCATTTCTTCAGTTGCTTTAGCTACGTTTCAAATGTTCAAAGGCCCCATAGGCTTATAGCTAAAATATAGGACGGTGCAGATGTAAGACATTCTCATCATTGTAGAAAGTTCTATTGGGCAACACAGAGGAAGTAATTGCATTTACCTTCAAGCTAAAATTGAATGCTAAAACCTCAGGGATATAGAACAAAGGATTCCTTGATTGACAAAAGGTTGTAGAAGACTTAAGTTCAAATCTTGGTTCCTCTAGCTGCTGACCTGTGTTATTCATTCAATGAATCACAAATAACTACTTGCTATAGGGGAACCTAAAGATAAAGAGCGCAGTGCTTAAATCCTGGCTATACCATCTCTGGATTGCATGACTTTGGGCATTTACATTTCTGTTAAATGAGAAAATGATTCCATCTACCTACAAGGGTTTTGTGCAGGTCGCAGGTGCTAATCCATGTAAAGTTACTTAGAGTGTTTGCTACCACATAGTAAGCTGTTGGGTTTAGGTCTTGTTATTATGACCCGGACAGAACACTGAGTGCTTTAAACACAAACAGGGGACACAAATCTGGACTCCAACAACTTTCAGACAAGCTCAGTAAATCTCACCTTCCTGTGAGGTCAGCTTCTCTTGTTGGCTTGGCCAGTCTATTTTCTAGGATTGTTAGGATGTTCAACTAAGATAAAGCATGCAAAGAGACTTTTTCAAACTTCACATAAGTATATCAACACATTATAATCATTATTCATTTAACAAACAGCTTGGGGTACTGAGTATGTGCAAAGCGCTGTACTAGATATTTGGGGACCATAAAACTGACAAATGTCCAGTCTATGTGTGCAGGAATTTACAGCCTAACAGGTGGCATAAGTCGTTTATATCATGACTCATAATCCATGATAGAACATGGTAAATGCTATAGAAACAATGTATCAGTTCAGATCTTTTAAAAAGGCACCAAGATAGGATTTGACATGTAAGAGATTCATTGGAGAAAACAGCATGAAAGATAAAGTGGAGAAAGTAGAAATAGGAAGGGAAAGTCTTCTTATCTTGATGCAAGTCAAACACCTGTGAAAGGAGAAAGGAAAGGAAAAAGGATAGGGTAGGAAGCCTCTCAGATGCAGTGAAGCTCCAAGAAAGCTTCACCCAGGCCAAATGGGAGTCCTCCAGCCAAGGTTGCTCCTTAGAGGAGTCCCAACTCTTGTAGGAACAGGCTAGCACTAATGCCCCCCGTCTTGCTTAGTCACTATCAGGGAACAGCCAGGAAAAGGGTGACCTTGGCAGGAACAGGTACAGGAACAGAGTTCCTTGGCAGGAACAGGAGCAATGGATCCAGAGAGGCAGCATTCGGAGCTGTCAATCAACTGTGTTTTCTCCAGTAGATGACCCAAATGGCACATTTCCAAGGTGGCCACAAATGGCATAATAACAATTGCTTTTAGTTTTAAAGAGGGAAGGATTGTGCCTAAATAAATGGAGAAAGGCATCATGGAGGTGATCACCCCTGAGTTCTCCCTTGAATGATAGTTAGGATTTGAATAGATATTTTTGGGGAAAAATAATTCTGACAGAAGAGCATCAACAAAGCCACAGATATAAAAGAAATATTTTAAAAGCGTGAAGCATATTTGCAGAAAGTATAAGTGGTACCATAGATCATAGAGTTTGTAACTTTAGAACTAAAGTTAGGAAAGCAAATTGGAGACAGATTTTGGATGCTTTTGAATGCCAGCATAAGAACTAAAACTTTATTAAGTAAATGATGGAGGTCCATCAAAATTAGTGGGGCAGAGGACTCATTGATGTTAACTTTTTTTTTTTTTTTGGTTGGTTTTTTGTTTTTGATATTAATCTGGCTGCTGACTACAGGGAATAAAGAGGAGGGTGTATTTGGGTGAACAATAAGATTTCTTGGAATGGGTTGCACTGTGTGCATGGTTCATTCACTTGTACATTATTTTATTCATTCAATAGTTATTAGTTACCCCTGCCAGACCCAATGCTGAGCATCAGAAGACTGTAGTGAACACCAGAGCCCTTGTTCTACCCCATGGAGTTGTCACCTAGCAAAGCGTGCCTATGTATTATTTTGTTTTCTTAATCAAAGTTTAATTTTTGAATAATTTTAGATTTACAAAAAAGTTGCAGATAGTCGAGAGAGTGCCTATCTATGCTTTACCAGCTTCTCTCTTATGTTAACGTCATAGACAACCATGTACATTTGTTAAAACTAAGAAATTAACACTGCTTCAGTACTGTTAGGTAAACAGCAGACTTATTTGAATTTCGCCGTTTTTCTACTAATGTCCTTTTTTTTAAAAAAAAAATATTTCCATTATTGGGGAACAGGTGGTGGTTGGTTACATGAGTAAGTTCTTTAGTGGTGATTTGTGAGATTTTGGTGCACCTATCACCTGAGCAGTACACACTGCACCCAATTTGTAGTCTTTTATCCCTCATCCCCTTTCCACCCTTACCCCCTGAGTCCCCAACATCCATTGTGTCATTCTTATGCCTTTGCATCCTCATAGCTTAGCTCCTACTTATGACTAAGAACATACAATGTTTGGTTTTCCATTCCTGAGTTACTTCACTTAGAATAATATTCTTCAATCTCATCTAGGTCACTGTGAATGCCATTAATTCCTTCCTTTTATGGCTGAGTACTATTCCATCATATATATAAAAAATACTTGCACACTCATGTTTACAGCAGCACAGTTCGCAATTGCAAAAACGTGGAACAAACCTAAATGCCCATCAAAGAGTGAATAAAAAACTGTGAGATATATATATGTGTATATATATACACACACACATATATATATGTCACAAGAATGACAATAATAAAAAAATAGATGTTGGCCTAGATGCAGTGAACAGGGGACACTTCTACACTGCTGATGGGGATGTAAACTTGTACAACCACTATGGAAAACAGTGTGGTGATTCCGTAAAGAACTGAAAGATATCTCATTGTGGTTTTGATTTGCATTTCTCTGATGGCCATCTCACATCAGTTAGAATGGCGATCATTAAAAAGTCAGGAAACAACAGGTGCTGGAGAGGATATGGAGAAATAGGAACACTTTTACACTGCTGGTGGGACTGTAAACTAGTTCAGCCATTGTGGAGGACAGTGTGGCATTTCCTCAAGGATCTAGAACTAGAAATGCCATTTGACCCAGCCATCCCATTACTGGGGATATACCCAAAGGATTACAAATAGTGCTCTATAAAAACACATGCACACGTATGTTTATTGTGGCACTATCCACAATAGCAAAGACTTGGAACAACCCAAATGCCCATCAATGATAGCCTGGATAAAGAAAATGTGGCACATATACACCATGGAATACTATGCAGTCATAAAAAAGGATGAGTTCATGTCCTTTGTAGGGACATGGATGAAGCTGGAAACCATCATTCTCAGCAAACTATCACAAGAACAGAAAACCAAACACAGCATGTTCTCACCTGGGAATTGAACAATGAGAACACTTGGACACAGGAAGGGGAACATCACACACCAGGGCCTGTTGTGGGGTGGGGGGAGCGGGGAGGGATAGCATTAGGAGATATACCTAATGTAAATGTCGAGTTAATGGGTGCAGCACACCAGCATGGCACATGTATACATATGTAACAAACCTGCACGTTGTGAACATGTACCCTAGAACTTAAAGTACAATAAAAAAAGAAAAAAAAAAAAAAGAACTGAAAGTAGAACTACCATTTGATCCAGCTATCCCATTCCTGGGTAATATCCTTTTTCTGATCCAATCTAGGATATCACATTACATTTAGCTAAGTGGTTTACAAAACTAAAAACTGTACTTTATTTTAATGGTATTTTAAGGATTTTTTTTGTCAGTAGAAAACCTCATTTTTTTGTATTCAGTTATGTATATGAATAAAAGCAATACATCTTAGCTGTTAGTTATAAAATTCTGTAAGTAGTTTTTCCTTGAGATCAAGCGCTTCCTCTAGTATTGTTTACTCTGTTCATTTGCTTAGCATTTTTCCAAAATAAATGCAAAAGTAAACTCGACACTGCTTATGTTTGAATTGGCAAAATGTTTGAGTATGATCTGCTGAAAGAAGGCCTCATTCTATCAACGTGACTGCCTTGGAGTTGAGTTGCCACAGCACATCAACCTACCTCTCCCCATGCCACTTAATAGGAGAATGCAGTTGAAGAGAGTAATCTATTCATCTGATTCCAACAGTAGCTCCTATTTTAGGATGAGTGCAGTGTTTTTCATAACTATAAGAATTCAAGGAGGAACTACGAGGTCATTGGGATAAAGCCTTCTTTTTATCTCCTTCACACAAGTAGAGAAAATATGAGATTTTTAGGTCTCCTAATGCCTGGACTCAGCCTTCTTTCCTGACACCAGGCTGCCTGGTGGATAATACTTGTACTCCTTGCCCCTCCTTCACCAACAAACCAGAACTCTAAGATTCCTAGTTGGACTGGAGCCCTTTGTGCATTTATGCAGGACAGTCAAAGAATCATGGAATATGATAAAATTCATGCAGTCATTAAAAATATATGTTTCTGAAGGTTTAATAAAAATATATCAGGTAAAATATACATTACATACACAAAACAATCTTTATTTTGGGAGAAAACAAAGCTGTATACATAGAGGAAAAATGGAAAGGAAATAATACCAAAAATGAAAAGTCTGGATGATAGGCTCACAGGAAGCTCTAATTTTCTATTTTTAAATTCTGCAATACATCCAAAATTTCTATAGTAGATAAAAAATAAGGAAAAAAGTAATCAAATAATGTGAAAGCAAAAATTTAAAAATAATGTGGTGGTTTGGGGAACAAAACAAGATGGGGTTTTACTAAAGGTAAGTATATACGTGATAACAGATAACACCCTGATAGGTTATCTGCCTCTTTGATGTCCCCTTAGATAGACTGGGACTCCCCCTCCAAGAGTTGCATAGACAGGGGTTGTCTCACCCACTCAGAGGCTACTGTGAGGATCAAATGAAATCAACTGAGTGGAAGCCTTTTGAAAGGCATGGAACTCCCACACGAGTACAAAAATAAATACAACAGATACTACGAACTTTCTAGTAGGGACCACATAAAAAGTGTTGCAGGCTCTGAATGATTTCATTATTTGGTTTAAAAAACAAATTGAGACCAATGCAGTGGCTCATTCCTGTAGTCCCAGCAACTCATGAGGCCGAGGTGGGAGGATGCATTGAGCCCAAGTGTTTGATGCTGCAGTGAGCTGTGATCATGCCGCTGCACACTTATCGGAGCAACAGAGTGAGACCCCACCTCTAAAAATATAAATAAATAAGCAAATAAAATAAGACAAAAAGATAAAGTAAGAATAAAGCACAGAGTAACACATCTTACTCTCAAAGCCATGGATTCGCACTTCTCTTCCAAATGTGTGCCCTGGGAGGTCTCCAGTCAAGCAAAAGAAGTCTGCACGTTTCCAGGGTCAGGGCCAAGGCTGCAGGGCTGTTATTGCTTGCCAAAGACATTGCTTTCCAAAATAAGGGTGGCTGTGTAATTTAAGAACAAATTTTTCTTTTTTTAATGGCAAGAGGGCTGAATTATTTCACGAGTTTAAACCAGATCTCATAAAATCTATCTCCAATTCCTCTATGCCATCAGTTGCTCCCTTTAACATTTAAATAGTCTCCTTTTGAGGGCACATTGGTGAAGTTTTCTTTCTCCCTGATAGACTCTGTACCTTTTTCGCTTGTAAATTCATCACCACCCAGTCTACAGCTGACAGTGGTGCAAAATAAATGCAGTAAAACAACTCCCAAGGTTTCAGAATGATTAAAAGGGTTTTACAAGGGAATTGATGAGTCAGGAATAATATGCCAGCTGAGTTTTTATTCTGAGTTACACTATACAAAGGGGCTTTGAATATTTACACTCCCAGCTTTTACAGAAATACTAGGCACATTTCGAAAGCTCATATTTATTTTTAGAAGAAAGGACAAATTAGGCTAACAATGAAGCAGGCCGAAAATTATGTATAAGTCAGAAGCATATATTAATATTTAGAATGAGGGTGAATACTTGTTGGCCAGATTCACTTTCTCAGTTTTGCATTTTTGGAAAGAGAGGAAGGAAAGTGAAGACAAACCATTTAGTTGGAGGCATGAAAACTAGGCTGTTGTTTCTTGGGCTATGTTGTTAGCTGCTTCTTTCTGTGGTTGAGGAAAGAGTAGTAATTCTGAACTTCATTTCTGTTATAATCATTTATTTTTACAGGTACCATATTCTACTTGCAGAAAAATGTTATTTTCCTTCAATCCAGGGAAATGTCTGTAGTGTTTAACACTTATTATCAGAAAATGACTATAGTTATGGTCAGTGGGCTAGATACTGCAAGACTGATGAATTTGAAAAAATCAACTTACACAACAAAACTAAAATGGGTGAATATAATTTTCCACAACAAAGAAGTAAAACGCATGATTGTATAAGGTTAAGAAGTATAAAAAATATGCTGTTACAGTTAAAATAGAAAATCTCAGTAGACTGTCTTATAAACTAGCCAGTACTCAATGTCATGATTCAGAATAAATAAAAATATGACAAGAAAGACCCATTACCAAATCTCGTCTGATGTTTATGGTCTCAGTGTCTTCAGGGAAGCTAATCACTTAATATTCCCAAGGTTTCTTTCTTCTCTTATATGACAAGATGCTAAAGGCTGTTATTATTCTTGGTATTTCAAAACAATTGCATCAATAGTTTAAAGTTTCTCATTCTCTCAATGTTTCTGAAACCAAAAAAACTATAGCTTCTGGTTTTAACCTAATTTAAATCTAAATTAAATAATCAGGGGCCTATATATTCATTTTTTACATATATGTGTGTGGGATGGGCCTTCCTAAAGTCAATGGAAAAATCAAATGAGAAGATAAAACTTAAAAAGAATAAACTTTACTTCTTAATATAAGCTCCATTGAGTTCATTGCTTTCTTTTGTAAGCAATGATACCAGGCATTTAGCCCATCCCTAAAGAACTGGGGGTCCTGGAGATTTAGCCATATCAATGCAGTCTTTTTTACATTATTAACTGAAAAACCATGGGTGCCCTTCATAGATTTTTTAAGATTATGAAACAAAAGTCAGAAGGAGCTAAATCAGGACTATAGGGTTGATGCCTAAAGATATTCCATCAAAACTATCACAACATTGCTCTTGTTTGATGAGAGGAATGAGCAGGAGCATTGTTATGGTGGACAAAGACTTTCTGGTGAAGCTTTTATGGGTGTTTTTCTGCTAAAGCTTTGGCTAACTTTCTCAAGACACTCTCATAGTAAGTAGATATTATCAATCTTTGGCCTTCCAGAAAGTCAACAAGCAAAATGCCTGAGCATCCCCAAAAAACTGTTGTCATGGTCTTTTCTCTTGACCTGTCTGCTTTTGCTTTGACTGGACCATTTCTATCTCTTGGTAGCCATTGCTTTGATTGTGCTTTGTTTTCAGGATCATACTGGTAAAGCCATGTTTCATCTCCTGTTACAATCTTTTTGAAGAAATGTTTCAGGATCTTGATCCTACATGTTTAAAATTTTCATTGAAAGCTCTGCTCTTGTCTGAAGTTGATCTGGGCACAATACTTTTGGTACTCATTGAGTGGAAGGTTTGCTGAACCTTAACTTTTCAGTCACAATTATGTAAACTGAACCAACTGAGATGTCTATGGTATTGACTATTGTTTCTGCCAGTAATTGTCAGTCCTTTTCAATTAGGGCATAAACAAGATTAACTTTTTTATTTGCAAATTGATGTGGATGGTCTGCCCCTGAGGACTTCATCTTTAACACCATCTGGTTCCTTCCTAAAATGAGTTATCCATTTGTAAACTGCTGATTTCTTTGGGACATTGTCTTCATAAACTTAAAAAAAAAATGTGATTTCACCATTCTTCCACCAAAGCTTCACCATAAGTGATGTTTATTCCAGCTTCAATTTTGGTAGAATTCACGTGGCTCTGTTAGGGGCTGTTTTCAAACTGATGTCTTATCCTTCTTCGTGCCTCAAACTAAATCTTCTTCAGACATACTATAGCAAGTTAGTATGAGTTTATTTTGCTTCAAAAAATTTTTTGCAATCCATACATAATTTTTTTCATAGTATGCATTTTCCGTTAACATATTGAAGACCCCTCGTGTGTGTGTGTGTGTGTGCGTGTGTGTGTGTATAAATATATATATTTGAGTTCTACATTGTTCTTACTTCTAACTCAATTAGGGCTCATTAACACGTTTCTGCTATCATTAGAATCCAGAGAAATAACCCGGGTGGAGACAGCTGGCTAAGAACAGGGAGCTGACTGGCTCTCCTATATTAATGCTCTAGTAAATAAAAAATTTTCACAAACTTAGCTGCTTAAAACAACATCAGTTTATTATCTCACAGTTCCATAGATCAGAGGCCTGGGTGAGCTGCACTAGGTTTTCTGCACAAGGTCTTACAAGTGTGAAGTCAAAGTGTTAGCAGAGCTGTATTCTCATTTGGAAGCTCAGTGGGAGAAGCCTGCCTCTAAGCACATTCAGGATGTTGGCAGAATGCAGTTCCCTGTGGTTTTAGGACTGAGGTCCCTGCTTTCTTGTGGACTGTTGGCCTGGAGTTGTTCTCAGCCCCTAAATGTCACTCTCAGGTCCTTTTCATGTGGCTTCCTCCACCTTCAAAGCAGGCATTTCTTATGCTTTGAGTTGCTCTGACTTTCCCTTCTACTACCAACTGGAGAAAATTCTGTACTTTTCAAGGGATCATGGGATTTGGTTAGGATCACCCAGATAATCTCTCTTTCAATTAACTTAAGGTCAGCTGACTAGTTACCTTAATTATTAATATATCTGCAAATCCCTTTGCCATGTAACAGCACATAATCACAGAGATGACATTAGGGGACCAAGATCATGACAGACATCTTGGATTTGCCTACTGTGCTCTCATAGTTAAGAGACCCAAGAATTATAATCATCTAAGAGCTGGCTTATGACTGTGAGCTTTGTCCTTGTGCAGCAGTTCTGTCATTCAGAGATAGGATGCTCAATGTCTCCTACACCTTGGCCTGAAGCTAGCGTCATTCTCATTCTCTTTGCCCTTGGGTCCAAAGCCTCATTCTGGGCCTGAAACTGCTAAGCCATCACTCACGGTTAACAGAATACCTCCTGTGAGTCTACTCCAGGGAAACCTAGTTCCATGTCCAGGAAAAATGACACTTCATGTGATGGCTGACTGACAAATACATAATATGGCTGTGCGCTCTGGCTCCCTTAGCTGGCTGAGTTTCTGCAGTGAAGGTCACACCTCTGTTTCATGTTTTATTTCAGACTTACAGGGAAATGACATTAAAGTCACTGCTGAGAGCACTGGTGAGCATGCCTTCTCACTACCGCTACCTTTGCATCAGCCACCTCATTGGATGGACGGCCTTCCTGTCCAACATGCTCTTCTTCACAGATTTCATGGGCCAGGTAATGAACGTGTCTGTGCACACACTCACTGTTACACATCATTTACTCCATTAATACCTGTTGAGGTTCCTCTGGGTTATCCTCTAAGATTGGCACAGTAAGAATGTAGGAAAGAGTACCATCAAGAAGCTGGCTTACAGACAGGTCTAGAAACATGCCACTATACCCTGGACAACTAGAGGACACTACGAAGCCTGCCAGTATTTAATCAAATGCAACAAATAGGGCAAATTGATGTAAGCTGTACCAATCATGGCAGGCTTCAAGAAGGAGGGGCAGGGCTCAGGCTGGGCATGGTGGATCATGCCTGTAATCTCAGTACTTTCGGAGTCCAAGGTGGAAGAATCATTTGAGGTCAGGAGTTCAAGCATGCAGTGACCTATGATTGTGCCGCTGTACTCCATTGTGAGTAACAGAGCAAGACCCTGTCTCTTAAAAAATAAAATATAATAATAAATACAAATAAAAAAGTGCAGTATGGTCTGGGCCTTGAAGGGTTAGTAGGAGTTAGAGGAGTATGAGAGAGGGAGAAAACATTCCAAGCAGGAACAGGAATGGCCTATGTGGAGGTGAGTCAGAAGCCGATTGACTGTAGCAGAAGATGAGTGGTGGGATTACCTAAGTAAGGTGGGACCAGCTGTAAGATGGAAGGAGGAATGTTAAGGATGCAAGAGAGCGTTGCTGAGACCTGATGCAGCAAGCATTAGATTTCTGATAGGTCCTTGAATGAAGATGTGATAGGATGGAAGGGGCGACTTGGTCATGACAGCATCAGCTCTGTACTCTAGAAAGGGTCCCTCAGGCAGGGACATTTGCTCCCCAGGGGTGGAGAAGCAGAGTGCATGAGAATGGGTTCTTACTACATTGCATTTGTACCTCAACTGCCTCCAACCTCTCTTTCAGATTGTGTACGGTGGGGATCCCTATAGTGCACACAACTCCACAGAGTTTCTCATCTACGAAAGAGGAGTCGAGGTTGGATGTTGGGGCTTGTGCATCAACTCCGTGTTTTCCTCACTTTATTCTTGTAAGTCTCTCTCTCTCCTAAGGATGTCTTCTAAAAGTTTCTGGTCTAGCACAACTTGGATTTGATATTTCTATGTGTATTCTCTACTGTTTAAAATACCAGATTCTTAATAAATCTATGGACGTCAGGGAAAACTATTACCTTAGAAAGGACCATAGGAAGCATCCTTTTATCATCATGAATTCTAGGTGTCATTTTCCTCACTGATTACTTTGCACTTGGAATCAGTGGGTTCCTGATCAAGTTTCTCTGGGAAATAAAAGGGAATCTTTACAAGATGAAGTGTTGGATGGATGAGTCCCAGCAGGTTCATGTTCTACTGGAGCAAGATCGTTGGTGGCATTTCATAGACAGGCATATCAGATTTGTAGACGACACAGAAGAGAAGCGATGTTAACATGACAGGTGACAAAGTCAGCATGCAAATGACCTTAGCTCAGATGTGTAGCTGGGTAAGTTATAGGAGCACCACACCAGGATTGGGGACATCTGGCTTTCCTTCCCAGGTGCCAGCTTTTCTGAGCCTCTTAACCTCCACTCACCTAAGTTGCAGCTATAAAGACACTGAACAAAGGGATTTCTGCTGCTGTCTTTGCATAAGTCCAAGTGGCTGGGCTACAACTCCACGGCATCTCATAGGCTGCATTGTACTTGTTACTGTGTGTGGATATCTCCAAGTTCTGTATACATTGAATTAAGTGAAAAGTCTGGCCTGAAAAACATATGCAGTTTTCCTAATTATAAAGAGCTCTTCTTCTGCAAGATTGTAAGAATAACTGACCCCCAACTCAGGGCTCTGGGCTTTGGACAGGTCCAGGGGACAGCAGGGATATGGCCTGGGTGAAGGAAGTGAGAAGAGATGGGGAGAATCCCTGTTACCATTCTCAGGGGGACTCATTCTGTCACCGTCAGCCTGCTTCTTGTGGGGAGAAAGGGCGGATGTATGTGAAGGCCCCTTCCCCTTCCGTTTACCCAGCCATAGCACAGCAGGAAACCTGCCTCAAGATCTCTTAAACAGTGAGCACAATTGGGAAAAGGGGACCTCATATAAACATGCAAGAAGTTGATGAGCCTAATAATCACATAACCACAACCTTCATTATGTTAAAATTTATGATATTCAAATAGTAGTGCTTAAAGCTTACATTTATTTAGCAAACTCTTTTTTTCCTCTTGGAGTATGCAAACTAAGAAAAATTCCAGGAGGAAGATTTCAAGCACTTAAAATAGAATGAAAGAATGCTAGACTAAAAGGGTTTGGTAAATTTTCCATCTTAAGTCCTTCATGATTTCAAGGACTGAGGGGACTATTTACTACTACCCTCATTCTTTTTTTTTTTTTTTTTTTTTTTGGTCTGTTTTTCTTCTTTTTTTAAGACAAAGTCTTACTCTGCCACCTGGGCTGGAGTGTATGGCGTGATCATGGCTCACTGCAGCCTCAACCTTCTGGGCTCAAGCAAGTCCCAGTCCTCTGAGTACCCAGGACCATAAGCACATGCCACTGTGCCTGGCTTATTAACTTAATTTTTTTTTTTTTTTTTTGGAGAGACAAGGTCTCCCTACATTGCCCAGGCTAGTCTAGATATCCCGGACTCAAGTGATTCTCCACCTCAGCCTCCCAAAGTGCTGGGATTACAGGCATGAGGCACTACATCCAGCCCTACCTTCATCTTTGTAATTTTTTTTTGACACACAAAAAAATGTGTCAATCTAAACTTCTTTTTCCTCAAGGAATCCCTACTAGATTACATTCCATCAGTCTTGTCTACATAAATTTTATGCCATTTGAAACTTTAAAGCATGTTATTTTTAGGTCACTTCTAGTTAAAAGGCTTTCTAGTTACTAAAGAAATTATTAGTTGAATAGTTTTCCAGAGTTGTATTAATGTATAAATCTATTGGATCCCTACCATTGTAAATTCAAATCAACATTTTATTTATAAAATACCAGCCAACTCTGCTCAAGGATTTTAGGGGCTCTCCATACCCAAAGGATAAAGTCAAATTCCTGAGCTTTTCAGAGTTCGGCCTAGTTCATACTTTGCCCTCTTTCATTCCCATGTCAATTAACTACCGTCAGTGACCCACTATGCAGACTTTCTCATTTCTGTGTATTTGCTGCTGCTTTTAGTTTCTTCTACCTGAACTGCTCTTCCTACTTCCCCAACTAGACAACTTCTAATAATGGTTTTAAACCCAACTTAAATATTACTTCCTCGGTGAAATCATTCAAGTTTTCTTCTCCCTGCACCTCAACCCACTCTGGGCAGAATCAATCCTTTTCTCTCCTTCCAGAGCTCATGATATTACCCTCTATTTTGGACTCATCA
This sequence comes from Papio anubis, assembly GCF_008728515.1. Taxonomy (NCBI): domain Eukaryota; kingdom Metazoa; phylum Chordata; class Mammalia; order Primates; family Cercopithecidae; genus Papio; species Papio anubis. The sequence goes on along the minus strand of NC_044980.1, from coordinate 33,196,335 downwards.
CATAACATCAGGAGCAGATTCAGTTTCTATCCATGTGGAGGTTGGCAGGACAATCTGGCTGCTAAGGTGGAGAAAGATGATAGGGACTTGTTTCCAAGCTCCTTTTGTAGACAGTAGGTACACGTATACCAATTAGAGTAACAACACTAGGTACTAAGACATGGCCAATTGTTCATACCATAATATACATTACTAGTCATAGCTGGTGCTTAAATCTATAATTTCCCCCCAGTCCTGAAGAGAGGCATTGTGTGATGATATGACTACCACTGGGTAGCAGAACCATCAGAGGGCAATGCAAGCTTGGCCCTGAAGTTCATTGAATTATCTTTGTGAATAAAGTATTATTTGCCAGACTTTCAGTCTTTGTATTGAAGTTATTTATGTTTCCAAGTACCTCTTTATCCTACTTTGCCTTCTCCTCTGCTGGCATACACACTTGGATAAGAGCATTTCCCTAATGGGTGTTGATGGTATCTTTTAGGTATTGAGACACCTTAGATTACATTTTCTATATAAATATAATTATTAAGCAAGCAGAAACTTATCTAGCTTTATTCTCATTTTTTTATTCTCAACCTTAACAACAGTCCTCCAGGCGTGGTAGAAGTTTAATAGAGGAAGCAATGTTGCCCACTTGTCATTTTCAGAGCTTTGTCTTCAATCAGTGTGAGACAGTGTTTAGTTTCATAGTTGATTCGAATGTACTGCAAACAAGGTTGCTTGTCTACAAGCTGTAAGTCCAATAATTATATGAATAGATATGGAAAGTTTCATTCTTGAATAGCCACATTTCAAGTATCTGTTATTTATCCCCTGATTCTTGTGTTCCAGGAGAATGGCGCAGGGGAGAGATGAGGAATGTGTGAATTAAAAACAACTGATTAAGAAAGGAAGATAAAAGCAATTTAGGGATTTTTCTTGCCATTGTGGAAAACCTTGTAAAATGTTTTAAAGCAGAATTTTTCATTTTTAAAAATTAGCTCTACCACTATACTGATACAAGCAAGCCAAGCTGACCTGCTAGAAGAGAAATCCAGTTAAGAGTCTGCTATCTCCAGCTCAGCCTGTCTTTGTTGCAATAGCCATAGCCACATTAATTGCATGCTTTCTACATGCTAGGCATTAGGCTGGGTGATTTCTTTTTTTTTTTTTTTTTTTTTTTTGTTTTGTGACGGAGGCTCTCTGTTTTTCCCAGGCTGGAGTGCAGTGGCGCGATCTCGGCTCACTGCAAGCTCCGCCCCCCGGGTTCACGCCATTCTCCCGCCTCAGCCTCCCAAGTAGCTGGGACTACAGGCGCCCGCTACCGCGAGGCTGGGTGATTTCATGGACACTTCATCTCACTTGATCCTGGCAACAACTCCAAAAGATGGTTTTATTATTCCCAGTTTTCAGATGAGGAAGCTGGGGTTTTGAGAAGTCAAGGAACTTGCTTATGAAGAGTTAGGGAGCCAGCAATGAGGAAATGCTGGGTGCTGTGGGAGCCCCTTACCAGCCTGGGAAGGATTGACAAGTCAGGGAAAGTGTCTTCAGATAATTGCACATCCTTTACCTCCTTCTCAGGTGTGCAGAGTCCATTCAGGTGGGGGCTTAGATCATTCTGTAAATTTTGGTTGTTTCAATTTTCCCCAACCTGACGTTGGGTCATAGGGCCAAGATAGGCCTGTGTTATTATTTTGGTCCTATGGGGCCACAGCCCAACTGATTCAGAATAACCCACACTTTTCTTGCAGCCCCAGGTTCCCATAGTTAGGTCAGCTTTTCTACCACCTTTCTGACTTCTTTTTGCTATCCAGCTGTCTGCTAAACAGTGCCAGACTCTTCTTTGTAGAAAAAAAAATCAGCCTAGCAAGGCAATTTCAAGCTGTCCTTTATGCAAAGGTCTTTAAAATGGTTCCAAAAGCCAGCTGTTTTCAACCCACAGATAAGGGGATTCTTTTGTCCCTGGCTCAGTATCAAAGGACGTCCAAAAAAGTGAATCTTCAGAATAAAGGATTGTCTGAAATTGTTAAATGTTGTGAGGCACTGCCAGCTGTAATTTCTCCCTCTCTTCTTCCCACAGACTTTCAGAAATTTTTGGTATCTTACATTGGATTAAAGGGTCTTTACTTCACGGGATATTTGCTGTTTGGCCTGGGGACAGGATTTATTGGGCTCTTCCCCAATGTCTACTCCACGCTGGTCCTGTGCAGCCTGTTTGGTGTGATGTCCAGCACCCTGTACACCGTGCCCTTTAACCTCATTACTGAGTACCACCGCGAGGAAGAAAAGGAGGTGTGCTGTCATTGAACCTCTGCCTTGGGTAACATCCAGACTCATCTGAAGGCTGGGGAGGATTTGGTAGCAATGTGTAGAGCAGAGCTGGAAAATAAGGGTTCTTGAAACGGCAGCAGTCAAAAGCCCAACCAACTGCAATCATGATCTGGTACAGGCATGCCCAGGGCAGCCCAGCTCTCTGATCCTTACTCTCAATCCCTGCTCACTTAGGGAGCTGTAGGGCAAGGAGTGTTACTCCCATTTTTCTGATTAGAAAAAGAAGGCTTGGTGAGGTGGGGAAACCAGCCCACAATTACACAGAGACAAAAAAGAGGGTCCTAGGTCTTCTATAACCACTTCATAGGTCTCCCTGGTGCACCTGCAGCATTTCTGGATACCCACAATAAGGGTCTCCCTACCTGCAGAGGTGCATGGTAGAATTTCTCGGCATTATTTGTTGAGGGTAGGAAAGTCCTAGGCAATGGAGTCCAGATTTTAGTAAGTCAGACCCCATGTGCGAGAAGGAAAGCTGGAATCATGGGTGGTAATCCCCACTTTGCTGCCCTGAGCGGAACCTGCGCCGTTTAAACCTTGGAACTCAACTAGTGAACAAGCACCTAAGCAATGCCTATAACAGAGTTGGTATTTCCACTCTAAAATTACCACCTCTTCTTATCAAAATTGCAACTCTCTTCCCATGAAAATAGGCTTATAGTTCCTTAACTGGAGCAATGATATAAAAGCTACAGAGATAACTCCAAGTTTAATCCAGCTCAGCATGAAACTGCAAAAACACTGAACACATAAACATGAGACTATAATTCTGACCATGTTTTTCATCATTTGATCTGGCAGCAGGGCAGAGCCACACCAGGAGTAAAAACATTTCAAAAAAGAGTTGTGGCTTTCCTCATCCCCAGGCAAACATTGTCACCAAGGTTTTAGTGCATGACAGGGATGTTGCTGCTAATGGGATAGTTATCATAAAAAACTGTCCCTCCAAGGAGAGTGTTACATGGTACTGGAGGAAGAAAACCTATGCTTCAAGCTCAGAGACACCTGGATTTAAATCCTGCCTCTTTCACTTGGAAGCTGCGTTACACTGGAGATGTTATTTATTTGTTTATTAGGTAGCACTTAGAATGAGTTCATTTTTAAGTGAGATAATATATTCACAATGATATGCAAAACTGCACACTGCGTGCTCCCTTTACCATTTACTATCTCCCTCCAACCCCAACGTGTTACCACTCTTACTAGGTTTTTTGTTAATCTTTCCAGCATTTTTAAATAAAAACCAAGCAAATGTAAATCTGTTTTCTTATTTTCCTTTCTTATTCGAAGATGAGAGTTTTTCAGCATAATGCTTTTTTTTGCCTAATAGTGTAGGAAATCATCATTTAAGCTCGCAGATCCTCAGTTTCCTCATGAGGCAAATGGAAAGAATGTTATTTACCTTAGAGAAAAGCAAACAAGATAGTGGATGAGCTTAGTGTGGTGCCCCCTAGCACCTGACAAAGACTCAAAATATGATAGCTAGTATTATAATTGTTACCATGGGGGGAATGATAATAACATGTGCATCTAGGGAGGTGTTGAGGTTGAAATAAAGTAACAAGTAAAAAAAAAAACCCAGGCCCAGCACATAAGAGATGTGCCACAAATGACAAAGTTATCAACCTGTTCAGACCAAATATCAAATATTAACCAAACATTATATTAATCAAGTAGCAACCATATTTTAAAAGATTGAAATGCCTTTTAAAGTTGCTTCTCTTAAGGACATCAGCAATTCAACATCCTTCTTAAAATCTTTGAATTTTTAACACTAAGAAAGGAAAAGAATAAGATATTTATTAAGTATCCACTACATTGTATTGATTATGGCCCACCACTTGTTTTTGTACAGTCTGTGAGCTAAGAATTCCTTTTAATTGTTTAAATGATTGAAAAAACTTTCAAAAGAAGCTTAATATCTTGTAACAAGTGAAAATTACTTGAAATCAAATGCTAATACCCATCAGTATTCAGTTCAGTTCCACATCACCAATTCATGAAAATTGCATAAAATCAAATGCTAATAGCCATCAATATTCAGTTCAGTTCCACATCACCAATTCATGAAAATTCCCTGAAATCAAATGCTAATAATGTCCATTAATCTATATTGGAAAGGCAACTCAGCTCCACATTGCCCCTGCTTTTGCACTACAAGAGTAGAGTTGAGTAGTTACTACCAGGGCTGTATAATCCACAAAGCAAAAGGTATTTACTATCTGGTTGGTCACAGAAAAGTTTTGCTGACTTGTGCCCTTAAATGACAGTTCTTTGTAGGTCAAATGGTGTTTCTGTGCTTCCTTTGCAGAGGCAGCAGGCTCCAGGAGGGCATCCAGACAACAGCGTGAGAGGGAAGGGCATGGACTGCGCCACCCTCACCTGCATGGTGCAGCTGGCTCAGATCCTAGTTGGAGGTGGCCTGGGCTTTCTGGTCAACACAGCCGGGAGCGTCGTCATTGTGGTGATCACAGCATCTGCGGTGGCACTGATAGGCTGTTGCTTTGTGGCTCTCTTTGTTAGATACGTGAATTAGGTCAATAAAGAGACAATGACCCTAACCTCAGACACAGAGAAGCACATGGCAGGAAGTTAACATTTTCTGCAGCTCTGAATCTTAGCGTCTGCCCATTGGACGCCCAGTATTGTGATTTCAACCATAGAATCTGCCCACCTCTCACTTTAAACCAATCCTCTGCACAACAGTCCCCATATTTCAGGCAACGTTTGTCTGGACTATGCCTCCATGCATTGGCGGCAAGGGGTAAGTGTGGGTGGTAGCGCCTATACATGCCTTTCTCATTGCGTCTCAGTGCAGGGGTAGGGGAGAGGCAGGAGCTGCTTTTCACAGGGCATTGCAGGTCTTTCTGAGACCTGAGAAGCAGACAAATTCCACATATGATGCTTGGATGTGTTCTATGAAGTGATTTGATTTTTTTTTTAGCCAAGGGTTCATATATATTGGGGAGTCATATATTTCATCAAATTCACAGATATTCAAAATATTGTTAGTGATCTATTCTCTGATATTAATTTATTCATATTTAATTTGCTCATGATTAATTCCTATTACTTTATGATACCCCTGACAAGTCTACTCAACATCCATGCTGGAGGATTCATCGCTTTAAAGTAGTTCATTTCATTGACACAGTAAAAGTATTTCTCTCCAGTCTGCACCTTTGTTTTGTCCTCTGGATTTGATATAAAAGTCTTTCAAAAAACAGCCCCCTGTTTCTCCTATGATCTTCTCTTCTCCAAGCTAAGCAGTTTTTCTCTAATCATACCCCTTCGACTGCTTTCCCCATGATGAGGTTTTCAGCAGCATTGAGAGGCAGCATGGTTTAATAAAAATCATGTTTTGGAATCAGCTGGTTTTGAATCCTGACTTTGCCACTCAGCAGCAAACTATGTAATCTCCCCAAGGCACACTTGCTCATCTATACATTTGGGATAAGAATTGCTATCTCAGAGAGTTGTGATGATTAATAATACATAACATTGGTTCAGGCATGGTGGCTCATACCTGTAATCCCAGCACTTTAGGAGATCGAGGCAGGGGGATCCCTTGAGGCCAGGAGTTTGAGACCAGCCTGAAAAACATAGGGAGACCCTCTCTCTACAAAAAATACTTTAAAAATTAGCTGGGCATGGTGGTGCATGCCTATAGTCCCAACTTTTGGGGAAGGTGAGGCGGGAGAATTGCTTGAGCCTGGGTGATCGAGGCTGTAGTGAGCTGTGATTGTGTCACTACACTCCACCCTGGGAGACAAAGTGAGTTTTGGTCTCAAAACAAACAGACAAATAAACATTAAAACACAAACCATGACATTTATGGAGTCTTTACCACTATTCTAAATGTTTTAATGTTAACACAGCAATTGTGGGAGTGGGTGCTGTTACCACTCTCCAGTTTTTAGATAAAGAAATGGAGGCAGAAAGATATAACTTATCGGAAACCACATAATTATTAAGTGACAGAGCTGGGCTTTGAACCCTGCCACTTTGGTTCTGCTGCTTCCTGTATGGACAGCACTTAGCCTGGTGTCTGGCACTTGATCAGAGCTAGTGATTGTCACTAGTGTTAAAAGCTCATTGTCCTGTTCCCCAGTCTTAAGTATTTGCCTACACAACCTTGGATGTACCTGACCAGTGCAGAATACAGATCTGCCCACATGTTTTTATAAGTTAGAAGAATTGTGTGGTTCCTCTTCCTACTTGATCTAGGGTCTAGTAGAGTAGTCATTGCCTCAGCTCAACTTGTAACTGACCAAAATCTTTGGTGCTGGAAGCGAATTTGGAGAAGGGAAATGAGCTGTTTTTGAGAAATGGGAAATTTGGGACTTGGTGTGTTGCTTCTGTGCATCCCCTGCCTAGGAGAATGAGTGGATTCAGTAGCATGGCCAGGCCCCTGAAGTGTCAACTCATTTGTAGCCATCCTGAGAAGAGTAGGCCTGCTCTGGTTGTTTCTTTGCTGGGCTTTGGGTCTTCCTTCACACAGCTTCTCACAGGGAAAATTTGGGAGTGAATGTACTAATATAATACAGGAGGACCTGATTGGAAAGCAGAAAATGAGAAGGGAGCAAGGCTTGGAGGGTGATAAGTAAAAGAGCATGCTCAAGCCAGAGAAGACAGCCTAGTTGGGTCTGGAAAGCACCAGCGATCTGGAGAGAATGGGACAGACACTCTGCAGGAGCCTGGATAAGGAGCCCTTCTCATTTTCTGCTTCCCAGTCAGGTCCTCCTGTATTATACTAGTACATTTACTGCCCTTGCAGGGTCCAGGGCAAGAGCAAGAATGCAGACACATGATCCACAGCCCATCCCTCTTCACTGCTTCCCCCACTCTTCTCTCTACCTAGGCAATGTAGAGTCCTTGTGTGCATGCTAGCATCAGCACATGCACAGTCTCCCACCTGCCGCCACCCTCTACCGCTCCTGCAAATGGCAACCCTTAGTCACCTAAGGGTGGACAGACTCAGTGGCATGGAATTCCCTCTGGAGGATAGACTCAAGAAAGAACCCATGGATTCCTTGTAAATAGACTCAGGGCCATTTGGACAAGAAATTTCAAGGTCTCAGATACCCAAGCATAATCGAGCAGGTGGGAGGACTGGCGGGGCACAAACTCCAGAAGGCCCTGTGGGTTCCTTGCCATGTGGGGAGGTGAAGGGGCAGAGCAGGGTCCTCTAATGATGACACCCAGACCAGGGGCCCTGGCTGCCCAGGTCTAAGGACAGTATCTACCGAAGTCAGCCAGCCTAGGAGCACAGAGCCATTTGTTGTCATTCTGTGCTGCAGCCTCCTTCTCCTTCCCAGCCTCCCCAAGGGTCTCAAAAGGCAGTGGCATCCCTGATATTTCACACGCACTCTCTTTCTCCTTCTGCTACTTGGGCTTCCACTTTGTTGCTGCAATTCTACCAATGCCTCCTTTGTGTTTAAAGAACCCACTCTCTGCAGCTACCTGGTTCTTATATCTGTGACTGAGGCAGTGCTAGTGGTGTGGAGCAAGGCATCTGAACCCCCCCTGTGGATCTGGCCACTTCTGGTGTATATGTTGGGAGAACAATGGAGGGCAGGGGTTTATGCTAAAGTGGCCACTTCTTCCTGCCCCCTGCTCAACTTCGTCACCTGCAGGACATGCGGCTTCCTTATCCAGGCTCCTGCAGAGTGTCTGTCCCATTCTCTCCAGATCGCTGGTGCTTTCCAGACCCAACTAGGCTGTCTTCTCTGGCTTGAGCATGCTCTTTTACTTATCACCCTCCAAGCCTTGCTCCCTTCTCATTTTTTGCTTCCCAATCAAGTCCTCCTGTATTATATTAGTACATTCACTCCCAAATGAAATAATCTCATTCCTTTTATAGAATATATACAAAACTACCACTTCTTCTTACTCCACCCTCCCATCCTCCTGCCATCATCCATCCTGGAGAAATAAGTTCACGACTCACTTAGGCCATCAGGGAAAACGCCTGCTCCCAACCCCATAGTGTTGGATGAGGATAAGTAAATGCTCAGGGAACCTCACGGCACATAGCTCTTAGCATTAGGAAAGAAACAGCGACAAGCCACCTCTCTTACTTTCCCTACTTGTACTTGGCCTCTGCAAGGTTTAGAAATGGAATCCTCTCCGGGGTTCGGTGTTTATTTCCTGCCCATTTCTCCAGAAACTGTTCTGATGTGTGAAGATTTGAAATGAATAGAAGGGCCAGCTGGAAAGGTGATCCATAGCTGAGGGCCATCTTATTGAACCCCCAAGAAGTGAAATGTAGTCATCCCTAACCAACCACAGGGCATACATGCACGTGCGCACACACACACACACACACACACACAAATATGCAAATACTCATTGAACTCAGCTCCCTTGAGGTTTGAATGAGTAAATGTAATCCAATTTTCAAAGCCTTTAACCACATTTGGGAATCTAAGTATTTGTTCTCAGTATACCAATGACATATTCTTTCTGGCAAAAGAAATTTCCTTTCCCCAGACAAATAAAACTAGTACAAGGATGCATACTCTCAACAGAAATCCTGGGAAATCCTGCAAGAGAAGAGAATACCTACTACTTTGTTTCCTGCTTCTGATGTTCCCAACCAAGCATCTGACATTCCAACATTAAAGCTTTTAGTCACCACATTTTATTAGCGTTGAATATCCTCTCTGCCTCCGAACCCACCACTGCCATTCTGCCTAAACTATGCCCATATATCTAGACCTATCTCAAATATTATTTTGACCAGAAAGTCTGATCTCCCAGCAGGATCAACGTTTCCTTCCTTTGTCTTTCTTTTTTTCAGCCTTACTTTGACATTCAGCTCATCATTCCCTGTCTTATCTTGCTTGTGCTCACGGCTGTCTGTCCTTTTACATGTGGAAGTCAGAAACATGTCTGGTTCATGCATATCACCTCAGCACCCTGCACAGGGGCTGGCACACAACAGCCACTCGAAAACTAATTGCTGATTACAATTGATCTGACCATTTCCTTGGTGACCCTTTTGTCCTTGTGGTAGATCAAAGTCATGATCTATGATCCCTCCTGCCATGTTCTCAGAAGCCCCGTGTTTGAGATTTGGACAAAGTGACCCTTTTTATAGAGGTTATTTTTTTTTCTATTCCTCCAGCTCCTTCTCTTCTGTTTTTCTAGTGCTCTTAGTGGCAGATGCACATACTTCAACACCCTTTCCTAAGAATTCTGAGCTACCCACATATTATTCTATTGTTAAAATTGAAATGGCAATTTGCTTTGATAAGAATCTCTCATTAACAGTCTATTATCCGTGTTATAGAAGGATCTCCTACTATGCAAATGTTAGTTTTTTCCCATGTTTACTTTTTCATGTATTTTGTATTTGGGGGACTTTTGTGGAACTTACATTTCAGTCTTTGTTAGCCCAATTGCTATTCAATGTCTATATCAATAAATGTTCTTCCCAAAGGGTGAAAAAGAAAATGGACTACTTCAAAACAAACACACCGTTCAGTTTTCTAAACAAACTGACTTCACAAGACTGCTCAGAATCCAGACTGGCACCTTCTGCTTTTGTGAGAAGCCATGAATGTTTAGTCATTTCAGTGTGTTTTGCAATCACAAAAAGCAGATCAGGGGAAGTGGGAGTTGTAGATCTCACATTTTGAGCCCTGAATCTCAGATACTGCAGAAAAACTTTTCACAACACTTCTAAACAATTCTACTATTCAAGAGGCTCTTTAAACAGACCTGTTTTTATGAATGGCTATTTATTACATTAAAACAACCACCCCAGTGGGTGCCTGCATCATTGGTTTCTTGACCCCAAACCAGGTTGCCACAGAGAGTAGCAGTACCTCTATCAAAGCCAGCAGATGGGTGGGTAGACTGATGTTTGATCCCAGTTCTCAGAAGAGCCTTAAGAAAGGACTTTGTGAGGGTTTAACATCTTAAGCTCCTGTGATCAGAACAGAGTCGACATGAGACATGTGAGGCAATCTTTAAAGACAGCTCCATAAACTGTCTGGAGGCTGGGAAAAGAATTTGTCATGCATGCTCAATATGTAAAGCACTCTTTAGAATAAATGAAAATTGGTGATGGTTTTGTCCGATGGGAATTCCTATTTCCTACCTTCTCTTGTCAATAATATAAGTAATAAAGAAACCTACATCTGAAATTCTGGTGATACCCTCAGAACAGTTTCTCCAGTACTCTGTTCCCTTTAGAACATAGTACCTGAACCTACCATTTTCTTTCCTACCCCACACCTCCGTTTGAGAGATCCGACCCAGCTTCTAGGAATTTGGTTTCCAAGATTCCGCTTCCCCTGCCCCCCGCCCCAATTCCCCTTGCACATTTCTGCGGCATTTCTTGCTCTTCTATCTCAGCCTAGCAGGAAAAAAAAAAAAAAAAAAAAAAATTACTGAACCATCCCTCTACTCGCTGGTCCAGGGCCTCAATCAAAGGAACAGCTTGATTCCCAAAGCGTGGGAAGGGAGGAAATGCAGAAGTGCCCCCACTCTTCCCAGTAGAGCTCTTCAAGATGCCTCTGGGCCCAGCTCACCGGCAGCACGCAGACCAGAGTGCCTACAGGCACCCAGCCTGCTCTCAGAGGAACTGGAGCGCCCGGGCTTCCTCCTCGCAACGCTCCAGCGTTCCACTTCCAATTCTGCTACCAAGTGAGCATATAAGCCCCCTTTTACCTTTTGGGGCAGCAACCTGAATAAATTTCCTTAACCAGCCCTTCTAATTACACTGCGTCCGCTCCCTCCCTCAGTGACGCCGCTCCCCAGAGAATCGCTCTCCCAAGCTGGTGACAGGTGTTATCCCCCTGCTAACGTCTGAGCTTCGGGGCTGTGCAGCTAGGTCGGGCTCAGTGTGTTCCCGCTGGCCCAGTCCGGAATGATAATCGTCATAATGACTCCATGGGAGGTGGCTTTCCTTTGCCGTTTCTCCTGGGGACGCATCAGGATGGTCAGTTCTCTTTCTTAACTCCAAAAACGTTTCTTGCCTCCTAGCTCTAGATTCCTGGGGCAGCCCCGCAGCAAGTAGGACCTTGGTGTTGCTGCAGTCTCGTTAGCCAAGGCGCAAAGGAGACTTTGTGGAGGCGGCTGCACTCTCCGCAGAAGTCGCAGGAATAAACGGGCACAATTGTCTGCGCATCATTTGGCTGAGCCCCACTCCCTGTGCCAATTTCTCTACGTTTTTGCTGCTTCTCTCCGCTTCTGGGCGCCTTCACACTGCCCAGCGTGGGAAGAGTAAGGAGAGGCTGTGGGGTGCGGAGCAGAGGTTGGCGGTCTGGCCCGTGGGGCTCATCTCTGCCCCTTTGCCAGCTTCCTCTCTCCACCTGATTTCGAAGCATCCCCTCTCCAGAGAAGGTCCTCCGGTCTATCCACAGGCTCCTCCTCCATGCTCTGTCCATCCTCCTCTCACCTACTTCTTAAATGCTTCCCCCCCGCCCGACTCTGCCCCAAACCCTCCTTAATCCGTTCCCCTCCTTCACCGCCCAGGGAAGGCCACCTTGCCCCGACGGCGTGCCCTGGGCCTGAGGCCCGCGTCAGTAGGCAGAGCTGCTGGGCAGCAGGTCGTAGCGCCCCCCGCTGTAGACCACGACGCCAGGTGGGTAGTAGAGCAGGTCCGGCTCCGTGGCCGCGCGGAGCGGCGCCAGGGCCTGCAGCCCCTGATCCTCGGGCTCCGGCTTGGTAGTGGCGGTGAAGGGGCGCATGCTGGTAAGCGAAGGAGACGCGATGCGCCACAGCAGGCTCTTGAGCGCCTTGCGGAACTCGCGGCGCACGAGGCAGTAGAGGATGGGGTTGAGGCAGCTGTTGGAGTGCGCCAGGCACACGCTCACAGGGAACGCGTATACCTGGCACAGGAAATACTCCTGGCTGAAGGGCACTGCATTGAACTTGATGAGGATGCTCCAGGTGGTGAGCGCCTGGTTGGGCAGCCAACACAAGAAGAAGGACAGGACAACGATGGTCACTGATTTGGTCACCTTCGACAGTCTCCGGGCGCTGGCTCCTACCGGGCCTCCTCTGGCTACCGCGTCCCCTCCTTCTGGCCCTGCTACGCGGCGGTCGGAGATGAAGCGCACCAGCAGCAGGTAGCACAAGCTAATGATGCCCAGCGGCAGCACGAAGCCCAACAGCACCTTCTGCAAGTGGTAGAGGCCCAGCCAGAACTGCCTGTCGCGGCCCAGCAACTTGTCCGGGAAGCGCACCAGGCACAGCTCCTCGCCCATCACCTTGACCGTGGTGGAGAAAATGGCATTGGGCAGCGAGGACAGCGTGGCCAAAGCCCAGATGCACACACACAGCGCCTTGGCCGAGAAGCAGCAGCTGTCCCCCAGGCTTCGGCCGCAGCAGTCGCCCTGGCCGTGTCCTCGCGTCCGGTGGCTCTTCAGAGCAGAGGCCACCGAGTGGTAGCGTGTCACACTCATGGCAGTGATGAAGAAGACGCTGGCGTACATGTTCATGGACGTTACCATGGACACGATCTTACACATGGCCTTGCCGAAGGGCCATTTGAAGTCAAGAGCATTCTCCACCGCCCAGAAGGGCAGGGTGAGCACAAACTGAAAGTCCGTCAGTGCCAGGTTGGTGACGAAAAGGTTGATAGAGGACTTGCGCCAGCCCTGCATGTTCTTCATCAGGTAGAGCACCAGCAGGTTGCCCGCCAACCCCAGGGCGCACACCACCCAGTACACTACGCTGATAAGAATCCGCACCCGGGACTCGGTGTCCACGCTCTCTGCCCCGCCGCTGCCCGGAGGATGTCCTGGCGGCGCGCCGTCCGGCAACTCCAGCCCCAGCTCCCACCACAAGTCCGGAAGCTGCAGCGACGCGTTACCACTCGTGTTGGCAGCCTCCAGAAGGTCCGGGACCAGACTGAAGAGTTCTGCTAGCTTGTCCCCGCCTGCTGCCTTATTCATGGTGGCCATCGCGGCTGCATCGGCCATCTGCATGCGCAGGTACCTCTAGGTCACGTTCTGGGGACGGTTTACCCCGGTGTTGTTCCCAGGCTAGCCTGCGGGACGTGCGTGGGAGCTTTCAAAGTAGCTGCTGAAGAGAGAGCCCAGGAACTGGGTACTAAGCGCGTCCTGCTGCGCAGCGAACCGCCCTGGACGCAGGAGTTGAGCTCAGCGGCTGCTTTGGAGCAGAGTTGAGGAGCGCAGCCCATAAGGGAAGCACTCGGCGTCCAAGGGTTCTCAGGCCAAGCTCGGAGTCCCTAGGTCCTTATGTACAACGCAGACTTCCCCTCTCCGTGTCCCGCGGTCACTGGGGCATTGGCACATAACTCCCACAGTCGCTCAATTTTGCGATTTGGGGCCGCTTGCTCCCTTTCAAATACCTTTGTCGGTTTCCTCTGGGACTGCTTGGATGAGGTTTCCGTCCTTGGAGAGAAAGAGATCGTAGAGTTCCATCCACCTCGCTCTGTTGCCTGGAGGTCAGTGGGTGTCTGCGTCTTTCTGAGGTTGTCAACTCCGGGTGGGTTGCCAGCGGTGCTCACCAGTTGCAGTGGCACTTGCATGGCCGAGGCGGCGGGCCCCAAGGAGCATGCGTAATCCGGGGGCGCCGCGAGCGGCGCTTTCCGAGGTGCTGAACCCAGCCGCGCCCGCGCCGCGAGGGAGAGCTGAGTGGCAGGCAAAGCCCACCCGCCAGCTCCCGTTTCCCTCCCCAACGTTTCAGCAGGAGCAGTCTTAAGCCTTTATTTTGCACCCGCAGGAGAAAGTCAATTTTGACGTGAGTTTCCTCTTTCTTATTCCCAAACATTATGATTAGAAGTTTTTTTTTCTTTCTTCCTCACTCCCACTTTATCACTGGAATTATTCCATTTGGTGAGAAATGGTTCCAAAAATATGAGCTATCCTGCTTACTTTCCTTCTTTAAAGTAATAACAGTGGCCTCTTTTCATGCTCAAATGAGATGATGGGTACTTATTGGATACACAAAGGACAGCTCCACCTCCCAGCTTTAATTAGCTGACCACTTATGCAGTGTCTGTGTTTGTCAGGATTTTCAAAGGGTCTTCACATGGCAGAAGTCTGGGTTGAAGGGTTGCCCCTACTTTAATGTATTCTGAGAGGTGACACAAAAACAGAGCGAATAACTGATGAGCCTACTTCACAGAAATTAAATGCCCTAGGCCCAAAGCGCTTCAGCAAATTGTCTGATCACATACTGCCCACAGTCTTCTACCTAGATGCAAATAGAATGGAGGATACCACTGGGCTGATCGTGAACCACCAGCCCTCCTATTTCCAGTACTGTTAGCATCAGGATTCTTTTTCAGACATTTTTCAGACTAATGGAAGTACATTCTAAGGACTCTTCCGAGGGAATGAGTGGAAATCATTTGAATTATTTCTCAAACTACAGTCTACATAAATGCCAGGTCAATCGCTCTGGTGTAAATTACACTTTTAAGGATTTACTTTAAAATTTTGAAATGTTTTCCCTTGGTCTGGGACTAAACTGAAACCAAAGTGTCTTAAGCATAATTGTCCTCACTCCTGGAGTACTACAGAACTCCCAGCTTTACTTAAGGAGATAAAGAGGATGCAACCTTCAAGCTGAGGAGATAAGAAACAGAAAAAGAAAGAAAAGAAAAGAAAAGAAAGAAAAGGAAAGAAGGAAGGAAGGAAGGAAAGAAAGAGAGAGAGAAAGAAAGAAAGAAGGAAGGAAGGAAGGAAGGAAGGAAGGAAGGAAAGAAGGAAAGAAAGAAAGAAAGAAGGAAAGAAGGAAAGAAAGAAAGAAAGAAAGAAAGAAAGAAAGAAAGAAAGAAAGAAAGAAAGAAAGAAAGAAAGAAAGAAAGAAAGAAGGCAGGCAGGAAGGAAGGCAGGAAGGCAGGCAGGAAGGAAGGAAGGAAGGAAAGAAAGAAAGAAAGGAAAGAAGGAAAGAAGGAAAGAAAGAAAGAAAGAAAAGAAAGAAAAGAAAGAAAAGAAAGAAAGAAAGAAAGAAAGAAAGAAAGAAAGAAAGAAAGAAAGAAAGAAAGAAAGAAAGAAAGAAAGAAAAAGAAAAGAGAAAGAAAAGAATCTTGATTCCAAAGGACGTTTAGCCCTGAAAAGAGCACACACCTTGCTACGGATGCTGCACTGCTCTGTCCGCCCACTAGAGGAAGTCAGGGCTTTAGTAAAAACCTAACCAAACGAAAACCATCTCCTTTGATCAGTTCTTATCTGGAAATGACCCCTTCCCTGAGGATTCCTCCCGAAGCACAAGTTATTTCTTTGGGTGACTATTACCCTGATTTTAATAGTCTCTCACACTCAGTTTTGACTTTATTTTTAACTAGTTATTTCTCCATAAAATTTATCTCTCTCTTCATCTCTGTCTCTGTTTCTCTTTTCTAGTATTTCAAGGGGTTACTGAAACACAAGAAAAGCTGGGGCATACCCTGAAAGCTCTCTGCTGTTAAGTTTTTGGTATGTTCACACCAATGACCTCCATCCCACACATACACAGCTTCTCAGTGCTTCTAGACACATCCAGGAATATATCTACTTGATCTGCTCCAAATCACATGTACATATTCATACTTTGTGAAAAAATTATAGGGGCCTGATTCAATTCATCTCACATTCATTGGCCACTTACTCTTGCCAGGCACCGAGACAGGCTGAAAGACATAAATCCTCTATTTTGATCCTCTCTGGGATTCTTAATCTAGATGAGTGTGCAATCTACAAGTGTCTAAGACCGTATTTTTTTGTTTAGTTTTGTGATGACTAAGTTGTCTAGAATGTAATGATTCATGCCAGATGAGTGGACAATAATTTTAGCTCTTTTACTATTTCCCTTTTATATTTTTTAAGGAGTGGGTAGGTAATAAATAGTTATACTTTTATGGGATATTCCAGTTTTAGGTGTTTTGGGAGGGGGTTTTCTATGTTGGTATTTAAAGAAACCATAAAGGAGGAAGGGTGCAGAGCTTGTTATGTTACATATGTGGTCTGTTTCTGTCCCTCTTCTTACCAAAATTGAAACCACACTGTGATGGGGGCCTGGAGGAAAATCAGCAGCAAGAAATTGTCTCTCATTCACAGTGGAAGAGTATGGGATCCTGAAACCTTTTCCTGAGCTTCTTTTGTGTTCCTGAAGCCATGTGGGCCATGGGAAGCCATGAGGATAGCATAAAATCATACTGTAGCATGTAACCACTGGGAGCCCATGAGAAGGGAAGAAATCACCTGCTTTGGTCCAGCATTTTGCAGAGGAGGCTTGAAGAAATGAAGGAGTTTACCAAGGATCTCACCACTAGGAAGGAGCCATACCAGGTCTAAAACATGGTCTCGACTCTTATGTGATGTCTCCTGATCCATGCTCCATTTCCCAGTTTGGATCTAAGTCTTCCACATTTTTGTTTTTCGACAAAGGGGTGGGTGGTAGGCTGAATAATGCCTCCCCACACACACACAAATATGTCCACATCCCATTTCCCAAGCCCTTGGATGTTACTTTATATAGCCAAAGGAACTTTGCAGCCACTAGAAGCTAAACTAAGCAAAAAGATGGATTCTCTCCTAAAGCCTTAAGAAGGGACCACCTCTTCTGACATCTTGGCTTTACTCTAGTGAAACTAATTTTGAACCTCTGATCTCCAGAACTGTGAGAGGATAAATGTGCCTTCTTTTAAGCCATGACATTTGCGGTCATGTGTTATAATAGCAATGGAAGCTAGCACAGGGTGGGCACACAAGTCTGGTTTGAACATTACCTAATGGGAAATGGAGCAATTCTGATTTGAACATGTTGGTTAATCTTAACACCAACTTTGTGCTAGATACTATGTCATGTACTAGAGATTTAGTGGTAAATACTATCTACCAGAACTCACATTCTAACAGATGAGAGACACATATTAAAAATTTGAATTCTGGGTTGGGCACACTGTCTCATGTCTGTAATTTCAGCACTTTGGGGTGTTGAGGCAGGCAGATCACTTAAGGTCAGGAGTTCAAGACTAGACTAGTCAACATGGTGAAACCCCATCTCTACTAAAAATACAAAAATTAGCTGTGTTGGGGGGCACACGCCTGTAGTCCAAGCTACTCTGGATGATGAGCAAGGAGACTTGCTTGAGCCTAGGAGGTGGGGGTTGCAGTGAGCTGAGATCATACCTCTGGACTCCAGCCTGGGCAACAGAGCAAGACTCCATATCAAAAAATTAAAAAAAAATTCAAATAAATTTTATGATTATAATTACTATAAGAAGGAAAACAGAGTAAAATAGAAAGTTATAAAACCATGTGCAAGCAACTAACTTTCAACTATTTACAAGCATATTTATCTAATTATAAGATTCACGTCTTTTCAAATTAAAGATTTTTAAGATCAATATGGATTTCCAATTGCTATATGTATATTTAATTAATAATATTTTTTTCTCTAGAAAGCTGTAAACAAAAGGTTAAATGGGGGTGGGGTGGGGGTAAGGAAAGGGGAAGAAAGAGGACTTTGGGCAGAAGGAACAGCCTGAGTGAAGGCACTGGGCAGGAAGGAGCACGATGCTTTTGTAGGACAGAAAGAAGATGAAGTGCCTACAACACAGGGAGACAAAGTAAATAGTACTAGATAGTCTGGTGACATGGGCAGGTGTCAAAAAATTTCCAACTGCAGAATTTTGATCTATGACTTTGGAGTAATGGAGGACATTGGAAAATTTTAAGCAGGGGAGCAATGCAATCAGTGTTGCATCAAACCATCACTCTAGATGTAGTGTGATGAGTAGACTGGAAGGGGCAGAGCTGATATAAATCAAGACAATTAGGAAGCTATAGCAATAGTTCACGAGAGAGATGATTGTACTTCAGTCTACAGGGATGCGGGGCAGAGTGAGATTTAAATAGGCATTTAAGAGACTGACTTGACAGTACTTGGAGGTGGACTGCATACAAAGAAAGGGTGAAGGTAAGGAGAAATTAAAAGCTTTCAAGTTTTTACCCTGAGCATGTGGGTAGGTAGATACGCAGAGCAAGTGAGGTGGGGGAAGATGACACATTCAGACTGGACATAGGAGAGTGTGAACGCCCCAATCAAATTCAGATGTCAAAAAGACAGTTGAATACGTGAATCAGTGATTCAGAGAAGATAAAAATATGTGGGTCCACAGCATATAGATTATAATTGAAACTTTAACATTGATGAGACTGTCTAGAGAAAAAGTGTAGAGTGAGAAGGAATCTCTTGTTAAACCTGGGGGAACTCTGAGACTGGACTGTCTGGCAGAGGGTGGAAGGCCTGTTGATGATCATTGCTACATGTATATTTAATGACTAGTCTCACTGTTTCCGACAATGAGAATTAGAGTTAGAAAGGAGGAAAACTAGGAGCCTGTGACATGTGAACCCTGAAAATCCGAGACAGGTCTCCGTTAATTTAGAAAGTTTATTTTGCCAGGGTTGAGGACACGAGCCCATGACACAGCCTCAGGAAGTCCTGATGACATATGCCCAAGGTGGTGGGGGCACAGCTTGGTTCTATACATTTTAGGGAGACTTGAGACATCAATCAATATATATAAGAAGTACATTGGTTCATTCTGGAAAGGCGGGACAACTTGAAGCAAAGGCAGGAAGACTCAAAGTGGGGAGGGAGCTTGCAGGTCACAGACAGGTGATACACGAAGGATTGCATTCTTTTGAGTTTCTGATTAGCCTTTCCAAAGGAGGCAAATCAGGTATGCATCTATCTCAGTGAGCAGAGGGGTGACTTTGAATAGAAAGGGAGGCAGATTTGCTCTAAGCAGTTTCCAGCTTGAGTTTTCCTTAGTGACTTTGGGGGCCCAAGGTACTTTCCTTTCACACATAGAAGCCAAGAAATAAAAGAAATGTAGGGGAAAAAAAGCAGGGGCTGTATCTAATGCTGTGTCTAATGTGAGGCCAAGGAAGGCAAGAAAGGAGAAATGTTCATAGGATTTATGGACATGGAGACCATTGAAAACCTTGGGGCACTATTTCAGGAGGCAGACACTGGGAGAGGAGATGCCAATGAAACTAAAAAGCTATTCTCATTGATTTCTAGCAACCAAAGAAACTGAGTCAACAGGAGAGACAAAAGTTTATCTCAGTTCAACTGTCAAGTCAGTGACAGAATTAGAAAGGGATTCAGAGATATTGACTAACATTTCACCCTTTGGTTTATTAACTGACTCTTTAATTGAGTCAATTGACTCTTTAATTGAGTCCATTAACTGCCTAACAAATCAAACAGTTTGAGCCTTTGGGGTCCTCAGGCACCACAGCTAACCTAAGCAGTCACTTTAGTCTAAATTAAAATTTCTCAACCTTGAAACTATTGACATTTTAGGCCATATAATTCATTGTTATGTGGGAGGGGCTCTATTGTATGCATTTCTGGCCTCTACTTGTTAGATACCAGTAGCAATCCCAGATTTTGTCTTGTCAGACAACCAAAACTGTCTCCAAACATTACCGAACGTACCCTAGAGGCAAATATCTCTTCCTTCCCCAAGGTTGCGAACCACTGGGCTAAACATGGGTCATTTGTTAGAAATGGAAATGGCAGGAGACTGTGAAAGAATCTTTCGTTAATCCATTCTCACTTCTAGGAAAACAATTCAAGGGACCTCCCCTTTAGGTGGGAGTTGGAAGTGTGTACATAGAACAGCATGTTATATTTTTTATGCTACATACACACCCCTCTGAGCATTGGTGCAATGCATCCTTTTAACTAGAAATCCCCATCCTTTCTCTAGATGCTCTTCAGTTAAGCTAAAGCAGAGCTTGCTAATTTCTTTTAAATAGATGAGCAAACCTCCCTTGGGAAACTTCAGAGGCTCTGGCTCATACAGTATGGCCAAGACTTCCCTGACATTGCCTGGATGGAAGAGAAGTTCAGGAAAACCGGACCTTGGCACATTGGCGGTTCTGATGTCCACCCTCAGTGGAACAGTTTAGTCCTGTGGCTGCTGGATGCCGCCTCCATCACCGCTGTGCTAAGGAAGGCTCTGGCACACTCAGGGGTCTGTTCCACAGCCTGAGAACATTGTGCTGCTGGTCCTCCCGAGCCCATTCTGCAAGTCAAGGAAAATACAAACAGACACGCGTTGTACCTTTGGAACTTTGTTTTCAAAGGTTCTCCCAACTAAGATGTCTCCCAACTAAGACGCAGGTTAGACTTCTCCAACAGTCATTCTAATTTAATAGGGACTTTGAATATTGAAAAGAGAAGCCCAGGGATAGGGCATTCTTAATTGGAAGTAAGAAATCTGGGGTCTGACACCAAGTAACCAGATAACGATACCCCAGTCAAATGACAGTGTAGAAGGCCAAGTCTCACCAAACACAGGCCTCCGTAGCAACTCTTTCAGTACTGACTGAGTGGTTAAGTTCAAATGAAAAGCTAGTGCCCTTATACAAAGGCTGGTATGTAACAAAAGCCCATCAAGAATTTTGCCTAGGCCTTTCCTGGGCCTTAAAGCATGACAAAATAATGAAGGGATTCTTAACAGGACCCATTTAGGATTAAACAAGTTTTATCGTGGGGCTGAAGATACTCCCCAGGCCTCAAATAAGTTTGTTTGGGGATCTGAAGAAACTCCTCAAGCCTCCATAATTTAGTAGGAGACAAGATACGGGTAATCACCCCAGCACCTGGTTCCATTTAGATTAAGTAAGATTATTGAGGCTCCAGAGAAAGGTCTTCAAGACTTAGACTTTAGTTATAGATTAAAAGAAGTTAATCACTTATGTCTTTAGATGAATGCACACTTACAAGTAGACAAATAGCTTAGAAGGTATATAAGCTCTGGAAAACTTGGTGATTTTGAATTGATCTGGTGATAATTTGCAGACCTTCTCCCTGTTAACCGGTTACAGAAATAAAAACTCTCTTCTCCCCTAGTTCATTTGCGTCTCATTATTATGCCATGAGAAATAGAAGCCCGACCCTCAGTTTGGTTCCGGAACAATGCTTCTGGGTCTCAGGTTCCTCATTTGTATAACGAAGGAATTGAGGTTCTTGAATATTCTGGGATAGACACTGAGTCGGTGACATCAGAATCAACCAGAGCTTGCTAAAAAATATGGGTTGCATTGCTCTTCAGACCCCGGATTCTGATTCCAGTGGATTGGAAAGGAGCCCAGGAATCTACATTTCAAACATTCTTCCAGGTGATACTATTTTTTTCAAGTTTGAGAATCTCTGGACTAACTTTTATTCTAGTTCTAACACACTATGTAAACAAATTTTAAATCTCAAAGAATTAATCTGCAATGATGGTTTATCATACACTGCAATTGGAAGTAAAAGAGATACAGAGAAGGGGATACTGAAGCCCAACAGGTGATATCTCTTCATTGTTGGACTATGAGGGTCACGTGCTCTGGAGGTACATCAGGCCATGAATACGAACCAACATGAGACCCAAGCTAAAACTGATACTGTCTTTGAAAAATTATAACTGAGGAAATTATGACAGTGAAAGAGATCAGACCTTGGTGACCCCATCTTGCTTCTAACTTTTAAGCTGTCCTTGCTCATTCCTGGGCATAGGCTGAACTAGCTTCTGGGAGGCATTCAGTTTATGATTTGACTCTGAAACAAAATTGAAAACAGCCCTTTCCAGAAAAAAAAAAAAACCCTCCTTGCCTTGGGACCAGTCTGCCTTCATAGGACTAACAAATTAGCTACAAGAGTAGAAATTATGGTTTAAGGGTTATGCAGCTTCTGGTTGCAAGAGTCTGAATCTCCTCCAATTGCTGATGGGGATAACATCACTATTGTAAAACTTAGGATCACTGCTTGAAATATTTTGCAGACCCTGTACTTGATGGATCAGCTGACACCACCTAGACTTGATCTGTCTCAACCAGTTCTGCAATCCCACCCAGGAACAGAAGACAGGAAGCAAATCTCACTTTGACCCCCACTATGATTCTATCTCTAACCTAACCAATCAGCACACCCCACTTCCTGAGCCCCTACCCACCAAATTATTTTTTAAAACTCTGATCCCTGAATGCTCAGGGAGACTGATTTGAATAATAACAAAACTCTGGGTCTGCTGCAGAGCTGGCTCTGCATGAATGACTCTGCATTGCAATTTTCCCTTCTTGATAAATTGACTCTGTCTAGGCGGTAGGCAAGGTGAACACTTTGGGTGGTTACAGGACCCCAGGAGACCCTGTTCCCAAGTGTGACCCTTGGAGACTGCTGCTGGAATGCTAACACACATTGAATGTACTTGATTTTTTGAATCTGTTCTTGACAATGAACCACAGATCATGTGCAAGAATTTATACTATTGCTTAACTAAGCCTGTGTTATGGAACCAAAAAATCCTTCTTCCTTTTTTGAGATGGAGTCTTGCTCTGTCACTCAGACTGAAGTGCAGAGGCGTGATCTTGGCTCACTATAACCTCAGCCTCCTGGGTTCAAGCGATTCTCCTGCCTCAGCCTCCCGAGTAGCTGGGACTACAGGTGTGTGCTACCACACCTGGCTAACTTTTTGTATTTTTAGTAGAGACAGGGTTTCAACCTGTTAGCCAGGATGGTCTTAATCTCCTGATCTCGTGATCCGCCCACCTCACCCTCCCAAACTGCTGGGATTACAGGCATGAGCCACTGTGCCCACGTGCCCAACCTAAAAAATCCCTTTTCAAGTGACTTCTTTTCCAAAAACACTTAAAGATATTTTAGATCACTTATCTTAAAAGTATGGTCCATAGTTTACTCAAACAGGATCTAAAAATTTCAAGGAGTGAGGCATCACAGTCATGGTCAAATACCATATCAGTGTACTGTTAAAATATTACCAAAATCTTACTGTATAAATTTCTACTGAAAAATTAGGCTGGTGGATAATTTGATGGTATTGTTCAGGAGGATCTACTTTGTGGAAAAATAAAAAGAGAAGATTTCTTTCTCCATAGTCTGGTTTTGTTTTGTTTTGTTTTATGTTATTTTTGAGACAGAGTCTTACTCTGTCGCCCAGGCTGGAGTGCAGTGGCGTGATCTTAGCTCACTGCAACCTCTGCTCCCGGGTTCAAGCAATTCTCCTGCCTGAGCCTCCCAAGTAGCTGGGATTACAGGTACCTGTCACCATGCCCCGCTAATTTTTGTAGTTTTAGTAGAGACGGGGTTTCACCATGTTGGCCGGGCTGGTCTTGAACTCCTGACATAGAGATCTACCCGCCTCGGCCTCCCAAAGGGCTGGGATTACAGGCGTGAACCACTGCGCCTAGCCCACGATAGTCTGGTTTTAAATCAGCCACCACTTGCTTCCCCATCCTCACTCATTAATCTGATTGTCAAGTTTTATCATTGTGGATGCACACATGTCAATCTGTTTTCCCAGCTTGGTGCCTTTGCTAAAAATGTTCCTGTGAATGTTTTCTCTTTTCCCTCATTTCAGTGTGTTTCAATCTGACCTGTACTTTAAGGCAAAATGCTACCTTCTTTGGGAAGCCTTTCCTAATTTCTTAAGAAACAGGTAGGCTGGGGGCAGTGGCTCACGCCTGTAATCCCAGCATTTTGGGAGGCCAAGGTGGGTGGATCACTTGAAGTCAGTCAGGAGTTAGAGACCAGTCTGGCCAAATGGTGAAACCCCATCTCTACTAAAAATACAAACACTAGCTGGGTGTGGTGGCAGGCACCTGTAATCCCAGCTACTTGGGAGGCTGAGGCAGGAAGAATTGCCTGAACCCAGGAGGTGGAGGTTGCAGTGAGCCAAGATCACGCCATTGCACTCCAGCCTGGGCAACAGAGAGAGACCCCATCTCAAAAAAAAAAAAAGAAAAAAAGAAACAGGCATGATTTTTTTCCCCCTCTCAATCTTAGAACTCTCTATTAGCATGTCTCTTAAGGCAGATGTCCCTATGTAAGGAGTGCTGTGGCTCTTTCGGTATATTTCTCATCTCATTTCAAAGGGTATCATCTTCTTGTGGACAAGCCATATATCATCATCGTGGTTGCTTGCTCTTAGTGCTGTGCCCAAATCTTTCACATGTGTGAGCACAGAACAGGCTTGTTGACTGGAGTTTACATTCAGGTGGTATACTCTTAGGAAGGCAATCCAAAAATCTGTAAAAGGTAACTTACAAGTTTCCCCTAACTATCCGCTCACATAGAATATCCAAGTGTAACGCTAGGGGAATTGACATTTTAAAATATTTTATTTTTGCCTAACCTATACCTGCATCTAGCTTAAAGCCACCTATGTATTAAAGCAAGGGTGAATTGAAACCATTTAAAATACTGATGCCCAGTGCCAATCTTAAAACAGTTAAATCAGAAGCACTTATGGAAGGGTAAAATATGAAAATTTGCAGTTCCCCAATGGCTGAGTCCTCTATATTTCTTCTGCCCATAGGCACATTCAGATATTTTGACCAATTCTTTTGCTATATAGCTCAATAACTCTAGTTGATATGCTTATATTGCTACTCTATGTTTTCATTTTAGGCATTGTTTTTCACTTCCTGCTGTAGAAGGTGAGTAGCCCTTTTTCTCACACATTGCTCTTTCACTTCTAATAACATTCTAACACCTCCCCATTTGGTTCTGCTGTACTTTTGAAAGATCAATATCCAGCCTTTATACTGTAATGACTTTACTAATGATTGAGCCATACAGTATATAGTAATTTTTTTTTTGTTTTTTTTTTTTCTTGCACAATGTTTTGTCTCCATTGAAATTAGCAATTATCCTGGTTTGTTCAATGTAATGATCACTAAAGTATCCTCAAACTGTCTTTGAACTGTGAAAAAATCTTTTCTCCATATCTTAAAAAACATTAGGTTCTTCCCTATCTGAGGATATTAGCCTCTCCTTGCCTGAAGGAACCATGACGTTCTGCCCTGAGGTTAGGGCCTTGCAAAGGGCTTTTGGTCATCCTAAGGACTACCTCTACTGTTTAATCAGACCAAGTCCTGGCAGGCCCCAGGGAGTTTGGGAATACTTTAGTGTGACACATGAAGAAAGTATAGTATACACAAAAATAATTGCAAGTTTATCAATGTTATTGATGGAAACTGAGAACATTTATGGAAATGGATCCTAAGAGTGCTGGATTATGGTGGAAGAAATATAATGTTGGTCTGGTCACATTTGTTGATATGAGTACAGCATGCAGAGATTCTAGGTTTAGTATGTTAGTTCAAGCTACAGGAAGTGGCTCTAACAGTATACTTGTTTGTTGGCTGAAACATGGATCTAGAAGTATCCTAGACAAAATAAAACTGAAATGCCAGAAATTTTAGAAATATCTCAGTACACTACAAGGGACACTATCCAGAGGCTTAGGAAGATAGGCATGGTAAAGTAGATTTACCACGTAAGATCTGCTTACTCATCCCTAACTGTGTGTACTCTTTCAACAAGGCAGCAAGAAATACATTCATGAGGGGACCCTGGGCATCTTTGAAGACCTCTGTGGAGTTGTTATCAGTAGGCCAGAAATGCAAATGGGAACTGCTGTCATTGAACTAGACTCCTCGAATTCAATGGAGATATTGGTATTCCAGGGTGGCAGGGGCCCAGTGGAGGCCCTGAATTAGTAAAGATGAAGTAGGAAAGGCATGACAGTATGTAGCAAAGTGGAAGCAATGATCAGAATGGTTTGACCTATGACTTCAGTGCTAATTGACCATTGTTTCTAGGACTGAAATAGGGAGACAACCTTGTAAGGTCTTACTTGATATGTACAAGCAAAACATCATGAAACTTTGTGAACAGAGGCCTAACTTGAATCACGGTAACAGAGATGTTATCCCTCAAATAATTACCAGACTTGAACCAGTTTATAGGTGTGGAGTCCCTTGGATGAAGGGGAGGCCAGGTACCTTTAAGGAAGAACTGTGAAAAATGGCCACAAATTTGTGTTGTAATCATTCTCTTTAGCTTTCACCAAAAGAACTTGCATTCATTTGCCAGTGTGACTTGGAATAGAGGAGAAGAAATAGCTAGACTTTGGCTGTGAATTGACACTAATTCCTAAAGACTCAACATTGCATCGTGGGCCGCTAATCAGAGTAGAAGCTTATGGACATCAGGTGATCAATGAAGTTTTGGCTAAGCTCTGTCACATGGTGGGCTTAATGTGTCCCCTAAACCACACTGTAGTTATTTACTCAGTTACAGAATGAATAATTGAATTACTCAACAATGAGTAGA
This sequence comes from Papio anubis, assembly GCF_008728515.1. Classification (NCBI taxonomy): domain Eukaryota; kingdom Metazoa; phylum Chordata; class Mammalia; order Primates; family Cercopithecidae; genus Papio; species Papio anubis. Next base: position 33,169,911 of record NC_044980.1, on the reverse strand, counting down.
ATTCCTCTATTTGTTCCCTGGTCCATGGAGTGAGGGCTACTGTGGTAGGAAAGACCAAGTAGAAGCTAGTAGAGTGGCTTCTCCCCACCAAAATAGTAAACCAAAAGTCATACCACATACTTGGAGAAATCCTGCAGAAGTTAGTGTCATCATCAAGGACTTAAGGGGTGTAGAGGTGGAAATGAAACGGCAACCATTTCTGTGTATGGCAAGAGGCATTGTTGTATCTTGCTCACATTTTAAGTAACCTCCATGCTACTTTATTGGCATTGGGCAGCAGCTGGGATTTCAGCTCTTCCACTTTCTACCATATCTCTTTCTTCAGCTTTTTTTTGAGTCCTGGGCCAGGCACATGTGCAGCTCTGTAGCAAAAGGTACCAGCTTCTTCTGTAGGTCATCTGCATTGTCAGTTCTGGAGGTAGTGAGAGGGATTTTACTAAATTCAAGTTTGTCTTCATGGGTTCCAGCAGAAGAACAGTTTTTTAAAGAAGAAGAAGACAGGGCAAGTGAATATGCCTGAAAATGATTCAAGGTTCTTTTACTCCAACTCCAAAGAACATTTGGCTGATAGATTTAGGCAGATCCTTCTAGCAGGCAAAGAGCAAAGAACCAAAGTCAGCTGTGCATGGGAGAGGGAGAGACATATGAAAAGACTGTGGAAACAGCCTAGGAGGCCATGCTTGAGAATTTGGATTGCACTTACAACACAACAGGAAGCCACCAGAGGGATATATATAGGTGCAGTAGATGCTGTTTGTACCCTGCACATCTCACCTCAGCACATGCAATTTCCCTGTTTGCTAGTTTGAATTTCAAGTGCCAGCTCTGGAGACTGTTTTCCCCCAGGCCTTTCTGTGGCAGTCAGAACCTTCCTTGCATGTTGTGGGGCAGCCTAGAGGTGGTGGAAATTTAACCCTCTACTCTTAACTCTCAGGGGAGCTTATAACCAATCACTGATGGGAATTGATGTATAAATATCCTGGCTACCTTGCTTCTTTGGCAGAGCAACTCTGATGTGTGCTTACTCTGTTTCCCAGAGTTTAGAGATAAACCTTTAGTTGGCAGAGTGGAAACTTGCTTGACAATATACGCTTTATTAGATTTCTTCTCTATCTCACTTCTCCACTCCACTTGTAGTGTTATCTGAAGTCATCTTCCAAATAAACTACTTTCACTTGAATTTTTGGTTCTGGATCTGATTTGGGGAGAGTCCAAATTAAGATAGCAGGAACATTGTGGAATCCAATTTAAACTGTATAAAGATCATACTAATTGCTGTATGGTGAAAGATTGTAAGGCAACCATGGTGTGGGCTGGGAACCTAGAAAAATGAGGAGTTGTGAGGCAAAAGCATTAGGTAACCTGTAAAGGAAAACCTATCAGATTAACAGCAAATTTATTAGCAGAAGCCCTACAAGTTAGAAGGAATTGGGGTCCTATCTTTATCAGGCAAGAATTTTGTATCTAGGAAAAATTAAACTTCATGAATGAAGGAAATATACAGTCTTTTTCAGATAAACAAATGCTGAGAGAATGTGCCACTACCAAGCCAGCACTACAAAAAATGCTAAAAGGAGCTTTAAATCTTAAACCCTTGAAGTACTCCAAAATAGAACCCCCTTAAAGCATAAATCTCATAGGACCCATGAAACAATAACACACGTGCACACACACACACACACACACAAAGAGGTATTCAGTCAACAGCTAGCACAGTGAATCAAATAGTACCTCACATCTCAATACTAACATTGAATGTAAATGGCCTAAATGCTCCACTTAAAAGATACAGAATGGCAGAATGGATAAGAATTCATCAACCAAGTATCTGCTGTCTTCAAGAGACTCACCGAACACATAAGGACCCACATAAATTTAAAGTAAACGTGTGCAAAAAGATATTTCATGCAAATGGACATGAAAAGTGAGTAGGAGTAGCTATTCTTATATCAGACAAAACAAACTTTAAAGCAACAGCAGTTAAAAAAGGCAAAGAGAGACATTATATAATGATAAAAGGACTTGTCCAACAGGAAAATATCACAACCCTAAAGACATACACACCTAACACTGGAGCTCCCAAATTTATAAAACATTACTACTAGACCTAAGAAATGAGATCGACAGCAACACAATAATAGTAGGGGACCTCAATACTCCACTGACAGCACTAAAGAAGTCATGGAGATAAAGTCAATGAAGAAACAATGGACTTAAACTATACCCTAGAACAAATGGACTTAACAGGTATTTACAGAACATTCTACCCAATAACTGCAGAATAGACAGTCTATTCATCCACACATAGAACATTCTCCAAGATAGAACATATAAAAGGTCACAAAACAAGTCTCAATAAATTTAAGAAAATTGAAATTACATCAAATACTCTCTCAGATGACAGTGGAATAAAATTGAAAATAGACTCCAAACAGAACCCTCATGGTGGTGCAAATAGATGGAAATTAAATAACTTGCTCTTGAATGATCATTGGGTCAACAATGAAATCAAGATGAATATTAAAAAGTTCTTTGAACTGAACAATAATAGTGACATACACTGTCAAAACCTGTGAGATACAGCAAAGACAGTGTATTAGTTCATTTTTATACAAATATGAAGAAATACCCAAGACTGGGTAATTTATAAAGAAAAAGAGATTTAATGGACTCATAGTTCCACATAGCTGGGGAGGCCTCATAATCATGGTGGAGGCAAAGGAGGAGCAAAGGCACCTCTTGCATGGAGGCAGTCAAGAGAACATATGCAGGGGAACTGCCCTTTATAAAACCATCAGATCTTATGAGACTTATTCACTATCATGGAAACAGCATGGGAAAAACCTGCCACCATAATTCAATTACCTCCCACTGGGTCCCTCCCACAACACATGGGAATTATGGGAACTACAATTCAAGTTGAGATTTGGGTGGGGACACAGCCAAACCATATTATTCCACCCCGACACCTCCCAAATCTCATGTCCTCACATTTCAAAGTGATCTCTTCCCAACAGTCCCCCAAAGCCTTAACTCATTCCAGCATTAACTCAAAAGTCCGCAGTCCAAAGGCTTATCTGAGACAAGGCAAGTCCCTTCTGCCTATGAGCCTGTAAAATCAAAAGCAAGTTAGTTACTTCCTAGATACAATGGGGGTGCAGGCATTAGATAAATACACTCATTCCAAATGGGAGAAATTGGCCAAAACCTAGGGACTACAGGCACCGTACAAGTCTGAAATCCAATACAGCAGTTATTAAGCCTTAAAGTCCCAAAATTATCTCTTTTGACTCCATGTATCACATCCAGGTCATGCTGATACAAAAGGCAGGCTCCCATGGCCTTGGGCAGCTCTGACCCTGTGGCTTTGCAGGGTATAGTTCCCCTTCTGGCTGCTTTCACAGGCTGGCATTGAGTGTCATGGCTTTTCCAGGTGCCATTCTGGAGGACAATGGCCCCCTTCTCACAGCTTCACTAGGCAGTGTCCCAGTGGGGACTCCTACCCCACATTTCTCTTCCGCACTGCCCTAGCAAAGGTTCTCCATGAGGGTCCCACCCCTGCAGCAAACTTCTGCCTGGACATACAGGCATTTCCATACATCTTCTGAAATCCAGGTGGAGTTTCCCAAACCTCAATTCTTGACTTCTGTGTACCTGCAGGCTCGACACCATGTGGGAGTTGCCAAGGCTTGGGGCTTGTATCCTCCGAACCTATGGCCTGAGCTGTACCTTGACCCCTTTAGCCACAGCTGGAACTGGAGCAACTGGGACACAGGGCACCAAGTTCCTTTGGCTGCACACAGCAGTGGGATCCTGGATCCAGCCCAAGAAACCATTTTTTCCTCCTAGGCCTCCAGGCTTGTGATTAGAAGAGCTGCCATGACGACCTCTAGCATGCCCTGGAGACATTTCCCCCATTATCTTGGCTATTAACATTTGGCTCCTCCTTACTCATGCAAATTCCTGCAGCCACCTTGAATTTCTCCTCAGAAAATGAGTTTTTCTTTTCAATCGCATTGTTAGGCTGCAAATTTTCTGAACTTTTATGCTCTGCTTTCCTTTTAAACACAAGTTCCTATTTCAAACTATATCTTTGTGAATGAATAAAACTCAATATTTTTAGAAGCACCCAAGTCACCCCTTGAACACTTTGCTGCTTGGAATTATTCTGCCAGATGCCCTACATCATCTTTCTCAAGTTCAAAGTTCCATAGATCTCTAGGGCAAGGGCAAAATGCCACCAGTCTCTTTGCTAAAGCATAGCAAGAATCACCCTTCCTCCAGTTCTCAACAAGTTCCTCACCTCCATCTGAGACCACCTCAGCCTGGACTTTATCATCTATATCAGTATCAGAATTTTGGTCAAAGCCATTCAACAAATCTCTAGGAAATTCCAAACTTTCCCACATTTTCCTATCTTCTTCTGAGCCCTCCAAACTGTTCCTACCTCTGCCTGTTACCCAGTTCCAAAGTTGCGTCTACATTTTTAGGTATCTTTACAGCAGCACCCCACTCTCTGCAGTACCAATTTACTGTATTTGTCTATTTTCATACTGCTATGAAAAAATATCCAAGATTACATAAGTTATGAAGAGAAAGAGATTTAATGGACTCACAGTTCCACATGACTGAGGAGGCCTCACAATCATGGTGGAAGGTGAAGGAGAAGCAGTCACATGTTACATGGTGGCAGGCAAGAGAGTTTGTGCATGGAAACTGTCCTTTGTAAAACCATCAGATCTTGTGAGACTTATTCACTATCACAAGAACAGCATGGGAAAACCCACCCCGATTATTCAATTACTTCCCACCAGGTCTCTCCTATGATATGTGGGGACTATGGGAGCCAATAATTCAAGATGAGATTTGAGTGGGGACACAGCCAAACCATATCAGGTGGTGCTAAGAGAAAAGTTCATAGCCTTAGATGTCTACATCAAAAAGTCTGAAAGAGCACAAGTAGACAATCTAAGGTCACACCTCAAGGAACTAGAGAAACAAGAACAAACCAAACCCAAACCCAGCAGAAGAAAAAAAAATAACAAAGATCAGAGAAGAACTAAATAAAAGTAAAACAAATGAAATACAAAAGATAAATAAAGTAAAAAGCTGGTTCTTTGCAAAGATAAACAAAATCAATAGACCATTAGCAAGACTAACCATAAAAAGAAGAGAAAAGATCCAAATAAGCTAAATTAGAAATGAAACCAGAGATATTACAACCAATACCACAGAAATATGAAAGATCATTCAAGGCTACTATGAACAGATTTATGTGCACAAACTAGAAAACCTAGAAGAGATGCACGCCCGTTAGAATGGCAATCATTAAAAAGTCAGGAAACAACAGATGCTGGAGAGGATATGGAGAAATACGAACGCTTTTACAGTGTTCGTGGGAGTGTAAATTAGTTCAGCTATTATGGAAGACAGTGTGATGATTCCTTAAGGATCTAGAACTAGAAATACCACTTGACCCAGCAATCCCATTACTGGGTATATACCCAAAGGATTATAAATCATGCTACTATAAAGACACGTGCCCATGTATGTATATTGTGGCACTATTCACAATAGCAAAGACTTGGAACCAACCCAAATGTCTGTCAATAATAGACTGGATAAAGAAAATGTGGCACGTATACACCATGGAATACTATGCAGCCATAAAAAGGATGAGTTCATGTCCTTTGAAGGGACATAGATGAACCTGGAAATCATAATTCTCAGCAAACTATCACAAGGACAGAAAGCAAACACTACATGTTCTCACTCATAAGTGAGAGTTGAACAATGAGAACACATGGACACAGGGAGGGGAACATCACACACTGGGGCCTGTTGTGGGGGTGGGAGCCTGGGGGAGGGATAGCGTTAGGAGAAACACCTAATGTAAATGACTAGTCGATGTGGCACATGTATACCTATGTAACAAACTTGCACGTTTTGCACATGTACCCTAGAACTTAAAGTATAATAAAAACAACACCACCACCACCAATCTCAAAAAACTTAAAAAAAAAAAGAAAACCTAGAGGAGATGGATAAATTCCTGGAAATATACAACCCTCCTAGATTAAACCAGAAAGAAATAGAAACTGAACAGACCAATAACAAGTAGTGAGATGGAAATGGTAGTAAAACAAATTGTCGACAAAAAAAGTCCCTGACCAGATAGAATTCAGCTGTGACTCTATCTGGTCGTGGACTTTTTTTGTTGGTAATTTTTGCTGGTGAGAATATAAACTAGTACAACTGCTATGGAAAACAGTGTGGAGATTCCTTAAAGAACTAAAAGTAGATCTACCATTTAATCAAGCAATCCCATTTCTGGGTTTCTACCCAGAGGAAAAGAAGTCATTATCAAAAAAGATACTTGCACATGCATGTTTGTAGCAGCACAATTCATAATTGCAAAAATATGGAACCAGCCCAAATGCCCATCAATTAACTAGTAAATAAAGAAAATGTGGTACATTTATACCATGGAATACTATGCAGCCATACAAAGGAATGAAATAATAGCATTTGCAGCAATCTGGATGAAGTTGGAGACCATTGTTCTAAGTGAAGTAACTCAGGAATGGAAAACCAAACAGTGTATGTTCTCACTCATAAGAGGGAGCTAAGCTATAAGGACATAAAGGCATAAGAATGATGCAGAGGACTTTGGGGACTCAGGAGAAAGGATGGGAGGTGAGTGAGGGATAAAAGACTACACATTGGGTGCAGTGCACACTGCTCAGGTGATGGGTGCACTGAAATCTGAGAAATCACCACTAAAGAACTTTTACATGTAACCAAATACCACCTGTTCCCCCAAAACCAACTGTAATTTTAAAAAAATACCAAAAAGTCCTCATCTTATAGTTTCAAGATGTTGTGATCAGGAGATATGTCTGTTTAAAACGTAGGAATAATCATTATGTCTAAGAAAAGCACTCTGTGGCATTTTTAAAGGTAAATGTTCTGACCTTTAGGTACTTATAATTAGAGAGAAAATAAAGTGACATGAAAAATTGAGTAAATATATAAGGTTACAATCCAAAAAATGTAACATGTAAGTAATGTGAAAGTAAAGGCTAGGATGTAGGTTTGGAGGAGCCTATAGTCACATGGATAGTTTGTTTTGGAAGACTGTAGTATGGAGGAATAATTTATGTGGATCTGGATTAGAGGACAGAAAATCACTCCTGGAGTCAAGTTAAAGAGGAGATATATAATCAGAACTTCTAGATCCTGAAATTTTACATGCAAAGTGGGTTTTCAGATAGGAAGGAAAAGAATCTATTCTTTCAAGACCCCTTTGGTTTATGTGTGGCTGCCCCTCACACTGCATTACTTCTTTTTAATCTACACATATGACAAATCTTTTATCCTACTACAATTGTGACTTGAGTTCTTACATATACAAAGTAATGCCTTAGGTGTTTGGACATATAACAATGACAACAATGATACAATATGGATAATAATAGAAGCCATGATGACCATTCACATTTATTGGGACACTTTATTAGTTTTATAGCCTTGTTGTAACAAGTTACTACACACTGAGTGGCTTAAAACAACGGAAATTTTATTCTCACAGTTCTGGAAACTACAGTCAGAAAGCAAGGCATTGGCAGGGTTGATTTCTTCTGGAGGCCCTAAGGGAGAACCCATCTGATATGGTTTGGATGTTTGTCCCCTCCAAATCTCATGCTGAAATGTGACTTCCAATGTTAAAGTGGGGCCTGGTGAGAGGTGTTTGGGTCATAGGAATGGATCCTTCACGAATGGCTTGGTGCCCATGCCATGGTAATAAGTGAGCTCTTGATCAGTTAATGCATGAGGGAGCTAGTTGTTTAAAGGAGCCTGGCACCTCCTCCTATCTCTCTTGCTCCCTCTCTTGCCATGTGACACGCCTGTTCCCCCTTTCTTTTGCCATGGGTACAAGCGTCCTGAGGCTTCACTGCAGAAGCCAAGCAGATCCTAGTGCCATGCTTGTACAACCTGCAGAACTGTGACCCAAATAAATCTCTTTTCTTTATATATTACCCAGCTTCAGGTATTCCTTTATGGAAACACAAAACAGACTATCATACCGTCCCATCACTCCAATCTATGTCTCTGACTTCAGATGACATAGTCATTTCTGTGTGTATCTCTGTGTCTCTGTTTTCTCTTTATATGAGGCCATCAGCTGAACTAAGGCGCACGATAATCCAATATGACCTTATTTCAACTAATTACATCTACAAAGACCTTATTTTCAAATAAGGTCACATTTATAGATACCAGGGGTTAGGACTTGAACATATCTTTTTGGGGAGCACAATTCTACCTACCACAGGTAACAACTGTGTACACTGTGCAAAGGGTTTCATCTTCATCAGCTCACCTAATGATCACAACCAGTGAGGCTGATACCCTTATTATCCCAAATCTATACTTGCAGTCCTTTACCTCCAGAACTCCAGAGTTGTCTATTCAATTGCTACTTGATATTCCCACATGGTTGCTGATTTTCCTTCAGATTTCTCAATCTTGCTTAGTGGCCTTACTATTCCCTTATCTGTGTAAGCTAAAATCCCAAGAATGATTCTTTATTTCTCATTTTCCTTTATACCAAATCTAACCCGACCTAGTAGGTTCTGCTAGCATGGTCTCAAAAAATTCTTTTTTCTTGAATCTATTTACTTCTCTCCATTTCCACTGGTAATACTTTGTATTAGTTACTGTTTGCATAATAACAAATTACATGAACACTTTATGGCTTAAAACGATGAACATTTATTATTGCACAATTTCTATGAGTCAAGAATCCAGGTGCAGCATATTGCTGTTAGCTCAATGTCTCTCTCTCATGAGGTTGCAGTCGAGCTATCAGTTAGGGTTATGGTTTTATGTGAAGCCTTGACTGATAGGCAGAGGAAACTAATTCTAAGCTCACTCACATGGCAGGTCTCCATCTTTCACCCCGTGGGATTCTCCTCGGGCTGCCTCGCAGCGTGACAACTGGCTTCCACCAGAGTGTGTGATGTGATAGGGAGACAGTGCTTAGCAAAGAAGCTATAGTCTTCTTATAACCTCCTATCAGCACAGACACTCCCAATACTTCTGCCATGTCGTCTTCTTTAAAGGAGAGTCCACACTCAAAGAGGAGGGGGCCACACTCAAATAAGTCCAGTCCACACTCAAAGAGAAGAGGGCCACACAAGAGTGCATGGGTCACGGGCGACATCTTAAACGCTGCGTAGCACCGCAGGGCAGGATATCATGATAACCTAGGAAAACAGGAGTTGGAGGGAAATATCTAAGCAGATATTTCAACAACTACGCAGTGCTGGGGCAACAGAGATTGAAGTTCCAATCTGTTAAAGTGGAAGGGCACAAGTAATTTGTCTAAGCTTTTGGTTGAAACTCCAGAAGGAATACATCCTAAGGGTAAGTTCTACACCCTACTCTCAACAAACAGAAAATATACACTTTTTTCAGGTATACATAGCACATTCATCAAAAGAGACCACATGCTGGGCCAAAATCAAGTTTCAAAAAATTTCAAAGGATTGATATCAGACAGAGTATGTATTTTGTGCACAGTAGAATTAAACTAGTAATCAATGAAAGAAGGATAAATAGACATCCCTCAAATGTTTTGAAATTAAGCCACACATTTAAGCAACCTATAAGTGAAAGAAAAATTAACAAGAGAAATTAAAAAATATTTTAAACTAAATCATAATAGAAATGTGAAACGTCAATATTGGTAGGTTGCAACTAAAGCAGTGCTTAGAGGGAAGTGTAGAGTTGTATATGCATATTTTTAAAAAGATGAGAGGTTAAACATCTAATCTTCCAAATCAAAAAATACTGGAGGAAGACAAATAAACTACTTACATAGAAAAAAAAGAAGTATGAAAATTTTGAAGATAGGAGCAGAGTAATACATGGAGAGTTTCTGCAATGTCAAGTATTAACCTTCTAGTTGCCAGATGATAGATGCTTGAAGGGGATCTCAGGAGAGGATGAGAGCAGCCTGGGGCAGGGGTTACTTAGTGCTCTCGGGGCAGTGGTTAACCTGTAAGTATGAAGACATATAAACATTTTTTAAAACTAATACTGTTAAATTCCCTCATACCAGTGGAATATGAATATGGGGTCTTCTCAATATGGTCCACCCTCTATTATATCCTTTTGTCAACCTTTCCCCACCAGCTGCAATACCAAAACACTGAATTGTGCTGACACTAGCCCACTGGTCATTCCCTACATTTTGAAGCAATCTCCCTCTCTTCTTTGCCTGCTCCATCACTCTTTTTGCTCAGATAGACATTTTTCTTCTGTCCCTGTTGTCTGGTAAACTACTAATTATTCTCCAAGATTCAACTCACACGTTGTTTTTTCTTTGAAGGATTCTCTTATTCCCAATATTCCCTAGACAGAATGAATTAGTCTTTCTGTGCTGCCATTGAACTTTGCATGAATATTTATTATAGTACCTATTACTGCCTTAGACATACACAATAATAAATGATCACCCCTTCTCTAAACCGAATACCTCTTGAGTACTGTAGTCATATCTCATCCACCTTTGTATCCCCAGCTCCTGACATATGCCTAGAAAATCATATGCAGCTTGAACCTATGAATGAGACATTAATTCCATTTCTTTCCTAACCACTAACACCCACTTAATACAGAGAATGCATTTACAGTTAGAATACCCTGCAGTAACCTGTGAGCTCCGTTTCAAATGCTTCTCTGGTCCTCTCCACATTCCTCACGCTCACAACCTGGCAATTTTCATTCTCCGTGTGTGGGAAGCAATATCCCACCTGAACTTTGCCCCAGCTGAGGGGGCCTCTGTAATCAGGGTAACAACCATGCTTCCTAGTCAAAGAGTTAATGGGGCCTTGTTTCAGCAGAAGATATTAAAACAGATCTTGACTACTCCATAGTGTTCAGAGGACAACATTTATCACATTTCATTATTTTTCTAAATTAAATTCAGGCTGGGTTAAGGCTCCACTAACTAAGTTGGAGAGACATCAAGACCAATCATCTCTGGTAGCCTGTTCCTCTTCAGCTGTACCCCAGGGCTCATGCAGTCGGAAAGAGAGAGGGGACCCTGGTTCTGGTGCCACGCAGGCACCCTGCCGATGTTGTTGCATGTCACGTCTGAATGGCCTAACAAATTGTGCAGCTCCACCGGCAGCTTCTTTTTATGCTGAGGTCAGCCCTGGTCACCTCTGTTGAGTGTCTCAGCGGGATGATCCCATATGCCCACTTGCTATTGACACCCGTGTAGGCCTCCTCACTCAGGAAAGCACAGAGGCAAGCTTTGAACTCTTCTAAGTCTCCAACCACCCTCCTATCCCAGTCCCTACAGTTCATGACCTCTTGGATTTTAGCACTTCTTTTTTAAATTATTGAACTCGTCCATTTGACCGTTGAGAAAGAATTCAATCTAATCACAGCAAACCATCTAAAATAGTGGTTGTCACAATGTGCTCCCAGCAGGCAGCATCAACATCACCTGGGAGTTTGTAGACATGGACACTCTGGCCATACCTGATATCTACTGTATCAGAAACTCTGGGCCTGGGACTGAACAATCTAGGGTTTCACAAGACTACCAGGTGATTTTGATATATTGAAGTTTGAGAATCACTGTTCTAAAACAAAGAAGTATCCTTTCCCCAACTCCCACTCTGAAACACATTGAGAAAGAAGGAAGGAATATAGGAAGAGAGGAAGGAAGGAATTAGTTATTACTCTTCCCCTTAAATAAAGTTCAGGCAAAAGACAATAAGGACGTAAGGATGTGAGGGATTAGGGGGAGGGGAGCAGGTGTGGGCCTTGGCTGCTTTTCCTTTCTAAGGTTATGAATATCCATGAAAGAAAAAAACAAAATGCAATAAAATTCTTCCAATTGATTATTCTGCCACAGAATAAACTGTTGATGCATTGTTTTCTTAGCTGTCTTAGAATCTCTTGAGGAGCTTAAAAACATTCCAAACTCTGGGTTCCTCCCCCTAGGAATTTGGATTTTGTAGGTCTGGATTAAGATCCAGATGTTATTTTTGCAAAGTTTTGCAGGTTATTCTAATATGCAGCTGAGGTTAAAAAGCATTGCCCCAGATCCTCTGCTGTCTTTTAAGAATGACACAAGGAATTTTAACTCCCTGTTACCTCCTAGGCCCGTGTGTGACTCAATCAGAGACGGACTGGGAACTCCAATCCTAGATGCTTCCAGTGGCCTCATATTCAGTCCAAGAGCTCACATTCCCATTCTTTTTCTTGTTTGTTTACAATGATCAGAGGAACGACTGTAGCATTTGCACATAGGTCTAACCACTACAAAGTCATTGAGGAGTGCTTTTGAATATCAGCCCCTACACTCTTCCCACCTCCATCATTGCAAACTAACTTAGACTGACTTTTTATGTATAGCTTCTAAGTTCTTTTTATTATGTATTTTTTAAGAAGTTTAAAAAATTGGCACCATTTTATGCTTTTATTGTATACAATATGATGTTTTGAAGTATTTATCCATTGTGGAATGGTTAAATCTAGATAATTAACAAATGTATTACCTCATTTTATCATTTTTGTGGAAAAAGCATATAACATCTACTCTCTTTTAAGAATATAGTATATCATCAAGTATAAAAACCTTGCCATACAGTAGATCTCTTGAAATTTATTCCTTCTATCTAACTGTAGTTATGCATCCTTTGACCAACATTTCCCATCCCCTCTTCCCCCTAACCACCCTAGTCTCTAGTAACCATCATTGTACTCTCTACTATTATGAGATCAACTTTTTTAGATTCCACATATGAATGAGATCATATGATATTTGTCTTTTTGGCCTGGCTTATTTCATTTAACACAATATCCTCCAGGTTCACCCATGTTGTACCAAGTGGCAGAATTTCATTTTTTTTTTTTATGGCCAAATAGTATTCCATTGTGTTTATCTACCACATTTTCTTTATCCATTTATCTGCTGTTAGACACTTAGGTTGATTCCATATTTTGGCTATTGTGAATAGTGCTCCAACAAACATAGGAGTGTGGATATCTCTTCGACATACTGATTCCATTTCCTTTGGATATATACCCAGTAATAAGATTGCTGGATCATATGGTAATTGAGACCTGAATAAACATTTCTCAAAAGAAGACATACAAATGGCCAACAGGTGTGTGAAAAAATGCTCAATATCATGAATCATTAGGGAAATGCAAACCAAAACCATTCTTCTGCAGGCTTGATGAATCTAGCTAGCATCTAGCATCAAGGATTTACCTCAGGAAAATGCGACAATGTGTTATCAGCAAGATACGGCTAGTGATATAGCTTCAGTCAAATAGTAAAAACATTCTAAAACCACAGACTTGACATAAATCTATTCATCAATCAGGTCAATGGTGCCAGTTACAAAGATGAACTACTTTCTAGATTCTAAAAACATGTTTTAAACTGCAATATAATTCACACATAATAAAGTGCATATGCTTTTAAACACTTGATTTTAACATGCCTGAAGTTTTTTCTTGCCGCTTTGTAATCTGTCTCTCTTTCAGACTCACTCATTCTGATTTGCCTCTGTCACTATAGTTTGCTTAACCTAGAATTTCATATAAATGGAATCATATATATCCTTGTTTTGTGCTTTAGAAAAAATTTAGCTTTTTTTTTTTCACTGAGCATAATTATTTTGCAATTTATCCATGCTACTGAGTGTAGTTTTACTGGGGGGACCTGCCCCCAATATTTCAACATAGGTTCTTTCTATTTTCCCTAAGTGTTGACTGATCTGAGAAATAAAGAGAAAGAGTACAAAGAGAGGAATTTTACAGCTGGGCTGCCAGAGGTGACATCACATATTGGTAGGTCCATGATGCCCACCTTAGCCACAAAACCAGCAAGTTTTTCTTAGGGATTTCAAAAGGGGAGGGGGTGTACGAACAGGGAGTAGGTCACAAAGATCACATGCTTCTGAGGAAATAGGGCAAGGACAAAAGCAAAGATAAAAGGGCAAAAGGCAAAATTAGAGTTACTGATGAGGGTCTGTGTTCAGCTGTGCACGTATTGTCTTGATAAACATCTTAAACAACAGAAAACAGGGTTCAAGAGCAGAGAACTGGTCTGATATCAAATTTACCAGGGAGTGTTTTTTCCCCACCCTAATAAGCCTGAGGGTACTGCAGAAGACCAGGGCATATTTCAGTCCTCATCTCAACCGCATAAGACAGACACTCCCAGAGCAGCTGTCTATAGACCTCCCCCAAGGAAAGCAATTCTTTTCCCAGAGTATTAAATATCAATATTCCTTGCTAGGAAAAGAATTTAGTGATATCTCTCCTACTTGCACATCTGTTTATAGGCTCTCTGCAAGAAGAAAATACGGCTTTTTTGCCCGACCTTGCAGGCAGTCAGATCTTATGGTTGTCTTCCCTTGTTCCCTAAAATCACTGTTATTCTGTTCATTTTCAAGGTGCATTGATTTCATATTGTTCAAACACACATGTTTTACAATCAATTAGTACAGTTAATGCAATCATCACAGGGTTCTGAGGTGACATACATCCTCAGTTTATGAAGATAACAGGATTAAGAGATTAAAGTAAGACAGGCATAAGAAATTATAAGAGTATTATTAGGGAAGTGATAAATGTCCATGAAATCTTCACAATTTATGTTCCTCTGCCATGGCTCCAGCTTGTCCCTCCGTTTGGGGTCCCTGACTTCCTGCAACATAGTTTACTCCTTTTTATTGTTGAGTGTTATTCCACAATAAGGATATATCACATTTTGTTTATTCTTTCAACTGTTGATAGGTTTGAATTATTTCCGGCTTTGGGCTACTACAAATGAAACTGTTATAAACATTTGTATATAAATCTTTGTGTGGATATACGCAGTCATTTCTCTTCAGTAAATACCAAAGAGTAGAATGGTTAGGTCACATGGTAGGTGTATATGCAACTTTTCAAGAAACTGCCAAACTATTTTCAAAAGTAGTTATACCATTTACATTCCTACAAGCAGTGTATGAGAGTTCAGTTCCTACATATCAAGATATCCATACTTGGTATGGTCAGCCTTTTAAATTTTAGCCTTTCCACTGCATAACAATATCTCATTGTGGTTTTAATTTGCATTTCCCTAATGACTAATGATGTTAACAGTCTTTTCATGTGTTTATTTGGCATCTATAAATCTTTTGTGCTGAAGTGTCCATTTAAATATTTTGTCCATTTTTATTGGTTGTGTTTTATTCATTTAGTAGTGAGAGATCTTTACATGTTAACAATTTATATAATTTTTTAAGATACATGTTTTGCAAATAGTTTTTTCTAGTCCTTGATTCACCTTTTCCCTCCCCTCCTCTCCTCCCCTCCCCCCCTTTTCTTTTTCTTTTTTTTTTTTTTTCTTGAGATGGAGTCTTGCTCCATTGCCCAGGCAGGAGTTCAGTGGCACAATCTCGACATCTCGACTCACTGCAACCTCCGCCTTCTGGAGTCAGGTGATTCTCTTGCCTCAGTCTCCTGAGTAGCTGAGATTACAGGCATGCACCACCATGCCTGGCTAATTTTTGTAGTTTTAGTAGAGACAGGGTTTCACCATGTTGGTCAGGCCGGTCTCAAACTCGACCTCATGATTCACCCACCTCGGCCTCCCAAAGTGCTGGAATTACAGATGTGAACCACCATGCCCGGGCATCAACTTTTCATTTTCATAGCAGTGTCTTTTCAAGAGCAAAAGTTTTTAATTTTGATGAAGTCCAAGTAATTTATTTATTTTTTTTTAGAGTTTGTGCTTTTAGCATATATATATTTTTCTTTCTTATCTTTAGAAACTATGAAAGTTTTTGGGTTATATTTTTAAAATATTTTCCAAACCCAGGTTCACTCAGAATTTCTGCTAAAGTTTATTCTAACGTTGCATATATTTAACTCTTAAATTTCTCTTGAAAAATAAATATAATCCCCCCTCTCTTCCATTTTTATTTTTATTTATTTATTTATTTATTTATTTAAGATGGAATTTTACTCTTTTGCCCAGGCTGGAGTGCAATGGCTTAATCTTGGCTCACTGCAACCTCTGCTTCCTGGGTTCAAGTGATTCTCCTGCCTCAGCCTCCCAAGTAGCTGGTATTATAGGCACCTTCCACCATGCCCAGATAATTTTTGTATTTTTAGTAGAGATGAGGTTTCACCTTGTTGACCATGCTGGTCTTGAACTCCTGACCTCAGGTGATCTGCCCACCTCGGCCTCCCAAAGTGCTGGGATTACAGGTGTGAGCCACCGTGGCCAGCCTTATAATCCCTTTTAAATTCATATTTGAATTAGGCGTGAATTGAAGATCAAGGTAAATTTTTGTATATAATTACCCAGTTGTTCCAGCATCATTTATTGAAGTGATTATTTCATCCATTGAATTGACTTGGTACTATTTATTAAAGTCAATTAACAATGCATGTGTAAATCTGGATCATGGCAGATGAGAGGCAGGACTATATTGCAGCCTGGACTCGGACAGACAGAGTAGCATGTGGAGGCTCCCAATGTGATTTTTTCCTCCAGAACAACTGCAGGAATAAATCAGAAAACCTGAGAGGATCCCCAGACCCTCTGAAGGAAGCAGATTGCTTCTGCAGGACCTGGGAGACACCCCACATACTGTGAGTGCCCAAACTGGAAGTGGGAAAGGGAGCTCATCTGCCCCTAAACACACACCTGAAACTGAAGGTCTAGATAACTGGAGAAGATTCTGACCTCACCTGGAGCTGAGTCAATTGAGAAAGCAGAGTGAAATACAGGGGTAGAGGAAGCAGCAGGGAAAGCCCTGTGAATTCAGTGGGTCCTCTAGCAAGCCATTTCTGCCTGGCCTCACAGGGGTCCTTTGGGAGGGTGGCCGGAGACACTGGAAAAAGTCCACAGGGAAAAGGAAATCTCCAGTTGAACTTTGTAACAATTTGAACTGATTGAGAAGCCTCTGGCCAGAACTCAGGGGAGGGCATGAATCAAGTGTGCAGACTCCACAGGCTGAGGAAGAAGGAGAGCCATGCTTGCTTTTGCAGCTGAGAGGTGGGTAGCCTGGGGCAAGTTCTCAGCCCTGCTCACCCACTGCCTGGAAACAGACACGGTGCTGTCGCAGGAAGGTGGGGCATGGTGGGAGTGAGACAGGCCCTTCGGTTTGCATGGGAGCTGGGTGATACCTGTGACTGCCGGCTTTCCTCTACTTCTCTGGAAACCTGCATGACATAGTAGAGGCAGCCATAATCCTCCCAGGAACATAACTCCATTGACCTGGAAACCTCACCCCATCCCCTACAGCAGCTGCAGCAAGACCAGCCTAAGGAGAGTCTGAGCTCAGACACGCCTAGCCCTGCCCCCACCCAATGGCCCTTCCCTACCCACCCTGGTAACTGAAAACAAAGGGCATATACTCTTGGGAGTTCTAGGGTCCTGCCCACCACCGGTCCCTCTCCACACTACTACAGCGATGCTTTCCGGAAAGCACCACCTCCTGGCAGGAGGCAAGCAGCACAAAAATAGTGGATTAAACAACCAAAACTAAGGACTCTCACAGAGTCCATTTCACTCCCCTGCCACCTCCACCGGAACAGGTGCTGGTATTCACAGCTGAGAGACCCACAGATGGTTCACGACGCAGTACTCTGTGCAGACAACAATGTATGTGTAAGTCTGTTTTTGTTTGAATTACTTTGACTTTTGTGTGTCCGAGAAAACGTATTTCATCTTAGAGTCTGAAAGTTTTTTTTTTACTGATTATAGAATTTTAACTTTTTTTTTTTTTTTTTGCTTTTAATACCTCAGAGCTGTTGCTTCACTGTTTTCTGGCTTGTAATGTTTTAAGTGAAAATTTCTTTCATTTTTCCTTTTTGCTCTACATGTAATATGTCTTATTTTTCTGGCTGCTTTTAAGATTTTCCATTTATCACTGGTTTTGAGCAATTGGATTGTGATGCTCTTTGGGGTAGTTTTCTTTGTTTCTTGTGCATGAGATTCATTAAACTTCTTGGATATGTGGGTTTATAGCCTTCAATTTGTGAAAAATTTTGACCATTATTTCTCCGAATAGTCTTTGTTCCCCCTTAACCCTTTTGTGGACTTCAATTACATACAAATTAGGCTTCTTGGAGTTGTTCCATAGCTCCTTGATGCAGTTTTTTTTTGTCAGTCTTTTTCCTTGTGTATTTCACTTTGGATAGTTTCTATGTCTTCAAATTTACTAATATTTTCTTCTGCAGTGTCTAATCAACTGTTAATACCAGTGTAATATTAAGCAGAGCAGTTTTCATCTCAGATTTTGTTTTCTTCATCCCTAGAAGTTTGGAATTGGGTCTTTTTCATATCTCTCATGTCTTTCCTCAACATGCTCTTCTACTTTCTTAAACTTAGAGAATAAAATTGTTACAACTCTAAAAATATCTTTAGCTACTAATGCTTATCAGTGTCATTTCTGGGTCCGTTTCTGTTGATTGGCTTTTTTCCTTATTTTGAACTGTATTTTCTGCTTTTTATGCCAGGCAATTACTTTTATTGAATGACACACAGTAAATTTTACCTTGTTGGATGCTGGATATTTAAAACATTTCTTTAAATATTCTTGCGCTTGGTTCTTGAACTTTGGGTCACATTTCGATTACTTATGAAGTTTGGTCCTTTGAAGATTTGCTTTTGTAAACTGTGAGACCAGAGCAACTTTTATTCCAGGTCTAATTTTGCCTCATTACTGAAGCAATATTCTGATGCCTGTATATTAGAAGGTTTTTTCCAGTTTGGCTGGGGGGGGGGGGGGGCCACAAATTGTTTCTGGCCCTATATAATCACTGGCATTATTCCACCTGAAGCTTTCTAGCGTTTCCTTTTTCCCTCCTGTCTCAGGTAGTTTCCACACATGCAGAGGGTGAGCAATGCTCAGTTAAAGGTTTGAAGGGAAACCTCTAGACATTTCTGGAACTCTTTGTATATGTAGCTCTCTCCTCTCTGGGCAAGTCCTTCCTTTTCTGCAGTCTCCTGTGCAAATTCCTAGCCACTTTGGCCTCCTCCGGTTCTTAGCTGACTCCAACTCAGAGATACCATTGAGCTGTTTGGGATTCTACCCTTCCCTGCCAGCACTACAACCTGGAAAGTCTCTCTAGAAAGTAAGCTGGTTAATTGTTGGTCTCATATCACTTGTTTGCCTTTTCTCAGGAATTATTGCCCCATGCTGCTAGTTGCCCAATGTCTGAAACACGTTGTTTTATGTATTTTGCCCATTGGTTTTTACTTGTTTGAGTTGAGAGGGCAAATTGCATCCCTATTACTCCATTAAGATTAAAAGCAGAAATCCCTTTTTTTATATCCTGTTTACAAGTTTGGGGATTGTCTCTATAATATCTCAGTCAAGCCAGATGTCTTAAACATTCTAGTTAAGAAACATCTGGTACTTATCAGAGATAAAGATAGTTGAAGGATTTTTCAGTTGCTGACTTGTAGCATAAACTTTTGATTACATATTACTTCACCATTCTCTGGGTTCATATTCTTTTTTTTAATTTTTATTTTATTTTTTTAGTAGAGACAAGGTCTTACTATGTTGCCCAGGCTGGTCTCAAAGTCCTGAGTGCAAGTGATCCTCCTGCCTTGGCCTCCCAAAGTGTTGGGATTACAGGGATGAGTCACAACACCTAGCCCATATTCTTTTAAAAAATATGTACTTGTATAGTTATATATTTTTTGAGACAGGATCTCACTCTGTTACCCAGGCTGAAGTGTAGCGGTGTGATCATGGCTCACTGTAGCTTCAACCTCTCCAGGCTCAAGTGATCCTCCCATCTCAGCCTCCTGAGTAGCTGGGACTACAGGAGTGACCCACCACACCCGGCTAATTTTTGTATTTTTTGTAGAGATGGGGTTTTGCTATGTTTCCCAGGCTGGTTTCAAACTCCTGGGCTCCAGTGATCTGCCCACTTCGACCTCTCAAAGTGCTGGGATTACAGGTGCGACCCATTACACCTGGGCTCTTTTTTCTAGGGTGTAAAAGTAACACGCAAGAATAACTGACAATAAAATATTTTGAGGTAAATTATAGATATTCCCCCAAAACAACTCTTAGTACATGAGATATTGGGTCTCAGTGGCCACATCCTTACGAGCAGAGCCCCGGCCACTGGCTACTTTTTCTCATCTATAGTCTTAGATACTGGAGCCAGACCCACATGTAGAAATGACAGAGGGTGTGTCCAGAACAGTGCAAAAGCTTCTGAGCAGCAGCCATGCCTCACCTTCTGTGGAGGTGTCCGTTATAACAAGTGGCCCTTAGGTCAATATTCACAAACCTCTTCTGGCTTAAGTGACTGATGATTTAAATAGGTACTTTTGCTTTGAGAAAGTCTGCAAAGTAGTTTATTCCTGAAGGCAGAGAGAGGAGAGAATAGTCTAACACTAACTCCAGAATCTGTTTCCCAAGGTCAGGTGGGAGTTCGGCGAGGAAACCAACTCTTTTTAATAGGGGGCCTCAAAGCCCAGATCCTTCCCCAGAATGTTCCCCACTAGGTCATCCTCCCACACACCCATCCTCTAATCAAGTATTTATTCACCAGGCTCATCTTTGAGGGAAATGCAGAAATGAATAAAACATATTCTCTGTACCTACAGTTTATAATCAGTAGAAAATCAATCATCAGCATCTAATGAACTCGAATCTCACTGTACGAAAGGCAGCTCAGTTGCCTGCTTTCTAATTCCCTACTTGGTGGCATCACTCCTTTTTGCGAGTTCTTCACAGACTTCCCTCTGCCTTACATAATAACCTGTGTATTCAATCAACATAACCAGTGTACCTGATTTTCTCACACTGGCTTTCAAAGACTCCATCAGGCTATTCAGAGATATATCGCCACTCTTGCCTTCAAAAGCTGAATCACAACACTTTAATCTGATTCTGGCTACTGCTTTACTCTAGGAAGCAGTGGCTAAATCAGTACAACCCTTTAATCTTGGAGGCCTCCCAAGAGACTTCGTGCAGATTTCAGGTGAGAGCAAAACAAGTAACTCATAGCATGTCAAGTGTTATCTGTAACACACAGAGGGGCTATAAAGTAACAAAGGAGGCCTCCCTGCCCCGCCCCCGGCAAGGTGGGCACCATTTGTAGAGCATGGCAGAGATGGATAAAGGCGTTAGCAGAGGCAGGAATGCCTGAGACCACAGAGTCTGCATTTCTGTGCTCCAAAGAATCAAAGTGCTGCAAATGCTCATCTTGTGGTTGTGGAGATAACCTACACTTCTCTCTAGCAGTGTGGTCAAGCTGTGTTGAGACTCAACAAAGCCATAGGAAATCTTTAATCTTAATCTAGGGTTAACTTCAAAGCTGATTTTTTATTAATATGTATCTTTTAAAGTCACCTTTTTTTTTTTTTTTTTTTTTTTTGAGACAAGTTCTCGCTCTATTGCTCAGGCTAGAGTATGGTGGTGCGATCATGGCTCATTTCGGCCTCTAACTCCCGCGCTCAAGAAATTCTCCCACCTCAGCCTCCTGAGTAGTTGGGACTACAGGCATGCACCACCATGCCCAGCTATTTATTTATTTATTTATTTATTTATTTATTTAGTAGAGAAGGGATCTCCGTATGTTGCCCAGCCTGGTCTTGAACTTCTGGACTCAAGTGATCCTTCTGCTTCAGCCTCCCAAAGTGCTGGAATGACAGATGTGAGTCACTGCATCTGGCCCAACATCATTTTATCCTGAGGATAAACATGTACTGTCCATTGACATGCAGTTGTTGGAGCACTTGGGGTCCTTGCCTCCTCGACTCCAGGGAAAGATCTTTAACATGAATAGTGGTATGCATGCATCTGCTCGCTTCTAGGCTAGGCATCCTTGACCATGTTTTCCCTCCATAATTTTTCTAATGGTCAATAGATATTTAATGAGGAGGTGAATGAATAGACCCATTGTGGTATATCTATAAAATAGAATACAACTCAGAAATAAAAAGGACCAATGTATTGGCACACAATATCCACAGATCTCAAGTAAGTATGCCAAGTTAAAGCAGGCAGACAAAAGTAAGTGCATACTGTAGACTCTATTTACATAAAATTGTAGAAAACGCAAACCCATCTACAGTAACAGACAACAGAACAGTGGCTGACTGTGGTTGGTGGTAACGCAAGTAGAGATGGGAGAATGGGATTACAAAGGGGCAGGAGAAAATTTCTGGTATATATATATGTCAAAATGTATTGTGATGATTATTTAACAGGTGTATTCATCTCAGTATTTATAAAAGTGTGTACTTTAAATATGTTCAGCTTATTCTGTGTTAAATTATACCTCAATGAAGCTGAAAAAAAAGAGTGGGTACTAGTATGATACAGTCATTCACTGCATAACAACAACTTGGTCAACAATGGACTGCATATATGACAGTGGTCTCATTAGATTATAATGGAGCTGCTCTACAAAGATGTGCCACATTCTATCTTTTATACTGTATTTTAACTGTACTTTTTCTATATTTAGATATGTTTGGATACACAAATACTTCCCATTGTGTTATAATTGCTTACAGTATTCAGTACAGTAATGTGCTAAATAGGCTTGTAGACTGAGTCATAGGTCATATAATGTATCGCAGGTGTACAGTAGACTATGCCATCCAAGTTTCTGTAAGTTGTTAGGTGACTTGATCATTGTCAATGATGAAAATAACTTACAGACACATTTTACATGATGCATCTCCATCAAGTGACGCCTGACTGTATCTTGTTACTGCTACCTGAACTAATCCAATTTACTCACTTCTAACTTTCTTGAGGGCGCAGCTGATGTCTTCCTCTCAGTGATCCCAGGAGGATACCAAAGAACAGTGAAAAATAGAGGTAGTGGCTGTCTCAGATCACAGCAGAACTCCCTGACCCTCAGCTGGTCTTCTGCTCTGAGGAGGAGAGGCACACTCCAGGCTCTCTTAGGCTTCTGGTTGAACTCAGTGAGTTAAGAGAACATAAAGAATGGGGTAAACTGGGACTGTGGACATTCCTTAGTACTCTCATCTCTTCCTGACAACACTCGCCATGAGGGAATTTCTAATCTGGACAGATTTCAAGGACATTGATCGCACTGCATTTATTGGTATGTGGAGTTACTGTTTCTTAACTGATCAGACTCAGTCTTTGGTGTCACTCTTCCATTTTTGTCTTCCATGCAGCTTAGTATGAAGAGCCAGGACTCCTTTCCAGCTCTTACTCCAGTTTCAACTATTGAATAACGGCTCCTTTCTCACTTGATTTCAAAGATAACATGCTGTCTTGGGTCTCTTCTTATGTCATTGCTCACTCCTTGGTCTTTACTGATTTCTCTTTATTTCCTATAACTCTAAATATTGTAGTACCTCAGAGTTTAGTCCCCATGTCTACTTTCTTGTCTGCTGAATTCACTCATAGGTACTCTCATCCATGTAACTACTGACTTCCAAAAGGATACCTCCAACCTGGACTTCTATCTGAAGCTCAGTCTTGTATATCCAACAATCTACTTGATATTTCCATTTGGATATCTAAGAGACATCTAAACATGTCTCAAACTGAATTTCTGATTTTTCCCACCAAATATTTTCTACTTACCATCTTCCCCATCTTAATTACTGGCAATGCTAAACCTTTTAGTCATCTGTGACTTCTTGCTTTCTCTTGTGCCACACATCCAAATAATCAGAAAGTCCTGTTGGTTCTACCTTCAGAATAAATCCAGAATCTGATTAATTCTCCCTGTCTTTTGCTACCACCTGATCTAATCCACCATTATCTCTTGCCCAGGTTAATCCAACAACCTCCTAACTGCTCTCTGTGCATCTGCCTTTACCTCTCTGCAGTCATTCTCAACCCAGCACCCAAAGAGATCCTTTTAACTCCTAAGTCAGTTCTTGTCACTCCTCTATGCAAAATCCTCAGTGCTTCTTAACTTGCTCAGGGTAAAATTCAGAGTTTTCACTATCGTCTCTAAGAACATACACAACCTCCCCACTTCTACCATCATTCTACCCTTGCCCACACACTCCAGCCACACCAAACTCCTTGCTTTTCTTGGGCTCTCCAAGCATGTTTCTACTTATTCCCAATTGAAGGTCTTTGCTATTACTGTTTTCCCAGCCTAGAATATTCTTCTCCTAGATATCTATTTTGCTCAGGTTCTTACTTGCTTCAGGTTGCTACTAATAGCATCTTATTAGAGAGACCATTCTTGACCCCCTCATATAAAATTGTAACCTATCCCTCTCAATCACTCCCTGTTCTCCTTAGCCTGCTTATTGTTATCCATTGCATTTATCACTATAGCACATATTCTATATTTACTTGTTTATTTTCTATCTACCTCCCACAAGCCCACACTAGAGTGTACGCATGCATGTATGAGAAAAGAGACTCTTATTTTATTCATTGCTCCATTCTCAGTACCTAGACATAGTAGACAGTCAATAATATTTGTTGAATAAATAAATGGAGTATTTTCTTTTTGCTAAATGGGTAGTGCTGAAAGTGTCCCTGATACATTTCATCCTTCATTTCTTCATTTCCATGGGAAAAAATGGGCACACTGTTCTTTAACTCAGATTTAATCTTTAAGGTTGAATGAAAGAAAGGGGATAGTGCCCATGTGGTTCAGGACCAGCATGAGACCAGTATAATAATGGTAAGATCCACAGCTGTCAGCATGGACACTTTTACCCAGTTGCACCAAAAACTACCATACATAGGCATTTAGTTGGCTAAGTTCTAGAATATAATAGATAAACGTGTCATTATAGGCCTCCCTAATTTCCAAAAATTTCTACAGCATCTCTACCAAGCTTTCAATTATTATAAAGAATGAGAACAGACTATGACATTTGATAGTTTAACAAAATTTGGAAATAATCTCAAACTTAAAGCAAAGTTGGAAGTGGAGTTAAAAAAAAGAGACTTTTGTGATCTCAGTAACTTGAGTGAATTCTTGTGAGATCTGGTTGCAGAAAGATTTAAAAGAAAATAATACATGTGGCAACAATATTTAAATATGATGTTCAAAGTCACTACTTTTTGAGTTTCAGGTGGAGTTAAGGTCTAACTACTCTTGATAACGTCAGATGAAGATTTTTCTCCCTTCTACCCTTTGACCTGCTTAGGAGAAACACCTTAAAAACTGTAATGTTCAACACAATGATTATTATTATGAGATGATGGTTGTGGTATTTAGGCAGAATTAACAGATGTAAAGTCTCTTTTTGTGGCATATTCATTTGTGATTCTTAGGGCCAAGTCAGGGTTTTTTGGGCCACTGTCAATTTATTTTTTGTCTTTCCAATGCTAGTGAAAGCTCTGAAAGATGCATTGAGCTAATTTTCCTTGAACTTCAGCCATCCCTTGTGACCCTAAGGGTTTCTTAGGAAAGTATGAACATTTTTTCTGCCTTATTTGCTAATGAAACAGAGGGAGCTCTTTGTGAGGTATCTTAGATCTGGGGTCACAATTGCATTTTTACTTGGAAAATACTACAATGAACTAAACTACCACCCAAGGCATTCTGATGATGTCCATATGTCAGTATTCTAATCCTCTTCACTCTTTGTGGATGAGGACATTACTAGGGGCCTGAAGTAAAACAGACCTGTATTTGAATTGACTTAGTGGTTTTGCTACATCTCTTAACTTCTCTGAACTTTACTGCTTCATCCTGATTTTACTTACATAGCCACTTAATCCTAGGCAAGTTACTTAACCTTTCAGTGTCTGCTTCCTCATCTATAAAATGAAGATACTAATGGTACCCACATAATAAGTTTTTTATGAAGTTTAAGTAAAGCAATGCCCATATAGTCTTTAGCACAGAGTCAAGCATATAGTCAGCATGTAATAAATGCTTGCTATTCTTAGCTATCATTCAACTCTGCAATCTTGCATGGTTTTGCAGTGTTTCCTCAAGGGCAGTATGTTTGTATAAGCTCAGGGGTAGTTTGGATACTATGCAGTGATTCACAGTTCTGCTATCTACAGTGGGCAGGAAAGGTAGTTGGCTTTTTTTTATTGCTACCAACTTTGGTCATCAAGGAATTTGTTACCTTTTCTCATTAAGTAGAAGCAAAGTTGAGGAGGATTAAGTCTCTCTATGAGAGACTTAATGCACAATTAGATGCAATTATGTGAGTTGCACAATTAGATGCAATTATGTGAGTTTTTTCAATAGCACTTGGAAACAAAGAGTAGAGAAAATCAGCAGGTGGGGTAAAAGAAAATTAGATTTTGATGAAGAAGATATGAGATGTTGAATGTACTGGTTTAAGGAGGTGGATCAAAGGGTATGACTGGACAGAAAAGGTGGTCAGCCCAGAGAGATGCTGATTATTAGAAAACCAAAGATGGGAGATCAAGGGACTAGAAGTTCCTACTAGGCTGAAGATCCAAAGTACTGGGTACAAAGGTTTGGAAGGACTGGCAGAATACATAGCGTTAGTGGGATTTTATAATTTTAATATTTCATTCTTGGTTGACTTATGGATAATGGATATTCCTGGTTATGGTCTTGAGACTAGATGGGAGAAAGAATAAGGGAAATGCCATTAGAGTTGAAGAGGCTAACCTGTGAAGCTAGAGTGTTCAATGTATCATCCCTGATATTGGTGGAACTCAGCAGTTCTCCAGAGTTCTTCAGGTTTCTGCCTGAGAGACAAATCTCTTCTCTAGGACCTGGGAGCTAGGAGTGATCTTGCCCTTTGGACAGGATCTTGCTTGCTATTAAAAGGAACAGCAAGAGAAAAAAAGGTGGAAGAAGAAGAGAAACAGGAGGAGTACAAGGAGGAGAGAGAAACAAGGAAAGGGTGAAGGGAAGCAAAGAAGGGGAAGAGGAAGAAAGGAAAAGAAACAAAAAGAATTCTAGCCCAAAGTGGTTCTTCAATGCCCTTGCAAATGCAGATCATCATGCCTGTGTTATCTGAATATCTTTTAATTCCAGTTGTGATCCTGCTGCCTAATGCTTATGTAACAGAAAAAAGGCTCAGAGTAGTTCTTTGACTTGCTTGTGACGACAAAACATGTTCTGTTACATGCAAAGGGGATTTAAGGTTGCAGATGGAATTAAGGTTGCTAATCAGCTGATTAGGAGAGTATCCTGGATAACCAGGATACGTCTAATGTAATAGCAAGGGTCCTTATAAGTGGAAAAGGGAGGAAGAAGAGTGATGTGATGTGAGAAAGACTCAAAGGGCCATTGCTAGCTTTGATGGGGGAAGAGGGCCATGAGCTGAGGAATTCAGGCAGCCTCTAGAAGTTGGAAAAGGCAAGACAACAGATTCTCCCCTAGAGTCTTCAGAAATGAATGCAGCTGTGCTAACTCCTTGATTTTTTTTTTTTTTTTTTTAGCCCAGTGAGACCAGTTTCAGATATCTGATTTCCAGAACTGTCACATAAGAAATTTGAGTTGTTTCAAGCCACTGAATGTATGGTAACTTGTAACAGCATCAATAGGAAACTAGGATATACCTCTAAAAGTCTTGGTGCCCATGTGTGCCAGATCTGAGAGGACCACTTTCCTTTCGGGCCACTGAGTTTGCTTTGGCAGCTCTGTCCCTGTGTAAGGTTGAGTAGGTTGGTATCCCAGACCTCTTCATTAACACATGTGGTTGGCTAGCAGTCAGGGAAAACTCAATATTGGGGCCGAATTCTTCCTGAATGGAGTAAGGAGGGCTGTTTCAGCTCAGAGGTGAAAAATCTTGGCTGGATTAGCCCAGTAAATTCTCAAGATGCCTGGCAAGCGTCCTGGATTGTGGCATTCTCTCACCGATGTAAAAGCTTGAGCCTCTGAATGAATGGACGCCCCCCTCCAGGGTAGCCAGTTCAGGGAAACTGGGGAGATACCTTAACACCTTTCTGGGCTGACTTACTTCCTCCACTCTCCTGGTTTCCTTTTGGTGAATGGAGGTGGGCTAGGAAAGATGGGGTTCTGAAAGCCGAAAAGCCACATAGAGACCGGCAGACTCAGAGGGGCCCACAGGCATTTGCTGCAGCCACCTCGTGGAACAGATGAGGGTCTTGCCTGAGGTCACATTAGCAGATTAGCGCAGCCCATTTCCCTTTGTGTGACTTGGCAAAGAGAAAAATCGCCTATTGGTTTTCCAGTGGAAGAGAATCCCAGAGCGGTCCGAGTGGGTGAGGAGTCTTGATAGAGAGATGTTGGGAAAAGTTCAGGAACTTGGAGGAGAACAGTATGGGAGGGGGCAGCGCTGAGCGCGGAAGGATGGAGGGAGTGGGGCCCCGCTCTGCCCCAACTCTGTTCTCATCATTTTGAGCGTATATTTAAGCACGCTGGTGGGGGTGGCTTGGGGGCCTCTCGCTCGCAGCTTCCTAGACTGCAGCCCAGGGCGGCTCTCCCGGGTCTCCCCTATTTGGCCGGCTCCGCCAGCTGGGCCCGGCGCTCGGGGCGGGGCCGGAGGAGCGCGGGGGTGGGAGTCCCGGAGGAAGATGCACCAAGCGGGCTGCGAGGCCGAGGGGCATGCAGGAGGCGGAGGGGTGGGGACCCGGGTGGACTGCGCCCTCCCGCTCCGGACCATTCCACACTCCACCGAAAGCGGACACTGTCAGCTGAATCACTCCCCTTTCAGGAGGAGGGAGGGGAAAAAGGTGTCTAGCCCCTTTCTGCTTAAAAAAGCACAGGGAGATCGCGGGCAGCTTTGCAGTCGCTGCCTTCTCGCGCCCGGACCATGCACCCCTGCATCTTCCTGCTGGGCCACAGGCGAGCACTTGATTTCTGGAGCTGAGGGCTAAAACTTTTCTAACTTTTCTTCTCCCCAACAACTGAATCATGCCATGTGCCCAGAGGAGCTGGCTTGCAAACCTTTCCGTGGTGGCCCAGCTCCTTAACTTTGGGGCGCTTTGCTATGGGAGACAGCCTCAGCCAGGCCCGGTTCGCTTCCCGGACAGGAGGCAAGGTTAGTGACTCTTCTTTATTTCTTTTTAAAACAGTGGTGGTAAGACATGCAGGAACTTTGTTGCTCCTTTTTCCCTTCCCCCACCCAGCAGAACTGAACTCTGCGAAGCCATTTGGCTGCATTGTAAGGAAACCTGGGCTGGGAGCTCAGGAACCTAGGCTTTCTCAGAATTCAGTGCTTAAGGTGATGAGTCGTTCATTCTTATAGAAAGGTGAGTACCTTGCTCTCTCTTTTACAGGGATGACACTGCGGTCTTTGAAAGACCCAAGAGGGAACTGGTAACTTTTTCTCTTTTGTCTCCTCTTTAAATGCTGTACTGTTTCGATCCCCTATTTTTCAGACTCTAAACATGGAAAATTATCATTTTTTTTAAGTGCCAACTGGCTACTGGCAGTCATTGCAGTGTTTCTAGTTAGTTTTAAACTTCTGGTCAGGAAAGGGGAAATGTGATTCTTCCCCCTTACTGAGCAGGCTTGGCTGTGTTTTGGTTTCCTGGAAAGATTTAGGGTTGTGTTTTTAAAAGAATAGTCCTTTTGGGGGAACTATACCTCCGTAAGGGCTCACTTTTTCCTGTCCTGTCTCACTGACCACAGCTGGCAGCTTCTCTTTCTGAATTTCTGAACTCATGTTATTGTAGAAAGCACTGGAAGCGTTCTGATGGACAATTTGTTGTTGTTTTTAGTCTTTTAAGCCTAACACTCAGCAGTTTATTGGACTTGGAAGGGTCAGAGGCACCTTCATGTTTGGTGGGGGGATCATTGTACCTCTGGGGGTAGACAGTCCTAGCAGCAGCAATGGCCCACGTGGCACTCTGTGTCAGCCCATCCCACCAGGGATGGTACCAGTGTGCAGGTACCAGTGTTGCTGTCCCTGCTGTACAGATGAGGATCCTGCAGCTTGGAGAGCTTATGAGGCCAGCTAATGTAGAGCAGGGTTT
Organism: Papio anubis; assembly: GCF_008728515.1. Classification (NCBI taxonomy): domain Eukaryota; kingdom Metazoa; phylum Chordata; class Mammalia; order Primates; family Cercopithecidae; genus Papio; species Papio anubis. Next base: position 33,140,005 of record NC_044980.1, on the reverse strand, counting down.
TGAGCCCAGGTAGTCTGACTCTTAGAATCATGCAACACTGTCCTGTAGCAATAATAGGGATACACACACACACACACACGCATATGCACACACACGCATGCACGTGCACACAGAGCACTGGGTTAGCATGCACTAAGTCCTGTGTTTGCTGACTATACTGAAGCTTCGGGAAGTGTCCTGCATAGTTTTCTGACATCCCTTTAATTCCCAAGGTCACTTGGTTGATAAACATCACCAGCCTGTCCTTGTTTAGGATTTCTAAGCAGGGTTTTCTGCCCATGTGGTAAAATTCAAATATTGCTGGACAACTCATCTGCTGTGGCTTCAAGACGTATGAGAAGCAAGTCCCTCTCTTTGCTTTACTTGGAAAGCTGGAGCCAGCAAACACTGGGGTTAGATGTCAGTCAGCCAGCACTCACTTGTGTAAACGGTCCAGATACAATCTCCCACCCCCAAGTTTAAAATAGCAGGCCTTGTTGTTCTTTGAAAAACAGTTCCTTTGTGAAAGGTCTCCCTTCTGGGGCAGCACAAACAAAGCCTGCAAGCACTTCCCAGGGCATTTGGAGATGATTTCGTTCAAAGACACACATTCTCCTGGGTTGGTTTTCAGCTCTGCTTGCTCCACATGTTCATTGTGAGGGAATTCAGCTTGGTGTGAAGCAGACACCACTGGGCCATGGGCCATGGTTTTTCCTCTCTGAAAAGTGAGATATGATTATTTTCCCTAGTCACCTCTATCTAGAGCTATGTGCTGAGAGTATCCACTGTTCAAAAAAACCTATAACGTGCTCCAAGCTTATTGGTGATATATATTTATTTAGGTTTAAAAATAATTTCAGTTTTTTTTGTTTGTTTGTTTTTGTTTTTGAGACCGAGTCTCACTTTGTCTCTCAGGCTGGAGTGTGGTGGTGCGATCTCAGCTCACTGCAGCATCTGCCTCCCAGGTTCAAGTGATTCTTCTGTCTCAGCCTCCTGAGTAGCTGGGATTATGGATGTGTGTCACCATGCCTGGCTAATTTTTGTATTTTTAGTACAGACGAGGTTTCACCATGTTGGCCAGGCTGTCTCCAACTCCTGACCTCAGGTGATCTGCCCACCTTGGCCGTTTAAAGTGCTGGGGTTACAGGTGTGAGCTACTGCACCCAGCCAATAATTTCAGTTTTTAAAAGCATTTCACCAACCACTATCAATTCCCTAGTGGATTTACAAATAATCCACATTTGATGCAAAGGAGAATTTTCTTTTTTTTTTTTTCTTTTTTATTATACTTTAAGTTCTAGGGTACATGTGCACAATGTGCAGGTTTGTAACATATGTATGCATGTGCCATGTTGGTGTGCTGCACCCATTAACTCGTCATTTACATTAGATATATCTCCTAATGCTATCCCTCCCCACTCCCCCCACCCCACAACAGGCCCCGGTGTGTGATGTTCCCCTTCCTGTGTCCAAGTATTCTCATTGTTCAATTCCCACCTATGAGTGAGAACATGTGGTGTTTGGTTTTCTGTTCTTTCAATAGTTTGCTGAGAATGGTGGTTTCCAGCTGCATCCATGTCCCTACAAAGGACATGAACTCATCCTTTTTATGGCTGCATAGTATTCCATGGTGTATATGTGCCACATTTTCTTAATCCAGTCTGTCATTGATGGACATTTGGGTTGGTTCCAAGTCTTTGCTATTGTGAATAGTGCTGCAGTAAACATATGTGTGCATGTTTCTTTATAGCAGCATGATTTATAATCCTTTGGGTATATACCCAGTAATGGGATGGCTGGGTCAAATGGTATTTCTAGTTCTAGATCCTTGAGGAATCGCCACACTTTCTTCCACAATGGTTGAACTAGTTTACAGTCCCACCAACAGTGTAAAAGTGTTCCTATTTCTCCACATCCTCTCCAGGACCTGTTGTTTCCTGACTTTTTAATGATCACCATTCTAACTGGTGTGAGATGGTATCTCATTGTGGTTTTGATTTGCATTTCTCTGATGGCTAGTGATGATCAGTATTTTTTCATGTGTCTGTTGGCTGCATAAATGTCTTCTTTTGAGAATTTTCTGTTCATATCTCAGAGGAGAAATTTCTAAGCAGACTTATACTTAGAATTAAGAAGGAGAGTCAGAAAGAGGGAGGAAGGGATGGATGAGGGCAAAGCAGTAGAGAATGAAATTCTAAGGCTATCTGGGATTAGGATGGCCTGGGTTTTCCCTCCAAATGACCTACCTACAGTCTCACAAATAACCAATTTCCTTAGACTTCCATTTCTACTTTGATAGCATTTTTGAATGCACTCAAATCCTGAACATTTAAACTTACAAATTACTTCAGAGATCATCTCACCCATTCTTATTTTTGAACTATTTAATTTATTTTGTTATGGAGATGAGGTCTAGCTATGTTGTCCAGACTGATCTTGAACTCCTGGCCTTAAGCAATCCTCCCACTTTAGCGTCCCCAAATGCTGCAATTACAGGAATGAGCCACCATGCCTGGCCCCCTTTTTACTTTTACGGATAAGGAATGGGAGGTCTAGGGCATCAGTTAGTCAGCCTATATGATTGAGCACCTAATGAATGCCCCTTCACGAGGAGGGTAAAGGGAATTGCACAGGGTTCCATGGTTGGAGACTGAGTCTCCAGATTCAGACACTACATAACCTTTTAGGTTCCTTCTAGTTCTCAGAGTTGGGCTAAATCAAGATTTTAGTCGTTGGAAGGAGTATGGAGATAAATCCAGTCCTTTCTGGGACTAGAAACATAGAAACAGGCTATTTGACTAACTGCCCAGTATTCTTTCCACATTGCTCAGTTATGATATAGGAATGTGCTGTGACTTACACAGGATTTCTTGGTTCACAACCAAGTATCAGAACAACAGGAAATATTAATCTCGCACACAACATACTGCCTCTCTTCTACAGCCAATCATATCCCCTTTGGGTTGTTTATCCCTATGCTGTTTACAAAACGCCAGTCTGTTCCATGACCTCTTTTGCTCCTGACATCTCTGTGAAATCAACAGGACAGGCACTTTATTCTATATTAGAGATGAGCTTTAGGCTTGTGCAAGAAACAGAGGGAATGTTGCAGTGTTTTCAGATAGGAGTTTTAATTATTTATGTATTCTATTTTTTAAAAATTCTGCAAGGAGGAAAGGATTTCAGCTGTTTTCTTAATGTAAGAAGAGAGTTCACAGATTTGATATATTGTGTTGATTATAATAATCTATATAGTTAGCACATTAGTTATCATAGAGTTGATGAGCAAATCCAACCTTCTGTGGCATACTTTACAATTTTGAGGAGACCAACACAGTTCTTCACAACATTCCAACATGTGTAAATTTCTATAATAAAAATCGCATTGCAAGGTTACAGTTATCTTATATGGAAGATAATTATGAATAAAACCTCTACTATAGGAATTTCATAATCTTTTTTTAGAAAGGGGTCTTAGCTATTCAATTCTTTCTAAGACAGAAATAAATATAAAGAATAAGTACAGGTAATGCTTGCTTTGGAAGCACATATACTAACATTGGACCGATACAGAGATTAGTGTGGCCGCCGCTCAAGGATGACATGCAAATCTGTGAAGCGTCCCATTAAAAAGAAAAAAGAATAGGCCGGACATGGTGGCTCATGCCTGTAATCCCAGCACTTTGGGAGGCCAAGGCGGGTGCATCACCTGAGGTCGGAAGTTCGAGACCAGCCTGGTCAACACAACGAAACCCTGTCTCTACTAAAAATACAAAAATCAGCCAGGTGTGGCGGTGTACGCCTGTAGTCCCAACTACTTGGGAGGCTGAGGCAGGAAAATCTCTTTAACCCTGGAGGCAGAGGATATAGTGGGCTGCCGAGATCATGCCAGCCTGGGCAACAGAGCAGGACTCTGTCTGAAAAAAAAAAAAAAAAAAAAATACTATAGATTTAGCCTAAACTGTACAAAGCTAGTAAATACTCTTACCTCTGTCCTTTCTAAGCTGAGGGTAAAAGATGCCTTGTTTTGTATTTTAAAAAGCGCTTGTGCCAACAGCCTTTACTCAAGAGCTTCTCATGAAGTACCATTGAAACTTGTGGACTGAGGCTTCCAATATAATTTTAAACAAGGCAAATCAAAGTTTTAGGAGTTTATAATGTATTTCTACACACCCTTGTATAGATTGTGATGTAATTTTCGTGTATCTCAGCCTTTGGCCCTCCCAACCCCACACCTTATTGATCACCCGCCTTGACATCTGTGCTGGGTCACAGACCCTGGCGATGCACGCAGTAAGGGCAGAGCTTAGGAGTGTGTGCTCTGGGATCAGATTGCCCAGGAACAAATCCTCATCCCTCATTGTTGTCACTTTACAGAGGTGGAAGTAGAGCCCCAGATGAGGGATACAATTAATGCTTACCCACAGAATTGTGAGGATTAGATAAGACCAAGCTGGCATACTCTTAATGTAGTACTTGACCATAGAAATGATAAAAATTAGGAGCTATTATTATTTCTTGACACCTATTTCTCCATCGCTATCATATCTCCTCTGAGTTCTGCTTTCATTGGCCAAGATTATAGCTAACAAATCTTCAAAACTAATCTTAGCCTATGGAGAAGGAGGCTAAGGTGAGTGTGGGCTTCTCTCCTATCTCTGCTTGGAGGTTACACATGTCTATGTCCACAGTGATCCGTGGTAGCCAAGTTTCTACCTTTGAAACCAACAGTGCTAGTGTCTAATGAATGTTATTTGTCAAGCACAATTTTAAATGTTTTAAATATATTAATGCATTGGAGCCTCACTCCCAGCCTAGGAGGTAGATGCTATTATTATTATGCCCATTATATAGTTGAGGTAGCTGAGCTTGGGTCACCAACACAAACCACACTTTGTAAGTGACCCCTGATTTCCATCCACACCTATGGGCTGCCATGGTTTAGCTGCCTCCTATGCAATCAGATCAGGAGGGAAAACCGATGTTATCCCCCATCGCTTTGCCCGACAAAGAGGCAATTACTATGTCCATTGATGGCTAAGAAAATTGAGGTGTAAAGAAGTGAAGCGCTTCTTGTCTGGTCAGATCACTGTCCCTAGGAGCAGTGTTATTACCTCTAACCCTGCTACGCTCTCTGCCAAGAGCAGCTGCTTTTCTTTACTTACTAATGAAGTGTGGTGGCTAGAGCATGGTTTTGAAATAGAAGGCACAGCGTTTCAATCCAAGGAATGTTATATAATGTGGCACAGTGACTTCCTACACTCAGTTTCCTTATTTATGAAATGGGGATAACAACTGAATCTCTATCACAGGGTTGTTGTGAGTATTGAATGAGGAAAGACTTATGGTACCTGGCTCACAGCAAGCGCTTATGAAACACTGTAATTATTATCATATTATTCTATAGCCAACTTAGATTGGCTCTCTTAAAAACTTGTTCGATCAAAAGCAACTGGGTCAAAATTTATAAATGTGTTTGCTCTTTTATTTATTGGGCAATAGGTGCTAGGGCATAGGCAAACTTTCGTCTTTCATTTTACACTTTCAAAAATCATATTTAAATCTGTGAGATGTATCTTCAGAGGCAGTTTCTATAAAGAATATTTTAAGTCAGAAAATTTATGAGAAAAAATGTTGTTTTCTGGATAAATTGAGATAACTCCTAGATTAAGTTTGCTTCCTCCACACTCTTCCCATTGCAATTCTTCTAACTCAGATCTGGGATTATTGCTTCTCTCTGCTGGATGGCCTTGATGGCAGAATACCAAGCCTGCCATTTAAGCCTGCCTCTACGCTGGCCTGCTTTTTCTCACACCCTTGTCTCCTGCTAACACTCCTGTGGATCTGTCGCTCCAAACTCATTTTGCTTTCCTATTGCCTGAGAAGACCTCGAGCTCTGCTCTACTCTAGCTGCCCCGTCCCCATCTCCGGCAGTCTCAGTCAAGGGATGCCTCTTCCAAGGTGAATTCTTCCCTCAGGATGCAGCCAGCTGCAGTGGGTACCATCAGCAAGGCATCGGGAGTGACCAGTGTCAGACAGCCTTGTGTCATGGGGCACAGGCATGCCTCACTTATCTTGTCTACTGGATATTCTATATGGTTCTCTCATAAGCCAGCATAGCATTGCCCCATTCAATCCTTCTCACCTATTTATTTTTAACTGGGAAAAGCAACACAGGAACTACAAATTTTAAAAGGAAAAACCACACCCCAAATCTCATCATCATAAAAATGTTCACTCTTACCCATTATTTCAAATGCTTTATTCATAGGTATATATATTAATATGTCTCACAGTTGCAATTATAGTAGAGATGCAATTATACATTTATTGCCCCTTTATTATATCCTATTGTTTCCATATTTCTGTAAAATTGCCACAATTATTTTGATATATCAACTTACATAAAAATTTAGAGTAATTTTTAATAATGTAAGATTGATTTAGAATCACACTTGTTGGTTTGTTTCATGACAACCTAAATTTTATTATAGTTGTTTTCTAAGTATAGCAAATAAGATATTTTCAGTTCTTTTCAGAGTTTTTCAATAGGTTATAGCTCATTTGACTTGGAAGAGTATAACATTTTAATCAGAATTCATTTTTTAAAATGTGGTTGCTTTTCATTCGTGCTCCCCTTAAATCAGTCAATCTGGCTTTTTGAAAAAATGATCTGCTAGAAAAGATGCTTATTTTCTGTTTTGATAGAGATGCAGAGACTTGCGTGTGTAACAGGGTATTCAAATGGGACTCTTTCTTTTGTCTCAGTTTCTGCCAAGACCTTAAGTCTGAGAAGAAAAAAAAAGATTAATTTTCTACACATCCTTAAAGAGAAATTTCAGACCATGTGTGTGGGCCTTGCAGGGGGATGGTGTGATTCTAATTTCTTCACTCTCCTAGTATGAGCGTGAGGAGAGGCTTAAAGGCCAATGGAGAGATTTCAGAGAGAGAATTCCTTCAGGAGAGATGAGAATGCTAGGGCATTCATTCCCCCTACTGTGCCCCAACTCAAGGCAGGAGAAGGGACAGCTAGAGATCCTGAGGGTTTGCTATGGGCTTGGGGAGCATGGCCACTAGCATTTTAGCCTTAAAATATGGATAGGCAAAAGACTGCCTGGAATGACATTTGGTGACACAGATGACCAAGAACACGGTCAGGAATGGCCTGATTTTCATGGCGTGGGGTGGGGGTGAAGGGGATGTCAGGGATCGTGGTTGCTTCTTGTGAGCCAGATTTGGACCTCATGAAAGGCAACAAGATGTGGATCATCTTGAAAAGATGCCAAAGAGGATGCCCTGTAGGGGTGATGTGGTTTCAGTAAAGGGGTAGAAGATAGGGAGGCAGTGGGTGGCCAGTTGGAGGAGGAATTATCCACACTGAGGGACCTGAAGGGAGCAGAGGTTTCCCAGTGGTCACAGAGCGTCTCTTAATAGAAGGCGCCAGTCAGCATGTGGACACTGGCTACATACAGGGCACCATTGCTAGATGATACCATTGCTATATACCCAACTGAATAAGATATTTTCTGCCCCTAACTCCCTTCCCTGTTCAAGCCCTGAAGGAGCCAGAAGCATCACTGTGAGTAGCAGAGGAGAAGAGCAGCCGGAGGGAAATACTACAGGAGCTGACTGCATCGGCCTCACCCACCCACAGTTTCTCTTTGGAAGGTCCTCCAATACTAGATTGGAGCAGACGTTTCTTAGGGAGTGAATGGGCAGGAGAGAGGACTGAGTCACTTACACACTTCAGTTCATGGCACACTAGTATCATGAATTTTGCAAAAAAGCTTTTTTTGTTATGTATATTTATGCATTTCTGTTCCCACTCCCTACTCCAATTCTTCCCCATGGAAAACCATTTTAATGGGTTCCATATGTACTTCTTGTTCCAATGTGTTCTGGAAAACTTTGTATTATTGTTTTCGTGTGTGTGTATTTTCCATGAATGTAAATAGCTCTGCATTAGCTTGTTCTATTTCTTGTTTTTCATGGAGCATTGCTGTGAAGATCTGCCCATGTTGCCGTGTGGTCTGTTGTGCCTAGCTGCTGCAGTCGGAAATAATGGGTCCGGGCTTTTTATGCCTAAAAATGGAGACCATTTGTTAGTGCCTGAGAGTGAAAACTCTGTGTTCTGCCCCATATTTAATCCAAGGCAGAGAAGAATGATTCCACAAAGGGTTTAGAGGTAGTTGCCTGGGAAAAAAAACAAAAAACAAACAAACAAACAAAAAAAGCTCTTTTATAATTGTAACCCATCAAGTCCAGTTATTTTAATTAACTAGCTACGATAGTGTTTACTGATACATCAACACATAAGAACTGAGCACCTGTGATGTGTAAGATTCTGGCAGATTTGGGGATAAATTGTATAATAAAAGGCAATATAAAATAAAGTCATTCTGGGAGGTACAGAGAGTAAGGGCATGAGGGTTCAGGGAAAGGCGAGAGAAGTTTTGCCAGGGACATTAGGAGAAAAAAGAGGAAGGATTTAAGTTGAGACTTGAATGCTTAAACAGGATTTTGATAGAATGCAAAAGACATTCTAGTTGGAGAAGTTACATGAGCAAAGTAAAGCAAGTTACAAAGTGCAAAACTACAACTGAGAAGTGACAAGTAGAAGTTTTTGTTTGTTTGTTTGGTTGGTTTTTTTTTAAGCAACGTATTAGTTTATCTTACTAAATGGTTAATGGTTTTGGAAGGCCGAGGTGGGTGGATCACCTGAGGTCAGGAGTTCAAGACCAGCCTGGTCAACATGGCCCCGTCTCTATGAAAAATACAAAATTAGCCGGGTGTGGTGGCACATGCCTGTAATCCCGGCTACTTAGGAGGCTGAGGTAGGAGAATTGCCTGAACCTGGGAGGCGGAGGTTGCAGTGAGCCGAGATCATGCCATTGCACTCCAGCCTGGGCAACAAGTACAAAACTCCATCTCAGAAAACAATACAAAGCAAAACAAAACCAAACAAACAAACAAAAAAGTCTGTAATCCAGAGTGATGATAAATTCTCTGCTAGGTAGATCCTTTGTTATTCTCAAACATCAACATAAGGAGGTAGTGGTAGGGAGGCAAATTTGAGTAGGTCAAAATGTGTATGTGTTCTCGTGTGGGGAAGGATCAAGTGTTCCAGTCTTGCATTTTTAAAGTGGCAGTTTTTATGTTTTGAGCCAATGCCTCGGATCCTGATATATCCCCTTATCATATGCATTTGGTAAACATTTTTTTTAAACCCAGCTTCTTTTATGCACTCTTTGCTACATTATGGAATACTCTTATGCTGTAATTGATGTGAGGTTGATCAGCATGCATATGATGAGTTCGCCATGATTTTGGTTTTTTCCCTCTAATCTGACTTTAACAGGAAGTTCTTGATGTATTGAAGCACCTTATAATCCACAGTGAAGCTCTGTGATTTGTCTTACTGAACTCTAGACTTGAAAGATTCCTGTTCCTCATGCAGACCTTGCCCTTTTTCTAACAGTGCCCATCGCGGATTAATTCCCATCTTAATTTGTCTCTGGTAAAACACCTGATATCATGTCACTGAGGAGGAGGCACCAGGTAAATTTAAGTTGTTCCGGGAATTTAATGTTAACAGTATTTGTATGATGGAAAGGATCTCTAAACTTCATTTCAGCAGTGGGATTGTATAATTAAAAAGCTAGCGGCCGGGCATGGTGGCTCACACCTGTAATCCCAGCACTTTGGAAGGTCAAGGCAGGTGGATCACCCGAGGTCAGGAGTTCGAGACCAGCCTGACCAACATGGAGAAACCCCTTCTCTACTAGAAAAGATACAAAATTAGCCAGGCCTTGTGGCGCATGCCTGTAATCCCAGCTACTCGGGAGGCTGAGGCAGGAGAATCGCTTGAACCCATGAGGAGGAGGTTGTGATGAGCCCAGATCATGCCATTGCACTCCAGCCTAGGCAACAAGAGTGAAACTTCATTTCAAAAAGAAAAAGAAAAAAAAGAAAAAAAGAAGAAAGCTAGCATCCAAGTTCCAAACAAAAGTGGCTTTGCCTTACTACCAGTGTCTCTCACTGTTCTTCCATTTCTCTTTTTCTTTCAGAGCATTTTGTCAAGGGTCTGCCAGAATACCACGTGGTGGGTCCAGTCCGAGTAGATGCCAGTGGGCATTTTTTGTCATATGGCTTGCACTATCCCATCACGAGCAGCAGGAGGAGGAGAGATTTGGATGGCTCAGAGGACTGGGTGTACTACAGAATTTCTCACGAGGAGAAGGACCTGTTTTTTAACTTGACGGTCAATCGAGGATTTCTTTCCAATAGCTACATCATGGAGAAGAGATATGGGAACCTCTCCCGAGTTAAGATGATGGCTTCCTCTGCCCCGCTCTGCCATCTCAGTGGCACGGTTCTGCAGCAGGGCACCAGAGTTGGGACGGCAGCCCTCAGTGCCTGCCACGGACTGGTGAGTGCGAGCTCTGGCATCTCCTTCCTCTGCTCCGGCCCCTAGAGTCTCAACCAGTAGACCTACTACCAACAGGTTCACAGATGCACTGACGTATGGGAGTTGAGCCCCTGTCATGTGATGATCCTGGCCTCCAAAGGGGTTGGCGAGAAAGTGTTTAATAAATAAAAGAGATTGAATTGAGAGGTACAAAGAGTAAGGGCACTGAGGGTTCAGAGGAGGCAGACAGAACTCCAACCAGGAACATCAGGGCGGGGTTGGAGAGGGAAGAAGAGGGAGGATTTGAGTTTGGTCTTCAGCCTCTGAGGCAGCTCTGAAGGTATTGTTGACTGACTGGCTGGACAGCATATTTTGAATGAACAGAACTTAAATTTGGACTGAGTGAGAATGTTATAAATAATGATGGTGATAGCAGCTGCTGTGATGTAATAGTTGACTCTGTGTGCTTCATAATCAGACTTCATGAGGGAACCTCAGGCAGTCAATTGATCCCTTTGTGCCTCTGTTTTCTCATCTGTAAAATGGAGATAATAGTAGTATCTGCATCATGGAGCAAGGTTTGGCAAGCTATGGACCATAGGCCAAGTCTGGCCTGCCTCTTGTTTCTATAAATAAAGTTTTATTGAAAGGCAGATATGCTGTGTGTTTACAGATTGTCTAGGGCTGTTTTTGAACTGCAACAACAGAGCTGAGTAGTTGGGGTAGTTACTGTATGGCTGAGGAACTGCACAATATTTGCTGTCTGGTCTTTCAGAAAAAGTTTGCCGACACTTTTAATAGAGTATTGTGGAGTGTTTAATAAATAATAAACACTCAATGAATATTGGCTGCTGCTGTTATATTATTTGAATATGCCAAGCACTGGAGTGTGTGGTTTACTATGTGATTTATGTTCATTGTCCTCTTTGCCTCGTTTTAGCAGATGAGGCAGCTTGGAGATATTGAATAAATTCACTGTGCAAGTTACCTTGGGTTCAGTCTTTCTACCGTTACATGCTGTATCTCAAAATGCAACCAATAGTGACAGCCCCACCAGCAACTGCAGGGCAAACAACGCTCAGGAATTCTGTTGAGATTTTTTGAGGTATGTGTTTAGGGAGTGAGTGATTGCAGGGGAAGGAATCCCAGAGTCCTGAAGGTGGTTTTGGAGGAGTCCATGTTTTCGGCTTTGGCCCCTGTGCCAGGGTTGGTTTGCTAAGCAAAACTTCTAGTGGCATTGGCATTCCTGCAAAAGGCACTTGTTCCAAATCCTCCCATTGTTACTACCGTTTTGCTAAGAATTTCTGTACTTTGCAATTTAGGGCTGCATTTATCTTGTGTTTCTAGTGTTTGACTTTGCCAGAATACTGTGAGAAAATTCAGTAAAACATTATCCAGTGGTTTAAGTTTTCCAGAGGACCTCTGGGGATGAATTGCTTTGTACAATAAATGGAAAGTCTTGCTTTGCCTCTTTCTGTAAATTTGGATTTTCATATTAGGTATTTATCATTTCCCCCTAATTAGATCATAGCACAAAATCAAGAATGGTTAATGGTTTCCTATTTTTCTTTTCCTCCTCTCTGGGCCTCATCAGGGGCTTCGATGAGCTGCAGAACATTTCCCAGTTCCATGGCTGTCATCTTCTAGGCTTGCTCTGGACTCACATCACATCTCCCCTTTTGCAATCCTGGCTCTCATTCCTGTGAGACAACCCTGGAAGCATCATGGCACCCGATCCTCTATGGCCAGAACTGAAGAAAGAGCCCCTGATGATGAAACATTATCATGCTCCTTAAACATGAGCATGTTTCCGTGGGATGGAGCAGTATGGTCTGTGGACCTGCAGAATCAACATCACATTGAATGGGAGCTCATGAGACGAACCCATGGGCTTCACTTCAGACCTAGTGTGTTAGAATCGCTGGGGAATGGACAAAAATCTCTGTGTGTGTGTTTAGCTGCTTGATTGAGATATAATTCACATACATACAGTTAACCCACTTAAAGTTTACAGCTCAGTGGCTTTAAATGTATTCAGAGTTGTGCAACCATCACCATAAATTTTAGCATATTTTCGTTAGCCCACAAAGAAACCTATATCCCTCAGCAGTCACTTCCCCATTCCCACATTCCTCCAGTCCTAGGGAACGGCTAATCTATAGATTTGCCTGTCTGAAACCTTTGTTTTAATTAGCTCTCCAGGAGATTCTGATGCCCACTGAAGTTTGAGAAGCCCTGGACTAGAGTAGTCATTCTTAACCCTGGCTCAACATTAAGACTAGCTGTCTAGCTTTAAAAATGGACCCATGCCCCAACCCCACAGCCTAGATGTTTTAATTTAATTGGTCTGAGGGAAGAGTCCAGGCATCAGCATTTTTTAAAGCTCCTCAGTAGATTCTAAAGTGCAGTCAGTGTTGCCAACCACTGGATTAGCATAAGCGGGTGTTAATGGGTGGTATTGGCCAATATTACTCTGAAGTACCAGATCTCGCCAGGTGATTCTAATGAGCAGCCAGGGGTGAAACCACTGCTGTAAATTGCTCCCCACTTTCATCTTGTGCTTTCTAAAGGAAATTGCATATTGTTTAGCATTATCCCAGACTTGGGAATGGAATACTAGGACCCTTTCAATTTCACGTGTCCCCAAGGAGCAGGAGTACTACCATGTAGGCATTTTCAGATTCAGATTTCAGATTCATATGAAGTTCAAAAGCACAAAGTGTTAGCTAAGATGATGGGAAACTTTCACATCCAGATCAGTGAACGATTTTCCCAGAAGAAATATTCTACTCGGAGGATTATTTTGGAACCTTTTACACATAATTGGATGTTTAATGGATGGTTACAAAAAAAAAAAAAATGGATGGTTACAAAACCCAAAGCCAAATGAGTTTCTTTCCTTTCGGTGTGTGCACTACTTCACTGGATTCAAGTTCATTTGCTTGTGTGCCAAATTTGCCAGTATCCACCTAGAGTGGTCCTAGTCAAAAGAATAGTGGTTGGACTTGTGTCTGACTTCTGATCATGTGTCTAGGGTGTGACATCCAGTGTAGTTGTTCTCTCACCCAAGTATGGCCCTACATTCAAATTCACAGGATGGCAGGCCTAGGATCTGCTGGCTATAAGCCCTTCTCCACTTCTAGGGGCAGAAGTAGCATTTGGGAAGTCCTTCTTAGGAAGGAAACACTTTCATGTGGACCAGGGCATCTGCTTGTCATTCCTGAGGTGCAAACCTGGCTTTCTTTGTTTCAGATGTGGTCATCTGAATGAGATGTTGGAGGCTGTGTTCTCTTGGAGTTGTCTACGATTTGAGGCTCATTTAGGCTCCTCTGGAGCAGACTCAAGATGATTTCATTCTGAGGACCCTAGAAAAGCTACCTATGGGAAGTTGTGGGACAACCTCCGTCCTCCATTTAATGTACTCTAGCATGTCTCCAGCCCTTGTCCTCTTTGAGGCTGCTCCCAGACTGAGTCAGCCCATGTCTCAGCTCAGCAGCTCTCCTCTGTCATCTCCACCATTTTCACTACCCTTCCCCCATCAACACTTTCACAACGTTGACATTGTGGAATTTGTTTGTTTTGACAGTTTAGTTGATTTGTTCCATTCTTAGCTTTTTGATGGAGGAACTGTGTTCTTTAATCAGCTAGACTCTGAATTTATCCTCAGGAGTGAGTATCACAGTGGGGGTCATTTTGGTTTTGCTGTTGCCAGGGGCACTACAGGATTGGTTCCAAGTGAATTTGTTGTTAGTGTTTCAGTTCAGATGTCTGCACTGGAAGGATAGTGCAAAATATCTACCCTTGTGCATAAAGCAGGATTGGGGTTCTGATTTTTCATGGGGCATTCTAATTCTGCCAAGCACTTACCCTCTGGACTGTGTACCTGGATCGTTAAACTAATAATTTTAATTTCTGTTTACAGCACGTTATTTAATTCCTGTTCATAACATTTCTTAGCTCAGGCTTTATTAAAGCAAATACAGTTCTTGGCTCTATCAAAAACTCTCATTCCAGCCCCTGCTGGGAAATTAAATTCTAATTCTTACTCTGAATAGCTGGTCATGGATCTCTCAAGGGCCATCCAGCTTTAACGTCCATGTACTCTCTGTCCTTAAGTTTGCCTTTCTCTTTGGGTACATTGAGATTTCCTTTCTTGTTTTAAACTCATATATGGGTTAAACTTTTGAGAGGTATTTCTTAGTATTTTTATGCTAAACTTTTTGTTTTGAAATAGATGTAGATTCCTAACAGTTGTAAGAACTAATTCAAAGAGGTATTGGTATATATCCTCTACCCAGTTTCCTCTAATGGCAACATCTTGCAACATTACTGTACAGTATCACAGCCAGGATTTTAACATTGATGTCAAGATGACACACTTTTCCATCACAAGAATCCCTCATGTTATCATTTTATAGCTATACCCATTCCTCTCCTGCTGCTATCACCTCATATTTATATTTTACATTTAAGTCTGTAATATATTTTGAGTTAATTTTTATATGAGGTGTGAGACTTAGAGGTTCTCCTCCCTCCCCTCCTCCCTTCTTTTCTCTCTTCCTTCCTTTCTTGCTTTGTTGTTTGCCTATGGATGTCTGATTGTTCCAGCACCATTTGTTGAAAGTCTGTTTTTCTTTCATTAAGTTGCTTTTGCACTTTTGTAAAAAAAATTAGCTGGATGTATTTTTGTGAGTCTATTTCTGAGTTTTAGGTTCTGTTCCATCAATAGCACACAGTCTTCATAACTGTAGCTATATAATTAGTCTTGAAATCAGGTAGACTGATTCCTCCCATTTTAGTCCACTTTTTCAAAATTATATTAGTAATTCTAGTTTCTCTCTCCTTCCATATAAATTTTGTAATAATCTTGTCTACAAAATCTTGCTAGGATTTTAATAGGAATTGTATTAAATCTATATATTAGGTTGGGAAGAATTGACGTCTTTGCTATGTCAGGTCTTGCGATCCATGAACATGGTATGTGTCTTGATTTATTTAGATCTTCTTTAATTTTTTTCCATCAGTGTTGTGTAGCTTTCAATATCCTAGCTCTTTATGTGTTTTGTTAGATTTACACCTAAATGTCTCATTTTCTAAGTCCTTATATTTTTAATTTTAGTATTCATGTGCTTATTACTAGTATGTAAACACATAATTAATTTTTGTAAGTTTACTTTGTATACTGTGAATTTGTTAAACTCTCATTAGCTCTAAGATGGTTTTTTTTTTTAGAGGATTCTTTGGGATTTTCTATGTGTGCAGTAATGTCATTTGCCAATGGGGCAGTTTTATTTCTTCTTTTCTCTTCATATTGCTTTCAATTTTCTTTTCTTGCTTTATTACATTGGCTAGAATTTTGAGCACTATATTAAATAAGAATGGGGAGAGCAACATCTCTTGCCTTTTCTCCAGTCTTAGGGAGAAGGCATTCAGACTTTTGTTAAGTATTTTGTTTATGTTAAGTATCTGTTTTGTTTTGTTTTTATAGATGCTTTCTATTAAGTCAAGGAAGTTTTCTGAGACCTTTTTTTGTCAAATGCTTTTTCTGCATTGGTTGATACGCTCATGTGACTTTTCTTCTTTAGCCTATTAATATGATGGACTGCATTGATTCATTTTTTTTAAAAGTCTTTATTTTTTAATAGCAGTATTAGGTTTATACCAAAATTGAGAGGAGGGTAAAGAGATATCTCATAATCTCCCTGCTCCCACATATACATAGCTTTCTCCCATTATCGCATCCCCCACCAGAGTAGTACATTTGTTACAATTGATGAATATATGTCGACACATCATTATCACCTAAACTTTATTGTTTACATTAGAGTTCACTCTTGGTGTTGTACATTCTATAGGGTTGGACCAATTTAAAATGACATATATCCACCATTATATTCTCATATAGAATATTTTCACTGCCCTGAAAATTTTCTGTGCTCCACCTGTTCATTTCTCCACTCTGCTACCCCTGGAAACCACTGATCTTTTTATTTTTGCATTTTCTAGAATGTCATATAGTTGTAAGCATACAGTATGTAGCCTTTTGGGATTGGCCTTTTTCACTTAGTAATATATCTCACTCTGTCACTAGACTGGAGTGCAGTGGCGTGATCTCGGCTCACTGCAACCTCTGACTCCCTGGTTCAAGCAATTCTCCTGCCTCAGCCTCCCGAGTAGCCAGGATTACAGGCATGCGCCACAACGCCCAGCTAATTTTTGTATTTTTAGTAGAGACAAGGTTTCACCATGTTTGCCAGGATAGTCTCAATCTCCTGACCGCATGATTCGCCCACTTCGGCCTCCCAAAGTGCTGGGATTACAGGCGTGAGCCACCACGCCTGGCTCCCTCATGTTTTTTTATGGCTTGAAAGCTCATTTCTTTTTAGTGCTGAATAATATTTTATTATCTGGATGTACAGTTTATGTATTCATTCACCTACTGAAAGACATCTTCATTGCTTTTAAGTTTTGGCAGTTATTGATAATGCTGCTATTAACATCCTTGTGCAGATTTCTGTGTGGACAAGAGTTTTCAACTCATTTAGGTAAATACCAAGAAGTGTTACTGCTGGATTGTGTGGTAAGAGTATGTTTAGTCGTGTAAGAAGCAGCCAAATTGTCTTCCAAAGTGGCTGAACTATTTTGCATTCTCACCAGCAATGAAGGAGAGTTCCTATTGTGCCATATCTTTGCTAGCATTTGATATTGTCAGTGTTCTGGATTTTGACCATTCCAATAGATGTAGTATCTCATTTTTTATTTGCATTTTCTTCACCATGGAAATGCATATGATGTGGAATATCATTTTATATGCCTGTCATCTGCATATCTTCTTCAGTGAGGTTCCTGTTAAGGTCTTTGTTCTAGTTTTTAATCAGTTTGTTAATTTCCTTATTGTTGAGTATTAAGAGTTCTTTATATATTTTGACAGCAGTTGATTTATCGATGTATTTTGCAAATATTTTCTCCCAGTATATGACTTGTCTTTTCATTCCCTAGATAGTGTGTTTCACAGAGCAGACATTTTCAAATTTAATAAAGTTCAGCTTATCAATTATTTCTTTTATGGGAAATTCCTTTGGTGGTGTATCTAAAGAGTCATTGATGGAAACAAGGTTATCTAGATTTTTCTCCTATATTATTGCTAAGAGTTTTATAGTTTTGTGTTCTACATTTAACTCTGTCATCCATTTTGCATTAATTTTCTTGAAGAATATAAGATTTATTGAGTTAGTTTTCCCAAAGGGTGTCTAGATTATTTTTGCATGTGAATGTTCATTTGTTCAGCACCATTTGTTGAAAAGCCTGTCTTTTCTTCATTACATTGCCTTTGCCCCTTTGTCAAAGATAAGTTGATTATATTTATGTTGGTCTATTTATGGGCTCTTTATTCTGTTTCATTATCTATTTGTCTATTCTTTCACTAATACCATGTGGTCTTGATTATTATACCTTTAATGTAAATCTTGAAGTCCGATAGTGTCAGTTCTCCACTTCTCCTTCCATATTGTATTGGCTATTCTGTGTGTTTTGCCTCTCCATATAAATTTTAGAATCATTTTGTGAATATCCACAAAGTAAATTGCTGAGATTTTGGTTGGGATTGCATTGAGTCTATAGATTAAGGTGGAAGGAACTAACATGTTGATAATATTGAGTCTTCCTATTCATGAGGATGGAATATCTCTTCATTTAGTTATTTCTTCTTTTATTTCCTTCATCAGAATTTTGTATTTTCCCTCATATAGACCTTGTTCATATTTTGTTAGATGTATACCTAAGTATTTAATTTTTGGAGAATGGTAATGTAAATGGTATTTTGTTTTTAATTTTAAATACTTCTTGTTCATTGCTGGTATATAGTAAAACAACTCACTTTATCGATCTTGTGTCCTTGAAGGCTGGATACAATCATGTGCTATAATGGCCCGTTAGTTTTGGGAGTTGTTTTTTTTTTTTAAATCTACACAGCATTCATGTCATCTGTGAACAAAGTATTATTTACTCCTTTTCAATTAGTGTATCTCATATTTCCTTTTCTTGCTTTATTGTATTACCTAGGACTTTCGATATGATATAAAAAAGGAGTGGTGAGAGAGGATATCTTTGCCTTACTCTTTATCTTAGTGGGAAAGCTTCTAGTTTCTCATAAGTATGAAGAGATATTCTTTTTTAAACTGAAGAAGTTTGTCTCTTTTCCTATTTTACTGAGATATTTTATCATAAATGGGTGTTGGATTTTGTTAACTATTTTTTCTCCATCTATTGGTATGATCATGTAATGTTTTTTCTTTAGCCTGTCAGTGTCATGGATTACATTAATCAATTTTTGAATGTTGGACTAGCCTTGAATACCTGGAATAAATCCTGCTTGATTGTGTTGTATAGTGTGTTCTGCCTGAAATATGTCTGGGTCCCTTTTAGCCATGGCCGGAGCTGGAGTGGTGGGGACACAGGGAGCAGAACAAATGTCTTCTTATACATTGTTGCATTCAATTTGCTTGAGGGGTTTTGCGGCTATGTTTATCAGAGAAATTGGTCTGTAGTTTTCTTTTCTTGTAATGACTTTGGTTTTGGTGTTGATGGCCTCATGGAATAAGTTAGGAAGAATTCGCTCTGCTTCTGTCTTCTGAGAGATATTTCAGAAAATTGACGTAATTTGTTCTTTAAATGTTTGGTAGAGTTCACCAGTGAACCTATCTGGGCCTGATGATTTTACTTTTGGAGGGTTGTTAATTATTGATTCAATTTTTAAAATAGATACAGACCTATTTACATTGCCTATTTTTTCTTGTCTGTGTTTTGAAAGATTGTGTCATTCAAGGAATTGTTTCATTTCATCTAGATTGCCAAATATTGGAGCATATAGTTGTTCATAATATTCCTTTATTCTTTATTCTATAATATAATATAATATTCTATAATATTTCTCACATAATGAACATGTGAGAAATGTTCGTTCTCACATTACTATAGAGAACTACCTGAGAGTGGGCAATATTTAATGTCCATGGAATCTGTAGTGATACCCCATCTTTCATTTCTGATATTGGTAATTTGTTTTCTTTCTCTTTTTTTCTTAGCCTAACTCACGGCTTACTTATTTTATTGATCTTTTAAGATAATTAGCTTTTGGTGTTATTGTTTTTTCTACCTTTAATTTCATTGATTTCTGCTCTAATTTTTACTATTTATTTTTTTCTCATTGAATCTAATTTGCTCTTTTTTTTCTCTAGTTACCTGAGGTCACATTGGCTCATTTTTCAAATACTGAAATAGCCTTGCATCTTTGGAAGTAATCCAACTTGGATGTGATGTACAATTCTTTTTGTATATCACTAAATTCTATTTGCTAGTATTTTTAAAACGATTTTTGCATCTGTGTTTATGAAGGATATTCTTTTGTGGTTTTCCTTTCTTTTCAGTATTATTTGTATCTGATTTTAGTATCAGGGTAATATTAGCTTTATAAAATGATTTGGGTAGTGTTTGCTTATCTTTGGTTTTCTGGAAGAGATTGCCTAGAATTTATGTTAGTTATCTTTAAATGTTTGGTAGAATTTGTACTGAAACTATCTGGGCCTAGAAATTTCCTTTTTGGGAGTTTTTAAAAGTTATGAATTTTATATTCTTAATATAATTCTTAATAAGGCTATTCAAATTTTCTGTTTCATTTTGGGTGAGTTGTGGTAGTTTGTGTTTACTGAGGAATTAGTTTACTTTATCTAAGTTGTTAAATTTATGTATTGATTTCTTCATTGTTCTCATATCCTTTGTGGGGGATAAATTTTACTTTAACCTTCTTGTTAGTTCATTGTCACATGGCTATAAAGTACTACCTCAGACTGGGTGATTTATAAAGAAAATAGATTTAACTGGCTTATAGTTCCATAGGCTGTACAAGAAACATGACTTGGAGACCTCAGAAAACTTACAGTCATGGAAGAAGGCAAAGGGGAAGGAGGCACATCTTACATAGCCAGAGAAGGAGGAAGAGAGAATGAAGGGGTAGGCACTGCACACTTTTAAACAATCAGGTGTCATGAGAACTCACTCACTATCACAAGAACAGCAAGGGGAAAATCTGTCCCCATGAGCCAATCACCTCCCATCAGTCTCCTCCACCAAAACTGGGGATTACAATTTGCCATGGGATTTGGACAGGGACACAAATCCAAACCATTTAATTTCACCCTGGCCTCTCCTAAATATCACATTATTCCCACATTATACTGTCACCCTTTCTCAACAATTTCGCAAGTCTTAACTCATTTCAGCATTAACTCAAAGTCCACAGTCCAAAGTCTCATCTGAGACAAAGCATGTCCCTTCTGCCTATGAGCCTGTGAAATCAAAAACAAGTCAGTTACTTCCAAGATACAGAGGTACAGAAATTGGGTAAATACATATGTTCCAGAAGTACGAAATCAGCCAGAACAAATGGGCTATAGGCCCCATGCAAGTTCAAAATCCCTTAGGGTAGTCATTAAATCTTAAAGCTCTGAAATAATCTTCTTTGACTTTATGTCTTACATCCAGGCCACACTGATGCAAGGGGTGGGCTCCCAAGGCCTTAGGAATCTCTGCCTTTGTGGCACTGCAGGGTACAGCCCCCTAGGGCACTTTCACAAGCTCATTTGAGTGCCCATAGTGCTTTTGGTGCATGATTCAAGCTGGCAGTGGATCTAACATTCTGGGATTTGGAAGATGGTATTCCTTTTCTCAGAGCTCCTTTAGTCAGTGCCCTGGTGGGGACCCTGTGTAGGGGTTCCAACCACACATTTCTCCTCTGCAGTGCCCTAGGAGAGGGTCTCCATGAGGGCTCCACCCCAGCAGCAGACTTCTTCCTGGACATCTAGGCGTTTTCATACATCCTCTGAAGTCTAGGTGGAGGCGCCAGTCCTCAACTCTTGACCTGTGCGCACCTGCAGGCATAACACTATGTGGAATCCGCCGAGGCTTACAGCTTGCACCCTCTGGAGCAGTGGCCTGATATATGTCTGAGACCCTTTTAGCCATGGCTGGAGCTGGAGTGGCTGGAACACAGGGAGCAGTGTCCCAAGGTTGCACAGAGCAGTAGAGCCCTGGGCCTGGCCCATTATTTTCTCCTAGACCTCTGGGTCT
This sequence comes from Papio anubis, assembly GCF_008728515.1. NCBI lineage: Eukaryota > Metazoa > Chordata > Mammalia > Primates > Cercopithecidae > Papio > Papio anubis. The sequence continues at coordinate 33,118,494 of NC_044980.1, read as the reverse complement.
GTGATGGGAGCAGCTGCTGCAAAGGTCTCTAGAATGCTTTTGAGGCATTTTCCTCATTGTCTTGACTATTAACATTCAGCTCCTCTTTGCTTATACAAATTTCTACAGCTAGCTTGAATTCCTCCTCAGAAAGTGGGTTTTTATTTTCTGCCACATGGCCAGGTTGCAAATTTTCCAAACTTTTACAGTCTGCTTTCCTTTTAGAAAGGGGTGTCCTATATTTTGGCTTCTCTGGGCCACTTTGGAAGAAGAATAATTGTCTTGGGCTACACATAAAATACACTGACACTAATAATAGCTGATGAGCTAAAAAAATTTGCAAACAAATGTCAACATGTTTAAGAAAGTTTACAAATTTGTGTTGGGCCACATTCATAACCATCCAGGGCTGCATGTGGCCAATGGGTTGGACAAGCTTGCTTTTAAATATAAGTTCCAGTTCCAGGTCATTTCTTTGCTCACAAATATAAGCATAGGTTTCTAGAAGCAACCAGGCCACATCTTAAACATTTTGCTCCTCAGAAATTTCTTCCACTAGATACTGTAAATCATTACTCTCAAGTTCAAAGTCCCACAGATCTCTAGGGCAGGAGCACAATGCCTCCATCCTGTTTGCTAACATATAACAAAAATGACCTTTGCTCCAGTTCCCAACAAGTTCCTCATCTCCATCTGCAACCACCTCAGCATGGACTTCCATATCACTATCAGCCTGGATTGTCCATATCACTATCAGCATTTTGGTCACAGCAATTTAACAAGTCTCCTTTAAGTTCTAAACTTTTCCTCATCTTCCTGTCTTCTTTGGAGCCCTCCAAACTATTCCAACTTCTGCCTATTATCCAGTCCCAATGTCACTTCCACATTTTCAGGTATCTTTATAGCAATGCCACACTTCTTGGGCAGATCACGAGGTCAGGAGATCAAGACCATCCTGGCCAACATGGTGAAACCCTGTCTCTACTAAAAACACACAAAAAATTAGCCAGGCGTGGCAGCACATGACTGTAGTCCCAGCTACTCAGAAGTCTGAGGCAGGAGAATTGCTTGAATCTGGGAGATGGAGACTGCAGTGAGCCAATATTGTGCCACTGTACTCCAGCCTTGTGACAGAGTGAGACTCTGTCAAAACAAACAAACAAAAAACAAACAAAAAAGAGAACTACCTGTGACTGAGTAATTAATAAAGAAAAGAGGTTTAATTGACTCATAGTTTCATAGGCTGAACAGAAAGCGTGGCTGGGGAGGCCTCAAGAAATTTACAGTCATGGTGGAAGGTAAAGAGGAAGGAAGAACATATTACACAGTCAGAGAAGGAGGAAAAGAGAATGGAGGGGGAGATGCTACACACTTTTAAATAACCAAATCTCATGAGAACTCACTCCCTATCATGAGACCAGCAAGGAGCAAATTTTTCCTGGTGATCCAATCACCTCCCATCAGGCCCCTCCTCCAACACTGGGGATTACAATTCTACCTGAGATTTGGGCGGGGACACAAATCCAAACCATATCAAACTTCACATTACATTTGAATTAGTATAATTGATAAAACAAGGAGATAAAAAATTCTGTAAGAATCTAGAAGATTCTTTTTAACTTGTGGACATATATATAACAGTACATCCAACATTGCATAATTTTTGTTTAAAAACTATTTGTGTATATATATATACATATATATGTATTCATTTCAATACATATACATATATATGTATTTATTTCAATAGCTTTTGGGGTATAAGTAGTTTTTAGTTACATGAATGAATTGTATAGTGTTGAAGTATGAGATTTTAGTGCACACATCAGCCAACTAGTGTACACCATCCAATATGTGGGTTTTTTTAATCACTCATCTCCCTCCCAACCTCCCACTTCTGAGTCTCCAAAGTCCATTATACCACCCCATATACTTTTGATTATCCATTGCTTAGCTTCAACTTATAAGTGGGAACATACAGTATTTGGTTTTCCATTCCTGAGTTACTTCACTTAGAATAATGGCCTTTAGCTCCATCCAAGTTCTTGCAAAAGACATTATTTTCTTATTTTTTTATGGCTGGGTAATATTTCATGGTGTATATATACCACATTTTCTTTATCCATTTGTTGGTCAATGGACACTTAGGTTGGTTCTGTGTCTTTGCAATTGTGGATTTTGTTGCAATAAACACATGTATTCAGTTGTCTCTTTTATATAATGACTTCTTTTCCTTTGAGCAGATACCCAGTAGTGGGTAGTAGATCTACTTTTAATTCTTTAGGAAATCTCCATACTGTTTTCCATAGAGGTTTTGCAAATTTACATTTCCGCCAGCAGTGTATAAGCATTGCTTTTCACCACAACTTTTACCACACCTATGCCAACATTTATTTATTTTTTTGACTTTTAATAATGGCCACTTTTGCAGGTGTAAAGTAGTATCTCATTGTAGTTTGAATTTTCATTTCTTTGATAATTAGTGATGTTGAGCATTTTTTCATATGGTTTTTGGCCATTTGTTTATCTTCTTTTGAGAAATGTCTATTCATTTCATTTGCCCACTTTTGGATGGGACTATCTTTTTTTTCTTGCTGATTTGAGTTCCTTGTAGATTCTGGACATTGGTTCTTCTTTGGATGCATAGTTAGCAAATATTGTCTCTCCTTCTGTGGATTGTCTATTCACTCCAGTGATTATTTATTTTGCTGTGCAGAAGCCATTAAGTTTAATTAGACCCTATTGATTTGTTTTTTGTTTTGTTGCATTTGCTTTTGGAGTCCTAGTCACAATTTTTTTGCATAGGCCGATGTCCAGAAGAGTTTTTCCTAAATTTTCTTCTACAACTTTTATGGTTTCAGGTCTTAAATTTAAGTCTTTGATTCATCATGAGTTGATTCTTGTATAAGGTGAGAGATAAGGATCCAGTTTAATTCTTCTACATGTGGATGTAGTTTTCCCAGCACCATTTATTAAATAGGATATCCTTTCCGCAATTTATATTTTTGTATGCTTTGTCAAAGATCAGTTGGCTACAAGTATTTGGCTTTATTTCTGGGTTTTCTATTCTGTTCCCTTGGTCTGTGTATCTACTTTTATACCAATACCATGCTCTTTTGGTATGTATAGCCTTGTGGTGTAACTTGAAGTGAGGTAATGTGATGCCTCTGGATTTGTTCTTTTTACGTAGGATTGCTTTGGATATTTAGAGTCTTTCTTTGGTTCCATGTGAATTTTCAGATTGTTTTCTAATTCTGTGAAAAATAATGTTGGTATTTTGATAGAAATTGCATTGAATCTATAGATTACTTTTGCAGTATGGTCACTTTCATGCTGTTGATTTTTTCTAATCCATGAGCATGGGATGTGTTTCTGGTTGTGTCATTTCTTTCAGCAGTGTTTTATAGTTCTCCTTGTAGAGATCTTTTATCTCCTGGGTTATGTATATTTCTAGGTATTTTGTTTTTGTAGTGGTTGTTGAAGGGATTGAGTTCTTGATTTGATTCTTAGCATGGTTGTTATTGGTGTATAGCAATGTTACTGATATTTGTACATTGATTTTATAACCTGATACTTTATTGAATTTGTTTATCAAATCTAGGAGTCTTTTGAAGGAGTCTTTAGGGTTTTCTAGTTATAAAAACATATCATCAATGAACAGCAATAGTTTGACTTTCTGTTTTCCAATTTGGATGTCCTTAATTTCTTTCTCCTGCCTCATTGCTCTGTCTAGGACTTCCAGTACTGTGTTGAATGGAAGTGGTGAAAGTGAGCATCCTTGTCTTGTTCCATTTCTCAGAGGGAGTGCTTTCAACTTTCCCCCATTCAGTATGATATTGACTGTGGGTTTGTAATATATGGCTTTTATTATTTTGAGGTATGTCCATTATATGCCTAGTTTATTGAGGGTTTTTATCATAAAGGAATGCTGGACTTTATCAAATGCTTCCTCTGTATCTATCAACGTGATCATATGGCTTTTGTTCTTATTTCTGTTTATGTGATATATCATGTATATTGACTTGCATACTTTAAGCCATCCCTGCATCCCTGGGATGAAACCCACTTGTTCATGCTGTATTATCTTTCTGATGTGCTGTTGGGTTTGGTTTGCTAGTATTTTATTGAGGATTTTTGCATCTGTGTTCATCAGGGATATTGGTTTGTAGTTTTTGTTGTTGTTATGAACTTTCCTGGTTTTGGTATCAGGGTGATACTGGTTTCATAGAAGGATTTAAAGAAAATTTCCTTTATCTTAATCTTTGGAATAGTTTCAGTTGGATTAGTATTGATTTTTCTTTGAATGTCTTATAGAATTAAGTTGTGAATTCATCTGGCCCTGAACTTTTTTTTTTCTTTTGTAATACTTTAAGTTCTGGGATACATGTGCAGAACATGCAGGTTTTTTACATAGGTATACACATGCCATGGTTGTTTGCTGTAACCATCAACCCATCATCTACATTAGGTATTTCTCCTAATGCTATCCCTCCCTTAGCCCCCCAACTCCCGACAGGCCCCAGTATGTGATGTCCCTCTCCCTGTGTCCATGTGTTCTCGTTGTTCAACTCCTGCTTATGAGTGAGAACATGTGGTGTTTGGTTTTCTGTTCCTGTGTTAGTTTTCTGAGAATGATGGTTTCCACCTTCATCCATGTCCCTGCAAAGAACATGAACTAATCTCTTTTTATGACTGCAGAGTATTCCATGGTGTATATGTGCCACGTTTTCTCCATCCAGTCTGTCATTAATGGGCATTTGGGTTGGTTCCAAGTCTTTGCTATTGTGAATAGTGCTGTAATAAACATACATGTGCAAGTGTTTTTATAGTAGAATTATTTATAATCCTTTGGGTATATACCCAGTAATGAGATCGTTGGGTCAAATGGTATTTCTGGTTGTAGGTCCTTGAGGAATCATCACACTGTCTTCCACAATGGTTGAACTAATTTACACTCTAACCAATGGTGTAAAAGCATTCCTATTTCTCTACATTCTTTCTAGCATCTGTTGTTTCCTGACTTTTTAATGATTGCCATTCTAACTGGCATGAGATGGTATCTCCTTGTTGTTTTCATTTGCATTTCTCTGATGACCAGTGATGATGAGCTTTTCTTTCAGATGTTTGTTGGCTGCGTAAATGTCTTCTTTTGAGAAGTGTCTGCTCATGTCCTTCATCCAGTTTTTGATGGGGTTGTTTGTTTTTTTCTTGTGAATTTGTTTAAGTTCTTTGTAGATTCTGAATATTAGCCCGTTGTCAGATGGATAGATTGCAAAAATGTTCTCCTCTTCTGCAGGTTGCCTGTTCGCTCTGATGATAGTTTCTTTTGCTGTGCAGAAGCTCTTTAGTTTAATTAGATCCCATTTGTCAGTTTTGGCTTTTGTTGCCATTGCTTTTGGTGATTTAGTCATGAAGTCTTTGCCCATGCAAAGACCATCCTGAATGGTATTGCCTAGGTTTTCTTCTAGGGTTTTTATGGTTTTATGTTTTATGTTTAAGTCTTTAATCTATCTTAAGTTAATTTTTGTATAAGGTGTAAGGAAGGGGTCCAGTTTCAGTTTTCTGCATATGGCTAGCCAGTTTTCCCAACACCATTTGTTAAATAGGGGATGATTTTCCCATTGCTTGTTTTTGTCAGATTCATCAAAGATCAGATGGTTGTAGATATGTGGCATTATTTCTGAGGCCTCTGTTCTGTGCTATTGGTCTATATATCTGTTTTGGTACCAGTACCATGCTGTTTTAGTTACTGTAACCTTGTAGTATAGTTTGAAGCAGATAGTATGATAACTCCAGCTTTGTTCTTTTTGCTTAGGATTGTCTTGGCTCTATGGCCTCTTTTTTGATTCTATATGAAATTTAAAGTAGTTTTTTCTAATTCTGTGAAGAAAGTCAATGGTAACTTGCTGGGGATAGCTTTGAATCTATAAATCACCTTGGGCAGTATGGCCATTTTCATGACATTGATTCTTCCTGTTTATGAGCATGGAATGTTTTTCCATTTGTTTGTGTCCTCTGTTATTTCTTTAAGAGGTGGTTTGTAGTTCTCCTTGAAGAGGTCCTTTACATCCCTTGTAAGTTGTATTCCTATGTATTTTATTCTCTTTGTGGCAATTGTGAATGGGAGTTTACTCATGATGTGGCTCTCTGTTTGTCTGTCATTGGTATATAGGAATGCTTGTGATTTTTGCACATTGATTGTGTATCCTCAGACTTTGCTGAAGTTGCTTATCAGCTTAAGGAGATTTTGAGCTGAGACAATGGGGTTTTCTCAATATATAATCATGTCATCTGCAAATGAAGACAATTTGACTTTTTCTCTTCCTATTTGAATACCCTTTATTTCTTTCTCTTGCCTGATTGCCCTGGCCAGAACTTCCAATACTATGTTGAATAGGAGTGGTGAGAGAGGGCATCCTTGTCTTGTGCCGGTTTTCAAAGGGAATGCTTCCAGCTTTTGCCCATTCAGTATTATACGGCTGTGGGTTTGTCATAAATAGCTCTGATTATTTTGAGATACGTTCCATCAATATCTAGTTTATTGAGTGTTTTTAGCATGAAAGGGTGTTGAATTTTATTGAAGGCCTTTTCTGTATCTATTGAGATAATCTGTGGTGGATGAGCATTTTGATGTGCTTCTGGATTTGGTTTGCCAGTATTTTATTGAGGATTTTTGCCTCGAGGATATTGGCCTGAAATTTTCTTTGTTGTGTCTCTGCCAGGTTTGGGGATCGGGATGATGATAGCCTCATAAAAGGAGTTAGGGAGGATTCCCTCTTTTTCTGTTGTTTGTAATAGTTTCAGAAAATGTGGTAGCAACTCCTCTTTGTACCTCTGGTAGAATTCAGCTGTGAGTACATCTGGTCCTGGGCTTTTTTTTGTTGGTAGGGTATTAACTACTGCCTCAATTTCAGAACTTGTGATTGGTCTTTTCAGGGATTTGACTTCTTCCTGATTTAGTCTTGGGAGGGTGTATGTGTCCAGGAATTTATTCATTTCTTTAGATTTTCTAGTTTATTTGCATAGAGGTGTTTATAGTATTTTCTGATGGTAGTTTGTATTTCTGTGGGATCAGTGGTGATAATCCTTTTATTATTTTTTATTGTGTCTATTTGATTCTTCTCTCTTTTCTTCTTTATTAGTCTGGCTGGCAGTCTATCTATTTTGTTAATCTTTTAAAAAAAAAAACCAGCTCCTGGATTCATTGACTTTTTGAAGGGTTTTTTGTGTCTCTATCTCCTTCAATTCTGCTCTGATCTTAGTTATTTCTTATCTTTTGCTAGCTTTTGAATTTGTTTGTTCTTGCTTCTCTCGTTCTTTTAATTGTGATGTTCAGGTGTCGATTTTAGATCTTTCCTGCTTTCTTCTGTGAACATTTAGTGCTATATATTTCCCTCTAAACACTGCTTTAGCTGTGTCCCAGAGATTCTGGTATGTTGTATCTTTGTTCTCATTGGTTTCAAAGAGTTCTTTATTTTGCCTTAATTCTGTTATTTACCCAGTAATCATTCATGAGCAAGTTGTTCAGTTTCCATGTAGTTGTGAGGTTTTGAATGAGTGTCTTAATCCTGACTTCTAATTTGATTGCAATGTGGTCTGAGAGACTGTCAGTTATGATTTCTATTCTTTTACATTTGCTGAGGAGTGTTTTATATACAATTATGTGGTCAATTTTAAAATAAGTGTGATGTGGTGCTGAGAAGAATGTATATTCTGTTGATTTGGGGTAGAGAGTTCTGTAGATGTCTGTTAGGTCCGCTTGGTCCAGAGCTGAGTTCAGGTCCTGAATATCCTTGTTTATTCTCTGTCTTGTTGATCTGTCTCATATTGACAGTGGGTGTTAAAGTCTCCCACTATTATTGTATGGGGGTCTAAGTCTCTTTGCGGGTCTCTAAGAACTTGCTTTATGAATCTGGGTGCTCCTGTATTGGGTGGGTATATATTGCGGGATCTGGCCAGCAGCCCGCAATACAACGGGGCTCTTTCTTCATTCCCAGGTGGATCAGCAGGTTGAGAAATAATAGACACACACAAGATAGTGAAAGCTGGGTCCAGGATGGTCACTGCCTTCTGGTCCTGTGATGCTGCCAATGTACTGGATATACCAGCATTTATTATTAAATTTATTGAGGGCGGGGGTAGGTTAGTGAGGGATTTAGGGTTGTTTGATTATGAGGTGAGATGGTCACATGGGGATGAAGTAATTCTTTAACATAACATCTGTATGCAGAAGTACAGTATATAGAGATAAGAATTTACAATGCAGTGTGTGTATCAGTAATTTCTAACAGAGCCTTAAAACAGAAACACAATCTTATGTAACCTTTGATTAGCAAGATACTAATCAGCAGAAGCAGGTGCAGCAAAATCTGGTTACAAACAATTCATAGAAACAGGATGTGAAGCTAGACAACCAGTTAGACCAGAAATTCTCAGAAGGGAGTATGTCTTAACCCTAAATAGACGTAGAAGAACCTAGAAGAGCCATGGCAAGATGAGGGCGTTTATAGCCCTATCTTATCCATATGAACAGGCGCCCCCCCATGCGTCCATTTGTAGGATCTCCACAAGGGTTGCATTCCATTCCCAGAGTTGTGAACATCTTCTTTTCTGGGATAGGTATCTTGGTGATTTGAAACCTCCCTGATTGCACATCCATTCATAGGTTCTCTGCAGGGGGAGTCACATCACGCACTATTGGCTCATTCTGACAGCCCAACCTGGCATTGTCTTTACACAATCCTGCATGCAATTTTGTATTTACAATCATCAGGAGCATTTCATCTTTTATTCCGTAGCAATAGTTTCAGGGGTCTCCCTACAGGTATATATTTAAGATAGTTAGCTGTTCTTGTTGCATTGAACCCTTTACCATTATGTAATGCATTTCTTTGTCTTTTTTGATCTTTCTTGGCTTAGATTCTGTTTGATCAGAGACTAGGATTATAACCCCTGCTTTTTTTTTTTTTTCCTTTCAATTTGCTTGGTTAAATATTCCTCCATCCCTATAATTTGAGCCTCTGTGTCCTTGCAAGTGAAAGTGAGCTTCTGAATACGGCACACCCTTGGGTCTTGACTCTATCCAATTTGCCAATCTGTGTCTATTAATTGTGGCATTTAGCTTATTTACATTTAAGGTTAATATTGTTATGTGTGAATTTGATCCTGTCATTATGATGCTAGCTGGTTATTTTGCCCATTAGTTGATGCAGTTTCTTCATAACATCAATGGTCTTTACAATTTGGTATGTTTTTGCAGTGGCTGGTACTGGTTTTTCCTTTCCATATTTAGTGTTTCCTTCAGGAGCTCTTGTAAGCCAGGACTTGTGGTGACAAAATCTCTCAGCATTTGCTTATCTGTAAAGGATTTTATTTCTTCTTCACTTATGAAGCTTGGTTTGGCTGGATATGAAATTCTGGGTTGAAAATTCTTTAAGAATGTTGAATATTGGCCCCCACTCTCTTCTGGCTTGTAGGGTTTCTGCCAAGAGTTCCACTGTTAGTCTGATGGGCTTACCTTTGTGGGTTACCCAACCTTTCTCTCTGGCTGCCCTTAACATTTTCTCCTTCATTTCAACCTTGGTGAATCTAACCAGTGTGTCTTGGGGTTGCTCTTCTCGAGGAGTATCTTTGTGGTGTTCTCTCCATTTCCTGAATTTGAATGTTGGCCTGCCTTGCTAGGTTGGGAAGTTCTCCTGGATAATATCCTGAAGCGTGTTTTCTAACTTGGTTCCAATCTTCCCTACACTTTCAGATACACTAATCAAACGTAGTCTTTCCACATAGTCACATATTTCTTGGAGGCTTTGTTCATTCCTTTACATTCTTTTATCTCTAATCTTGTCTTCACACTTTATTTCAGTAAGTTGATCTTCAGTCTCTGATATCCTTTCTTCCACTTGATTGATTTAGCTGTTGATACTTGCGTGTGCTTCCCGAAGTTCTTGTGCTGTGTTTTTTAGCACCATCAGGTCATTTATGTTCTTCTCTAAACTGGTTATTCTAGTAGCAATTTCTCTACCCTTTTTTCAAGATTTTTAGCTTCCTTGCATTGGGCTAGAACACTCTCCTTTAGCTTGGAGGAGTTTGTTATTACCCACCTTCTGAAGCCTACTTTTGTCAGTTTGTCAAACTCATTCTCTGTCCAGTTTTGTTCCCTTGCTGGCAAGGAGTTGTGATCCTTTGAAGGAGAAGAGGCATTCTGGTTTTTGGAATTTTCAGCCTTTTTGCACTGGTTTTTCCTCATCTTCATGGATTTAATCTACCTTTGGTCTTTGATGTTGGTGACCTTCAGATGGGATTTTTTGTTTGGATGTCCTTTTTGTTGATGTTGATGCTATTCCTTTGTTTGTTAGTTTTCCTTCTAACAGGCCCCTCTTCTGCAGGTCTGCTGGAGTTTGCTGGAGGTTCACTCCAGACCCTGTTTGCCTGGGTATTACCAGAGAAGGCTGCAGAACGGCACAGATTGCTGCCTGTTTCTTCCTCTGGAAGATTCGTCCCAGAGGGGCACTCACCAGATGCCAGCTGGAGCTCTCCTATATGAGGTGTCTGTTGACCCGCATCTCCCAGTCAGTAGGCATAGGGGTCAGGGACCCACTTGAGGAGGCAGTCTGTCCCTTAGCAGAGCTTGAGTGCTGTGCTGAGAGATCTGCTCCTCTCTTCAGAGCTGGCAGGCGGGAACGTTTAAGTCTGCTGAAGCTGCGCCCACAGCCACACTTTCCTCCAAATGCTCTGCCTCAGGGAGATGGGAGTTTTATCTATAAGTCCCTGACTGGGGCTGCTGCCTTTCTTTCAGAGATGCCCTGCCCAGAGGAGGAATCTAGTGAGGCAGTCTAGCTACAGTGGCTTTGCTGAGCTGTGGTGGGCTCTGCCCAGTTTGTTCTTCCCAGCAGCTCTGTTTATACTCTGAGGGGAAAACCCCCTAAACAAGCCTCAGTAATGGCGTATGTCCCTCCCTGCACCAAGCTAGTACATCCCAGGTTGACTTCAGACTGCTGTCCTGGCAATGAGAATTTCAAGCCAGTGAAACTTAGTTTGCGGGACTCCATTGGGATGGGATCCACTGAGCTAGGCCACTTGGCTCTCTGGCTTCAGCCCCTTTGCAGGGGAGTGAATGGTTCTGTCTTGCTGGCGTTCCAGGTGCCACTGGGGTATGAAAAAAAACTCCTGCAGCTAGCTCGGTGTCTGCCCAAATGGCCGCTCAGTTTTGTGCTTAAAACCCAGGGCCCTGGTGGCATAGGCACCTGAGGGAATCTTCTGGTTTGCAAATTGCGAAGACCATGGGAAAAGCATAGTGTCTGGGCTAGAATGTACTATTCCACATGGCACAGTCCCTCACCGTTTCCCTTGACTAAGGGAGGGAGTTCCTTGACCCCTTGCACTTCCTGTGTGAGGCGACACCACACCCTGCTTCTGCTCACCCTCTGTGGGCTTCACTCACTGTCTAATCAGTCCCAGTGAGATTAGCTGGGTACCTCAGTCGGAAATGCAGAAATCACCTGCCTTCTGCGTTGATCTCACTGGGAGCTGCAGACCAGAGCTGTTACTACTACCATCTTACTACCCAGGTCCCAACTTTTTCTTGTTGTTGGCATTTTTTTTTTTTTTTTTTTTTTTTTTTGAGATGGTGTTGGTTGCTCTGTGACCCATGCTGGAGTGTAGTGGTGTAATCTTGGCTCACTGCAGCCTAATCCTCTTGGGATCAAGCAATCCTCCCACCTCAGCCTCTCAAATAGTTGAGACTACTGGTGTGCACCACCACACCTGGCTAATTTTAAAAATCTTTTGTAAAGATTGGGTCTCACTATGTTGTCTTGGCTGGTCTTGAGTTCTTGGGCTCAAACAGTCTTCCTACCATGTCCTTTCAAAGTGCTGGGATTATAGGCATGAACCACCACACCTGGACTTGGTCTTTTCTAATGTAAGCATTTTGCGCTTTAGCTTTTCCTCTCAGCATTGCTTTTTCTGTGTCCTACAGTTTTGATATGTTACATTTTGATTTTCATCTAGTTCACTGAAGTTTTTAATTTTTTTGAGACTTTTTCGTTGACCCATGGACTATTTAGAAATATCTAGTTTGCAAGTGCTTGGAGGTTTTCCTGTTATCTTTCTGTTATTGAATTCCATTTTAATTTCCTTGTAGTCAGAGGACGCAGTTTATATGATTTCAATTCTTTTAGATTTCTTGAAATATATTTTATAGTGCTATCTTGAAAAGAATGTGTGTCTTGCTGTTGTTGGAGTGTTTAATAAATGTTTTATTAGATACTGTTGGCTGATGGTTTTGTTGAATTCTTTTACTCTACCCTAGCCGATTTTCTGTCTAGTTGTTCTGTCATTTTTCGAGAGACAGAACTATTGAAGTCTCCAACTATGATTGTGAATTTGTCTATTTATCCTTTCAGTTCTATCAGATTTTCTTCACATATTTTGCACCTCCGTTGTTTGGTGCATATACATTTGGGATTGCTATACATTTAGGTCTTCTAGGTGAAGTGACATGGTTATCGTTGTATAATGTTTATCTCTGCCTCTGGCAATTTCCTTTGCTGTAACGTCTAACTTAGTCATTAAGAGGCAGAAGTAAATATAATTCCAATTTTTCTGTGTGTTTCTCAGGGAACATAAGAGAGATTTCAATTCATAACTGAACTTATCAAATTCCCTTTGCTTCGGAGCTTCAATTTTTTTCTTTTCCAGCCTTATTGAGGTATAACTGACAAACAAAAATTGTATATATTTAAGATGTACAACTTGGTGATTTGATATACATGTATATGTAATAATAACCACAGTCAAGTGAATCAGCATATTCATCACCTCATATAATTACCATTTTCTTTCTTTTTCTTTTTTTTTGTGATCAGAGCACTTAAAATCTACCCTCTCAGCAAATTTCAAGTATACATTTGAGTATTGTTAACACAGTCACATTGTTTTACATTAGATATCTAGAAATTAATCATCTTATATAACAGAAACTGTGTGCCCTATGTGCAACATCTCTCCATTTCCCGCTTTCCCCAGGCTCTCGCAACCACCATTCTACTCTCTGCCTCTGTGAGTATGACTATTGGTTCCACATATAAATGACATATAAATGATATCATGCAGTATTTGTCTTTCTGCATCTGCCTTACTTCACTTAACATGGCATTCTCCAGGTTCAGCCATGTTGTCACACATGACAGGTTTTCCTTCGTTTTAAAGGCTGTGTAATATTTTATCACACATACACACATGTGTACATGTATCAAATTTCTTTATCCATTTGTCTGTCAGTGGACATTTAGGCTGTTTCCATGTCTTGGCTATTATGGATAGTGCTGCCATAAACATGGGATTGCAGCTATCTCTTGAGGATAGTGATTTCAGTTCCTTTGGATATATACCCAAAAGTGGAATTGCTGAATCATATGGTAATTTACTTTTAGTTTTTGAGGAACTTTCACACTGTTTTCTGCAATGGCTGTACCAATCTACATTCCCACCAGCAGGATACAAGGGTTTTCTTTTCTTCACATCATGGCCAAACTTGTTATCCCTGGTCTTTTTTATAACAGCCATTCTGACAGGTGCAGGGCTGTATCTAGTGGTTTTGATATCCATTTCCCTGATATTCAGTGAAGTTTCCCACCTTTTCATATACCTATTGGCCTCTTGTATGGTGTACTTTTTTTTTTTTTTTTTTTTTTTTGAGAAGTCCTTTAAAATTTAGGGATGGGGGTCTCCCAAGTGGCTGGGATTACAGGTGCAAATCATCCCATCGGCTGCCGCTTTTTCTGGAGGGGCGACCTTTTACAATTTCACCTGCCTTTCCTGCATGCCTTCTTGCAATTTGCACAAATATATGTGACTATAGGAGTCACGTAGCCCCTTACCCCATAGGATTTGGCCCAACTTTATGTTCCCAGATGACAATCACCCGGGACACAATAGTCCATCATCAGCATGTTTCCCAAAGCTTGAGTTATTCAGTCTCAAACAGCAGAGCAGGAGGCTTTTGGGTGGGGGAATGTGTGTATATTAATCAACAGATCTTTTTCCACTGAGTCACAGCAGGTCCTGACCAACTCCCTATCCAATCTCTCCTCTGATTCAAGGTGAAGAACAAGTCTGTGTCTATTTTTTTTTTTTTTTTTTTTTATACTTTGAGTTCTAGGGTACATGTGCATAACGTGCAGGTTTGTTACATATGTATACGTGTGCCATGTTGGTGTGCTGCAGCCATCAACTCGTCAGCACCCATCAACTCAACATTTACATCAGGTATAACTCCCAATGCAATCCCTCCCCCCTCCCCCCTCCCCATGATAGGCCCCAGTGTGTGATGTTCCCCTTCCCGAGTCCAAGTGATCTCATTGTTCAGTTCCCACCTATGAGTGAGAACATGCGGTGTTTGGTTTTCTGTTCTTGTGATGGTTTGCTAAGAATGATGGTTTCCAGCTGCATCCATGTCCCTACAAAGGACATGAACTCATCCTTTTTTATGGCTGCATAGTATTCCATGGTGTATATGTGCCACATTTTCTTAATCCAGTCTGTCACTAATGGACATTTGGGTTGATTCCAAGTCTTTGCTAATGTGAATAGTGCCGCAATGAACATACGTGTGCATGTGTCTTTATAGCAGCATGATTGATAATCCTTTGGGTATATCCCCAGTAATGGGATGGCTGGGTCATATGGTACATCTAGTTCTAGATCCTTGAGGAATCGCCATACTGTTTTCCATAATGGTTGAACTAGTTTACAATCCCACCAACAGTGTAAAAGTGTTCCTATTTCTCCACATCCTCTCCAGCACCTGTTGTTTCCTGATTTTTTAATGATTGCCATTCTAACTGGTGTGAGATGGTATCTCATTGTGGTTTTGATTTGCATTTCTCTGATGGCCAGTGATGCTGAGCATTCTGCACAGCAAAAGAAACTACCATCAGCGTGAACAGGCAACCTACAGAATGGGAAAAAATTTTTGCAATCTACTCATCTGACAAAGGGCTAATATCCAGAACCTACAAAGAACTCAAACAAATTTACAAGAAAAAAACAAACAACCCCATCAAAAAGTGGGCAAAGGATATGAACAGACATTTCTCAAAAGAAGACATTCATACAGCCAACAGACAAATGAAAAAATGTCTGTGTCTATTTCTTGAAATCATTCGGGTTTGGCTTCTATCTCCAGTGAAGAACTGAGCTGGAATACAAGTGGGGAGGCCTCAAGAAGACACAATTATGCCGGGTACAGTGGCTCATGCCAGTAATCCCAGCACTTTGGGAGGCTGAGTCAGGAGGATTGTTTGAACCCAGGAGTTGGAGACAAGCCTAGGCAACGTAGTGAGACACCATCACTATAAATAAATAAATAAGTAAATAAATAAACAAACAAACAAATAAATAAAATAGCTGGGTGTGGTGGCACTTGCCTATAATCCCAACTACTTGGGAACTTGAGGTGGGAGAATTGCTTGAGCCTGAGTGGTTGGTGCAAGGCTCTAATGAGCTGTGATCATGCCACTGCACTCTAGCCCGGGCAATAGAGCAAGACCCTGTCTCAACAACAACAACAACAAAAAAGATACAATTATATAAAGACTCACATTCTATAAATATGCAGAGAAAAAAACCCATTTCTCTCATACAAATGTGCAAAACTGCAGTGACACATTTCTGATGAAACATAAACCCAGTAGTCATGTTCAAAGGCAAACATGACTCTTGTTTCCCTGTTTAACCACCTTTACATCAAGATGAAGACTTTTTATTTTCATCACCAGAACAAATAGAATGTCTGCTCCAAAAAGAAATTTAATCTTCCTTCTTTTAACATGTAGGACACTATGGAGCTTTGGAATAGCTTTCCAGCTTGTAACCAGCAAGGAATCAATTTGTCCTAGGATATGCTGTTACAATAATTTGAACTTGTTAAGCTTCCTTAGATTCTAATTTCCAGAAATGCAAGGATTAAACATTCTCTCTGTTTAGCTGTGTGAATGCTATGAACGAGGATTAGTGACATTTAAAAATCTGTGCCATCTGATGGTGCCTCTATTGAGAGAGGGGACATGCTTCTTACCACGTTACTCTTTCAAGTGCAGTTCAGTTCTTGGCCCAGATGGAAAATTCTGCTGGTTTCTTTTCCATACAATCAAAGAATGTGACCGTTTCTGCCCTCTTGTTCTTGAATGCTGGCTGAAGCCTGGGGTGATGTAGCTGAGGAATGAAATCTACTGGCAGAGCTGTGTGGGAAAACTTGCCCAGTGAGGCTTCTTGCCTTGTTTCCTGATCCTGAACTTTGGGGCTCATTGGCAGAAATCACTGATTTGAGTTGCGGGATGCCTGTGTGTCAGGGTTTGTTGTCCCTCACCAGGGGGAGGGAAATAAATGCCCTGCTTATCCCCTGACTCTGCCCCCCAGAATGAGGAATCCTCTCTCACCTCTGACCTTTGGAGGTTGCCTGGTAAGACCCATGCTTACTCAGACATGAGACTTTGGAATGGGGCCTCCGGCTGGCGGAAATTCCTCCTGTCACTATCAGTGCTTTGTGCTGCAGTCTCATAAATAGGAGTGTTTTTTTCCCCCTCCCTCCCTTTTTGTCTTTCTGCTTACTTTTCAGTTCATCAGGTTTATTTTGTGAGTTCTCATCGTGATGAATTGGAGATGGGAGGGAGAGAATCGACGAACCTGTATTTTAAGAAGCAGCATTGTTTTCTACTTTCTGCTGGGTCTTGAATCAGCAGACCTTGTTATGGTCTAGGGATGGTACAGGAGAAGGAATGGAGAACGATCTTTGCTTTTACTGGGGAAAGAGGCCAGATTCTCTATTAGAGGGTTAGTGACTTGGCTTAAGGGTCTACACAAATGCAGCCCACAGGTGTTACTCCCTTCTGGTGTATATCTCTTCTGGAGACTTTACTCTGAATCTCATCTCTGTTTTCATTACCTAAACTGAAGACTAGGTGTCCAGAGCCTCCCTCCAGATATTCGTGGATTAATATTTGTGTTCTTTTTGACCAAACATGAATCACAGGTAGGGAACTTAAATATTAAAGAAATCTAATTCCTTTTGAAAATGTCCCCATTGATTTACAGATATTAATAAGGACTTTGAAAAATGGGAAAACAAGAGGCCTAGTTTTTATGTTCTGTAACTGAAAAATTGTTTTACTTGGTCATTGGAGGTGATCTTTCAGTATGACATGACTGATTTATTTTTAGCCAGACAACCCATGTGGAGGCTTGACATATTTTTCATACAGGGCAATTCTGCTGAATTTGGGAGTCAGAGGAGCTGAGCTCAAGTCTTAGCTCGACTATGCACTGTGTTACTTTAGACAAGACTTTGCCTCTTTAGAACTGTTACTTTGGGTGAACTGGATCCTTGCAGTCCAGGGACCAGGCGGGCATCACCTGACAGCTTGTTAGAAATGCACGTTCTCAGATCCTACCCCGATCTGCTGAATTAGACCTAAATTTTAACAAGATCCCCAGGTGATTTGTATGTGCATTAAAATTTGAGAAGCATTGACCCATTAAACACAGACACTAATTCTATTTGAGTTCACCCTTTTATGTCTTGCATCCTTGTGGCAAATTGTTTGTCTGAAAGCCTAATGATGCTTAAAACAGTAGCAGGGAATGATGCTGCTCTAATCAATGTTGATGGGTGAAGGAGTGGAAGAGGAATCTTAGATAATGTGATTCAGGAAAAGACTGAGAAGATACATGGGAACTTGGAAGCCAAAAAAGATGGGTCATTTGGCCAAATACACCCATTCATTGTCATCCTTTTCTGCTCCCCTGTTCTCTGCTGTGTTGCGTTATGTTCAAATGAGTGTCTTTGGCATGGATAGCTCTTACCAAAAAACTTGCTGGTTCTTCTCATGCTCTTTAATTCTTGTCTGCTTGATGAGTGTGCCAAGCGGTAATCTCTTGTTTTGGTGTTTTCATCTAAGCTGTTGAGAAGAGACAGGCTTTCTGGGCCACAGAAGGACTGGGACAGACAACGACAGCTAGCATTGTTGATGGTTTTATTCCTGTCTTAAGGGGATGGACCTTGTTGATTCTAAGTTTAGGTCAAGAATGAAGAGCCCTTGAAGTTATAAATATTCTCTTAAGAGACTGTCAATGTGGAGTTTTCCAAGGTGGTGATTAAAATCTGTGTATAACAGGGCAGTGGCAAAACAAGAATTAGGCTCCCTGCTCGGCTCCGGGAGGACAGTACTCATGCAGACAGGGCTGAGAGCAGTGCACCCTAGGGACGGCAGGGGTATGGGCAGGAGGCATGGCCCCTGCTCCTGACGGGCTGTGGCCACCTTGCCTCTATAAGTTCTAGATCCCTGACTAAATGAATGGGGATTTAGAGAAGGTATGCATGTGTTTCTTTTTGTGTGTCTCCATAAACTGCAGCCATCCTGTGTGTTTGCCTTTTTATTGATGATACCTGTTAATTGCTTTTAAGGCCTTTCAAACAATCAAATACTGAAAATCTTCCTCTCAACAAACACATACAAATGACCTTCTTAGCTTTTTTCCCAATGGTGTATGTTGTTGGATTTGCTTCTTTCCCTCCTTGAGGGATTTCAGAGATTTATGTAAACAGAGTGAATTTCATACACTAATGCTTCCTACCAGACCGTTTCTGTAACTTGCAGACTGTACATTTCCATGTAGACATTCTTTCATAGTTCTGCAATTAAATTGGCTGGGAGGACAATAAACTATTTTCTGAAACAGATTTATCACATTATGAAATTTCATGCTAAACAGCCCCATTTGATGTCACTGATTCTTACTCTTCCCTTTATCCATCCTCCATCCACTCACCCCCTGTACCCTGTTTATGGCAGATTTTTCTTTAGACTGTTTTTTTCCTGTTTGATTTCTGCATTGGCCATAAGAAATGAGTCACTTAATTTTAAAATGCACAACTTTCAGTCTCTTAGTGGGTCATCAGATATTACTATCTTTCTTCCAAGCAGCCTTTATTTCTTCTAGAAAACCTTTTTAAAAACTTTTTAAAAGTTTACAACTGATTCTTTCTAATCCTTCAATATTCTCAGCTGATCTCTAATGACTCTTTTTTTTCTCTCTGTTTATGAGCTTTCTGGAAATTTTCTTTGGCTTTTCTTTCTCTTCCTTGGTCTTACTTTGTTTTGGTTGTTTTTACAATTTGGTTTTGTTGTTGTTGTTGTTGTTAGCACATTTGCAGAAGAAACACAGGAGGTTAAGCTGTTAGCTAATATAAGGCTTAGGAATAGTCAGTGGTGTCTTATCTATTCCAACCTCTACAGAGCTTGATAAGGAAAGAATATGGGGAATGTGCCACTCATGGCAGAGCTTCCAGACAAATTAGAGTTGATTAGTAAGCAGGCTATGGTGTTTATGTGTGCTTGCACTTGCATGTGTGCACATGAGCATGTGTGTGCCTGTATCACGAGTAGCTAATGCAGAATAAGTCTGCAGAAAGGGGTTTTACCTGAACGTGTGGTGCAGAATAAATGAATGAAATCAGCTAGAGTTACTGAATAAGATGTAAAAGCATCTCTGCATCTTTTTTCATCATTTATGTGAAATCGTGTTGCAGCAGAGGGCACATCTGAACTTGGAGGTTGGATATGTGGGGGACTGGGCAGCAATCCAGTTTCCCTTCTGAGCAGATACTCTTTTCTATCTGGAAGGTTGTGGTAACAGTTGCTTTGGCAATGACCAGAGAAGGATTTGAGATGTATCGGTGAGTGCTTTATATCCCTCCTCTGGAAAGGATTCTCTCTTTTACTAGTAAATCCTTTTAATTCAAATAGCTAATTCAACTGTTTCAATAAAGAGATTCAAATTGGACAAATAAGCTTGTCTTTCCTTTTATTTTTATTTCTAGCTTAGTCCACTGTGATTTAGGCTTAAGACTTCAGAAGAGTATTTTGTCATTCGAAAGCACTGGACTTGGAGTTGGGAGACCTGAAATTTACGTCTGAATGCTCCCATCTAGCCAGAAGCTCTAAGAGAAGTTTTTTAACATTGAAGATTCCAACTTCTTTTTCTGGGAAATGAAGGCTGATTAATTTCTAAGATCTTATAGAACTCAGGAACTCTGACCACAGCATATCACCTCACGGCGTGATGTGTGCAAAATTAGGTATATTGTTGTTTGTTTTATTGGCGGGTGACCTTAGACAAGACTTTGCCTCTTTAGATCTGTTACTTTGGGTGAACTGGATCCTTGTAGCCCAGGGATCAGCAGGATGGGAAAAACCTCTCTTTGACCTTTGAATCTGAAAAACTAAACAGTCAAAAAATGTGAAAGTGAGAAACAATGTCCTAGCCCAGGTCATCCAGAGTAGATATTTATGCTGTAACATTTTCTGTGCTGTGGACGTGGATGGTGGCAGCATGATGCTGGTATCAGACCTGTGAGGAAAAGGCTGCTGTGATGAGAGAGGCCTATGGTGTCGAGAGCCTATTGGGTTTTCCAGGTAGGCAGATTTCAGTCATTAGCTCTGTAACTTTGGGCACGTTCTCTCTGAAATTGTAAAAAGGGCTGACAGTACCTGTTTTGGTTGGGAGGATGGGTGTGTAGCACTTAGCTTGGTGCTGCACCAAGAACTCTCTTGTGAAAGGGAACAAGAAGGCCTCGCAGAAGTCACTGTGACCAGCTTCCCCTGAGGTCTGACTAATCCTCTATCCTCGTGAAACTTTCTGCTGAGTGGTGGTCTCTGAAACCCAGAGGCATTTGAGACCATGCTGCATCCTGGATCAGGATGTCCCCTTTCACTGCTCTAACTGACGTGCAGGTGACGGACCATTTAGAAGCTCATGGTAAGGGTGGGTCACAGTCTGGTGGTGAGATCTGCTCGGTATAGACGATATGGTAAGAACAGATCATCTATTGAGAGTGTAAATCTCCACGAGAGGAATCTAGGCTTTTCCCCCTTCGTTTTATATGTTTAGCAGGTAATACATTCACATGCTACAAAACTTAAAAGATAAAAAGGGTTTACACTGTAAAATACATCTCCCACCTGCCTCTGCTACTAGTATAGTGTATATAATACATATATTATATGCCATGCAATAAATATATCTGTATCTCTATCTATCTATCTATCTGGCATGTGTGTGTATAATATATACACATTAAAGCTACTTAGGTGATTCTGGTGCCATCAGGTTTGTAAGCTAATCATCTACATTCTAGATTCACATTTTCTCTTCTGCTTCTCCAAGGCCTGCCCTCCCAGTTCTGTTTTTCATTGTTAATACTTCCAATCACCCTCGGTGATAGATACTGAAAATACTTCTGCTGAGAACAGAAGCCTGCTTGCATTTTCCCCAGGATGTCACTGGGGCAACTGATTCAGAATACATGTCAACAATTCCAACAACCTCATGTAACCTGTATAAAAGATGGGACTCTCTGAAGTCCAGTTTTGCAACTAATACCAATGAGGGAAACACAAGTTTGACTTCTCAGGATTGGAGAGTAACATTTCTCATGATATAGACACGTGTATCATAGGAAACGTCCTGTAGTTTTCTTAAAATCTTGTATAGACCTTGTTCTTGTCTTCAGCATTTTGCATTCACATTCACAGAAGCTTCTGAAATCCCTCCGTCTCTCACCTCACTATGTCGCTTGTTTGTCTGTCCTCTGCCCTCATGTTGACTTCCTGTTGGGTGACAACTGGCACTTCAGGTTCTGGATTCTGGCTGAGCTGAGACACTCCAAGGTGGCTGGTGGTGGTCTGGGCAACTCCAGGTACTCAGGCATTTCCTTGCTTCACTTTTTTTTTTTTTCCAGACGGAGTCTCACTCTGTCACCCAGGCTGGAGTGCAGTGGTGCGATCTTGGCTCATTGCAGTCTCCGCCTCCTGGATTCAAGCGATTCTCCTGCCTCAGCCTCCCAAGTGGTTGGGATTACAGGCACCTGCCACAATGCCCTGCTACTTTTTGTAGTTTTAGTAGAGATGAGGTTTCCCCATGTTGGCCAGGCTGGTCTTGAACTCCTGACCTCAAGTGATCTGCCCGCCTCAGCCTCCCTAAGTGCTGGGATTACAGGTATGAGCCACTGCACCTGGCCATTGCGTCACTCTTTGTGGAAGGGAGAGGATATCCTTGGAAACACAATTAATTTCTTCCTGTGACAGATCTTTGGTGAATACAGTCTTCTACCTCATTCATCTTACAGGTGTTATGCCCCACCTGTACCAGAAAAGGTGGCCTGTTTTCTGGTAACAGCCTCACCTGAGCTTCTCTAAGACCGCCTCTGCCTAACTTACTGCTACTTTTGTCTTCCTTGGCAATTAAGTAATCCTATACTTGATAATTTGGGTATAATCATTTTGCGTTTGATCCAGTCCTTGAAACTTCCTTTTTTTTTTTTTTTTTTTTTTTTGAGACAGAGATTTGCTCTTGTTACCCAGGCTGGATTGCAATGGTGTGATCTCGGCTCACAGCAACCTCCACCTTCTGGGTTCAGGCGATTCTCCTGCTTTAGCCTCCCGAGTAGCTGGGATTACAGGCATGTGCCACCTTGCCCAGCTAATTTTTGTGTTTTTAGTAGAGATGAGGTCTCTCCATGTTGGTCAGGCTGGTCTCAAACTCCTGGCCTCAGGTGATTCACCCACCTTGGCCTCCCAAAGTACTGGGATTACAGGCACGAGCCACCACACCTGACCGAAACTTCCTATTTTTTAATAGTGGCCTGTGGGCGATGAACATGTGGTCTGGCCAGGCTTGCATGAAGGTGCTACCCTTGAGTCTGGACATAGGTAGAAAATGCTTGTGGATATGTGAAGATCCACATATCTCTGAGATAGATCTACACATCTATAACATAGCACCTTTAACATTTTCCTCCTCTCAGGGCCTTTGTGCTGGATTAGGGCTTCACTCTCAGTTCTTCTCACAAGCCAACTTGGGAGTTCTACTGTAGGACAGAGCCCCCACGAAGTTGTTCGTCTTCCCTTTCTGGAACTTGATCAGCGGCAGCTGGTGTCTTGCCCGGATAAGTAGCAAAGAGGGAGAGAAGACAGAAAGGAGGTATTGGTGGCCAAGAGAAGCTCCTTGTTAATCTAGTACATCAGAAGAAAGAAGCAATATTGCTACATCTTGGGGAAGCCCAAGAATATGGTCTTTGATCATCAAATGAGCTCACTGGTATGCAATTTTATTTTATCTTTTTAGGACTCATTGCTTTATGGTTGTGTTGAAAAGCCTTCAAACCTCAGGGGACAAACATTTCCTTAATCAGAACAAAGTTTCAGGAATTTATTAACAAGTATTTATTGAGTACCCATCACATGTTCTGCACCGTGTTTACTACTATTGAGGACACAAAGAAATATAAGATGTAGCCACCTCCACCCCCATCAAGATCTCTAGCTTTGCCTTGGAAGCCTTCACATGATACACTCCTGAACTGTTGAGTCTTGTGTTGCCTATCATTGCTCTTCTCAGAGGATGGAGGAAAACATGAGCTCTGGAGGAGCAATCAGGGCCGTCTTCCTAGAAGATGGACATTTGAGCTTGACCTAGAAAAATGAGTAAATGGAACTTTAGAAACTCGATTCTACTGCTGGCTTTGGGGGCTATTTTTACAGCATTTCAAGTGTTTGGTTTCATTTTGAGGATGGAGAACAGAGGGAAGGGGTGAATCACTGTGAAAGCCTGATGTTTAGGTGGGTGTTTATTTTAGAGACAGAGGAATTCAGTTAATCAAACATATGGAATATCTAGTAAGTAATGGAAATAGTACATGACATTGAGAATAAAAATGAATTGGAAACTTTTATGCACTGCTTATGGGAATTCAAATTGGGTCAACAACTTGGGAAAGGGTTTGGCATTATCAGTTACATTTGAACATACCCTATGATGCAGAATTCTGCATATATGTGCAGCAAAATATATGTAAAGCAATGTTGATAGCAGGTTTATTAATAATGACCACAGCTGGAAAAATCAAGCATCATCACTAAGATGACACATACATTTTCATATATTCACACAATGGAATACTCTACGGCACTGAAAATGAGTGAGTTACATCTACATGCGAAAACATGGATGAATCTCACTAACATAATGTTAAGCAAAGGAAGCCAGACATAAGAGCTCATATTGAATGATTCAATATATATAAAATGTAAAATGGCAGTGATTACGTAATGGTGTTATAAATTCTTCCCAGCACCATCCCTCCTCAAGTATGAACACTTTTTGACTTTCTAATGCCAAAGATTGGATTGACCTATTTTTAAATTTTATTTAAGTGTAATCATAGAGTATGTATCGTTTTGTATCTGGATTTTTTTTTTCCTGCTTAACTTTAGTCTGTGATTGCATGTATGGGATGGAAGGGTGTTTAATGTACTTAAATAGTATTTAAAATTATTTCAAAATTTTCACTGAAAGAAACAAGTAGTACTGTCTTATACGTGGTCTTAAAATGTTTTTTGTTTTGTTTTGAGACAATTTCACACTTACTGAAAAGTTTGCAAATAAAGACCAATAACTTAATTTTTGTTTATAAAACCATTTGGGAGTAAGTTGCCTACCCAATCCCCCATCTTCTCTGAATAACTGAGCGTGTATTTCATGCAAACAAGGACAATCTGCAAAACAACAGGCCACCATCAAAATCAGAACATTATTATTCGTTCATCCAATCCTACTACCATCTAACTCTCAGACTCCGTTCAAATTTTGCTGTTTTAATAATGTTATTTGTAGCAAAAGTGATCCAGATTCGTATGTTGCATTTAGTTATTAAGTCTCCAGTTTCTTCAGTCTAGAATAATTCCTCAGCCTATCTTTAGCTCTTATGACCTTGACACTTTTGAAGATTATAGACCAGTTATTTTGTAGAATGTCCCTCGATTTGGGTTTGCCTGATGTTGGCTCATGATTTGATTCAGATTATGCACATGATATAGTTTGAATATTTGTCCCCTCAAAATTTCATGCTGAAGTTTGATCCCCAGTGTTGGAGGTGGGCCCTAGTGGAAGGTGTTTGGGCCACTGCAGTGGATCCTTAATGTATGGGGAGCTGCCATTTTGTGGGAGTGAGTTCCCACTGCGAGACCTGGTTGTTGACAAGAGCCTGGCACCTCCCCTGCTCCCTCTTTTGCTTTCGTTCTCTCTCCTGCTTCCTCTCTCACCGTGTGATACCAGCCCCACTTCGCTTCCACCATGAGTGGAGAGACGGCACCTTTGGCAGAAATAGCCAGAAGTGACCCTGTATTTTCTCATTGCGTCCTATCAAGTGCCACATACTTTTGATTTATCTCATTTCTGCTACTCATTTTGGTTACTTGATTAAGGTGATGTCTACTAGGCTTCTCTACTGTAAAGTTAGTCTTTTTTCTCTTTCTAGTTAATAAGTATTTGAGGGAAAATACTTTGAAACTATGTGAGCACTCTGTTCCTCATCAGACTTGCAGTTTATTTATTCATTTATTTATATTGGTACAGTCTTGTGCTTATGTCTATACTGAGGTAACATCATTATTTAATATATGTTGTTGTTATATATGTTATTTTTAATACAGAACAGCAGTATTTATTATGATACTCAATTATCTCAGTTTGGCCAGTGGGAGCCCCTTCACTCTGGTTTCTGTGTCTTTTGCCTTGTCCCATCGTTCTTTGAGTATGCTCTTGCTTTCTGGGACAATAAGATGTTCTAGGGTCACTTTGTACTTTCCCAGCCCTATAATTATTACTTCAGGGAAACTTTTTCTCCCTCCTCTGAGGAGTGATATTTCCAAGCAAAGATCTGGGCACAAAATGTGCTCATTGCTATTGGGTGCTGCTGTTCCAGCCCCTCTCCATGGACAGAGGTAGAGAATATGTGTGTATACGTGCATGTGTGCATGTAAGCCATGACACCCATTTGCAGCTATAGTTATGAGTGTGTCTATATACTGATATACATGTATGGAAAATTATGGGTGTACACTAATGTTGTAGTCCTCCCTTATCTATGGCTTCACTTTCTGTTTTCAATGGCCGACTATGGTCTGAAAATTTTAAGTAAAAATTTCAGAAATACATAATTCATACGTTTTAAATTGTGTGCCATTCTGTGTAGTATGAGATCTTGCACCATCCTGCTCCTATCTTTGTCCAGTATCCACACTGCCTAGGCCATTTGCCTGTTAATCACTTGTTGGTTATCAGATCCAAAACCTTAGCACATACAGGATTTGGTATTATCCATGGCCTCAGGCATCCACTGGAGGTCTTGGAACATTTCCTTTGTGGATAAGAGGTAACTACTGTACCTTCACTTCCAGGCCAACATCATAGTATTCATTCTGGTTTTCTTCCTTTTTATATTTGTGAAAATATCTTCTCTGACAATGGTGTAACTGATTCCCATTCTCCTTAGTGTTTGATCAGTCTCCCTGTTTATGATTAATATCCCATCTCCATTATTGCTACTACTTCTTGCTCTCTTCTCACCAAAATTCAGCTCCCACATTCTGTGCTGGCTACTTACTACCCCCTTGCCTGATATGGATGCCCTCCTCACCCTGCTTGGGCTCTGACCTCCACGCCAAACCACGGGGCATTGATTCTCCAGCCAGACTGCCTCCCTCTGGAGCTGTCCACCTTAGCTTGCTCAGGCTCAGAAACCCAGCATTGTACCTCTTTCTCATTAACATGGATATTTTTCTCACCTTGCTCAGTCCTGGGCTCTGTTACTCTGCACTGTGTATCATGCCTATGCAGATGTCTTCACTCTCCTCAGCCTATGGTCTTCTGCTCTAGTCCACCTCAGCTCTCCTCTCATTCCAACCCCATAGAGATGCTTACTTTTATCTGCCCTGCTTAAGGGCTTCAGAACTGAACTGTTCAGGAAGGGAAAGGCAGGGGAGAGAAGGGCACCATGTTTGTCTGGGTGATCACCAAGGGCCCTTCCAACTCATGCTATGGGAATTTAGACTGTGAGTGCCAGCCACTCTCAGCATTGCTTACTTTTTCACTTCCTGTAACCTTCACAACAAATCCATGAAGCGGACCCTATGCTGGCTTAGCTACAAATTCCCAGCTCTACCTTAGTGTTTCTTGGAGCTCACCAAGTCTGGCTGTGTCTTTTGTAGTTGTTCTAGCCTTAGCTTCCTGAATGTGTGTTTGCACCCCACTGTTATCCTGGCTCTTGGTATGATGCCCACCATCCTGGTGTCCTGGAGTCTTCTATCGTTTTATGGGTCTCCTACAGGGTCTCTGCACTGTTAGAGGGCTTAGATAGAGAGGCTGCCCCAGCGCCTGGCACCGTGCCTGCCTCCCACTTTCCTCTGTTTTTCCAGCTGCCCCTCGTGTTTCCTCAATAGTTCTTTATGCAGCACTCTGGATATTAAGTAAGCTTTGTGCTAATTTCAGCATGAAAAGCTCTGTTTAAAAATTGCAGTGTGCACAACTCCTGTTTTAAATTATTTTTGCTCTAAAAGCTTTTATGCTATGGGGACTTAGACTTCTGTGAACTCTCCGTTTGTGGAAAGCTGCAACCTTGAGGATTTACTTATACTGGAGCCATCCCCAAAGCAAATTCTATTTTACCATGATTCAGCAGAATAACTTGTAATAGATCCCTAAGTAAAGCACCTTTTAAGTTTATGTAAAAGTTAGAAAGGAAGAATGAGGACCACGACAAAGATGAAAGAGTGAGGGGAGAAAAGGCATGAAGAAAGCACATTTCACTTTTTTGCAGAGGATTACCAATTATTTTCCTTCTCTTATGAGTTACAGATGAACATTTCCAATGACTTGTTGGGCCTGTCTACCTAGATGTCCTAACAAAGTAAAGCCATAATCCTTTTGTTCTGGAGATTGAGAAGGCATTGCTAAGAGACGGTTAAGGAGACAAAACTGAGGCTTCACCCGATTGCATGAGTGGTGTTAATGGCATTTACCTGCGTGTCCCAGGTGTTCAGGGAGATCATGAAGTCAAAAAGGGGATAATGTAAGGGGAAAATGAAGACGTGTCAGGGGGTGGAAAATCATGGTTGTGTAAGAGTGAGATGTAGAACCTATTGACCCATGCGGCCCTGGCTGAAAAATTTTGATGAGGAGAGAAGCATGAGTCTGTACGTAAAATTACTTCTCTCTCAGAATACCCTCCCCTACCGTGGACCACTTGGTAGCATCTAGGACTCAGCACAAATGCTCCTTCTTGCGTTGCATTGTCAGGAACCCTAGCATAGCAGTCTCATTGATGTGGACAGAGCAGAAACCATAATGCACTTACAAGCAAGACTGAATAGTAGGAAATTAACCCATTTATGCCAGAGGTTGCAATTTTTTTGTGTGTGAAAAATCAGTAGGATATAAATAACTCCTACAAGCTTAGCATTCCAATAATAGAACATTAGGCAAAAATGGGTTATGCTCCAAATGTAGGCCACCCTATTTGAAAGAAGGAAAAATGCAGGTCAGTGCATGAGGAGAACAAAAAGTGTGAGTTGACTTTTTCTTTTGGAAGTTGAAAGAGAGATGAGCAAAGCCACAGGGGAACCAGAGGTTTACCAGAGACAGGATGGTTGGTGAAATGAAGTCCCAGAGGAAGTAAGAGGTCCAAAGCTGAGAGCACAGTGAGAAGACTTTGCCTTAGATGGAAGTACAGGCCTTTTATGCTACAACAAGGATGAAAAGGAAGGAGGGAGTAGCGGCAGAGAACTATGAGGTTGTGGGGCAGAGGGTGGAGGGAGCTGCAGCAGGGCCTGGAGCCACCAAACCCTAGCAGTACTGGTAAGGGCTGTGGCTGTCGAAGCCTGACTGAACAGTCTGGGGTTCAGGGAGAGAATCCAGCCAGCAGACTGTGTGGTCATGTGTGCCACACAGACTGGGGGGATATGACAGAGCAAAGGGTGGGAGCAGCTCAGTTGGTCATGTGTGCCACACAGACTGGGGGGATATGGCAGAGCTAAGGGTGGGAGCAGCTCAGTTCAGCAGAACTGAAAGACTTAGTCTCAGTTGATTTGAGCACTGCACTAAACCTAAAGCATCTGAGGCTGATTTGGTTTAGCACTGCACTAAACTGAGGCTGATTTGGCTTAGTACTGCATCTGAGGCTGCCTTTGGATTAGCACTGCACTAAATCAAAGGTGTCAGAGGCTGATTCATGGCTGGATCAGTGACTAAACAAGGACTGCACCTGCAGGCCGAGGATTCCTCCTATCCCTGCTGGGTGGCCCTGGGGATCCAGGGTCTTACATGCCAGAAGGCTAGGGCTGCAGTAAGACTGCTGCATTCCTGGGGCCTTGGGCATAGAGCCGAATACTGTTAGTACAGCTTCCCATGGCTATAACCAGTTTCAACACCTGACTGTGTGTGCCAGGCACTGTCAGAGGTGCTTACTTCTTCATTTCACATAACCTTCACAACCAATCTATGAGGTGGTACTATTATCATCTCCACTGTGGAGAAGAGGAAACAGGCCACAGGGAACTGTGAGTTGCTCAAGGTGGCACATCTGTGGCCAAGCTATGAGTTAACCAGGCTGCCAGATTCTTCATCCTGAGGTCTTCACCAACATGCCATGGTTAATTAAAGGGTGGGATGGAGAAACTGAGGCAAGGAGATAGGAGTTAGGAAACCCTTTCTAAACAGAAGTAGTAAGTGATTTGTTTTATGCGACCACCGGAGCAGGTGCCAGAGATGAGGCAAGTAGGCAAGGTAAAAAAACTTTATTAGCTAGCCAATTTGAAGGAGGAAAAGGCGAGGTTCACCGGTCTCCGGGGGTGGAGGCCAAGGAAATCGCTCCAGCGTTCTCGGGCGAGGTTCCTAGGTCTGCATATGAGGAGGGGCCCAGGAAGTTCACGCCAATGTCTTCCGGGAGGGGCCTTTTGTGGATGGGGCTTGAGGTGGGCAGGACAGGGGCGGGGGGTAAGGGCGTCTTCATAGGCGTGGCTGGGTAAGTTTCGGTTTCTTTGTTTTAACGTCACAATGTGCAGGCACAGACAATCAGTGTTTTTCCCGGGCGCGGGAAAGTTGCTGATGAAGAACCCGGAACCCATCTTGTTTACCTTCTTTACCTTCTTCCGTCTTGTCCTTTCTCCCTCACCCAAACAGTAAGGAGAGAATTTGAATGCATACAGTAAGACCCTAGAGCTCAAGCATTGTATATCTTTACCTAAGATCTTACAAAGAGGAAGACGAAGATATAAAAGAATGAAGTAGGCTGTGCTGATATTTCAGTCCTGGCCCGAGATCACCCTGCTTTTGTAAAGCTTTGGAGAAAATGCGTGTGAGTAAACTTGCCTCTGAGGCACTTCCTCCTTCATGGAGGGCTGGTGTCTTTCTGCAAATGGGGATCCCTTAGGCTTTGCCAAGGAAAGTCAGTGAATGGGAAATTAGTGAGTTTGCTTAGAAAAATTTATCTTTTCATCAAAATACATTTAGAGGAATAAATTTGAGTTATTTAATGCCCAAACCATCTTATTTTTGTAGTGTCTTTTTCTCCCTAGCTAGTCACTTGATTCAACCCTACTAAAACACAGAAGAACTTTCTCCTTCCCATTTCACGAAGTTACCAAGCAAAATACTGTATTTGTTTATAGTGAACAAAAATGATAGCACAGACAAATGCAGAGAAGCAGGGCTAATGTTTGTATTGCTTGAGTTTCAGTGAAGAACGCGATACAATGTTTTTGAATGGGCATGGCATGGTGGCGGGTATAAGGGTGGAGAGAACACTGTGTTGTGGAAGGAGTTTTAAAGTGGACAGTCAAACCTAGGAGGCAAGAAGCTTGATGTTGGTGGAAACCAAGAAAGGACCCTCAGTCTTCAGTCAGCTCCCCTCAGCATGGAGCGCAGACCTCATTCTCTGCTTCCCTTCCAGAGTTGGAGCCACCACGTATTCAACTAGGAAGGAAAATTGACCTGGGATCCTATAAAGAAGGAAAAGCACATGCCTCAGTGTGACTCAGTAATGCATAGATGTGGAAAGGACACACACCAATTAGTGTGGCAATAAAATGACTGACAATAGCATACACCAAAATTCAGGTCTAAAACATGGTTAAACCTACAGTCCCTCATATTGATTAGCCTATAAAAGACACTTGGAATGTGGGATAAAAGATCTCTGCTGATAATAGCACACACAGCTTATATTGCCAATCCTTACTAGAATCTTATGACATAGATATTCTTATCAACTCCTATTTGGAGACAAGGATACTGAGGCACAAACATGTTAAATGCCTTTCTAAAAGGCACATATGGAGTGGAGATTAAAGGAGACTACCCTTAGCTCCTGTGATCTTCATCTCAATGCTGTTCTGCCTCATTTTTAAATCACAGAAAGATCAAGTTTGAAAAGACCTGTTTTAGGATCTTCACATTTTAGAGGAGGGAACTGCAATGAAAGGAGGTTGGACGTACAGTTGACATAGCAACTCAGGTTAATGTCAGAATTGGGAGTTTGAATCCAGCTGTTTTTTATCCAGCAGAAGGGGTAGTGACTGTAACACCATGTTATTGTTTCTAAGAGTTTTAGTCCATTATCTGCCCTACAGATACATTTTCTCTTTGGAAATGACCTTCCTTATTCTGTGGTAAGCTCTTCCTCTTCACTTTTTTCTTCCTACTCACTTCAGTTCCTTCACCCCTCCCCAGGTCCTCTTCTCTGCTCCATCTTTCCTCTTTTCCTTCCTTCTCCCTTTCTCCACTTCCCTGTTACTTCTGCTGCTGCTGCTGCTTTTTTTTTTTTCTGTGACAGAGTCTTGCTTTGTAACCCAGGTTGGAGTGCAGTGGCACGATCGCAGCTCACTGCAACCTCTGCCTTTCGGTTTCAAGCGATTCTCCTGCCTCAGCCTCCACATAGCTGGGACTACAGGCATGCACCACCACACCCAGCTAGTTTTTGTATTTTTAGTAGAGATGGGGTTAAACCATGTTGGCCAGGCTGGTCTTGAACTCCTGACCTCAAGTGATCTGCCTGACTCAGCCTCCCAAAGTGCTGGGATTACAGGCGTGAGCCACCATGCCTGGCCTAGTTCTGCTTCTTGAATACCTTTGTGGCCTACGATTCTTTTTGCCTGCATTTATTCCTCTCTTTGTCTAACACTATTATTTCCAATGTTTTAATTTTCCTTTTTTAGTCCTTTGACACCATTGAATCTGCCATTAGAAATCTAACAAACTATGTAGCTGATGTGGTTCTTATTACTGAATGTCTTTAGTCTTTCCAGCTCTTAAGTGTTAACCATTGCTTCATAGTCTTTAAATGTACATAGTCATTGCTCAGCCTGGAAGCTAGACACCACGGACCTGTGTGAGTCCACGTGAGGCACAGGGGAGCTCCTCTGTAATCCTTTCTGTGGGGATGTTGTGGGGAGTAATTAAAACACAGTGCTATTCTTCATGACAGTTCTCACAAAAAAAAATATGAGAGCTGTTAAGTGGAACCACAAATACAGATTTAATTGTGATGCTTTACTGGGCTTAGTAAATTATAATTTCTATATTGTACCCTCTATTATCTACTTCTAATTTCTTGACAGTATGTTTTCAGAAAGGTAGGCTTTGCTCAACAGGAAATCTGTTTTCTGGTTAAAAGTTACAAATGAGGCTTCTTTCAAAACTAATTCTCCCCAGCGTTCTGGTGTAAAAGTGTTTACTAAGTAACTCAGTGATTGGATCCAGATATTCACTGTCATTGACCCGTCTCCTTGGTTTTGTTATTGTCATATTCCACATATCCTCTCAAGCTTTCTTTTACAAAACCATTATACATTTCAAAAAGGACCAACCAAAAGAACCATGCAGATGCTAGGAAGGGAGTGGGAAGTGCTCTTAAGCCCAGAAATCCCATTCAGCTGCAAACAAAGACATGCCCTGCCCTGTGCGGTCAAATTCCTTCAAGAAATGAAGGATTTTCAAGAATTTCTTGGTGGAACCAAGTGGTACATTGTCAAAGGAATTTGTTTATTTGTGTGGGTGTGGCAAGCAAAGTGCTTACGAGGACTTCCTGCAGTACATCTTTGGAAGAGGTAATTAAAAGCAGCAACTCAACTGAGGCTGGCCTACTAACTGACCCATCTCCACTTTCTACCATTGCCACTCAATCCTTCCATTACCTGGTCAATTCTGTCTCAAAAGTATTATGTTGGTGCATAAGTAATTGCAGTTTTTGCCATTAAAAGTAATGACAAAAGTAATACATTTCAAGTCCTGTCTGTCCACTCCCCTACTCGAGCCCAGCCCCCATCTCCAACCTGGTCTCATTCTTCCCTAAGAGTTTGTCTACACAGCACAGCCAGAGGGACTTTTTTTTTTTTTTTTTTTTTTAATTTTTTACTATACTTTAAATTTGTTACATGTGTATACATGGGCCATGTTAAAGCATACGGTGGGGGGCTTCTCTGGAGTGCTAAGTCCCCCAGGGTTTTCCCATTGTTCTCTGGTTAAAAGTCAGAGCTGGGCATGGTGTTCCAAGCCTGTAATCCCAGCAGTTTGGAAGGCCCAGGCAGGAAGATTGCTTAAGCCTAGGAGTTTGGGACCAGCCTGGGCAACATAGTGAGACCCTGCCTCTAAAGAAAAAAAAAATTTTTTTAAAGCCAGACTCTCCTGGAGGCCAGATAACCTCTCTCTGCAGCCTCTGACCTTCCCATTCTGCCACCAGCTCTCTAGGCTCTGGCCACCTTGGCCTAGATGCTCCGTGCTCTTTCCTAGCCCCGATCTGTGTACCTGCTGCTATCTGTGGCCTGGACATTTGTTACCTCCACCCAGGTTCTTCTTCCTCAGTTCTCAATTTCCCTGCCACCTCCTCTGAGAGCTGCTGGGCTCTCTGGGTCATTCTCCACCTCACTTTCTTTTTCTTTCATTTTTCGTATTTCCTTCCTCCCCAGCACTTTCTGCAGAATGGACTTTGTGCTTTTTTTGTTGCCTCAGCCCCCTTGTCTCCCTCCCCTGCTGTAATGGAAGTGCCCCCAGAGCAGAGTTCTTGTCCTGTCCACCCTTGTTCTTCTGTTATGTCCTTAATATTTACTTAAATAAATAAACATTTGTTGAATGAATTCATTCCCAGCCTTCCAGGTTTTGCAGCTGATCTTTACCCTCTCCCAGAAATGTAATGTGCCACCCCTGTCTACCTGGGTACTTGCACGTCAAAGGAGGGTGTTTGGAGAAGGCTGGTCCAGTGTGATGAGCCAGAGAATGTTAGAGTTTATGCCAGGGACATTGTCTAGGGTCAGGGACTGCCTGGGGCCTTTCAAGTCATTCCAAATTGGCCCGGACCCCTCCTTCAGGCTGAGGAAGTCTTTTGTGGCTGGTGAACACCCTGCATCCTCACTTCTCCCTCCACCTAGCCAACCGCAGTGGGCATGGCCGTGTGATTTTCAGATTTTGTGCTCACACACTGGGCTTTCTCACTTGAGGGAATACTTTGTGATAACGTAACGTGCTGAGGATGTAGGGTTCACGAAAACAAAAACAAACCCAGTGACATCCATACATGTGCTGAACTTCTGGAGCACATGTTGCCTATTTCCCTCACTTGGGTCTTAGCATAAACTGCCCGGATAGACAGACAGAGAGAGAGACAGATGGATATTATCCTCCGTTTGATCATGAATTCTATGAGGGCAGAAAATCTTATACTGCTCTGTGTTTTCCAGTCCTGAGAACCTTGCCTATATTTCATTTCTTTAAACTTCAGTTATCTCAACTCTAATATGGGGACAATAATTGCTATGGTCTGTATGTTTGTGTCTCTCCAAAATTGATACGTTAAAATCCTTACACCCAAGGTAATGGTATTAGGAGGTAGGACCATTGGGAGGTGATTAGGTCATGAAGGGGAGCTCTCCTGATGGGATTAGTGCCTTTATAAAAGAGGCCCCAGCAATCTAATTTAGTTCTTCCACCGCGTGAGCAAGAATGCACCACCTATGAACTAGGAGACAGGCCCTCGCCAGATACTGAATCTACAGGCACTTTGATATCGGACTTCACAGCCTCCAGAACTGTGAAAAACAAATTTCTGTTTTTTATAAGCTACCAAGTTGATAGCATTTTCCTATAGCAGCCTGGATGGAGTAAGAGAATACTCTTAATTTTACAAAGTTAGTGCAAGGATTAGGGATAATGCTTAACAGGTCTTTACCTGGTGCTATGGGCTCTCAGTAAAAAGCTCATTTGGTCTTGTTCTTTCATTATTCAACAAATCCTCACTATGGACCTCACTGGGGATACAGTAAAACAGACATGGCCCTCCAGCCTCTGTGGACTTACGGTCCTGGGAGCTTATGAACTGGGGTTCTGGGTACCAATCCTGGCTGGACCACTTATTAGCTGTGCATCTTGTACAAGTAACTTCTCTGTTTCCTTATTTCTTAAATAGATTCAGTTTCATGGGTTGTCCTGAGGATTAAAGAGATAGTATTTGAAAAATGGTTAGCCACATTCCTGGGTTATGGAAAGTGCAGTTGTTTATATTCTGTTGGTATTACTTGGCAGGTGTTGCCACAGGGTCGGGTGAGTTTCCTGCTTCTTTCCTGCTGCCTCTCCCTGCAAGGGCCAATGGGGCTTCACCATTCTCAAGGATATTAGGTGGATCAAAATCAGTCCAAAAAGCACTATCAGCAAGGCCTCAGACCTTTTACTTGTGACCTAAATATGTATTTTAAGCAGGCATTTGAAAGAATAATTTTTCGCCAACAGCAGCATATGTGTAGACATAGAACACAGTGCCCTAATCCTCCAGGAAACTGGGGACATCTGTCCTAAATTCATACCTGCCCATGGAACTTGGGTGAAAGGTATGTGTATGGGACGGTGGTTAAGGGGGATTGACCTGACGTTGGAGGATGGCTTTGTCCTTCTGACTCCTCCAGTGGGGGTTCATAGAGAAGGGCAGGGCCCCTGGCCTTTCGGAATGCAAGCCAAGAGTTCACAGAGGGTCATGGGTTCCTGAGTGAGGAGTGGGTTTTTCCCTAACACGTGCCTGGCGGTTAACTCCTTGCTAAGAATGTGGCTCTGATGGAAACCCTCAAGAATGCTAAAAAACATGTTTCAAAGATAAATTTCATTGTTTTCTCTAAATATGAAAATAATTAGAATTATTGTAGAAATGTAGAATATTTGAAACACTCATGAAACTACCAAAGATATAAATGAAAATTGCCCCTCATCCCACCACTAAAACCATCTTGTATATTGGTCCCCTGTTATGGACTGTATTGTGGTCCCCTCCAAAAATACATGTTGAAGTCTTAACCTCCAGTACCTCAGAATAGAACCAGATATGAAATAGGGTCTTTAAAGGGGTAACTAACTTAAAATCAGATCTTACTCCAATATGACTGTTGTCCTTAAAACAAGAGAAAATTTGGACATAGAAGCATAGAGAGGGATGATGATTTGAGACAGAGGGACAAGACGGCCATCTAAAGCCACCAAGCTGGGCTGGAACAGATTCTTCTCTCACAAGCCCTCTGAAGGAACTAACCTTGCCTACACTTTGGTGTTGGATTTCCAGCCTCCGAAATTGTGAGAAAACAAATTTTTGTTGATTAAGCCACTTTGTGGTACCTTGCTGTGGCAGTGCTAGCAAACTAATATGGCCCCATTTTTTTCCTATGCATGTAGTTAATACTTTACATCATTTTATATATTTAGCTTTGAATTCTGTTTTTTATTTAGTATTTTATTGTAATCATTTCCAAAGTCATGATTTTTTTATGAATTAATTTTTCCAGCTACAGAAGATTTCATTGAATGGCTGTGCCACCATCTGTTTAACCATTCACAAAGGTTTGGATGTTTTTTGAGAGAGTTTGCAGGTGGAGAGCATTGAAGAGAAAACTTTTTTTCTTCCTTGGTTGAATCTACTCTCCATTGTAATGCACTTAATTTCCTAACAGATACAGTCAAATGCACCTTTTATATGTTAATTATACAATTTGAGATATTTTAGCTAACGTGTTCTAGGGAGGTTTTTGAAGAGATGTAAAAACTTAGGACTGGTCCTTGAAAGGTGAAAATGAATCACTCTTTGTCTCTGAAAAGAAAAAAGAGCTGATACAAATGACAAAGTCCCTGAGCTCCCCTGAAGAGGCAGCTGTGAGAATTCATGTTGCAATGATTATGACCTCCTGTGTCCTTGCTGTGTGACTTCCCAGTCACAGATACAGAAATGCTTGTCAGAGCTTGGTCCTTTGAGCTTAAATCTGATGAGGCCAATGGGTACAAGTAAACTAAAAAAAGCAAACACTGTTACACAGTTTGAGGTGTACTTGGAACTTGCTGGAACATTGTTTCTTTGAACAGAAATTTTATTTCTTCCCTCTGCCTTCACATCATCACCATATTTATTCATGTTCATCATCTCACAGTAATTCCCATGTGTTCTTAGGAAACAATGGCAGCAGTGACTCACAAGTTCTGCTTTTATTTCATGGTGACTTATTTATAGCTATTGTACTTCTGGAAGATCAATGACTAGAGAGAAACAAAAGCTTCCCTGGAATCTATGTGAATAAGAGAGATGATATTGACTGAATTTAAAAAGTGAAATTTAAAGATAGAGAAATAAGCAAGTTGCTTTTTTCCCCTTCACTTTTTGATTTCAGGCCAATTGATTTCAGGCCAATTGTTCAGTCTGGTTTCTGTCTCCCACGGCTGTCTTTAGTGCATATGTGAGAGTCAGAGGGAATGGACCTTATATTTATACTGATATAAATGGAAGCAAAATATGGGTTACAATTAAAGAAGGGGAAATCCAGCTCTTTGTAACTGTCCTTTCAAATAAACTGAAGTTGCGTTATTGTCCCCAAACCAAGCCATATGAAGTGAAAACCCCACCACCCCACCAGTGCCTGGTGGGAACACTCTCCCTGAGCATGCGCATTGCCAGATGGTAGAAATTGTACACATGATGTGTGTTGCTGAGTCTTTAATGTCTAACACATTTGCTTGCACATTTGTTGAATGGAACTCGATTTAAATCTGAGTACAAGAAGAGGGGATTCTATTTTGTGCTTGAGAATATTCCAACTACAATGATTATTTTCAGTTTTCACATAGTGACTTTAAATAGATGTACTGTGCCCATATCCAAAGGGTTTTTGTTCTCCTCACAAAATGTTCAGTTATTTATTGGGTTGTTCTCCTTGCAAAGCAAATAGGTAGACCTGTTCTTGTAGTGCAAATGAGGAAACTGAAGCATAGTAAGCTTGTGGACTTCGATGAATCTCACACAAGGAGTCAGGGGCACAACTTGGAAATGAATAAAAGACCCCTTTCCTATCTAATTATTCCAGTCACCAACCTATACATCCCCCTACACAGTCCCAGGTTTTTCTTTGGAAATCAAACTGCAGATACTGTTCCCACCTGTTCATGTGAATCTATCAGATAGTTTCAGCAATAGTTCATTAATGACAGTCTTGGTGATCACTTGAAGTGTGAACCTGAAAGCTGCAGAAATCACTGCGTTCTTCAGAAGAGAAGGGACTGTGGTAGGTACCATTTACCTTGCAGGGACCCTGTGAATCCTGTCTCCTAATAGTAACTGTTTTGTCATTCCTGGCAGAATGCTTTCTGGGTGTCAGGGGTCCTTGAGAGGACCTCCCCATTTCTAGCTTCTGCAGTGGCCTTGGCCATAGAGCAGGGCTTTCACGACTGTCTCTGCCACCTGGAGTTCTCATCTTGGAGAGCTGGTCATTTACCATGGCAATATATTTGGTTCCCTGTGAAGGCAGGAGGGATAATAATCATAAAAAGCAGCCAGAATAAAAAGAAGGTAATTAAGGAGTCAGCTTAATTTCAGCTATTATTCTATTGGTAATTAAGCAGCACAGTAAATGTGGATTAAGCTTGTTACAATCATGTGGTTTGGGGAGTGATGAATCATCCAGAAAGAGGACCAACTGGAAGATGGAAGCAGGACTCTTCAACTGGAACCAACAATGCACCTGCTATTAGTTCTTGAAATGCAGTAAGTCAAGCAAAATCTTTGCCTTTAGAAGCTAGACTACTATTTCAGCTAATTTGTGCAGAAACTTTCACAGGATAGCAACACTTAAGATCACTATTTATCTTTGCTAGGCAGATAACTCACCATCCTTTAAGAGGCAGTATAGTAGAGTGGTTTTAGTGATGGATTCTGGAAGCAGAGTGCATGGATTGGAATTCTAGGTCTGTCATCTTTTCATTGTATCATCTTGGACGAGATATTCAATCCCTATACCCCTCACCTCATCTTTAATAAGGGATATAAATTGTAGCAAATTGTAGCAGTTCATAGGATGTGGCTTCAATGAGTTAATATATATAACATGCTTAAAAGAATGTCATAGTAAATATGTCCTACATAGTAAATATTCTCTATTGTTTTCGCCTATTATTATTGCAATTGTTTTAACCATTCTTCTGGTGTATCATATGGAGCTATGTGTGTGTGTTTTTGTGTGTGTTCTCCATAAATTAAGAGTCTGTTTGTAGCATAGCCATGAAGGAGATCATTTTGAAAACGGAATTAAGTCAGGAACCAAAAGCCCCAAATCATGCAACTGTTTTACTATGGGCTTCTTTTGCAGAAACTGAAAACAGGAAAGAATTCTTTTTAAAATTAATATATATATTTATTTATGTACATATACAGTAAGACACTGTCTATATCACTATATACATATGCTAATATAAGTGGAAGCAATATAAATGGAAGCTATATATATAGAGAGAGTCTTGCTCTGTTGCCTAGGCTGGAGAGCAGTGGTGTAATCATGGTTCACTGTAGCCTTGACCTCCTGGGCTCAAACAGCACTCCCATCTTAGCCTCCCAAGTAGCTGAGACTACAGGTGTGCACCACAACTCTTGGCTATTTTTTTTTTTTCAATTTTTAGTAGAGACAATGTCTCAATAAGTTGCCCAGGCTGCTCTTGAACTCCTGAGCTCAAGTGATCCTCCAGCCTTGCACTCCCAAAGTGCTGGGATTACAGTCATGAGCCACTATGCCCAGCTAAGACAGAATTCTTTAGCAAGTGGCTTTAAAGTTGTTAGGACCTCTTGTCCCCAGACATTTCTATGTTTTATGTCAATTGGCTGCTTTCTTGGTAGGCTGACCATTTTCTGACTATTTTCTCTTGTGAATATACTTCTAATCATGTAATTGAGCTGGCCTTACATAAAATTGTGACATTGCTCAAGTTTATATTCCAATTGTCTTAGCTCCTTTTTGCCATTTATCTCCTCATATCACCTCTTCCCTCTATCTTCCGAAGGGATCTGGGCTGTACAATGGCTCTCCAGGGCCCTTTCTGGACCATTTAACTGAGGTCTTCCTACTTCATGGATCCTTCATTTCTCCAAAGTTGTCCCATCGTTTCTTTAATCCATCACAGCCTCATGCCCACAGCATAGCTAGAAATGTCTGCCTCATTTCCAATTTAAGATCCTAAATTTGATTTATATCTGATATCCCTGACCTGTCTTCCAGTTTGGGCTGACTGGCCTCCCTTTCTTCCTGTGTTAGGGCTCAGGGTTCTAACATTTTATCGAGTTAGAGGTAGGTATGGGCTAGACCAAGAGAGTTATGGAAAGGACTCTCTGAATGTCACTGAGGCTGGTTGCCTCATATGGAAAAGGACTGGGACCAGATGGATTTCTCAATACAAAGAGGGTGAATTCTTTGGGAACTGAGGAAAGCTGGCCAACTTTAGAGTGGGACTGGAAAGGGCCATTTTTAAAGGAGAATTTGTACTTTCCGACCACAGCTGCTTAGTTAAGTGAAATCTGCTCTCAGATGTGTAGAGGAATTGTTTCCAGGGAATGAGTTCAAGGGAACAGAGAGGCCCATGCAACAACATGCCTCAGGAGGAATTAATTATTAAGACCCAAGGGGGTTGAAGAAGACAATGGGCAGCACAGAGGCCAATGGTCAGATCCTCCTTCTATGCAGTTCCTGGGAAATCATTTCTTAACTTCCAGGCTGAATTTGAAGTTGAAGTCAAAGCAGCCCTGTGCTGCTTTGGAAAGATGGGGAGGGAAGGTCCTGGCTGGTGAGAAGAGAAGAAGGATGGAAAGAAGAGTAGTGAGTTTAAAGTATGCAGTAGTAAAACAGCAAATCAAAGTACTATTAAGAACGAAACCAAAGCAAACAGGGAAAAAATAGAGTATGCAGTGAAAGGTCATATCTGGATGAAGCTTTGCTAGTAAGGCAGGTCCAGGATGCCCCATCTCTAAGGCCAAGCCCTGCAGCAGCCTGAGTGTCTTCCCTCATGTTACATTCAGGGATGCCTGCTTGGGGAGGAGCACAGCTCATGAATATGAGCGTCTGAATGGGTTCTTTTCCCATCATTGGCATGCAAGTAGCCTGACGAAAGGTGCCATCTGTTTATCTCATTGAACGGTATCAATTATGTGATGAAAGAGGTTTTAAGATGGCCATGTGCTGGACTGGAACTCATTCAGAGCAGTGTGGTATATGCCCGTTGTTAGTGTCACCAGGGCTGAGAAGGCAAACAACAGCCTGACCCTTTCCCTCCCACCCCCCATCCCAAGTGGAAAGGGACTCTAGTTTCCAATAGGAAAAGATAAATAAAGAATTAGTAACTGCAAAACAGGGGCCAAAGAGGATGTTCAAGGCAGTATCTACTGAGACAGATCCCTCCCTTTACCTCTTCTCCCCCAACAAGATCTTGAGTCACTGCATCATACCCTCTGCCACAGGACAGTGGGATTATGTTGGTTTCCCAACCACATCCGTATTTCTCATCTTACCTCCGCCCAGGGTGGATTGTTGAGTAGATGGTGTTAGGAAAACTGCCTTGTAATATGGAGAAAAATAAAACTAGAGGGTCTCATACAAATATGGGCCCTAGGTGGATTAAAGACTGAAACGTGAAAGGTAAAAGTATGAAGTCAACAGAAGAAAATGTAGGATAATACTTTAGTGACTTAGTGGTAGGAACGTATTTCTTAATAAAGATGCCAATAAAACAGATTATATAGCAAAACATTGAGAAATATGATTATATAAAATTAAGCATTTCTGAGTTAATAGAAAGATGTAACAGCAAGAGATACCTGAAGAGTTAGGTGTCTAAAAGGTAGAGGACATTCTGGAAATAAATAAGATAAAGATGGGAGATCTAGTAGAAAAATTGACGAAAGCACATGAGAAGGCACTTCACAAAAGGGGAAACTGAAGTGCTTAATAAATATATGAAGTGATACAAAACTCAATGATTCAGAAAAACACAAATTAAAAGTACTGGATGTTACTTTATACCTGGGAGATTGACAAAGTCTCAGAAGTTGGTAATGTAAAATCTTGGCAGATACAGAAAACAGGACCCCTTGCACTGCCAGGGGAGTAGCCTGGTGTGACTCTTTGAGAGAGAAGTCTGAGAGTGCATTTCAAATTAAGTGGTCATATATCCTGTGACCCAACCATCCTATTCTTAGGTATATACCCTGGAGGAATTCTTAGATAGGATTACGAGGAAATGATCACAGTGCTGATTTTGGTAAAGGAACTGAAGGTCAACTTAGTAAAATGCATAAAGAAAAACATAGCAAATACACACTATGGAATATTTTGTAGCAGTTAGAAGGAACTCACTAGATATACCCACAGCAAATGGATAGATGTTAACACGATATATTTGAGTTTTTTAATAAGACAATAAATAGCATAGTATTTATGACACAATACTATTGATATAAAATAAACTACATTAGCAAACAAAAACATACTATCTATCTATCTACCTATCTACCTACCTACTTATCCATCTTTCTATCTATCTATTATTTTTTTCTCCAAGGACATATCCAAATGCAAGGATACATGTCAAAGCACAACAGAGCGGTTTGCCTATGGGTACAATGGAGTAAGACAGGGGAGTGGGGATAAAAGGAAATTTG
Organism: Papio anubis; assembly: GCF_008728515.1. NCBI lineage: Eukaryota > Metazoa > Chordata > Mammalia > Primates > Cercopithecidae > Papio > Papio anubis. Next base: position 33,075,635 of record NC_044980.1, on the reverse strand, counting down.
CCGAGGTAATAGGTTTCTATTGCTGCATAATAAGCTACCACAAACTTAGAAACTTTGGAACAATACCTATTTATTAGCTCACTGTTCTGTAGGCCAGAAATCTGGCACAGCATGACTGGGTTCTTGGCTTAGGGTAGCACAGACTGAAATGAAGGTATTAACAGGCTGAATTCTCGAGAGACTGTGGGGAGAAGTCTGTTTCTGAGCTCAGTTCTTTGCAGCTGTAGGACTGAAGCCCCTGTTTCTTTGAGTGATAAACCAGGGACACCATTGACTTCTAGATACTAACTACATTTCTTGCTATGTGACCCTCCTTCGTCTTCAACCTAGCAGTGACACATCAGATCCTCTCCTGTTTCCCATCACTGACTTGCATCCCTGTGACGAGCTGGAGAAAACTCTGCTTTCAAAGAGCTCAAGTGATTAGGCCACGGTGACCCTGATAATCTCCATATTTTAAGGTCAACTGTTTTGGAACCTTGCTTACATCAGCACAGTCCCTTCACACAGCATGTAGATTAGTGTTCCTTTGAATGACTGGGAGACGTGCCTACTCCAGGAGCTTGGAATCTTGGGAGCCATCTTGGAAGTCGGTATGTCAGACTGACCTAGGGATCAGTTTTATTTATTTATTTATTTATTTTCCTGGTATCCTTGATCTCTAGGAGATGGTTTCACATTTATTTGTTCATTAGTGTGTCCACTAGAGAATTCCTAGCCTATAAAGATCTCATCTTCCTTTTAAATCCTGAGTTGGTCTGGGAGTAAATATGTCATAGTATGCACCATGAGAAACCTGATATTGGCATGAATACGATGAGTGGCAGGTATTTTTGCTGTAAAGGAAGCCAGTTTAGGCTTATCTAGCTGAAGTGTTTCAAACACCACAAAAATACCACGTTCTTGTGGGTGACTTGACTTTGTCACACTGCCTCATCTGTTCCCCACAGCCTGCCAAGTGTAACCATGTATTCTCCCTGGATGGGGTTGATGTTGTTGACAACTGGCTTTGAAGAATAGTTTTTCAGTTACATTTTCCAGGTCCTCCTAGCCTGGGGCTGTTTTCCTGCCCCTGTGTATGCCCAGCCTTTTTCTGCATCATCTCCTGCTAGCACTGTCCTTGGCTTGGGATCAGAAATGCAGTCATCTTACTGTAAAGAAGAAAGATCTTTCCTGAGATGTCAAGGTTTCCTTCCGAGTCGATTCTCAAGAGGTGTCAAACAAGTGCTATATCTCTTTTCTGCAAAGTATTCCTTTTGGAAATGCATGGAGTATAAAATATCAGGTAAAGGGAAAGCTTCATGAAAACAGAGTGACTTGAGAATCCATCTGTTTACTTCTTTTATTCAAGGAATGATATCATTATTATTTTAAAAATTTTTTGTGGGTATGTAGTAGGTGTATAAAGGTATGATATTAGTAATTAGTTACCTTACGCTATTGCCATTATTTGCTCTTGTGGCTTATAGGTGAGAGTATAAAGTCACATGAGAAACAAAGAAAAAGCCCTCTGGCATTCAGGCCTCAGATTTTGTATTTTCAATTAATTTCTTTAGGTTTAAGGAGCACCTACATAATTATGTATGTTTGATATAGTATTTTTCCAGGTCCCCCACCATGGCTCTAGTCAGAGTAGCTCTGTTCTTAATGATTTTATATGTCTGGGTAACTTTTCCTTGAAATCAAATATTCTGAGAACCTGATGCCAGAATCTAGTTTTCATTGTCAATTGTTCTGCTTTCTATCACCTTACAGTTCACAAGTTTATTTTTGCAAGTCACAAAATACAAAACTTTAAATAGAAAACAATAGCTAAGTGTTTACATACTAGGACTTGTACAAAATGATATATGTGGATTGTATCAGGGGTGGGAGAGATTTTTTATAAAAAGCCAGATAGTAAATATTTCAGGCTTTATGGGCCATGTGGTCTGTCTCACAACTACCCAACTCTCCTGTTACAGGGTGAAGCAGCATAGACAATGCATAAACAAATGGCCATGACTCTGTTCTCATAAAACTTTATTTACAGATGGGCCAGGTTTGGCCCATGGACCATAGTTTACTCACCTTGGATTCCACCATTTAATCTTTATAAGAGCCCTATAGGTAGAAACTATTATTATTATAGCCATTTTACAGATGAAGAAACTAAAGTCTGGAAAAGCTAAGATTGGCTTTTTCAGTATAACTCCTGAACTCAGCTATTATTCCTTGAACTGTATGTTTTTCTAATTACCACTAAAGAAAAATATGCAGTGGAAAAATATTTGGGATCTTATATTTTAATATTGTGGATGAAAAGAAAACACAGTCTTCCTGAGCTACAAGTATAATGTTCCTGCTGTAACTTCTAATCTGTTTCTTCAATGTAAATAAGACTGACACTCCTCCATTCTTAACTTCCTAAAAGACTTGATCTTGGTTGATGGTGGGCAAGGCTGTGGTCTCAGCAGGGTCAGTTCTGAAAGTGCTGCCCCAGGCCCACCTGTTTGCCTTGAGCAGCATCTTAATGGGCTGAGAAAGGGACCAGGTCTTTATGCGGTGAATGAGACACGTAATTCCATAGACATTAATTTTTGTGGATGAACTGAGAGCTATTTAACAGCAGACAGTTACATGACTTATTAAGGGTCATTAAATTTTAGTATTCATAAAGTCAGCACATGACTGGAGCTTATTATAGACTCTAATTTGGTATTTTACTAAGAAGCCCAGTCTCCCCATAATGCCTGGCTGAGGTCTCACTACCATCTAAACATATGGATGGCTGCAGTTCTGCAGCTGGGGACAGAAGTTTACCATCAAGGTGGAACTTAGCTGTTTATTTTTATTTGATACTTGTTTTACTGTTTATTATTTATTTGGTACTTTTTAAAATTATAAATTGCTATTAGTTTAGCTTCATTATTAATTTCGGTTATTTGTTAAATAGCCAATAATGGGTAGTGGTACACATTTTCATCAAGAATATTTCTATCTTTTCAAACAAATATACTTAAAAGCATATGTATATTCATGCATGTACATGAATTCATGCATATATACATTCATACATATATGTATGCACACATATGTATATGCAAATTGAATTACCAATGCTTAAACCTTTGCATATACTCTTTTCCAAATTTACTAGTATTAATATTATTATTTTTTTAATTAACGTTTTTTGTAATGGGTGAGTTAGGTGGGCTGCGAATCTTTTGCCCTCACTGAGCAGACTATCATTTTTAAATGTTTAAGTTCCGTGGCTCAGGAAGAAAAGTTCTTTGCTAAGCACACTATTGTAGACCTCATCAAGATGCATAAATTGAATATAAAATGTTCAAAGAGAAGTAGAGAAAACAATTTCTTGACTTCCCTTAGAAATGTCCCTAACTCCTCTCACCAACAAATCATCTAGGAATATAGAGGTGATGTAGTTTCATCTTCCTTGCTTTTAAAAGGACTTCTTTTTTTTAACACCTCCTAAATGCAGTTCACATAACGAAATCAAATGATGTGTACAGCCTGTTTAACTATGGCAAGGTAGAGATCTGTTCCAGTGTGGAGTTTTCTAAATCCAATTTGCAGAGGTGAACTTGTGCAGCCATAGTGTCTAGATCAAGCTTGATTCTAGTTTGGAGACACTCCCTTCTGGTTACATAATTGAGGAACCACAAGACAAAAATACTGCTAGCAAGATCTCCACAGAGGAGTTGAGCTAGAAAACTAATTTGGAAAGAATTGCTTGCCATTTGGTCTTACTTTCTCTCCCACTTCCAGAGAGTTTTCGTATGTATAATTGATTATTGCTTTTTCCACTATCGATTTGCTAAATAAAAACCATACATTTATTTTAGAATTAATCACTGGAAATTACCTGATCTTTCTTCGCAAAAACAAAAACAATTCTGATCACATAAAAATTGTAAAGCACTACCGTGATGAAATAGTTTTGGGTAATTAGTTAAGAGCCTCATGTGCTTTTTGCCCTTTAGTTCCTTTTGGGTTTGTGTAGCATCTACAACACAAATCCTGAACGTACAAATTTTCCTCTTTGCCAGAGTTTCTGCAACATTCATGCAGCTCTTACTTACAGTCATCCAGGTTTGACCACTGGCTAAATCTCTCATCTAATAAAATGTTATATCCAGCCCAGTTTTCCTGTCTAAAAAGTTGGAGCTCACAGCACAGTCACTGATATCATGAGAATCCTGGAAACTTGCAAGTACTCTGTGTTCTTGCACATAATCAGGAAGATTTGTCTGGAATTTCAGTAGATGACTTGACTCTTCATACATATAAGGGATTTTCAGCATGCTTTGTGGAGCCACCTCTGGGACCTTCTTAATAGTAAGCTCTTTGCAGAGCAGAAATGATCTTGCAAACTGGATCTTTGCATGAGCATAGATGAAACCACTGTAGTTTTCTTGGGAAATCTATTAGGATGTGCTTGCTAGCTACTTTTAACATAGAGCTGCCAAATTATAGTGGCTAATATCAAATTTTGTTTCTCATTCACATGATAGCACAGTCTGGGTCAGCATCTCTAGTGGATGGCTCCCCTCCAAGAAGTAACTGTTGTTCCAGTGGTAGCTCAGGAATCAAAACTCCTTCATCATGTAGCTTTTGCAATGTTGGAGTCCCTCACTTCCCATTCTGCTGAAAAGCTATCAAGGTATGAGCTGAGAGTCTTCTAGGAGATTTTAGGGGCCAGATTGGGAAGTATCATCCCAGCCTTAATTGTGTAACTTTACAGAACAAGGGATGCTGGGAAGTTGTCTTGTGTGCCCAGAAAGAGGAAATGGGAAGGTGAACACCGAGGCAGTCTCAGCTGCAAACACTGTCATGAGCCTTTCTTCCTCACTTGTGCTCCTGAACTGATGGCCCGCCCCTAGACAGCCACTCATTAGCACAGCTGACGGGCTCCTCTTCTCAATCAACCAGCACAGCCCTGCCCTCTCTTTCTTGCTTTACCCTCCTGGTCTGGATGAAGACAGTGACTTAGAGTGGAGGAATCTGTTCTTTAGCCATGAGTATGTTATGATTGCTCGTTTGTTTTTTATTTTTGTATTGACTAACTCACTCCATTGAAGGCTACAGAAATGTAAACTTGGGGGCAATGTCCTCCTCTAAAAATGAACTGAGCAAATGGTCTTTTAATAGAGAAGGGAACCTACCTTCAAGGGCATTTGAGGCCCACAGTTCTTCATTGGGGCTGCTACAAACCCGTAAGTCACCCCTTTCTGTTCCCTTCTTCTGGCAGGTGGCTTCACAGGAAGGTAGCATAGAGGTCTAGGGTTCGAGTCCTGGGGCAGGCTCAAGCTGTGTGACCTTGAGGTGAAGTAAAATTAACCATATAAAGCCCTAGCCCAGTATCTGGGATTTAGTTCTTAGCATATCTTAGTGCTTGTTATGATCTATTATTATTGAGAAGAAAAGGGTTCTCCTCGGTGAGTGAATTGGCTCATGACCATGATATGCTTGGGACTCTTTAACAATTTAAAACTTTTTTCTTTTTCACCCAGCTTTATTGAGGTATATAACTGACAAGTAAAAAATTGTATATATTCAAGGTGTGTAACATGATTTGATACATATATGCATTGTGTAATGATCACCACAGTCCAGTTAACCAACATATTCATCAATTATTTTTCTTCATGCTGTCCCTCCTCTGCCCCAATTCACCCTCAGTTTTTGATTCTAAAATGAGACCCTTGTCTCAATCAGATTATTTTTTCTCATTGAAGGAATCTCAAGGGTCATTCTGAAACTGATTCACATAATATTGAAAATAAGCCAAAACTGACAGGTAAATATCAGGAGTTTCCGCCTAAACATGTAAAGTTCCTTTTTCTTTAAAAAAAAAAAAAAAAGAAAGAAAGAAAAAGAAAAAAGACAGAAAATGTTATAGCAATAGGCTTTTATGCCAGCTGGGCCAGAGTCACTGGGGCCTGAGTCTCCCCTCCCTACAGGGTGAGCCCTGTCTACTCACTGTAGCTCCCACCACTGCCTCTCTTTTTTCTGACACTAAGACCAACATGGAGCAGTCACCATTGATCATTATATTTGTACCTTGTTTGCTAATGGTTGAAGGATATTGTTTCTCTTGTGGATAACTATATAAAAAAGAGAGAATAACAAGATAGGATGTTAAATGTATCACAAAGATGGGAGAAGGCATAATTCGTTGTGAAAGTGAAGCTCATTGCTGCTTCTAAGTATAAAGCATGTGCCAATTTTGAAAGAATAACAGCCAGCATGCTTCACTCATTCATGTTACCAGTTCGGCCCTGAAGGCAGTTGAGCTTGCTACCTAGGGAGAAAAGCTCTCAGTTGAATATAATTAAGTGCCAGAATAGATAATGTAGTCAATATTATGGGCAGTCTCAAGGAGGGCTTTGTATTTTTCTTTTTCTTTTTCTTTTTTTTTTTTTTTTTTTTTTTAGAAATGGGGTCTTCCTCTGTCACCCAGGTTGGAGTGAAGTGGTGTGATCATAGCTCACTGCAGTCTCAAACTCCTGGGCTCAAAGGATCCTCCCACTGCAGCCTTCCAAGTCGCTAGGACTACGGTGTGCACCATCACGTCTGGCTGATTTTTTAATTCTTTAATTCTTTTATTTGTAGACTTGGAGTCTTGCCAAGTTGCCAGGCTGATCTCGAACTAGTGACCTCAAGCAATCCTCCCAACTTGGCTCCGCAAAGTGCTATAGGATTAGAGGCGTGAGCCATCATTCCTGGCCTGTATTTTTCTTGAGCTGTGCAGTGACGTTTTTTTTTCTTTAGTGCCATGATTTTATTTTATTTATTTAAATTTTTTAATAAGAAGAGTACTCCTTTTAAATACCAATTAATTTTGGACATCTCCTGAATGATAATAGTAATAATCATAGTATCTTTAGATTTGTGTACCAAGAAAATATATATGTGCACAAAGATTAAAGGATTCTTTTAAATTTTGCTGCAACCCTCTAGCCATTTGCAGCTGATAAGTTGAAAAACACTTGATGTCTGTAAGTTCACTTTTTATTGGTAATTAAGGAACTTTTTGAGAACACTGTGAAGATTAAAGAATTAAAGAGGCCTTATAGAAAATATAAACCAATTTCCTCATTTGCAGAACTAAAGCCAGAACTCAAAGCCAGAACTAAAGCCAGAACTCAAATCTTCCTCCCAGGGCTGTGCTTGCATGCTCTGTGTCCAAGTGGGCAATTATACGTCCCCAGGGTAAGGTTGGCCACTTAGAGAGCTTTCGTAAGTGAATTTTCTATGCAGGGTTAGAGACCAAATGGAGCATCATGTGGCTTTTCATTTCCAAGGCATTAAAATGAAAGAAATCAGGATTTTAGGCATTTCCCCAGCATGGAAGACAGAAATAGGAGCTCTCAATTGTGGAACATGGAATATTCCATGGTAATAAGTTGTAGATTCCAAGGATAGAGAGGAGACCAGGAGTGAGGGAAAAGTACAGTAGTTATTTTTCATAAATAACATTATAGAGGACACTTGTAAAAACAAAACAGAATGTGACTTGAAGATGCCTAAATCTTGATTAAACACATTTGGAAGAGTACGTTCTACTATTTTAGTCTAGACAGAAGGTAGACAGTTTCAGCAAATCTAAAATTCAGCAGTTCTAAATGAAGAGCTGGAATGTAGTAATCAGTGACTTGGTTGGCAGAGAAACATTATTATACTGAAAACCTTTCATTAAGAGGATTGAAAGGGTGAAGCTGGGTAATTAACATCTGTGTAGCAAGTTCACAGCTAGAGAAGGGAAGTAGGCTTTGTGTATTTGATAAAAATGTGACTTGGAGTCGCTAAGCAACGGGAATGATTTTTTTTTAATTTAATATTTTAAGTAAAATGTGTTGCCTTATGTATTTCTATTATGTTAAAGTTGACAATGAGTACTGAGAGAGTGGAGAGATGCCTCAATCACGTACTGCTGGTTGGAAAAAATCGTGACATGAGTGTTCAGAGGGCAATTTCTTAATGCAGATCAAAATAACAAAAATTTGTATGACCTAAAATATTATAATTTCATTTCTAGGATTTTATTTCCAGTATATCCACTATATATCAGTGACTGGGATGATTAACACAGCATTGACTATAATAATGAAATACATAAATTGGAAACAAACTAAATGCCAAACAATAGAGAAATGCCCAACAATTGGCATATCTTCATGCAGTGGAAAATTATGTAGTCACTCCCAGTATTTGGGAAGATTATTTGAAAGTAAAGAAAGAAATTCATAAGATTGCTAAATATGAAAAGCAATACATGATATGATTCAAAATTTTAAATTAAAATGATTATAGATATAAATGTAGTAAAACTATAAGAATGTCATCAATGGTCATTACTGGTGTTATGATCATGTGAGATGATGATGATGATGATGATGATTTTAAGTTTTATTTTAGCTTCTGGGGTACAAGTGCAGGTGTGTTACTAGGTAAACTTGTGTCATGCAGGTTTGTTGTACAAATTATGTCATGACCCAGGTATTAAGCCTAGTACCCATTAGTTATTTTTCCTGATCCTCTCCCTTCTCCCACACTTCACCCTCTGAAAGGCCCCAGTGTGTGTTGTCTTCCTCTATGTGTCCATGTGTTTTCATCATTTAGCTCCCACTCACAGGTGAGAACATGCTGTATTCGGTTTTCTGTTCATACATTACTTTGCTAAGGATAACAGCCTCCAGCTCCGTCCATGTCCTGACAAAGGACATGATCTTGTTCTTTTTCATGGCTGCATAGTATTCCATGGTGTATATGCACCACATTTTCTTATTCAGTCTATCAATGATGGGCGTTTAGGTTGAGTCTATGTCTTTGCTATTGTGAATAGGATTGCATGAGATTATTCTCCTGATCTATATTTTCCAAATTTTCCTTATATATTAAGCTATAGCAATGTATAGTTTAGTAATTAAAAAACCCAACTCCATAATCAAACAGACATTTCTTCTCTCAGTCAAAACTGGCTTCAGTTCTACTGGCTACTGGTAGAGGAGTTTATTATCTCCTCTACCGATGAACTATTTAGCAGTTGTCTTTAGATCTTTTGCAAATACCACTCATGGTCTAATAAACATGTTAAAAGATCTCTATATAGTTCTTCTAACACGTCCAGGATAGGCAACACAAAAGCATACTTAGAAGCAAGATAATGCAGGTGATGCTTTTAACATATTCCAACATGATAACAAGTTGATTATTGTTGGCAGTTTGCTTTATGTTTAATTTAAATCTACTGCTCTTCATTTCAAAGATGAAATTCCCCCTGCAAAGAGCAAAATTCTAATATTTTACTTTGCTCCCAAATAATTCTGTGATTTCAATTTTTGATTGAAAACATCAAAACATCTAAACAGTGCTAGAATTTGAAGGAACATTTGAGATTATATAACCCAGTCTCCATTTACAGGTGGCACATTTGACACCTGGAGATATAAAGTGATTTTTCCAAGTCCACAGTTAGCCAGTTCCAGAGATGCCTAAATAAATGTCAGCCACCCACCATGCCCAACAATACCTAGAAGGGCTTGCGTGTGTCCTCCAGCAGCAGAAAAGAAACCAATTGTTACCAGATAATCACAAATACAAAATGGCAGCAAGAGGATGGCAAATATTCCTTTTCCCTTCCGAGATGGCCAACTTTTAGCTCCCTATGGGTACTGTGAGCTGCTTCTTTCCCTGGTCTCCTGCCTGTTTCCTTTTACTGCCCCTCTGTCCTTCTCATCTAGGTTAAGGGTAGGAAGTCCATCAGTGATGGCCTCTGGATGAGATGGCTCCTTAGTCATTACTACAGGAAGTGTTGGGGTATCTCAGATTCTTCTGAGTGGATCATTTATAATGTCCATGCTTCCCAAAGTAATATACAGACTTAACACAATTCTATCAAAATTTCAATGGTCTTCACAGAACTAGAAAAAGAATCCTAGAATTTGTATAGAACCTTGCAAAAAAAACAATACAAAATAGCTAAAGCGATACTGAGAAAGATAAACAAAGTTGAGGCATCACATGTCCAAATTTAAAATTGTAGTACAAAGCTACAGTAATCAAAACAGTACAATACTGGCATAAAAACAGAAACATAGACTAATGGAACAAATCAGAGTGCCTAGAAATAAATCCTAACCAACTAATTTTTAACAAGGGCATCCAGAGGACACAATGAAAAAAGGATAGTCTCTTAAATAAACGATGCTGAGAAAACTAGATTTCCACTGGCAAAATAATGAAATTTGGTCTTACATCATACAAAATATCCAAATGGATAAAAGATCTAAATGTAAAACTTAAAACCGTGAAACTCATGGAAGATAACATAAGGAAAAAACTCCTGAACATTGGCCTTGGCAATGATTTTTTGGGATATCACACCAAAAGCTCAGGCTACAAAAGCAAAAATAGATTAATAGGACCACATCAAACTACAAAGCTTTACACAGTAAAGGAAACAATCAACAAAATGAAAAGGCAACCTATGTACTGAGAAAAAAAATTTTGTAAACTACATAACTGATAAGAGGTTAATATCTAAAATTTATTTTAAAATTCTTACAACTCAATAGCAGAAAACAAAATGATTTGATTAAAAAATGAGAAAAGGACCTGAATAGATATTTCTTAATAGAAGACATACAAATAACTAGCAGTTATATGAGAAAGTACTGAACATCACTAATCATCAAGGAAATGCAAATTAAAATCACTATGAGATATCACCTCACACTGTTAAGTTTGGCTGTTGCCAAAAAGAAAAGAGATAACCAGTTGGTGAGGGTGTAGGGCAAAGGGTACCCTAATACATTATTGGTGGAAATGTAGATTGGTACAGCCATTATGGAAAACAATATGGAGATTCCTAAAGAAATTAAAAATAGAACTACCATGTGACCCATCAATCCCTCCTCTGAGTGTACCCCAAAGAGAGGAAATCACCACTTCTTACAGAGCTCTACACTCATGTGAATTACAGCATTACTTACAATAGCCAATATGGAAAAAACTTAAGTATCCATCAACAGAAAAATGAATAAAGGAAATGTGTGTATATGGAATACAATTCAGTCTTAAAAAAGGAGATCCTGCCATTTGCCATGGCATAGCTGGACCTAGAGGACATTATACTAAGTTAAGCCAGACACAGAAAGAAAAACAATTGCATGATGTCACTTATGTGTGGAGTATTTTAAAGAAAGAGCTTATATACCCAGAGAATGAAACAGTGGTCATCACGGGGATGGGGGAGAGGAAATATGGAGCTGTAGGTCAAAGAATGCAAAGCAGCAGGTATATAAGATATATATACACACATATATCATATATACATATATATCTTATATATGTGTATATATATCATATATACAGGTATACATATATATGTATATATACACATACCTATATGTATGTATCTTGTCTATATACACATATATCCATAAATCATCTAGATACACATATATACACATATGTATATACTATATCATATATACATATATACATATGTGTGTATATATGATATATATACACATATATACATACATGTGTATCTATATGATATACACACATAACATAAGATATATACATATGTATATATGTGAATATATATACATTTTATATATATATAAACCTCACTGCCCTATTTATATGATAAGGATCTCTTAAGTATCTCTATATTCTACTGTGGAAAGATTTACATGATATAATGTTAAATAGAAAAGAGAAAGGTGGAGAAAAAGTCACATATTTAAAAAAATATATATATACATATACATATATCTTATATGTGTATAACTATCATATATACACATATATATGAAATAGTTTAGAGATCTAAAGTAACATGAGGACTAAAATTAATAAAATTATATAATATTAGGGATTTTTGTTGTAGAAAATAAGTAGATTTTACCTGCTCTTGTCACAACAAAGTAACTATGTGAAATGATAGATATGTTAAACTGCTTCACTATAGATTTATTTTACTAGCTACATATATCCTATGTTGTAAACCTCAAATATACACAATAACATTTGTTTTTAAAAAGACAAGTAAATGCATACCTTGCTCTCTTTTCACATGAGAAAACCTCACTGCCCTATTTGTATGATAAGGATCTTTTAAGTATCTCTATATTCTACTGTGGAAAGATTTACATGATATAATGTTAAATAGAACAGAGAAAAGTGGGGGAAAAGTCACATTTTAAAAAATAATGAGATGATCAGGGATATCTGAATACTGAATGACTATTTGATACAAGTAAAGAATTGTGGCTAATTTCTTTAGGCATGAAAATAGCATTGTAGTTGTATTTTTTTTAAAAAAAGAATCTGTGGTTTTGGAGATACATACTCAAATATTTTCTGGTGACATTATCTGCTGTCTGGAATTTGCCACAAAATAATCCCGGATGTGGTTTGGGGGATGTGGGTGGGTATAGATTAAATGAGATTGTCCAAGAATTGATCATTGCTGAAAGTGGGTGAGGAGTACTTGGAGGTTCATTATACCATTCTGTTTTTGTAATGTTTGGCATTTTCCATAACAACAATCTAAAGAACTCCTATTAGGATGTTTAATGGAAAAGGCAGGAACTTAAGACCCTTGAGTATTCAGGGTTTAGAGAGGGAAGAATGAAGAGGATGAGGAGAATTCCATTCTGTGGTATCATAAATTATATTTCTTGACTGACTAAATGATAAATTGTAGGTATGAATAAATTGATAGCCAAACCTGATTCTTCTAATTCTAGTGCAAGGCAGTTTCCACCAAAGTTCAAGTTAATACCTCTTGTAAAACATAGACTACTTACTACCTGTAGGTTTCAAGATTGGGGTTTCTTTCTTGTTTATTCAACATTGTACCACATGCTTTGACCTTGCTGTGTGACTTGTCTTTCCAAAACGGCAGAATTGAACCTTCCTTTTGTCCTCCAAGCAGCTGTTTTCTGTAGAAGTCTGATTAATATTTTTTAAGGATACAGCTTGAGTGATCAGCTCATAGACTGAGAAGCTGTTTGTTTCTCATTTTTGACCCCTGCACCCTGGAGAGGAAGCACCGTAAACTACACGTTTACTGAGGGAAACAATAGTTTATGTTGCTTGGAAACTTGTTTGGAAAAGTTTCAGTATCAACAGAGACCCAATATATAAAGAGCTAGAGTTGTAGGTATCTGAGGCAAAGATGAAAAAATAGGCAACAAAGTTGAAATCTGATTCAGAACAATCCTACTCACTCTTAGAACAAAATTGTTCTTCAGCTTCTCATCCTCAGTTGATGTACTACAAAACACCCCTGTGCTTTCCTCACCTGTCATTTCTATTGGTTTGTGATTCCTTTCATTCTCATTGGCCTCCTCCTACTAGCCTATATTTTGTTTATTGTAACCTCAACACTTAGCACAGCACTAAGTGCGTAAGTGTTAAATAGTAATTCTTGATTAGATATGTTAGATAAATGTCAATGGAAACAAATAAAGGTTATAATCCTCAGAGAGTAGAATGGGGGTGAAGGGAAGACTGGGGATACAGAGGCTAGGGGGTGAAGGGAAGGGAAAGGAAAGATGATGGTCAAAAGGTACAAAATCTCAGACAGGAGGAATATATATTTTTTCTTGTTTTGAATTATATTGCATAGCATGGTAAATATAGTTAATAATAGAGTATTGTATATTTCAAAATTTCTAAGACAGTATATTTCAAATATTATCACAAAAAAATGTTAAGTACTGTATTTGAGATGATGGATGTGTTAACTCGCTTGATTTAATTATTCCACATTGTATTCATAAATCATAACATTATTTTATACCCATAAATTTACACAATTATAAACTATTTGTTTATAATACAAAAAAAATCCTGAAGGTGAGGAAAATAGAATCAGAAGACAGGAAAAGATCTGAGAGGCAGTGCCCATTTTTCACCTAAGGATACTGAAACCGAGGGAGGCCCCCTGACTTGCTCCCAGTCACTATGGCAGGACCAGACCTGGGTGCTCATCATCTTTCCATAGAATCACACTACTCTTTGTTTGAAGGATGGCAAATTGGCAATGAATTTGCAGACGGAGACCAGGAATACCCATGAGAGAGCACAGGACATCCATCTGGACATTTTCTTGGTATGGGAACTGATGGATGCTGGTCCACAGCAGCTGTGAAAGGAAGGAGAAGAAAGAGGGTCTCCATTCATATCATCAGAACTTTAGAGGAATCCTTCCTGGATAGTTAGAGGAGATGGAATTAGGACTGGTCCTGGATACCTCTGTGATCTGGGTAAAACTTGCCTTTCCTGCTTTCAGGACCATCCCCTCCTCTCTCCGTCATTTGCCAGGACCCCAGGATATCTGCCCTGCTCATTGTGCAACATCTTTAACTTTGATGTCCTAGCTAAGTTTGTTCCCCATAAATCTCTAAAATCTTCTTTTTTAGCTGAGGCTTCTATAATAGAACACTGTGGACTAGGTGACTTAAAAAACAGATATTCCTTTCTTAAAGTTCTGGAGGCTGGAAGTCTGAGATCAGGGTGCCAGGATGGTCAGGTTCAGGGCAAGGGCCCTCTTTCTGGCTTGCAGGCGCTGGCTGACTTCTTGCTGCATCTTCACACGGCAGAGGGAGGAAACTCTGGTGTGTCTTCATCTTATAATGGCACTAATTCAGTATAGGGGCTCTATTCTCAGCGCCTCATCTAAACCTATTAATAATTACCTCCCAAAGGCTTGCCTCCAAATACTATCACAGTGGGGCTTTAATCTATGACTTTAATGGGAACGGAAACATTCAGTTTGTAACAACTTCCCTGACCTGTGCGCCAGTCTCCAAGACCCAGAGGGTGCAAGGGAAGAGATGCTAGCCTGCAAAAGTAATCAGTGCAGAGGTGTAATAGCAAATTATTTCTCCTGCATTGTTAATTTCCTCTTCATTGCACCATCTTGCTGTTATTTCTTCCATATTTAACAACAATAACAACAGCAGCTCTCTCTTGGCAAGCCCAGCACCTGAGCTGGCAATCTCTGCTCCACATCTGTAACAGAACTACTGACAGTATTTGCAACAAAACTCATTGTCTCTCATTACTTCTTTTCCTATTCTTTCCTAAACTCTACAAATCGAGAATTTGTCTCCATCACTCCTCTTTTCAAGAGTGTCTTGTCAGTTCTTCTGGTCCAGGTCACAAGAGTCCCCACATTGATAAAGTCGACAGCAATTATCAGTCCTGAGTTTACTTGACTTGTCATAATCACTGACGCAGTTGATCATTTTGTCTTCTGTGAATAACTTTTTTTTTTTTTTTTTTTTTGAGATAGAGTCTCACTCTGTCACCCAGGCGGGAGTGCAGTGGTGCCATCTCAGCTCACTGCAACCTCTGCCTCCCAAGTTCAAGCAATTCTCCGGCCTCAGCCTCCCAAGTAGCTGGGATTACAGGCGCACACCACCACACCCGGCTATTTTTTTTTTTTTTTTTTTTTTTTTGTATTTTTAGTAGAGACAGGGTTTCACCATGTTGGCCGGGCTGGTTTTAAACTCCTGACCTCAGGTGATTCACCTGCCTCAGCCTCCCAAAGTGCTGGGATTACAGACATGAGCCACCATGCCTGGCTTCCGTGAAGAACTTTTTCTAGTGTGCATATTGTACACTTGCCTCTCCATTTTTCTAGTTCTTTCTTTTTCCCAGCCTCTTAATGTTGAAGGATCCTAGGACTCAATGCCTGGTTTTCCCCTCTACTCATCTACACTTATATTCCCTGGGTGATTTCATCCAGTTTCATTGAGATTGGCTTTTTCAGAAAACCTATAAACATGTGATTACCAAATTTATATCTTCATCCTAAATATCGGCTTTGGATTTCAAAGTCATGTATCTAACTGCTTAATTGACCACTCCACTTAATTGAGCTAACAGGAAATTTAAATTTAACTTATCCAAATGGAACAGAACAGTAAGTCCAGAAACAGATCTCACATGCAATCACTTAATTTAGGAGCAGAGTAATATTACAATGCAGGAAAAGGATGGCCTTTTCAATAATTGCGATGGTGAATTAGATATCTATATGGAAAAAAAAGTGAATCTCAACCCATATCTCATATCATAAGCAAAATCAGTTCCAGATTAATTTCAGGTTTTAGTATAAAGAAGAAAATCATTCAATTTCTAGAATATAATACAGGGGAAAATATTTATAACATTGGAACAAGGAGCAGTTTCTTCATTAAAACACTAAGATAAAGGAAAGGATTGATACATTGGATTTCATTATAATAAAAGACATCATTAAGGGAGGAAAATAGCAAGCCACAGATTGGGAGAAAGTATTTGAAGAACATACTTGCAACAAAGGATTCATATTCAGTATATGCAACAATTTCCTGAAAATCAGTAAGAAAAGACAGAAAGCTATTTTTACTTACCTATTACCATACTTATCCATATGTATATATGGATATATACCCAATAGCAAACCACCCCAAAACTTAGTGGTTTTAAAAAAGTAACCATATTATTTTTGTAATTTGAGCAATTTGTTAGTTTTGCAATTTGGGCAGAGCTCAGAGGGGACAGCATGTCTCTGCTCTGCATGGTATCAGATGACGTGGCTCGATGGGGATTAGAGAATCCACTTCCAAGACTGACCATTCACATTGCCCACAAATTGGTGCTGGCTGTCCCTTGGGAATCCAGCTGGAGCTGTTAGACTGAGACTTTAATTATTTTCCATATGGGCATTCCCATATTATTTATTGAGTTTCCTTGTAGCATCGTAGCTAGGTTCCAAGTAAGAGGACACAGCAGCTGTCAGCCCTCCTAGGCTCAGAACTGGCAGTGCATCATTTCCACTGTATTCTACTGATCAAAGTAGTCAATGACTCAGCCCAGATTCAAGGGGGTAGAGAAATCTATTCCACCACTCAGAGAGTATGGGAATTGCTGCAAAGAACTTGTAGCCACCTTTAATCGACCACAGCAATTAATTAAAAGATTCACAGACAACTTGAACAAGTACTTTGCAAAGAAAGGATATTCAAATTACCAACAGGTATAAAAATGTGCTCGCCATGTGTTATCAGAGAAATACAAGCTGTTATCAGGA
This sequence comes from Papio anubis, assembly GCF_008728515.1. Taxonomy (NCBI): domain Eukaryota; kingdom Metazoa; phylum Chordata; class Mammalia; order Primates; family Cercopithecidae; genus Papio; species Papio anubis. Next base: position 33,058,531 of record NC_044980.1, on the reverse strand, counting down.
AATTACAACATAACATCACATACCAATCAAGATGGCTAAAATGAAAAAAGCAGACAAACCAACCTGGCAGCACAACTACTGGGGAGGATGCAAAGCAATACGGACTCTTTAAATGTTGCTGGTAGGACTTCAAGTCGGTGTACAATGCTGGGAACCTGTTTTGCATGATCCAGCAAGTCACCCACATGACTGCAAGTTGATACTGGCTATCACTTGGGAATTCAACATGAATTGATTTTTTCTGTTTTTGAACTTCATGTAAATAGAATTAGACAAAATGAACTCTTTTGTGTTTGACTTTCGATTCTCCTTCACGTGAGTCTTTCCTCATGGCTGCCTGGGCTTCCTTATGGCATCTTGGCTAGGTTCTAAATGAAAAGATGCATCAGACATATGTATATATGGATATATACCCAGGACAGATGCACATATATGTGTGACAAAAGTATGTACAAGAGTGCTCATGGCAGCAGTATCAGTAATAGCCCCAAATTGAAAACAAGCCTAATATCCATCAACAATTGAATGGATAAATAAGTTGTGATGTATTCAAACAATAGAATAATGCACAACAACAGAAAATATATGAACCATTGTTATATTTAACAATGTGAATGATTCTCACAAAGTTAATACTGAATGAAAAAAGTCAAACACAAGAGTTGATATTGTGTAATTCCATTTATTTACATGAAGTTGAAAACCAGGCAAAACCAATCTATGTTTATGAATGTCAGAATAACAGTTATCTTTGGGATGGGTGATGACCAAGACGTGTTTGAGGTAAGCTTCTCTGTGGGAGAGGAAGTTCTCTTTTTGATCTTGGGATGAGTAACTTGGTATGTTCTCTGCGTACAGATTCATTGAGCCGCCCACTTAAAATGTGTTCATTTCTCCATATATTCATTTAAGCTTAAGAAACCAACTTGCCTAAAACTGAACTTCTAATTCTCCTATCAACATCTGTCCTACTCACAATCACTACTCACAGATCTTTATTTTTGAGACGAAGTCTTGCTCTGTCGCCAGGCTGGAGTGCAGTTGCACCGTGGCTCACTCCAGCCTTGACCACCTGGGCTCAAGTGATTTTCCCATCTCACCCTCCCAAGTAGCTGGGAGCAAAAGCACATATCACCAAGACTGGCTTTTTTTTTTTTTTTTTTTAAATTTATAGAAATGAGATATTTCTTTGTTGCCCAGCCTGGTCTCAAACTACTGGGCTCAAACAATCCGCCCGCCTTGGCCTCCCAAAGTGCTGGGATTATAGGCTTGAGACACCACACCTGGCCACTGACAAATCTTTGAGTTGGTGGTTTCCCTATCCTTTGTATCATCCCTGACTTCACCCTCTCTTCCTCTCACCTCCCAAGTTCATCTGTAAATCTGGCTGGCTCTGCCTTCAGCACGGGTCTAGATTCCAGCCACTCTCTCTTCCTCCACCAGAACTGTCCTGGTTCAGGACACCTTTTTGTCTCACCTGGGTTAATGCTGTCATCTCCTAACTCTCAGCTTCTGCTTTATTCCCCTAGAGGCTATTCTTGGTGCCACAGCCAGATGTCTGCTCAAAACACAAGGCATTTTATGGCCTCCTCCAGTGGTGTCCATCTCACTCAGAGTAAAAGTCAAAAGCCCTTACTGCAACTTATGGGGCCCTGGAGGATATGGCCCCATTTTCTCTCTAGTCTCCTTGAATCCTTTCTCCTCCAGCCATTCTGGTCCTCTTGTTCCTTGAACACAGTAAGCACCCATTCCCCAAAGGGCCTTTGCCCTTCTTGTTCCAGTTCCTCTTCCTGACCACTCTTCTCCCAGATATCGGCATAACGATCACCCCTTTTAAGTCTTTTCAGACATCACCTTCTCAATAAGGCTTCAGATGTCACCTTCTCAATGAGACTTGCTGTGACCACCCTAATTGAAGTCACCCTTCCCCTGCATTGCCCTACCATGCTTTGAATTTCACCTTTGCACTGACTACCTTCTAACAAACTATCTATATTTTCCTTGTTTAATATGTTTATTATCAGTTTTTCCCCTTTATACAAACTCCCTGGGGAATTTTGAAGTAATTTGAAGTTTGGGAAGCTTTAGTTTGGATCATCCTGCTGACAAAGTGCTCTTATGTTTCGTTATTGAGTTTGATTTTACTCTATGAGTTGGCGTAGTATGTACTGTTAGCCCCCACGTTTTTATAGTTGTTGCTTATCAGATGAGGAAACTAGGGCTTAGAGTCCAAGGTCATGAGCAGGACCAAGACTTGTAGTTTGGTCTTCAAGGAGTTGGCTCCAAGGCCAGTGCTTTTCCTGCCATGACACGTCATCCCCCACATCAAACGACTGTAACTAAAAGGCAGATGATATACTGGAGAGAACCCAGCAAAGAGGTGGGACAAGGAGCACAAGGAGTGACCGGTACTTAATTTAGATATGAAGCAAGATGGCTGAGGAGTGTATGGACATGTACGTGACAGAGCCTGGCTAAGGGATAACTAGCCCACTGTCTCCAGGGGCCATTGTTGAGTCAAGTAAAGACAGTCTTGGCTTTATTCTGAGTCCTGAGACTAGAAGTGGGGCAGAAGAAAAACCTTTCCTCTCAATTTCAGGGCAACATTCCTGGATGATGCTGTTTTATCCCTTGTTTTGCTGGTACCCACAGAACTCTTAGGGCTCTCAGCTATCCCAGGGATTCACATAAGAATCAAGTCTAGATTTCTAGAGATTACTTCACTTTTTTTGTACTCTTTTCCACAACTTCCCTTCCAGTCAGGTTTGAAATTGCTTACAATAAAAGACACATATTGAATAGGACCAATAGTGTAAAAAAGATAAATCGCATATGTGGGGGCGTGAGGTGTAGTAAGCCAAAAAAGCTTTTTGCGTGGATTTACTGCAATTGGAACATTTATTTCTGATCATCCTGAAAGTGGAAGAGAAAATGAAAAGTAGTTGTTATGCCTGATTAAAACTTGCCCCACTTTTGGTTATGTAAACATGGGATTTTTAGAGGGATACCATCCAAGAGGAACCTGTCACAAAAATCCTATTGAAAGGGCATTAAATTCATGAGTGGATTTTTATTTTTACAGGCCTATTTTCAAGCATTTTTTTTCTGCTACCAGATGAGTGTTCTGTTTACCCAGTAGCATTCTCTAGACAGTAAAATGCATTACGTTTGGGCCGGGGGTTTTCAGGGAGGAGTATTTGCATTGCAGGACCACTTTTGTGCTTCCACTCCTGCCTCTCCCCTGAGCACTCTGAGGACTCTGTAATTCAATGTTTTCCAGTGGATCATATCTTCAGTGCTTCTAATCTGTTTTTTTTTTTTTTTTTTCCAGTTAAACTTCTTAAGGATTAAAATGCCTTTTACTTCTTTGGTACTCCTTCTGTGCTAAGCCTCTATATGATTCTCCCTCTCTCCTCTTTCACCCCCACCCCCAGTCTCTACTAAAGGATTGGTACTGCCTCCCATCTGCCTGGAACACTCTCTCTCCAGCATGTTCCACGTCTTTACTAAAATGCCACGTTCCCAGTGAGCCCAACCCTGACCATCATATCTGAAATTGCACCTCCATCCCCACCCACAGCAGCCTTTTCTTTTGGCCCTAGCACCCCTTACCTCTTAAGTGATCACTTTACTTATTTATGTCTTTTGCTTATTGTGTGTCTCCTCCTGCTGGAATGCAAGATCCATAAGGCCATATTGCAGGGAGTAATGACTGATAATTTTCAGAAATGACGAGAGGTTCAATGCCCAGATTGAAGAAGTCATCCCAAGTTGGATAAATAAACATAAATCTAGGTGCATCACAACACAATTAGGACACACCAAAGATAGATAAAAATTTTGAAAGTAATCAAAGGGATTAAGAAGTTTCTTAAAAACAAATATTAGACTGTTATAAAATTTCTCATTAGCAATCACAGAAGCCACAAGACAAGAAAATATCTTCAAAGCATTTGGGGGCAGGGTGGGAAGAGTGGAATGTAACTGTCAAGATAGAATTGTGAATCTGCTAAACTCTTGCTACTCAAACTGTGGTCCAAGGACCGGCAGCACCAGAATCACCTAGAAGTGAGTAAGAAATGCAGAATCTACCCCAGGCCTACTGCATCATGGTCTGCAGTTTAACAGGCTCCCTGGTGTTTTAAATACTCATTACAGCTTGAGAATCCCTGATGAGGTGAACCATCATTCAAAGTGAGACCAAAACAAAAACAATTTCAAGCAAAGAACAAAAGAGAGCTTTGCGGAAAAATTACTTCAATAAGAAAAAAAAAAATGGAATCCATAGGAGAGAAGCGGGATGTGGAAAGCAAAGAAATGGGTAAATGTGGGTAACCCTAAAGAATTGAAGACATAATCCTTGCCTTTGGAAAGTTTATCATAGTGCTGAGATGAGGAAACCAAACACACAGGAAACAGAGGGTCAAGGGGCACCCTGAAAGTAGTCAGGGAAACTACATTCTAGTCTGGAATTGGCTATCTTTTTGTTTGTGTAACTTTAAGAAAGGCTTTTAATCTCCTTGGGCCTCAGTTTCTTCATCCGTGAAAGGAGTTTATCTAGATCAGTGGTTTTCAAGCTTTTTTGACCCTGACCTAATAAGAAAAACATTTTATATCTGTACCTAGTTCTTTCATATGAATGTGTGTAAATAGACATGCTTATCAAAATTATGCTTTCCCCTTTTATATGCAATGCACTCTCATATTTTCTATTCTATTTCCTTTATACATTTGCTGGTGTAGTGTTGATTTTAAAGAGACAAAACCAAAGGTTTGCTGAAGTTATTTTTGGTTCTAACCATACACAATTTTATTCTAACCATATGCAATTCATTCATATAATACCTTTAGATAACTGGTTCTCAGATTTGACTGCACATTAGAATCTCCTGTTTTTGTTTTGTTTTGTTGTAATTAATGAAGCCTGTGTCCCACCACAGAGATACTGATTTAATTGGCATGGGGCATAACGAAGATCAGAACTTTTAAAAGCTTCCCAGGGAGTCCAAGGCTGAGCCAACTTTGAGAACCACTGTTGACAGAGACTCCATATACCAAAGGCATCTCTGCAACTGGAAATAGCTTTTCCCAGGTTCTGCTCCCCACAGCCATTGCAGAAAACTGCACTAGTGTATGTAAAGACACATACTTCTCTAATTCCTTCTGACTACACCGAAGTCCTTCTTTCTGTACATGGCTCATGCTTACCCTGCCCTTGAGCCTTTGATCCTGTTGTTTCTCCTTCCCTGAGAACTTTGAAGAATCACTTACCACCTTTCTGTCCCTCATTTTCACTGTGTCCTCTACCACTAACTCCATCCTGCACACATTCCAACATGCTCTAATCACTTGAGAGAAACAACAAAAAGCTCTTTCCTCTTCTGTAGTGAAACTTCCTGAGAGGCCCACACGTACTAGCTGTATCCCAGCTCCAACTCCTCATCAACTAACTGCACTCTGCCTTCCGCATCTGCTTCTTTTTGCCCACTAACTTTGAATAACCATTATTCATTTTGGCTCTCTTTGAATTCCACACAAGTTTCATTTGCACTTGCCCAGGTATGTATGTAATGATCTTTCATCTGATACAAGTAATTTACTCTCTGTTCTTGAAGTGGTCCCATATTTCTGGGTGAATTAATTATGCCTTCATTTTTATGACTGCATTAAATTTAAATCTGAAAAGTCAAGAATCAAGCCAACCGATGATTATGAAAACAATAATTAAATCAACACCACTAGATTTTTATTTAATGATTATTATGTGCCAGGCTCTGAAATAGGAACTTTACATCTATCATCTCAGTTTATCCTCACCGGTACCCAATGATATAGGCTCCACCATTATTTTATAGATGAGGAAAACAAAGATTACAGAAGAGTTGGGTCATTTGACTAAGATTTCACAGCTAGTAAATGATGAAGCTAAAAGTTGAAGCTGAGTCTGTCTGATTCTGGAGCCACGCTACTGTCTTCTTCTCCTGTGTTTAGAAATCTGGATGTTTCCTTAATGAAGAAACAGATGAAGTGTCTGTGGCTGAGTTACTTCCTTTCTCTGAACTTTAGTTTTCTTATCTGTAAAATGACTATATCAGGCAGAGAAAAATGAAAAGCAGTAAGTACAGAAGTCCAAAGGCCGAAGGGAATGTGGAACCCTGGAGGAGATAAAAGTCTAATATTGCTGAAACAGACAGAGAAAGGAGAAAAATGATTAGAGACACACAGAGAGGCCAGAGGAGAAAGGGCCTTGTACGCTGTATGTGGGAATTCAGAATTTATTCTAAGAGCATGGAAAACCATTAATGGGTTTTAACAGGGAAATGACACGAGTAGATATGCATTTTTAACCTATCATAGAGGCAGTCAAATGGTAAGTGGATTGCAGGAGTTAGAGTGTGGGCAGGAGCCATCTGGCATCAGCAGTTACTGTGTGGTGGCTGCATGGGGAGGACGGCAACCGGATGGATGACAGCCATCATCAGGAGAAAACTTCAAAGACAAAGTGAACAGGATAAATAGGATGCGTTGGAAATCTGAAACATGACAGTATTCATTTTCTTAAAAGAAATGTAACCTTCCCCCCACCTCCACTAAATTCTAGAGTAACCAACACATTTAGAAGATCTAGAATCTAGATGAAAGTTTCTAGGTTTTGGCCTCGGTAACATGTTTTTGCACATCAAGAAGCTCAGACAGAGCCTGTAATGTACTGTCGGCAGGAATCATGGAGAAGGGGATTGTTGGCATCAGCTCCATCACTGGACCAAAGCTGAGACTCCTTGACTTGGATTTCATTGAATCGTTTAAAATTAGGTTCTGATGTTTCTGCTTTTCCATGTAAGGATGATAGAAGTTACTTCTTTCTGCTATAACTGCCCAACACCGTTCCATTCCACAGACTGGTATTGAAAAGCCCCGTTAAATTAATTTCATTTCATTAAATACTTACAACATGCCTTCAAGGTACATATCACTTCTATAACTAATGAGTAAGCTGAAATTCACAACAGATTTGTAGCTAGTAGATGGAAGAATAAATCATGAATTTTAAAATAATTATTCATCTTATTTGAAATTGTAAAAAAGTATCTAATTTTAGATATTTACACTTATTTACCACTTAGCAGCAGACTCTAAACATAATAAAGTTTAATTTTACTTTTTTACTTTTAAGTGTTCTGCAATTTATGTTCTTTATAAAGTCTTTTTTTTTTTTTTTTTTTTTCAAATGAGAGGCAGCTTTTTTTCCCCTTTTCTTTTCAGAGACAAAATCTTTCTCTGTTACCCGGCCTGGAGTGCAATGGCACAATCACAGCTCACTGTAACCTCGAACTCCTGGGCTCAAGCTATCCTCCCACCTCAGCCTCCCAAAGTGCTGGGATTATAGGCATAAGCCACTGCACCCAGCCCTTTTTTCCTTCACAGCATACGTATCATAACCTCTTTTCTCCTGTCACACATACATTTATTAGACAAACATTCACTATCAAGGTAGAAACAAAAATAGTGCATAGGTCTATTCTGTGAGCTTGATGAAAGCCTCCACTCTCTCCCCTTAGGAGACCTCACTCCGTTAGGATGGTCTACAGATTCAGCACAGCCATAGCCACATTACAAGGCTGTGCAGTCAGTGATCCTCCTAATGTGATCAATTGTTGGATATGGATCTGATTGAGGATTAAGCCTCAAGTGCCCTATATAGACTTTGAGCCTTGCTGGGGTCTCATACCTTGCTCATGAAATGGAGAATATTGCTCAACTACCATGGCAGTTTATGCATCTCCAACATCTTTAATTTCTTTAGTGAGACTAAATGTCTAGTATTCATTATGCTAATATGCTAATTAACAAGACCCTAATTTCACCAATAATTTTTAAAATTTGTTATGTAATAATTAGCAAGCTGTGGATTGTTGATGTTGACCCAAGTAGTAGCAGTATTTGGGGAACCCCTCCTGGAGGGTGGCTCTTTTTGTTGTAATGCTAGCTGACCACCCCAGGGCTGTGTATAAAGCATATTGTTAGCTTGACCAATCTTAGAATTTAAATTAAAATTAACTGATGCTTACATAATATCACACTGAGTAGACTGGAATATTTTCCAGTATACTACAGACTTCATGATGCCTGCTTTCATGAGTACATTGGCACTAGTCAGGCATTGTTTGTTTGGTGGGGGTGCAAAGTGGGAATGAATGGGAACTTCATCTTTGCTGTGCTGATCCCTATTGGCTTTCACGTATTTTTTTATTCTGTAGTGCAGGGTTTTCTTACTACGATTTATTGGAGTACAATGTTCTATCTCTTCACCTCCTTACTCTTAGGTTGGTAAATATCTACAGGAATGAACGGAATGGGGATGGTGAGCAGGTCAGGTATATGTAATTTGAAATTTCTGAATGATTCTGATGCCACCGTTCACCCACCTCACTGCCTTAGGCTAGTTCTTCCGTTTGGCTATATCATTCTTTTCATTTGTGAATTGCATTGCAAATATTTTATCAAAATGGTTTCTACAATGCTGTCAATTTCCCAGGACCTCTTAGGCTGAGGAGGAAAGTGATGGGCTATGTACCTTTCAGCACGTGTTAGGGAATGCCACCCTAAAACTCAGTGGCTTGAAACAGCCATCATTTATTCTTGCTCACACACCTGCATGTGAGTCAGGAGTTGACTGGCTGGCTCTCCTTCCAGCTGTGAGAGAGCTGGGCTTGACCCCTCATGCGGGGTTGGGCTCAGGTCTGCTCCCTATGTGTTCCTTCTAATGCCAGGTTGGCAGGAGGCTCTTCCCATGGCAGGGATGGGGGTGCAGAAGGTGAGCACCACAGTGCATTCATAGCTTGTTTGCAGTGGGTTTGCTAACATTCCTTCAAACAAAAGAAGTCACGTGGATGAGCCCAAAGTCAAGGGGCAGGGAACTCTACTCTGCACATGGAGATGGGGGAACAGGAAGGGAATATATATGAATAACCTAATCTACTGTGGCCTATGAATGAAGATAATGTATTTTGGAGCAGTTTTTAGTTTGCAAAGACTTCTACTCACCCACATGCATTATCCCATTCGGTTCTTATAATAGCCTATGAGGTGTGTGTTATATCTTTCTCCATTTTTAATGAGAGAATTAAGGCCTAGGAAAGTTAAAGACATTTGATAAAGGATGTCCAGCCAATAGTCAGCACAGCTAGGCTCTCGTCTACTTCCCCTACCTTGTTGATATGGTTTGGCTCTGTGTCTGCACCCGAAGCTCACCTTGAATTGTAATAATCCCCACGTGTTGTGGGAGGGATCCAGTAGGTGGTAATTGAATCATGGGAGCAGGTTTTTCCCATGCTGTTCTTGTGATAATAAATAAGTCTCATGAGATTTGATGGTTTTATAAAAGGGCAGTTCCCCTGCACACACCCTCTTGCCTGCTGCTGTGTAAGATGCATCTTACTTCCCCTTTTCCTTTCGCCATGATTGTGAGGCCTCCCCAGCCATGTGGAACTGGGAGAATTAAACCTCTTTCCTCTATAAATTACCCAGTCTTGCATATGCTTTTATTAGCAGTGCAAGAACAGACTAATACAATTTTCTCACTCTTCATCTGACCCCCCATGAATCATAGAGATCATTGCACTTTGGGCTGCCATTGGAGAACATGAAAGTGGCTGGGTATTTCTCAATGTTATTTGCTGGTAGCATCCTAAGGAATCAAACCCAACCAGAATGGTTCAGGCCAGTGCACCCCACACTTCAAGGCATGTAACAGTGAACTCGAATGACCAAGGTAGCATTTACCACTTTAGGTTGCGTATAGCATGTGCTTAATTGACTCTCTAAATGTAAGCTTCTCATTAACAGGGCTTATGTCCAGTCACCAGTAATGTGTCTGGTTCTGTCAGATGTTTGTTCCCACCACACTTCTTTGGGGGTTTGTAATAGTTTTGTCTGTGGTTTTTTTTTTTTTGTTTAGTCTTCTTAGTTTGTCTGTCTGCTTTTATAGGGGAATTTGGAGAACTTCAAAAGCAATCCCACACTGCCTTCATCTTCCCTGGATCCATGTACCTTATCATGTATAAGTCTTTTCCTGGCCCTCTAGAGAGACTGTCTACCACCTCCTTTGTGTCTCGCTGTTCCCTGGATATTCTTACCTTATAATACCAGTGACACTTGCTGATTATGGGTAAGTCTCCTTCTGAGGGCAGGGGTTGGTTTTCACTTGTGTTTGGATCTCCAGTACCTAGTTAATTGTCTGGCATGTAGAGCTCCTCAATAAGCATTTATTACATGAAGGAATAAACAGAATTTTGCCCCAAATAGTTCCCACATCTGGAACAGTAAACTTGTTACCCTGTGCAAATTGCCTAATAATAGCAACTGTATTACGTCTCCCATAGAGGACTGCTATTGCTAACATCTGTAGCTTGACAGGACGTCCAAGAATTTACTTGGGGATCAGAGTAGGGCCCCTGAGATGTGGTGTCTTAAAAAGGGAAGGCTAGGTGGTTTTCTGTTGGCTATCCCTGGATGCTAACTTTAGATGCTACCTGGGAAGAGGAAGTTGCCTACAATCTTAAAACTTTAAGCAGAGCGCTCAGTGAGGGCATTTAACAGGAGTCATGGGGAAGATGCAGAGAACAGGGATGAGGTGGCCATCCTAGCAGTGGTTTGCATGTTGCTGTTACCACAGCACCAGTGGGTGGTGCATCCCGTGGAGCAGTGGCATCTTTGATGATGAGCACCAACTCCACTTCTGTGACATCGTGGGTGGTGTCATCTTGTTTGACAAATGCTACCTGCCTATGATTAGGATCCAATGTTGTACTTGGCCCAGCTTAGCTTTGCTTAGTTGTTTGAGCTTGAGTTCAACAGAGAAACAACTTTCCAACGCAGCCCCTTTCAAAGAAAGCTGTTTGATTAGTGTGGGAGAACTTCTCTTAGTCCTTTTGGGCTGCTATAACAAACTACTATATGTGAGTGGCTTATCAATAACAGAAATTAATTTCTCACAGTACTGAAGGCTGGGAAGTCCAAGATCAAGATGCTGGCAGATTCAGTGACTGGTGGTGAAGGCTCACTTCCCAATTCATCAATAGTGCCTTCTCACTGTAACCGTACATGGTCAAAAGAGGAGGCAGTTCTTTGGGGCCTTTCTTATAAGGCTCTGATCTCATTCATGAGGGCTCCATTCTCATGGCCTGATCACCTTCTCAAAACTTTACCTCCTAATAGCATTACACTGGTGATCAGGTTTTTAACATACATTTTGGAGGGACACAAACATTCAGACAATAGCAATCTTCCACTGAAAGCTCAACTTTAATATGTCAGTGATTTGGCACTGGGATCACAAAGAGTGGAAATCACAAAGATGGGAAACACCCCAGTAGTTACCGTTAATCTTCAACCTCACACCAGCATTTTCTTGTTGGTTGGCCATCTGATGTCACAATGAGTATTCATTTTTCAGTGACTGGCATTGGGACTCGCTCACCTTTGTACCTTCAGCACCATTTCTGCTACATTGTAAGTGCTTAGTAAATGTTTCTAGAATGAATGAGTTTGTTTTGAGGCTCTTGTTTTTTCTGGAAGGAGTCCAAACCACAATGAGAAGAAAAGAGACCTGCCTAATAACAGACAGAACCTGTTTGGGGAAGATTCAAAATGAGGAACCTGGTTATAAGTTGAGTGTGTTTCCTAGTGTATCATGTCACATCACATTATATCATGTCATATCACAGCACATCCTGTCATGTCATGCCATGAAGTGACATTTGCTAGTTGTTTAAGGCTGATTTACTCAGTTATGATGTGAGCAAACCAGGTCTCTAAAACTAAAAGCCCTGATTTGTAGCATTTGCCAATTTCTGTGGTGTAGATACTCCCACCATGGCTGATTTCAGGCTACCCACCTGTATCAGTTCCCTACAGCTGTGTAACAAATTACCACCAACTTGATGCCTTAAAACAACAAAAATATATTCTCTTAGTTCTTGAGGTCTGAAGTCCAAAATCAGTTTCATGGACTGAAATCAAGGTGTTAGCAAGACTACACGCCCTCTGGAGACTCTGGGGGCTTATGCTCCTTGCCTCTTCCAGCTTCTAGTGGTTCATGGCATTGCTTGGCTTGTGGCTACATCACTTCAATTTCTGACTCCATGGTTCCAGCAGCTTCTCCTCTTCTGTGTGTGTCAAATCTTTGCATTCCTCATAAGCATACATGTGATTACATTTAGGACCCACCTAGATAATCTTTCCATCTCAAGATGCTTAACTTAATTACAACGGCAAAATCCTTTTTTTTTTTTCGGTTGTTATATAAGTTAACATGCACAGAATCCAGGGATTAGGACATATATACCATTATTCAAGCAACCACATCTCTGTTTAATACCAGCTCACAAAATTTCTGGATATTTAGCAAATGGTCCTTACAAGCAAGTACATGGGGGCTCCAGTACACCATTGAATGTAAACTTCTTGTAGGAGAAGACTGAGGCTACCAATTAATTGTATCCTCTACAATCCTTAGTCTGGTGAAGCTTGTATAAACTAGAGCTCAAAAAAATACTTTCGAATTGATTAAGAAATCTGACAACTCCAAAATTGATTAATACAAAACCACTCAGATTGTTTATTTCTAGGAAAAACCTTCAAATTGTGAGAACTGTGGTAGAAACAAATAGTAAAAGGCTATGGGAAATGGTCAAAACTCAGTTCTGTGAGAAAATCTTGTGGATCGTGACCAAGTTTGCATCGTATTGAGCTCTTTGGAAAGCCCACACATCCGCAGTGACTCATTTTCTGAGTGTTCCCCTCAGCTCAAGTCTTCCAGTCCTGATTTTTATTTGTCATGTTCTTTGTTTCATCTGCTTCACTAGACTAAGGTCTTTGGGCAGGGACATGTGTTATATGCCCTTACAACTCCAACCTTTTCTCTTCTCCCGTCCTGCAACACTGGTATGGTGCCTTGAACTTAACATCTCCACAATTATTTTGGTATTTGTAGATAGACTGAGCTATTCACCAGATTTTAGTGGTAAATAAGTCTACTGAATGAGTGAAAATTAGAACTGCCTTTGTGTTTTGCTGAAGTCATCAAAGTCAGTATATATCGGCATTCCCTTTGGCTTAAGTGCCTGATTAGCACAACCTGTGTTACCTGAGCCCTTAGAGGAGGCCACAGTCCCGGACCCACGAACATTTCCAAGAATGTTGGTCACCCTTCTCCACTAACCCAGAAAATACTCTGACCTTCTGGTCTCCTTTGCTCCTTCATTTAATAACCTTGTCTCAGTTGCCCTTATCTGGATTGAGGAGAAGACGGTGTATGTCGCATATAAGAGGGCCACTCTCTGTGAGCCTGATGTGGCACTCTGAGACCCCTTCCTGTGCCTCTGATTGGATTCAGTGCTATTGGCCCTGCTTCTGCCATCCTGCTTTCAGATGTTCACTCAACTGTTTCGACCAGCAAAGAAAGAAAGAGATGGGAAATACATTAATTAAGGATGTACAGTACAATGTGTCAGCATTGGACTACAGTGTTTACAACATAGTTTTCTACTTAGTTCCCTTGACAACCCAGCCAATGGGTATAATTCCCATTTTATAGATGATAAGATTCAAAGCCACATAAGGGGTTCAGTTAGCATGTCAATAAATGGTTTGGGGATGAAGATTGCCTGATGAATGGATGGAAAGAACTTGCACTCCAGGCAGTTGCAGACCCTGAAGTGGGGAAGACTCTGCCCAGCAACTCCTGCACACACAGGAGGGAGAGTGTGGTGGGACTAGAAGTATGAGCAGCCCTTGGGAAAGGGTGAGGTAGAATGAGTCTCAGTGAGGCCTGGTGGTATGTATATGTAGGCCCTGTGGGAGAATAGAAACAAGGTGGGATTTTATTTGCTAAAGTGGTAGACGTTTTGTGTTTGCGCTTAATTAGAAAACCAATCAATATAGCAACATTGAGGGACATGGTTAATGAACAGGCCATTGACTTCCCATGGGGTCCAGTGCTGCTTCTGGAGCACACATGCCCACACTGGTCCTTCTCATCTTTAAGTGCACGGCACTGGCTGCGTGATCCCTCATGTGCTGCCTTGAGCCACAGCTTGTATATTTGCCCTGTGAGCCCCGCGTTCATGGGGAAAGTGTCTCCTCCACAAATAGATGGTGAGCTCCAGGTAGACAAAGCTGTGTCTTGTCTTTCTTCATGTCTCCCACTGAAGACTCACATGAGGACACAGACAAGGCTTGTCTGCTAGCCAAGGAGAGGGCTTTTGGGGGTAATCAAGCCTGCTGACACCTTGATCCTGTACTTCCAGAATCCAGAAATGTGAAAAATAAATTTCTGTTGTTTAAGCCACCCAGTTTGAGGTATTTTGTTATGGCAGTCCTAAAAGACTAATATACCACCTTTGGAAATTAAAAAAAAATATCATGAGAGTATAAGTAGGCATCTAGTAGATACTCTTTGAATATACTTAAGTTATATTCAAAATACAACTTACGATGTACTTGTTTTATTCAGAAATTTTCTTCATATTTAGGGACGAGAAGGATAGTCAGTTCTTTGAATTCATCACTAAGGATCCTGAGGAAAGAGATTTTCAGATGTCTTAACTACCAAGGGGCAGTAGGATGGATGAAATAACCTCTCCAAGTCTACATTTGCTATAAGCCTTTATGTTCACTTTTTATGTTAGTACTTTGCTACAGACATTAGAAAATTGCAATTTAAATAATATATATATTTGTGTAGCTAGTATATGTTTGTGTAGCATATTTGTGGAGTTGGGCTATGCTCCCTATTTAATATTCATTCAGGTTCCATAATAGCTTGAGAAATATTCATAGTAACATTTTTTTTAAGAAGAAGAAAATACATCAGTATTTATTGTGCTAGAAATAATTACAAATGAAATTCCATTAATCCTTACAACAACCCAAGTAAGTAAGGTATTATTATCATATTTTATAAGGAATGCAAACATAGTCTTAAGTGGTTGGGAAGGTACTGAATTTCTCTGGGGGAGCCTTCATCACTAAGTTCTGACATTATAAGCCAGCTCACTTTGGCTTCTGCGCTCAGCTATGGTCAACTCAGGGTCAATCTTGCTGTGTCCCTCTGGATCCTGGAATCTTTCTCCTGTGTTTCAGATTGGTTGTATGAGAGTTTTATTTTAGAGAAAAGAGTTATCAAAGTGCTAGCAGTTACACACTCTGTTCACAACTTCTTTAATCCCAGTGTTTACTAACTTCCTCTATTTCTTGTAACTCCAGGATATAGCATTTAAATAGACTCCAATGTCAGTGGCATTTCCTCCCGTTTTACAGGGCAGGAGTCCTCTTCAACAGGCTTGGCCAGGAAGATTACAGACCCTTGACCACTCTTAGCGTATAAAAGTGAAGTCTAAATTCTTCTTGCTAGCAACTGGCATGGGGCCGTGGGAGGCTAGGCATCTGGATGTGTTGATGTGATGTAAAGAGTTGCTTGTTCACATTCCTGTTATCAGGATATTATTTTTTCATGCCTGGATTTAGAGATGCCTTTATAGAAGAAGGTTTCTCAGAGTCCTCTCAGTCCTGCCTTCTGTGAGTTTTTTGCCTTTCAATTTGAACATTCTTTGATCAGTAGTTGAAGAGAAGTCAAGCTTCCTTGAAGGAGTCTCTGTCTATCAGCAATCACCGAGTTCATCATCCAGTCTTCCATTCCCAAAGGCTGGACTTAGGGAGTCCACAGCTCTGATTTGAAAGCACATAATTTCATGTTTTTTAATCAAATGATGATGAGGGCGAAGTTTGGCTTTGGGGGAGGCTTTTGAAGTTGCTCCTTGCACCATTTCTTTTCCTGTTCTTCATAGACCCTCCAGGATCCAGGTTGCCAGAGACTTGATCTCAGCACATACATACTTTCGAGATAAACTTAGGAAAGGGAAGAAACCCTGAGGCCCATGCTGGCATGTAAATGGTCTGGCCTGGAAGTGACACGTGTCATTTACTCTCACAACTCATTGGCCAAAACTAGACATGAGGCCCCATCCAACCACAAGGGGCCAGGGAATTCAGCTCTCCATCTACCTATAAGAAGAGAAGTTCTGGATGTCAGTGAGCAGCACTTTTTTAGGCACTGTGGGTGTGTATAAATGCTACATACCTATATTAATATACATAATTTTAAAATGAAAAGAAATGTATGAAGAAATAAATGTGTAGAAAATCACTAACAATAAAAACGGTGTCATACTGTGTTCTAAATTTGGTATTTTTCATGCAACGGTATACCTTGACATCCTTCCATGTCAGTATGTAAGTTGCATTTGTTTTAAAGTTTGTACAGTTGTGTGTCCCTCTCCTTTACTGATGTATCACCCAGCAGCTACTGGTGATGAACTCTGTGACTGTTGGTGGGTAGAGTATGCCAGGTTCTATGCGGGGTACCAGAGTGAAGAAGATGGCCATGGCAGTCCTGCATGGCACATTCTGCAGCATATCCACTGTATGTATGTGCCATCATCTATTGTCCTATTGGTGTTCCTGTAGATGAGACTTAGATGTTACAAACAATGCCATGGGCAACATTGTTGCACACACATCTTTGGGCACTTACCTGAGTTTTTTTCTCTTGTACCCACAGCAGAAAATAAAAGTTGCAAATTCTAGCATTTCTTCATGTGCCTAGAAAGATTCTGTTTATTACAATGGAAGAGAGAATGGACTCTTCTGAGTGGGGCTCTCCAAATGGAATTTCTAAGTATTTTTTTCCTTGGATTTTGTTCTTAGCTTAGGCCAGCATTTAATTGTGTGTGAAGTAATCGGCCTCAGGCACTTTGTTCCTCCATTCTCTTCAGCCTTTACTTCTACCAGTGGGGAGTATAGTGGTGAATTTTCAGAACCCTCCACATTTGGACTGAGGTGGTTCTTACTGACAGAGAGGAAGAGGGGCTCCCACATCCCAGCTCCCCCATTCCTCCACGGTGGGAGTATAGCCAGGAGCTTGAGGACTCTGTTTATTCACCACCGCTCCTCTGAGGAACATAGTTGCTGGAGTCCCTTTGGATTTTATTCCCAACTGTGCTTCTGAATGACATTTCTTAAGGTGGTTGGTATGAAATGAGACTGTTTCCTAGTTTCAGTGCTACATGAATAGATTTATTTTTCCTGTTTTGAATTTTTTTTTCATTTGATTTAGGGATTCTGGAGTTTGGTACTTTTTAATATTCCTGCCACCTTTTCCACGTCTCTCATGTTTTTTAGTGCACTACATCATGGGGCATTTGGTGAGAGCAACACTTTTTGGTGGTGTTGTTCCTACAGAGATTTCTATCTGGGTTGGTGTATTATAATATATTGAGACATTTCCAATCACTGAATTCGCCAGCCTAATGATTCCCGTCTCTTTACTGGGAGGGCAGTGCCATTTGTAAGCACACTGGGTGCCAGGGCAGATGCTTGCAGATTAGATTTACTGGAATCTTTCAGCCCATGGGTCCTATGATGCTTTTACAGCCAGAACTATAGAGAAATTCTTTCCAGCTTTCCTCTGCTATGCATTTAGAGTTTCCAAATAAAATCCAGACTTTGCTGTACACGTGAGTCTGTTCTTGTGACCAGCTGCTTGAAATGAACGAACTTTTCACGTGTCTTTTTTTTAAAAAACTTGGTCTTTTAAAATTAATTTTTTAAAGATGTAAATAATGGTGTCCCTGGGAGAAAAAGAACATCACGAGGGAGCTGTCCTTTGAGGAGTATTTCAAGCTGCTGTTGGAGTTATTTTTCACAGATGACAGCTCAGGATGTGATTCATAGTGCTGGAGATCATACCGCTTTGGGGCTCTTCCCAAGTTCTGGAGTCAGCGATCTCCCCTGCTGGCCCCTTAAAGATGGAGAAAGATACTCAGGTGTGTATACTCAGATGGCTGCCGTATCAGGGGCTGCTGAGATACATTCACATTTTAACAGGCAGCTGTGCTGGTTCTGCTACTGATGTACCATCCACAGTGCCGGTTTCCAAGGACATGGAGAGTAGGAAGGGCCGTAACTAGAATGCAGGCACTGCCCACCTGCGCCTCCGTCCCCACTGCCAGCAGACAGTGCATATTTGATTTACTTGAGTGGCAGAGCTATACAGAGAGAAGTCAGTGGAGCAGGATGCGAATGAGCTCCTGCAGCAGACTGGGTGCAGAAAACCAGGATCTCCCCAGGCATGCAGCTGGCTTTCCGCTCACCAGGTCGGCACCATCTTGCTTGCTTGCGCGCGCAACCTCCACTCTCCACTCTTGCAATAACGAGGACCGGAATTTTAGCTCCAGATCGACTGCAAGAACAAACCAGCAATCCCAAGAGGCCCCACAGACCCTCTGAAGAAAGCGGACTGCTCCTGCAGGACCCCAAATACTGTGAGTGCCCCAACTGCGGAAGTGGAAAAGGGGGACCCTCCTCTCCCAAACACACACCCCCACTGGAGAAGCCCAAGGTCTGTATGCGGAGAAGTTTCCGACTTTACCTGGAACTGAGTCCAGTTAGAGAGCCAAGCGAAATACAGAGGTAGAGGAAGCCGCAGGAAGGCACTGGGAGCTCGCTGGGTCCCCAAACAGCCCATTCCTGCCCCGCACTGCAGGGATTCATCGGGAGGGTGGCCAGAGGAGCAGGGGTAAAACTCCACAGGCAGGAGGAATTCTCTAGCTAAACTTTGTAACAACTTGAAGGCCGCGAGAAGCCTCCTGACCAGAACTTGCAGGAAAGTGCAAATCGGGCATGCAGACTTCACAGACTGAGGGAAAAACTAAAGCCCTTTTCTCTCACAGCTGGGAGGAAGATGGCCTCAGGCAAATTTTCAAGCCCATCTCGCCCTTTGCCTGGGAACAGACTCGGGGTTGTTGGTGGGGGCACGGTGGGAGTGAGATTGGCCCTTCAGTTTGCATGGGAGCTGAGTGAGTCCTGTGACTGCCGGCTTTCTCCTACTTCCCTGAGTTGTTGTGGATATTAAATTGCATATGTGGATATCGAGCTTCATGTGGAAATGCATTAAACAAATAAGAAAAAAAAAGTTTGGGTAAAATAATCCAATACAGTCTCTCATTTCAAAAAATCTTAAATTCAATTTAAAAAATGTGATTAGATAACTCTCCATTTATGGCAATATTTGTAGTCCATCCAGATTTTAAGAAACTTAACTCTCTAAAGCATCTGTACCTGGATGCTTAATAAAATTCAGGATTTTAAACGATTCAGAATATTATTCTTAAGTAATGAAAAAAACAAAGTTTATCCTATGTGAACATTTGATATTTTGCTTTAACATTTTGAACCGATTCTCATTTTGTTGAGAGGGTCTGACCTTCAGCCATGATTTTAAGTGTTCAGCCTCGTTACACACAAAGCTTATCTGTCCTTGGTCCCAAATAGAGCTCATGTTTCTTGTTTGTATTTGTGAACAGAAATTTTTAGCAAGGAATAAAATAAGATTAGTCCTTTATTTGAGACACACTGGAGATAAATGGATAGCCGTAATTGAGGAAGAACCGAGGTGGCCAAGAGGCCAAAGTCCTGAGGCAGGTGAAGCCCCAGGTGGTCTGCTGTGGCACACATCCCAAATGAAGGCAAATTCACGGACACTAAGCCTGGTTCCCAGAACTCAGTGCCTGCTATTGTGCTTGATGTTTAGGGAGTGCTACGGGAGAGACAACAGAGGACACAGGCTCCTTTCAGAAGGCTACTTTGGGAGATTGACTTCTGTGCCAGTCCAGGGGAACCACAAGTGAACCATGTTCAGTTGTCCAGGTTGTGCACTGAACAAAAACACCAGCCAAAGTTTGAGTAGAGTTGGAGTTCGACTCACACTGTGCTCACCAAGTTGTCCCTCATGTGCAGGACTGCAAGTATAGAGAAGAGGCTATGGCTGGCTTTTCAAGGGTGCTATCTTCTTGGTTTTGTTCTATCCCTATGGAAACAGCCTGATAACCAAGTGTCAGTCTGTTCTGCCAATCACTGCTCCACACAGGGTCAGATAGCTGCAGTGGCAGGTGCTGAATCAACACATATCTGCTGAACATCACCTGTGCCTGACACTTGTGCCAGGCTCTTTGAGGGATAAAGAGTATAATAAACCCACCAAATTCAATAATTGGATGTCAGTTATATAAAACTGTAGGGATATTATCATGAGGTCAAGGAAAACCAGTACTTTTCAGACAGTAAGAATTTTAGTCCTATCTAATTTTCTCAGATGGGCCCTGGATGAAGTAGGGAAGCCAGTTACATGACATGCACATTCATGGTATCAAGCAGTTGACTCTGTAGTACAGGGTTCCCTTTGCTACCAATCTAGTGGACTTAAAGGTGTAAAAGCAGACTGGGCGCGGTGGTTCACACTGTAATCCCAGTACTTTGGGATGCTGAGGCAGGCAGATCACTTGAAGTCAGGAGTTCAAGACCAGCCTGGCTAACGTGGTGAAGCCCCGTCTCTACTAAACAAACAAATTACCTGGGTGTGGTGGTGGGTACCTGTAATCCCAGCTACTCGGGAGCCTGGGGCAGGAGGATCGCTTGAGCCTGGGAGGCAGAGGTTGCAGTGAGCTGAGATCGCGCCACTGCACTCCAGTCTGGATGAAAAAGTGAGACTCCGTCTTAAATTAAAAAAAAAAAAAAAAAAAAAAAAAAGGTGTGAATGCACATTTTAAGCTAAGAATAGGTATAAGTGCAAAGATGTTACAGATAATTAGCACCAGAACCTATCGCAAAGAAACATCACTGTGCTCAATGCTGCCTAACAGTCTTCAAGGAGTGTAGGGATCTGAGCTGGGCTTGGAGGGTAGGTATTAGTAAAGGTTCCTTTGGTATCAAATGACAGACACCAACCTCGCTATCCTAAGGCCAAAAAAAGAAAAGGAAAAAAAAAAAGAGAGAGAGAGGAATTGATTGGGTGGTTTGGAAGGATATCTGGGGTATCTCAAGGAACCACAGACAGACTTAACAACTAAGACTCAGAAATTTCAGGGACCAAAGGAACAAGCATTCATGGACATTTTCTCTAGAGAATTTCTGTTAAAGTGATTTAGCTGCCTATTATGTAGGTCACTACCTAGAAGTGCAAATTTCTAATTCCCAGGCGATAAAAATCTGATTGAGTTGGATAAACACTTTTCCTAGTTCTTTTTTTATTTAGTCCCTGTGTTTTGTTTAAAAAAAATTTTAAGGCCTCTAGGCACAGCAAAGATACATGTATAAGGGATTAATAAAATATATCTTTCAGGAATTTAGAACTGGGAGAGATTGAGACCAACTCCCTTGTTTTACAGTTGGAGATTCAGAAAAGTGTAGGTGACTTGTCTAATATTACAGAGCATATTAATATCAGGGTCAGGTTGAGAATCTCAAAATTCCCAGTACCTCATATTGCCCAGGATGTTTTCATTGGAGAGTTTTACATTTTAAGCCTGAACATCCAACCCAATAACTACCAGAAAGCTAATTCTTGCTGGGAGTCAAGAGGTACAGGCCAGCCATGCTGCTGTGCATGTGAGTAGCTGTGACCTGGGTGGAGTAAGAAATCAGGAGTGGAGCTTAGCGCAGAGGCCTTGTCCTCCATCTCCTGGAGTGGTTTCAGATCTGCCTAGATTGCTTTCATCATGACAGTGTGACCCCGTGCTCCACAGTGGAGGGACTGGCAATCACCATGCAAGCCTCTGATCAATGTTAACATCATTAAATGTGCAAGAAGCAGACATTAGGGGTTTCTCCTGTGGGATGCAACAGGAAGAACACAGCACCACCTATTCAGTATTCTTACATATACACATATACATGTAGCTGATGTCTGCACCTTAGCCATATCTATATCAACATGCAAGTTTGATTAGAGTCAGGTATATGTGTGTTTGTGTGTGTATACCTGAATCTCTATGTGCACACATGTACACTACTAAACACACAAATTAGCTGGGTGTGGTGGTGGGCGCCTGTAATCCCAGCTACTCGGGAGCCTGGGGCAGGCAGTACATGTGCACACATGTACACACATGTACGCACACACACATACACACTTTAATAAAGCCTTTAGCTCTGTTGACCAGCTTACAGGAGAAAAAGGTTAAAGGAGAAAGCAGCAGATAAATCCAGATGTGGGACATTCTTTTTTCTTTTTTTTCTGTTTTGAGACGGAGTCTTGCTCTGTTGCCAGGCTGGAGTGCAGTGGCATGATCTTGGCTCACTGCAACCTCTGCCTCCTGGGTTCAAGCGATGCCCCTGCCTCAGCTTTCCAAATAGCTGGGACTACAGGCGCATGCCACCATGCCCAGCTAATTTTTGTATTTTTTTTTTTTTTTTTGAGATGGAGTCTCGCTCTGTCACCCAGGCTGGAGTGCAGTGGTGTAATCTTGGCTCACTGCAAGCTCCGCCTGCTGGGTTCACGCCATTCTCCTGCCTCAGCCTGCTGAGTAGCTGGGACTACAGGCACCCGCCACTGTGCCCGACTAACTTTTTTTGTATTTTTATTAGACACGGGGTTTCACTGTGTTAGCCAGGATGGTCTCAATCTCCTGACCTCGGGATCCACCCTCCTTGGCCTCCCAAAGTGCTGGGATTACAGGCGTGAGCCACCACACCTGGCCAGATGTGGGATATTCTAAAGGACAAGCAACTGGTTTCTGCAATTAGCCAATAGCAGGAAAAAGAGGGAGATGGAACTGCTCTAAAAGAAAACAGACTTAAAGAGAAAAAACAACCAAATACTATGTGCAGACTCTGGCCGCACCTGATTCAAATGGATGAACTGTAAAGAGTGTTTTTTTGTTTTTTGTTTTTTTTTTTAAGAACACTACAAAATTTGATAATCTATTAGATAACACCCAGGAATTGTTCTATAACCTTGTTAGGTGTGATAATAATATTATGGTTATGTTTGTAAAGGTCTGTAATTTTAAGGATTCATAGTGTAGTCTTGGGGTGAAATGACATGAGATAGTGGATTTGCTTTAAAATACTTTGGCAATCAACACTGCTGTATTCTCAGGCAAAGTAAATCCATGAGAGGCAGACCTGGGCTGTCCATTTAGAAAGAAGAGGCTGCAGACCACATGGTGCTTCCATGCCAAGAACAGACTTGAGAGCACTATGGGGAAATGGACTTTCTCCTGTGTTGGTTCATTTGTCAGGGACAGTAAGTACTTTCAAAATTAAAGAAAAGCAAGCCACAGCTCTGAAGTGCCAAGGGCTGTCAAGAACCCTGTCTGTGTTTCTGTCAAAGCACCGATGCTGCTAACACATTCATCGTTTATTTGTAAACCTCCTGGGACTGCTGTTGATGTACTCTCCACAGCCTCTAGCCATTTTCCTCCTCGTTGGACAGGGTTGTTAGCTTCTGCTTTCCTCCAGGGAGACCAATGAGGGAAGCTGCAGAAACCTCCCTTGGCTTTTCTCTGACAGAATAAAGAAGAGCCCCCGAGAGCGGTCTAGAGGCCCCGAAAGCAGGCTGTGTATTAAGCAGTGAGGCATGGGCAATGGCGGCTGTTCCATCTCCAACCTCTCCTTGGTGATGGCTCGCCCTCAGCCCTGGAGGAGGCCATGTGTGGGCAGCGCCTGCTGCTGGAGTTTCATTGGCAGCTGTATCTGTGTCCCTATTTCATAGACACCCATGGTGGGACAGCAGCTGGTTCTCTCGGGCTTTGAGGCCCTGGGCCTGGGACACAGCAGCCATCAGGCTGTCTCCTTGCTGAGTGTGTGAGACCTTTCTGTCCCCTAGGGAATTCACACAACGTCCACAGCCTATGAAACCTCCTGTGTTCTCATAGATCCTAATCATGACTCAGAGAGGAAAATCATGCTTTGATGTACAGAATTCGTGTGATCCTGAGTGTGTGGATGTGGTTCAGATTTCTATACCCTGACTCACATTTTTGGCCAGCTGGGATTTCACTGTTAGAGAGGGAGTTTCTTAGACCCCTGGGAAGGGAAGAACCTCTGCTGAGCACTGTGGAAAAACTGCTGTGGCAGTAGCCAGACGATGTGGAAGAAACTCAGTTTCTGCATCTGAACAAAAGAGGATGGGATACCTGCCCGGCCTCTTTTACAGTTATGGGGAGAACAAAGGTGACTGTGTACGCATGCGCTTTAGTAACTGCCAAGTGGTCTACAGGTGGTAGGTAGGGTTTTTGATAATAGGTTTGCTTATGGTGAAAACCACTTCCTCCTTTTGAATAGCCCCTCTCTTTCTCAAGACTATAATCCAAGGATCCTTTCATGACCACAGAAATTCAAAATAGCTTCCTGGTACACCTGCTTCCTGTGTTTCTCCTCATCATGCCCTATTCCTTTCCTCACTGACTCACTTGAATTCCTGAGAAAATGAGATTCCGTGGAACTATCAAGAAGAGAAAGACAACATTTGCTTTTTTTGTACACCTGAACCTGGCATATTTTAGCAGTCCTACTTTTTCTCTCTCCCCTTCTTTTCTCTCTCTTCCCATCTCCTCCCCTTACCTTCCTTTCCCTTCCCATCCCTCCCCTCTTTCATTCCCTCTTGGTACATTTGCTTATGATTCCAGTGAGTTATTATGAAATTTAATTAAATTTCTCACCTTGAACTTGTGTGTATTTATTGGACAGGCAAAAAAAAAAAAAAGAAAAGAAAAGAAAAAAAGACCGTTAATGTGCTAATGTACCTCCTTTAGTTGAAGTTGTTTGTTTCAGTTAGAAGAGATACATTATTCCAAGGTTTGAAAAGTGACAGGAACCCCTAATAGCTGTTCAGAAGGAGCCATCTGTGGACAGACATCCATATTCCAGAGCAAGACTGTAGCTCGAGGGGCTGGGCATGCTTCACATTCACTGGTGACCCAGGCGGGGCAAGGGAGCCCATCTGTGCTGGAACTCACTGACATCCTTAGACGGTCATTATGGTGGGTGGCTCAGTGTTGCCATTTCCCTCCCATTTGAGCAAGGCTGTGCCCTTCCTGGTGGCAGGGTCTATGGTATGTTTGTCTTCAGTTATCTGGCACCCAGAACATTGCCTCACACATGGTAGGTGCTCAGTAAATGTTTGTGTGGAAGAGTCACGAGAAAACAGCTTCATTTCCTATCCTGCTTTACTTTGCCTCTGTAAAGTGTTGAAGAAATAGCACTCTTTTCTCTATGGGAGACTGTTCTGTAACCAGTCATACCTCAGAGGCCCCCAAGGATGGGACATCAAAGAGGTGGGGGCAGCAGGTATGTGGGAAGCTGATGTGGAAACCGGGGTAGGACTTTTTAAGAATGGACCGCTGTGGACAAGTAGCCCATAGACTTCAAGTCACTCAATTCCTGCAGCCCCTGTGCCGGCACGTGGCTCCCACCAGGAGCGTGGCTTCAATCACTAGTGTCACTGCCAAACCAGCCTCATATATGTGGCAACTAAAGTGCCTATAGTCGCCTTCTTCTCTCAAGAAACACGTTCTCGTGATGAACATGTCTTTAGAGAAATGCTGAGGGTTTTGTCCACAAATGCTGGAAAATATGAGGAATTTCAAGCAATTTGCTAGGCAGGTTTAGGAATGCTGTTGACATTCGAAAAGTGGACAATGACCCTGCAATGGATAGTTGCCTTAATTTTCATGAAGCTCCATGTTCTCCCATCTACGAAGCTGTCGTTCTTCTAACAACCGTAGGAAGCTTTAGCCTTTACGTCAGCAATCTGATCTTTTTCAGGGGTAAACCTGACAATCAGTAAAATAAATCAATAGGAGGTGACTACAAATGCTTTTATTTCGTGTTTCCTACCTTCTTCCAAGAATGAAAAACTCCCACTGAGTAAAGAATGACAATGTGTTTCAAAGAAAAAGACATTACTTTTAAAAGGGTGGTGGGTATAGTCTTATAATCACTGAATTGGAAAGAACTAAAGCACTTTTCAGCCACAGAGGACCACATCTAGGCATCCACTTAGCAGATTATTTCATGACTAATATGTAGAATAAGTATGATTTGGTCCTAACTGTAATAAAATGAGTAGCCCTTTGCTATTGATATAAGAGGGGGATCCCTTTTGATGGACCAGAATCCCCACCAAAGGCAGGGGAGTTGGGAATCTTAGTTGTTGGTTTAATTTATAAGGATTGGGAAGGTACTTGCTATCCCTGGTGTCTGGCACTGACAGGGGACTGTGAGATGTGAATAAACGGTCAGAAAATAGTTTTTCCTAGAGTAATATTTATCCCACGTTGCACTGCCACAGTGCTGAAAGTTCCTACTGTTGCACACATGGGCTGTGCTTCTTCAACTTATCTGGTCACAAGAATCACTGCTTTGCTTATTGAAAACAGACTACTAGGACCCAATCTATCAAGCGAGATTCTCAGGGGTAATATGCTTGGGAGGCAATGCATATCAGAATCATCTGGGAAACATTTTCAAAGTATGTACAGCCTCCTGATAATAAATTGTATTCTTCAACTTTCAATATTTATTCTAGGGAGGAGGAAGTCTGTGTGTGTTAAAAAAAAATCTTCTTAGATGATTTTAATATGCTGCCTTCTGTCCTCTTCCCTTTCCCTCCCCATCTCTGCCCTTTACCCTTGTTGGAAAACCATTAAACCCAAAGAAAGGAAATTATTTTTATTTTCTTAGAAAATGTTTTTAACAGCTTTATTGAGGTATCATTTGCACAACGTAAAATTCTATTCACTCTAAGTACACAGTTCAATGATTTTTAGTAAATTTAGGCAGTTGTAGAATCATCACAATACACTTTTAAAATATTTCCATGACCCCCAAAAGTTCACTCATGCCTATTAGCAATCACTTTGCGTTCCTATCCCAGCCCCAAGCAAATATTGTTATCTTGTTTGTCTTTCATTAGATGCAGTTTAAAGAAATGTCATATAGCGGAATCATACAAGATATAGTCTTTTGTATCTGGTTTCTTTCACTTTGCATAATATTTTGAGGTTCATTTATATTGCATTTATCAACAGTTTGTTCCTTTTCATTGATGAATAGTATTCCATTGTATTGATGTATCACATTTTGTTATCCATTCATGAGCCGAGGGACATTTGGATTATTTCTAGCGTGGGACTGTTATAAACAATGCTGCTATGAATATTTGCACACAGATCTTTGTGTGGATATATGCTTCATTTCTCTTAAGTAAATACTTAGGATTGGCATTGCTTGCTTATATGAAGTGTTTATGTTAGTCTTTTGAGAAGCTGCTCAGCTGTTTTCCAAAATAATTGTACCATTTTACATTTTCAACACCAATGTACAAGAGTTTCAGTTTTTCCATATGGTAGCCAACATTTGGCATTGCTAATCTTTTAGATTATAGCTATTTAAATGGGTTTGTAGTGGTATATAATTATGATTTTAATTTGCATTTCCCTAATAATTAATGATGTTGCATATCTTTTCAGTATTTCTTTGTTGAAGTGCCTATTCAAATCTTTTGCCCAATTTGTAATTGGTTTGTCTTGAGTTTGAGCATACACACACACAAACACATACGTACACACACTCTGAATACAAGTCTTTTATCAGATATATGGTTTGCAAATATTTTTCCCTGTCTGCATTGTATCTTTTCATTTCAATTAAGACATCTTTTGAAGAGCAAAGTTTGTGCTTTTGTTGAAGTTCAATTTTTTTTTTTCCAAGTTGTGCTTCTGGTATCATATCTAAGAAATTTTGGCCTTATCCAAAGTATGGTGATTTTGTCGTATAGTTTCTCCTCATAGTTTTAATAGTTTCAGACCTTACATTTGTGTCTATGATCGATTTTGAGTGAATTTTTGGGAGTGGTATGAGATGGGTGTCCATCATCTTTATTTTTCATGTGGGTATCCAGTGAAAAGTGTCATATCCTTTCTCACTTTTCCTCTCCCTTCCATCATTAAATTGCCTGGGCCAACTTTGTTGAAAATTAACCTATGAGCAAGGGTTAACTGCTCACTATTTTCTTCCATTGATCTGCATGTCTTTTCTTATGCTAATACCACACTTTTAATTACTGCAACTTTACAATAAGTTTTGAAATTAGGTAGTGAAAGTCCTGCAACTTTGTTCTTCTTAATAACATTTATTTTGAATATCCTGTCTTTCATTTCAATATAAATGTTAGAATCAGCTTGTTAATTTCTACCAAAATAGCCACTTGGAATTTTGGTATGTAGAATATATAGATCAATTTGAGAATTTCCCAAACTTGAGTCTTTAATCCTTGAATGTGGTATGGCTCTGTAACTATTAAGAAATTCTTTAGTTGATCTTGGGAATGTTTTGTACATTTCAGGGTATAGATATTGCACATTGACTTAAAAATTAATTTGTAATTATTTTGTTCTTTCTGGTTATCTTGGAAATGAAACTACTTTCTTAGTTTCATTTTTGGGTTGTTTATTTCTGGTATAGAATACAATCAATTTTTTAATACTGATCTGGTATCCTGTAACGTTGCTAAATTTGCTTGTTACATCTAGTAAGTTTTTTGAAGCTTATTTTGGATTTTCTAAATAAAGAATGTATTGTCTATAAAAGAAGAGTTTTACTTTGTTTCCAATTTGCATGCCTTTAATTTCTTCTCCTTGTCTTATCACATTGGCTAACCATCAATACAATGTTGAATGCAAGTGGTGAGAGGGGACTTATTTGCCTCGTTCTTAATCCTAGGGGAAAGCATTCTGTCTTTTATCATTAACTATGAGGTTAGCTGTAGACGTTTTTTAAACATATATTTTATAAGGTTGAAAATTCTGCCTCATATTTCTAGTTGCCTGAGAGTTTTCATTATATATAGGTAGTTGATTTTTGTCAAGGACTTTTCTACATCTATTGAGAGGGTCATATGGTTTTTGTTCTTTATTTTATTAATTTGGTGTTTTAAAATTTTAAATGAACTTTGCATTCATGGGTAAATCGCACTTGATCATCATATATATTGTTTTTCATATATTGCTAAATTTGGTTTTTATTATTTTGTTGAAAATTTTTATATCCTTATTCATATAAAAATTGGTCTGAAGGTTTTCTTGTGGTGTCTTCTTAATGTCTTTGTTAGCTTTGATGTCTGGGAAATACTGCCTCCAGAAAATGTTGGAAAGTTTTATCTGAAAATTTGTTTCCTGGAAGAGTTTGTGTAGGACTGATGTTATTTTTTCCTTAAATATTTGATAGAATTTATCAGTGAAGCTATTAAACCTGGGTTTTTCTTCATGGTAAGATTTTTAAATTGCTGATTTGGTTTTTTAGCCTGTTATAGTTTGTCTTCTTGAGTCATTTTAGTAATTTGTGTCTTGCTAGGAGTTTTCTATTTCATATAATTTGTCTGATTTGTTGGCACATTATTATAGCTAATATCCCCTTGTAATTCTTTTAATTTCTGCCAGGCAGATAGTGATGTTTTCTCTTTTATTCTTGTTTTTAGTAATTGGATTTTATTTTTCTTGTAGCTCAGTTATTCTAGCTAATTGATTTTGCTGATTTTGTCAAAAAACCCGCCTTTGGTTTTTTGTTGACTTTTTTTCTATTGATTTTCTTTTTTGTATTTTATTAATTTTTAATTTGATCTTTATTTTTTCCTTTCTTTAGAGTTTATTTGGTCCCTTTTTAATATTTTTATATAAATGCATTTATAGTTTTCCTCTTTTCTTTTTTATTATACTTTAAATTTTAGGGTACATGTGCACAGTGTGCAGGTTTGTTACATATGTATACATGTGCCATGTTGGTGTGCTGCACCCATTAACTCGTCATTTGCATTAGGTATTTCTCCTAATACTATTCCTCTCCCCTCCCCCTACCTCATGACAGGCCCCGGTGTGTGATGTTCCCCACCCTATGTCCAGGTGTTCTCATTGTTCAATTCCCACCTATGAGTGAGAACATGCGGTGTTTGATTTTCTGTCTTTGCAGTAGTTTGCTCAGAATGATGGTTTCCAGCTTCATCCATGTCCCTACAAAGGGCATAAACTCATCCTTTTTTATGGCTGCATAGTATTCCATGGTGTATATGTGCCACATTTTCTTAATCCAGTCTATCATTGATGGACATTTGGGTTGGTTCCAAGTCTTTGCTATTGTGAATACCGCTGCAATAAACATATGTGTGCATGTGTCTTTATAGCAGCATGATTTATAATCCTTTGGGTATATATCCAGTAATGGGATGGCTTGGTCAAATGGTATTTCTAGTTCTAGATCCTTGAGGAATTGCCACACTGTCTTCCACAATGGTTAAACTGGTTTACACTCCCACCAACAATGTAAAAGCATTCCTATTTTTCCACATCCTCTCCAGCACCTGTTGTTTCCTGACTTTTTAATGATCGCCATTCTAACTGATGTGAGTTGGTATCTCATTGTGGTTTTGATTTGCATTTCTCTGATGGCCAGTGATGATGAGCATTTTTTCATGTGTCTGTTGGCTGCATAAATGTCTTCTTTTGAGAAGTGTCTGTTCATATCCTTCGCCTACTTTTTGATGCAGTTATTTGATTTTTTCTTGTAAATTTGTTTAAGTTCTTTGTAGATTCTCGATATTAACTTTTTGTCAGATGGGTAGATTGCAAAAATTTTCTCCCATTCTCTAGGTTGCTGGTTCACTCTGATGGTAGTTTCTTTTGCTGTGCAGAAGCTCTTTAGTTTAATTAGATCCCATTTGTCTGTTTTGGCTTTTGTTGCCATTGCTTTTAGTGGTTTAGTCATGAAGTCCTTGCCCATGCCTATGTCCTGAATGGTATTGCCTAGGTTTTCTTCTAGGGTTTTTATAGTTTTAGGTCTAGCATTTAAGTCTGTAATCCATCTTGAATTAATTTTTGTATAAGGTGTAAGGAAGGGATCCAGTTTCAGCTTTCTATATGTGGCTAGCCAGTTTTCCCAGCACCATTTATTAAATAGGGAATCCTTTCCCCATTTCTTGTTTTTGTCAGGCTTGTCAAAGATCAGGTGGTTGTAGATGTGTGGTATTATTTCTGAGGTCTCTGTTCTGTTCCATTGGTCTATATCTCTGTTTTGTTACCAGTACCATGCTGTTTTGGTTACTGTAGGCTTATAGAATAGTTTGAAGTCAGGTAGCATGATGCCTCCAGCTTTGTTCTTTTGACTTAGGATTGTCTTGGCAATGCAGGCTGTTTTTTTGGTTCCATTTGAACTTTAGTTTTTTCCAATTCTGTGAAGAAACTCATTGGTAGCTTGATGGGGATGGCATTGAATCTATAAATTACCTTGGGCACTATGGCCATTTTCACGATACTGATTCTTCCTATCCATGAACATGGAATGTTCTTCCATTTGTTTGTGTCCTCTTTTATTTCACTGAGCAGTGGTTTGTAGTTCTCCTTGAAGAGGTCCTTTACATCCCTTGTAAGTTGGATTCCTAGGTATTTTATTCTCTTTGAAGCAATTGTGAATGGAAGTTCATTCATGATTTGGCTCTGTGTTTGTCTGTTACTGGTGTATGAGAATGCTTGTGATTTTTGTACATTAATTTTGTATCCTGAGACTTTGCTGAAGTTGCTTATCAGCTTAAGGAAATTTTGGGCTGAGACAGTGGTATTTTCTAAATATACAATCATGTCATCTGCAAACAAGGACAATTTGACTTCTTCTTTTCCTAACTGAATACCCTTGATTTCTTTCTCTTGCCTGATTGCACTAGCCAGAACTTCCAACACTATGTTGAATAGGAGTGGTGAGATAGGGCATCCCTGTCTTATGCCAGTTTACAAAGGGAATGCTTCCAGTTTTTGCCCATTCAGTATGATATTGGCTTTGGGTTTGTCATAAATAGCTCTTACTATTTTGAGATACATCCCATCAATACCAGTTTATTGAGCGTTTTTAGCATGAAGGGCTGTTGAAGTTTCTCAAAGTTTATCTGTTGAGATAATCATGTGGTTTTTGTCTTTGGTTCTGTTTATATGATGGATTATGTTTACTGATTTGCCTATGTTGTACCAGCCTTACATCCCAGGGATGAAGCCAACTTGATCATGGTGGATAAGCTTTTTGGTGTGCTGCTGGATTCGGTTTGCCAGTATTTTATTGAGGATTTTTGCATCAATGTTCATCAGGGATATTGGTCTAAAATTCTCTTTTTTTGTTGTGTCTCTGTCAGGCTTTGGTATCAGGATGATGCTGGCCTCATAAAATGAGTTAGGGAGGATTCCCTCTTTTTCTATTGATTGGAATAGTTTCAGAAGGAATGGTACCAGCTCCTTTTTGTACCTCTGCGGTGTTTGGTTTTCTGTCCTTGCAATAGTTTGCTGAGAATGATGGTTTCCAGCTTCATCCATGTCCCTACAAAGGACATGAACTCATCCGTTTTTATGGCTGCATAGTATTCTATGGTGTATATGTGTCACATAGAATTTGGCTGTGAATCATCTGGTCCTGGACTTTTTTGGTTGGTAAACTATTATTTATTTCCTCAATTTCAGAACCTGTTACCGGTCTATTCAGGGATTCAACTTCTTCCTGGTTTAGTCTTGGGAGAGTGTATGTGGCCAGGAATTTATCCATTTCTTCTAGATTATCTGGTTTATTTGTGTAGAGGTGTTTATAGTGTTCTCTGATGGTAGTTTGTATTTCTTTGGGATCAATTGTGATATCCCCTTTATCATTTTTTATTGTGTCTGTTTGATTCTTCTCTCTTTTCTTCTCTATTAGTCTTGCTAGCAGTCTATCAATTTTGTTGATCTTTTCAAATAACCAGCTCCTGGATTCATGGATTTTTTGAAGGGTTTTTTTTGTATCTCTATCTCCTTGAGTTCTGCTCTGATCTTAGTTATATCTTGCCTTCTGCTAGCTTTTAAATTTGTTTGCTCTTGCTTCTCTAGTTCTTTTAGGGTGATTTCAGGGTGTCGATTTTAGATCCTTCCTGCTTTCTCTTATGGGCATTTAGTGCTATAAATTTCCCTCTACACACTGCTTTAAATGTATCCCAGAGATTCTGGTATGTTGTGTCTTTGTTCTCATTGGTTTCAAAGAACATCTTTATTTCTGCCTTAATTTCTTTATTTACCCAGTAGTCACTCAGGAGCACGTTGTTGAGTTTTCATGTAGTTGTATGGTTTGAGTGAGTTTCTTAATCTTGAGTTCTAAATTGATTGCACTGTGGTCTGAGAGACAGTTTGTTATAATTTCTGTTCTTTTACATTTGCTGAGGAGTGCTTTACTTCCAACTATGTGGCCAATTTTGGAATAAGTGTGAGGTGGTGCTGTTGATTTGGGGTGGAGAGTTCTGTAGATGTCTATTAGGTCTGCTTGGTGCAGAGTTGAGTTCCATTCCTGGATATCCTTGTTAACTTTCTGCCTCATTGATCTGTCTGGTGTTGACAGTGGGGTGTTAAAGTCCCCCATTATTACTGTGCGGGAGTCTAAATCTCTTTGTAGGTCTCCAAGGACTTGCTTTATGAATCTGGGTGCTCCTGTGTTGGGTGCATATATATTTAGGATAGTTAGCTCTTCTTGTTGAATCGATCCCTTTACCATTATGTAATGGCCTTCTTTGTCTATTTTGATCTTTGTTGGTTTGAAGTCTGTTTTTTATCAGAGACTAGGATTTCAACCTCTGCTTTTTTTTTGCTTTCTATTTGCTTGGTAGATCTTCCTCCATCCCTTCGTTTTGAGCCTTTGTGTGTTTCTGCACATGAGATGGGTCTCCTGAATACAGCACACTGTTGGGTCTTGACTCTTTATCCAATTTGCCAGTCTGTGTCTTTTAATTGACGCATTTAGCTCATTTACATTTAAGGTTAATATTGTTATGTGTGAATTTGGTCCTGTCATTGTGATGTTAGCTGGTTAGTTTGCTCATTCGTTGATGCAGTTTCTT
The DNA here is from genome assembly GCF_008728515.1 of Papio anubis. Classification (NCBI taxonomy): domain Eukaryota; kingdom Metazoa; phylum Chordata; class Mammalia; order Primates; family Cercopithecidae; genus Papio; species Papio anubis. The sequence continues at coordinate 33,024,744 of NC_044980.1, read as the reverse complement.
CCTACCATTGATGGTCTTTACAATTTGGCATGTTTTTGCAGTGTCTGGTGCTGGTTGTTCCTTTCTCTGTTTAGTGCTTCCTTCAGGAGCTCTTGTAAGGCAGGCCTGGTGGTGACAAAATCTCTCAGCATTTGCTTGTCTGTAAAGGATTTTATTTCTCCTTCACTTATAAAGCTTATTTTGGCTGAATATGAAATTCTGGGTTGAAAATTCTTTTCTTTAAGATTGTTAAATATTGGCCCCCACTCTCTCTGTCTTGTAGGGTTTCTACTGAGAGATCCGCTGTTAGTCTAATGAGCTTCCCTTTGTGAGTAACCCAGCCTTTCTCTCTGTCTGTCCTTAACATTTTTTCCTTCATTTCAGCCTTGGTGAATCTGACAATTATGTGTCTTGGGGTTGCTCTTCTCAAGGAGTGTCTTTGTGGTGTTTTCCATATTTCCTGAATTTGAAAGTTGGCCTCCCTTTCTAGGTTGGGGGAAGTTCTTCTGGATAATATCCTGAAGAGTGTTTTCCAATATGGTTCCATTCTCCCCTTCACTTTCAGGTACACCAATCAGACCTAGATTTGGTCTTTTCACATAGTCCCATATTTCTTGGAGGCTTTGTTTGTGTCTTTTTTCTCTTTTTTCTCTAAGCTTATCTTCCTGCTTCATTTCATTCATTTGATCTTCAATCACTGATACCCTTTCTTCCACTTGATCGAATTGGCTACTGAAGCTTGTGCATGTGTCACATAGTTCTCGTGTCATGGTTTTCAGCTCCATCACGTCATTTAAGGTCATCTCTATGATGTTTATTCTAGTTAGCTGTTCATCTAATCTTTTTTCAAGGTTTTTAGCTTCTTTGTAATGGGTTAGAATATTCTCCTTTAGCTCGGAGAAGTTTTTATTACCGATCTTTTGAAGCCTAAGTCTGTCAACTCGTCAAAGTAATTCTCCATCCAGCTTTGTTCAGTTGCTGACGAGGAGCTGTGTTCCTTTGGAGGAGAAGAGGTGCTCTCATTTTTAGAATTTTCAGCTTTTCTACTCTGGTTTCTGCCAATCTTTGTAGCTTTATCTACCTTTGGTCTTTGATGATGGTGACCTACAGGTGGAGTTTTGGTTTGCATGTCCTTTTTGTTGATGTTGATGCTATTCCTTTCTGTTTGTTAGTTTTCCTTCTAACAGTCAGGACCCTTAGCTGCAGGTCTGTTGGAGTTTGCTGGAGGTCCTCTCCAGACCCTTCTTTCCTGTGTATCACCAGCGGAGTCTGCAGAACAGCAGATATTGCAGAACAGCAAATGTTGTAGCCTGCTCTTTCCTCTGGAGGTTGGGTCTCAGAGGGGCACCCAGCTGTATGAGGTGTCAGTCGGCCCCTACTGGGAGATGTCTCCCAGTTAGGGTACTCAGGGGTCAGGGACCCACTTGAGGCAGTCATTCCCTTCTGAGATCTCCAACTCCATGCTGGGAGAACCACTGCTCTCTTCAAAGCTGTCAGACAGGGACGTTTAAGTCTGCAGAAGTTTCTGCTGCCTTTTGTTCAGCTATACCCTGCCCCCAGAGGTGGAGTCTACAGAGGCAGGCACGCCTCATTGAGCTGCGGTGGGCTCCACCCAGTGTGACCTTCCAGACTGCTTTGTTTACCTACTCAAGCATCAGAAATGGCGGATGCCCCTCCCCCAGCCTCACTGCCACCTTGCAGTTCCATCTTGGACAGCTGTGCTAGCAGTGAGCAAGGCTCTGTGGGCGTGGGACCCTCTGAGCCAGGCACAGGATACAATGTCCTGGTGTGCTGTTTGCTAAGACCCTTAGAAAAGCACAGTATTAGGGTGGGAGTGTCCCAATTTTCCAGGTACTGTTTGTCACAGCTTCCCTTGGCTATAAAACGGAATTTCATGAACCATTGCGCTTCCTGGGTGAAGTGATGCCCTGCCCTGCTTTGGCTCACACTCCGTGGGCTGCACCCAGTTTCCAACAAATCCTGGTGAGATGAACCCAGTACCTCAGTTGGAAATGCAGAAATCACCCGTCTTCTGCATTGCCCATGCTGGGAGCTGTAGACTGGAGCTGTTCCTAGTCTGCCATCTTGGAACCAGGTCCCCCCAGCTTTCTTCTTTTCTAATTTAAATATTTAATGCTAGAAACCTTCCCTTTAAATACCATTTTCATTGTAACCCATAAATTCATATGCTTTGTTTCCACCTTTGTTTAATTCAGTATTTTTTATAGTTGCTCTTTTGGTTTCTTTCTTAACTCATTGGTTATTTAGAAGTTTATTGTTTAATTTCTCAAATTTATTCCTGTTGGTGATTTCTAATTTAATATTCTGGTTTTCAGAGAACTTACTTGGCGTGATTTTAACTCTTTCACATTTCTTGAGAATTATTTTATAGCCTAGCATATGGTCTACCCTGGAGAATAGTTGGCATGCACTTAAGATAATGTGTATTCTGCTTTTATGAGGTGAAATGTTCTGTAAGTGTCAGTAACGTCAAGTTGATAGCATTGTTGAAGTCTTTTAAATCTTTCTTGATTTTCTGTCAAGTTTTTCCGTGGAGTACTAAAAGAGAGATATTGAGATATGAAACTATAATTTTGAATAATTTTTACCCTCAATTTTGCCAGATTTTTGCTTTATGTATTTTATGGTTCTGTTAAGTACATATACATTTGTAATTACTATATCTTCTTGATATATTGATCTTTATTTTTATGAAATGTCTCAATTTTTCTCTAATATTTCCTGCCTTAGAATATTTTTTGTTATTAAAGTAGCCAACCTAGCTCTTTTATGATTATTGTTCACATGATTTATCATTTATTCAGTTCTTTTGCTTTCGACCATTCCATGTCTGTGAATCTAATGTGTGTTTCTTATAGACAGATTTTGGTTGGGTCTTACTTTTTTTATTTTATATGACAATCTCTGTTTTTTGAATTGAATGTTTATTCTATTCACATTTAATGTCATTATTGATGTTGGTTGGATTTACATCTATTTATTTCTTCATGTCTCAGGTCTTTTTCTTCTTCTGTTTCTCTTTTACTGCCTTGCTTTGTGCTAACCAAATATTTTTTAATGTGCCATGTAATTTCTTCTGTTGACTTTTAACCATATTTTTAAATTATTTTCTTTTTGGTGGTTCAGTAATATATAATAACTTTGCTTCAGTGTCAGTCCATTTACTCCCTCACCTGTGTGCTATTATTTTCTATATATTATATCTATATAAATTCCAAATCCATTAATACACTGTTGGCATTGTTGCTTTTCGTATACTTATGGCTTTTTAAAAAAATAAGAGAAGAAAGTAGAAAAATGTTATATTTATCATTTGAGATCTTTATTTATTGCTGTGTACTCAAGCAGAGACAATTCAAGATGAGGTTATGGTATAGATACAGGAAGCCATAATTCAGCTGAGCTTTAATGGATAAATAAGAGTTTACAGGTTGATAAGAAAGAATGCAAGGGCAGGCAGGAAAAACTTACTGGCTGACATTTCAATTATAGTCGGTGACTCCCAGTGTCTCAGCAGATTCTATTCTCTGATATGCAGCTGCTGCAGCTGTTTTGTTTGCTTCTTTGTTTTCACTGACAGATTGGCCTGGTCAGTGTGAGTTATGTCACTCAGTGTGGTCCCTGGTCTGGTCACATGGCCATCCTCAAGGAGCTTGTGAGAAATGCAGACTTCCAGCCCCCATCCACATATTCTGAATCAGAACAGGCATTTAGTAAGATCCCTACATGATTTTCATGTACTTTAATGTGTGAGAAGGACTAAGTTAGATGACTTCTTGGTATTTCTCTTAGTTCAATAATTTTAAGACCCATTGAGATATGTATACATATAAACACACACATATCTGTATTATACACATGCACAGACATTTGCATGTGTGTGTATATCTGTATATATATCTATCTATATCTATGTATGTATGAATTGAAGCTGTCTATTTTCTTACCTTACAGCATGAAGTCTAAAAGAATAAATGTCCACCAAGAACTCAGCTATAATAGCTGTGCTATTCGCTTAATCCCAGAAAACACTTATTATTCCTAATACATTGTTTCAACCCATTTTGCATATCTATTATGATAGTATTCTTTATGAAAGTAAAGAAAGAAAAAGAAAAGAGAATGTATTTGTCAGTTTTTGCCTGGAAACTTATGCCATCCCACTGCTGAGATTCCCTGATGAGACCACTCCTGCTGCATGACCATCAGGAGCTTCTGAAATGTTGCCTGTAGTGAGAAGGGGAAAGACCAATCTCACATTTATTAGACTCTTCTTAGGAGAGAGCTATAAAAGGAAAGGAGTCGGCTAGGAAGCAGGGGTGCTTGACCCAGTAGGATGAACTTGGCTGCTCTTCTCTTGAACCAATACGATTAGAAAACAATTTGAATATAATATTAGCCTGATAAGGGACAAGAATCACTACTTGGCGGCATAAACAAAAGTTGACTCTTTTGTAAAAGCTCTTGTACACAGGGAATGCCCAACTCTGTTTCTTTTCGCATCAATCTACCTGAACCACCTTAGCTTATTTCCATTCAATGCTTCCAATCTCTGTAACCGCCTCACCTTAAGGAGGCACCACTGGTTTTTATTGAGAGGTGGCAGACAGAAAACAGCCATATGAAGATCATGCACACTTTTGTTTATAAAAATATCATTGAATCCCTTATCTGTAAAGTATCTCATACCTTGTATGATGAGATCAGAATTTTAGTGTCAAAAAAAGTCTTTCATGACTGAAAATTTGGTGCATTTGTTTTTTTCAGAGAATAAGAATTATATAACTCACCTGATCTCCTTTTTAACCTTGACTGACAGAAATCTCAAGGCAAACTTTATTCTGAATAGAAATAATGCTTAATTGTTAAGGTAAATTTTTAGTCCTCTTTATGGATTAATTTTCTATCCTTATCTTAACAGACTTCTTGGTTGGTTTCCCCTCCTGCAGCTTTATTGAGGTTTTTTGGCAAATAAATATTGTATGTATTTACAGTATGCAACATGTTTTTGTATCCATTGTGAGATGATTACCATATTTAAGCTAATTCATATATCCATCATCTCACAGTTATCAGTTTTTGTGGTAAAAACATGTAAGATCTACCCTCGTAGCAAATTTCAAATGTACAATACAATATTATTAACTGTAGTCACTTTTATAGTTATTATAGTTATTATTAACTATAGTCACATTAACTTTCCAGAACTTACCTATCTTGTTTAACTGAAACTTCATACCCTTTGACCAACATCTCTTCATGGCCCCCAACCTCCAGTCTTTGGTGACAACCATCCTGCTCTCTCCTATAAGTTCAACTGTTTTAGATTCCACATATAAGTGAGATCATGTCGTATTTATCTTTCTGTGCCAGGCTTATTTCACTTAGTTTAATGTCCTTCAGGTTCATCCATGTTGTTGCAAATGACAGGATTTCCTTCCTTTTAAAGGCCAAATAATATTCCACTGTACATATACACTACATTTTCTTTATCCATTCTTCCTTTTAAAGGCCAAATAATATTCCACTGTACATATACACTACATTTTCTTTATCCATTTATCTGTTGATGGGCACTTAGGTTGATTCCCTATCATGGCTACTGGGAATAATGCTGCAGTGAACATAGGAGTTCAGGCGTCTCTTCAAGATAGTAATTTCAGGCCAAACGTGGTGACTCATGCCTGTAATCCCAGCACTTTGGGAGGCCAAGGCGGGTGGATCACTTGAGGTCAGGAGTTCGAGACCAGCCTGACCAACATGGTGAAACCCCATCTCTACTAAAAATATAAAAATTAGCTGGGCGTGGTGGTGGGCACCTGTAATCCCAGCTACTCGGGAGGCTGAGGCAGGACAATCACTTGAACCTGGGAGGTGGAGGTTGCAGTGAGCCAAGATTGCACCACTGCACTCCAGCCTGGGCAACAAAGCAAGACTTTGTCTCATACTAATTTCAGTTCCTTTGGATATATACCCAGAAGTGAGATTGCTGGATTATATGGTAGTTCTGGAACCTTCATAATGTTTTCTATAATGGCTGTACTAATTTACATCCCCACTAACAGTGTACAAGGTTTTAATTTTCTCTACACCCTACCTTCTCAAATCTGTTATCTTTTGTCTTTTTGATTATAGCCATTCTAACAGGTATGAGATGGTATCTCATTGTGGTTTTGATTTGCATTTTCCTGATGGTTAGTGGTGTTATAGCCCTTGGCTGCTTGTATGTTTTTTTGAGTAATATGTATTTAGGTTCTTTGCCCATTTTTAATTGAGTTATTCATTTTCTTGTTATTGAGTTTAACTTTCTTATGTATTTTGGATATTTACCCCTTATCAGATATCTGCTTTGCAAATATTTTCTCCCATTTCCTACATTATCTCTTTACTCTGTTGATTTTTTTTTTCTTTGCTGTGCAGAAGCTTTTCGGTTTGATGCAATCCAATTTCTCTTTTTTCACCTTTATTGCTTGTGCTTTTGAGTTCATATTAAAAAAAAAAAAAAATTCTTGCCAAGAACAATGTCAGAAAGTTTTCTCCCTAAGTTTTCTTCTAGTAGTTTTATTTTCAGGTTTCAAGTCTTTAATCCATTTTGAGTTAATTTTTGTATATGGTGTGAGATAAGGGTTCAATTTTATTCATCTGAATGTGCATATCCAGTCTTCCCAACACCATTTATTGAAGAGACTGCCTTTACCCTGTTGCATGTGTTCTTGGCATCTTTATTGAAGATCAATGGACCATAAATGTGTGGGTTTACTTCTGAGCTCTCTATTTGTTTCATTAGTCTTTGTGTCTTTTTTTAATGCCAGTACTCTGCTGTTTTGATTATTATAGCTTTGTAGTATATTTTGAGATCAGGTAATGTTTAGTTTCCAGCTTCATCTTTTTGTTCAAAGTAGCTTTGACTATTAGGGGTCTTTTGAGGTTCTATATGAGTTTCAGAATTTTTTCCATTTATGTGAAAAATGGCATTGGAATTTTCACAGGGATTACATTGAATCTGTAGATTGCTTTGGGTAGTACCAACATTTTTTGTATATCATTTATTCTGCCTGATGAACATGAGATATCTTTCCATTTATTTATGTCTTTTTCAATTTCTTTTACCAGTGATTTACAATTTTCAATGTACATATATTTTTTTACCTCTTTGATTACATTTATTTCTAATTATTTTATTTTTGTTTCTCCTATTATAAATGTGATTTTTTAACTTCTTTTTGGGATAGCTCTTTGTTACTGTATAAAATCTTACTAATTTTTGACTGTTAATTTTTTATTTGCAACTTTATGGAATTAATTTAATAGTTGTAACTCTTTTTTTTTTTTTTTGGTGGAGTCTTTAGGGTTTTCTATATAGAAGACCATGTCATCTGCAAACAGAAAATTTTGCTGCTTCCTTTACAATTTGGATGCCTCATATTTCTTTTTCTTGCCTAACTGCTCTATGACTTCCAGCACCATATTTAATAGAAATGGTGACACTAGGTATCTTTGTCTTGTTCCTGATCTTAAAAGCTTTCAGCTTTTTATCATTGAGTCTGTTAGCTGAGGGCCTGTCATATATGGCCTTTATTATGTTGAGATACATTCTTTCTATACCCAATTTATTGAGAGTTTTTGACATGAAAGGATGTTGAATATTTTCAGATGCTCTTTCTGCATCTATTGAGCTGATCATATGATTTTTGTCCTTCATTCTGTTAATGTGATGTATCATATTTTTAAAAATTTTTGTATATAGAATTATTCTTGCATCCCAGGGATAAATTCTACTTGATTATGTTGTATGATTTTTTTTAATGTGCCAATGAATTTGGCTTGCTAATATTTTAAGGATTTTTTGCATCTTGGTTCATCAGGGACATTGGCCTGTCATTTTCTTTTCTAATAGTGTCCTTGTCTGGCTTTGGTATCGGAGTAATACTGGCTACATACAGTGAGTTTGGAAGTTGTTCCACCTCTTCAATTTTTTGGAAGAGTTTGGGAAGGATTGGTATTAATTTCTCTTTAAATGTTTGGAAGAATTCAGCACTGAAGCCAAGAGGTCCTAGGTTTTTCTTTGTTGGGAGGTTTTTGGTTTCTGGTTCAATCCCTTATTCACTATTGGTCTGTTCAGATTTTCTGTTTCTTCATGTTTCAGACTTGGCAGGTTGTAGGTTTCTAGGACTTTATCCATTTCTTTTAGGTTTTCTAATTTGTTGGAGTGTAATTGTTTATAGTAGTCTGTTATGACCCTTTGTTTTATGTGGTATCAACTGAAATGGCTCCTCTTTCATTTCTGATTTTATTATTTAAGTCTTCTCTTTTTTTCTTAGTCTAGCCAAAGGTTTGCCAATTTTGTTTATCTTCTATTATTTTTCTAGTTTCTATTTCATTTATCTCTGCTCTGAAATTTATTATTTCTTGCCTTCTGTTAACTTTGAACTTAATTTGTTCCTTTTTTTCTGATATCTTAAGGTATACACCTAAGTTGGTTGTTTGAGATTTTTCTTTTCCTTAATGGAGGCATTTATTGCTATAAACTTCTTTCTTAGAATTGCTTTTGCTGCATTCCATAAGTTTTGGTATGCTGTTTCTATTTTCATTTGTCTTGAGGTATTTTTCAATTTTCCTTTTAATTTCATCTTGATTCATGGGTTCAGGAATTCAGGAATGCATTGTTTAGATTCCACATATTGGTGAATTTTCTAATTTTCCTTCTGTTGTTAATTTCCAGTTTCATAGCATTGTGGTCAGAAAAGATACCTGCTGTAATTTCAGTCATCTTAAATTTGTTAAGACTTGCTGTGTGTACTAACATATGATCTATCCTGGAGAATGTCTCATTTGCACTTGAAAGAATGTATATTTTGCTGCTGTTAGATGGAATGTTCTGTATGTATCAATTAGGTCCATTTTGTCTACAATGTTGTTCAGTTTCAACATTTCCTTATTTATTTTCTGTTTCAATGATTTATCCATATTAAAGGAAGAGCATTAAAATCTCCTACTGTTATTTTATTGTTGTCTATTTCTTCCTTCAGTTCTGTTAATATTTGTTTCATATACTGGGATACTCTGATGTTAGGGGCATATTTATTTACAATTGTTATGTCTTCTTCATGAATTAACTCCTTTATTGTTGTATAATTACCTTCTTCCTCTCTTGTGACAGTTTTTGACTTAAAGTCAAAGGTGTCCTCATATGGCAGAAGGGATAGTGAGCTCCCTTTGGCCTAATCCCATTCACGAGGGCTCTGTCCTCATTACCTAATCACCTCGCCAAAGGGTGCACCTCCTTATTCCAGCAAATTGGTGATTAGGCTCCAATATATGAATCTGGGGAGACACAAACATTCAAGACCCCAGCACCCTACATGGAGGGTCTCTCTCTGCGCCAGGCTGCAGGCTTAGGGAAGGCTGATGTGGATCGTGTGGAGCTGTCCTCCTACCCTCTTCAATGCATCTTTTCATGTTTCTGCACTCCACCCAGGTGTTATAATTTCTCGCATGGATTCTTTAGTTCTTATAAAAGTATTTTCTTTAATGGCTAGTTTTCCAAAGTGATGTTTCTCTGAGGAAATGCATACTGAAAAGTCCTGTTCCACCACCTTGTTCATATCATTCTCCAGACATCTTTGATTGGAAGAAACTTTGAATATTTTTGGACTCTGATAGTATGTAAATTAAGCATGATTTATTCCTAAAAGTAGTCATGCTCTGTCTGCAAGGGCTATGAGCAAAATAGTGAAGTTCAAGAACTTCCTTTCCTCTGTTTTGAGCTTTCCCCGCCTTTTCCATGGTCCTTTACCCACCTCAGAAATCCTATTCTCTTATATTCTTCCGTTTGTTGCCCTGTCCTTCCACAACCCAAAGTATACGTGACATAATAGCTTTAATTATTACTCTTCAAAAGAGAATTGTATTTTTATAGGGCTCAAAGCCCTAAGATAGGGTGCATGTCTCTGTGGATGGGATGTCTGCTTGTGCCAAGCAGGTCTTCTCCGCATATTTGGACATTCTTGGTGTTTCTCTTCCAGTGGTTCCCAGACACTGTCACATTGACTTTCTGCATCAGAATGACCTGGGGAGCTTTAAAAACATCAGGATTCATAGGCCCTAACACCCAGAGATGCTGATTCAGTAGGTTTGAACTGGAGACTAAAAATCTGTATTTTTACCACATTCATCCCTTCCCTCTACCTAGATGATTTTCACCATCACAATACCATTTTCAAAAAGTGAAAAATGTGATTCTCATATAAACATAGATATAGTGTTCTTAATAGTGGAAACTTGGGAAAGTTTAATTAACTCATTAAAGAACAAACCAGCAGGAGAATAAAGCCGGGCAAAGCAGGATATGAGTAACAGCTAATGAAACACAGGCTACTGGGATAAGAATGCCAAGACAGATACAAAATGGGTTAATGTTGTACAAAGCAATAAATATTAACTTTCAGGGTTATCTTTTCCATTGGATAATAGCCATTTGCATTTCTACTGGACAAAAATAATTTTCAGTTTTTCAATCTTCTACAAGTTAATTCTAACTTCACAAACTCTGGACTGTCATCAAAGGTCAAGGGTAATTGGAATAAGAGTACAGTCCTCCAGAGAATTAGCCTTTCAGTGGGTGGGCCCGTTACACAATGTTCTGTATGAAGCCAAAAGGGCATGCTTTCATCCTTTTGCATTATTTCAAAGTTTTGGATTTTTTTTTCCATAACACCATGTACAATCATGCTTAGAAAAAAATAGTATAGTTCACGTGTATATAAGCAAACCCAAAACATTTGGTGCCAGATTAGCTTAGATTTCAATTCCTCTAGAGATCCTTTCCTGGGACCCCCAGGTTCCCCTCTTAAATTTTCTTTGTCAGGAATTCTAATTGTCCGTGTTCACCACCAGACTGTAAACCCCATGAGGGCAGGAATGCCTGGTTTGTTTACGGGCTGTATTCTTAGGGTTCTGATAGAGAAGCTGGCACACAGGAAGCACCTAATAAATGCTTCTTGTTTCGATGGATGAAAGTGGTTATTTCAGACCAGGTTAGGGTCAAGTGGAACAAAATTCGAATATACTGGTTGGTACAAAAGTAATTGTGGTTTTTGCCATTACTTTAAATGGAAGTAACCTCCCCATTACTTTAAATGGAAGTAACCTCCTGAAAGGCCACACTCCCAATAGTGGAGGTGCCACCTTTTGTAGGTGAGGCGGATGGCAGTATGTGTACATACTTTTGCACCAACCTAACAGTGGATTCTGAGCAAACTCAGCCAGCTGCTTTCTTTGGGCAGCCCCTGACAGTCAGTGGCTTCTTAGCCATATTTCTTGCAATGAAGGGCCAACTCAGTTTTTTTTTTACCTTCAACATGAAGAATTGAAAGTCATATGTATGTATGCAAAACAAATCAATCATAATCAACCTCAAAAAGCAACTATTCCAGTAGCTCAGGGTATGTGGTGGTGCTGGGCTAGGCTCCTGGAGAGAAGACATTCGACATTATCAATACTACTTGGGATTAGGCAAGAAAGCTGATCTATATGATCATTCTTCTTCCCAGTTTATTCACATACTTAGGTTCATGCTACTTCTGGGAGTCAGGGTAATTTTGAGTCCAATAACTAAGAATTCACAGAGGAAAACAGACCCTTGTTTGTCATCCTGACTGCCATAATGTTGGAGCTGTGACCAGCCATGAAGGAGGCTCCGTAGATGACACATGTCCATGCTTAGAGCACGTGTCAGGCCACAGACTGGCAACAGGGTTTCATTTTATAAAGAACGTAGTGCACTCATCAGCAGCCAGTTCTCATTGTGAACACCCTATGTGAGAAGAATGAAAACGGAAGGGAATGTGGTTCTTAAGGCTATGAAAACTTCTCTGCCTACTATCTATTATATGAAGCTCTAATCAAAATATCAAGAACATGGCCTAAGTGTCGAGTAGACTGATACTGAGGAGTGTCCAAAGACTTACTGTCTGAGCCTGAATTCAGAAAGAAACAAGTCATTTAACAAAAAAAGATAAGCAGCAGATGCACTTCTTAGAAGAAGGAAGAATAAAAACAAAAGATTCCATCAAGAACAGCTCATGTGTTCAAGAATCCTGGGTATTTTTGCCTTGCACCTTCCATATGCAGGTTATTTGCAAAGTTTTTGCAGCTGTCTAAAAGATTACCTTTCCAAACTCTAAAGTAATACTCATTATCCAAGGCCCAGATCACAAACACCATCTTTCTGAAGCCTTCCCAAATGGAATTGATTTCTTTTTCTTTTGTGCATCCACAGTGTGGGATCTGTTCCTTCTCACTGCCCACTTCATATTAGAGTTATTCATTCCTGTGTCTAGAAGGCAGGGTCCAAGCCTTATTCACATCACATGTGGTGTGCTTATCTCAATGAACTTCAAATAGTGGTGCTTAAAATAAATTAAATCCAGTGAAAACTCATCCAGGATTAGCTCAGTTTTTAAGAGTGGTGCAGATCTGCCTTTAAAAAAACTCTGACTGTGCTAAGGGTATATGAAGCACAGCCAAACTGCTCTTTTTCAAGAAACCTGGAAAAGAAGTATCTCAGTTTTCATTCTGGCATATGCTTTATTATGTATGCATACAGGCACATGGGGAAACTGTCTTCTTCTCTTTTCTTAATCCTGGCATTATTTTTGCTCGATCTCCTGACCTCCTGGATGTTTTCCAAGCGAGTAATACAGCAGCTTGGGAGTGCTGCGTCTAAATCACACGGTAAATCACTTTCATCTCACATTGCTAAGTTGGACCCACTGGTAGAAGATGCCTGGGCTGCTTGTTCAGGCCTGTGAGATGGTTGAAGGTGTGAGGTGAGAGCACCAAGGATGAATGGCAGTGTCTGCTGTGAGCACAGGATGGGACCAGACAGGTGAGGCAGATGACAGTGTCCTATTCTTGCTGTCTCTGGTCTGGATGAATTACTTATGGTAGCTCTTGTGCAAGGAAACTGCTGTTGAGAGTCTAGAATCAAAACTTCACAGAATATACTTATTGAAAAGGCCCACATGGCAGGGCGTGGTGACTCATGCCTGTAATCCCAGCACCTTGGGAGGCCGCATAGAGAATATCACCTGAGGCCAAGAGTTCAAGAACAGCCTGGTCACATAGTGAGGCCCCATATCTACAAAAAGTAAAAAAGTTAGCTAGACATGGTGGCAGATACCTGTAGCCCCAGCTGTTTGGTAGGCTGAGGTGGGAGAATTGCTTGAGCCCAGAAGTAACTGCTTGAGGCTTAATCCCAGGGGATTGTTTGAGGCTGCAGTGAGCTGAGATTGTGCCACTGTACTCCAGCCTGGGTGACAGCAAGACCTTGTCAAGAAAGAAAGAAAGAAAGAAAAGAAAGAAAAGAAAGATGAGGAGACCACAAGGACATCAAGTATGCAGCATAACTTTACTACACAGTGTTAGCATTTTAGGATAGTGAATATTTAATATTGTTTACAATAAATATATAGAATGTACAATCTTAACCATTTCTATGTGTATAATTCAGTGACATGAGTGTATTCACATTGTTGTGCTACCATACCCATCCATCCACAGAGCTCTTTTCATATTGCAAAACTAAAACTGTCTGTTAAACAAATTCTATTTTTGCTGGATGGATATTTCTTTTTAATAAAAGAAATTAATAATTATAGGAAATTTAGAATATCCAAGAATATAAAAAAGAAGGAAAACCTCATTCAGAGTGGAACCATTAATGTGTTGATGAACATCTCTCTTGATCATCAAGGCTGCGACCTCATTTTTCTTTGACTTTTTGAGATCTGCTCCCAGGCAATAACTGGTACCCACTCATTCATACAGGTTAAAAACCTTACTATGATACTCCTTCCAAAGCCACTGTAATTATTTTTCAGGAGACAGATTCCTTTTTTTACTTTAAACTAAAGGAACAAAGATCTAGTTATGGATATTCAGCATCATTTATTCAGCAGTCATCACTAAACAAACATTTGTTGAGTGTCTATCATGTGTTGGGTAGCATTCTGTGCAATATATTTAATAGATATAGTGTTGAACAAAATAGATGAAAGTCCTACCCATCAGGAAACGGAAATTCTCATACAGAGAGTAACATTAATGACATTTACTAACCTGTAAATATATGCCTATCTATAATATTAAGTCCTTTAAAGAAAAATTTAAAAAAAGTAATGAGGACCAGGAACACTGGCTCACATCTCGAATCCCAACACTTTAGGAGGCTGAGAAAGGAGGACTGTTTGAGGTCAGAAGTTCAAGATCGGCCGGGCGCGGTGGCTCAAGCCTGTAATCCCAGCACTTTGGGAGGCCGAGATGGGCGGATCACGAGGTCAGGAGATCGAGACCATCCTGGCGAACACAGTGAAACCCCGTCTCTACTAAGAAATAAAAAAAATAGCCGGGCGAGATGGCGGGCGCCTGTAGTCCCAGCTACTCGGGAGGCTGAGGCCGGAGAATGGCGTGAACCCGGGAGGCGGAGCTTGCAGTGAGCTGAGATCCGGCCACTGCACTCCAGCCTGGGCTACAGAGCGAGACTCCGTCTCAAAAAAAAAAAAAAAAAAAAAAAAAAAAAAAAAAAAAAAAAAAAAAAGAAGTTCAAGATCAGAATCTCTACAAAAAGATTTAAAAAGAAAAAAAGAAGGAGGAGGAGGAGGAGAAGAAGGAGAAGGAGAAGAGGAAGAAGAAGAAGAAAAAGAAGAGGAGGAAGAGGAGGAGGAGGAAAGCAAGGAGGACAAGGAGTGCTGGTTGGGAGCTCTGAACATTTTTGATTGTGTGATCAGGGAAGGACCTTCTAGAAGGTGACATCAAAAGTGTACATGTACCTGAGGGTGAGGGATGAGGGCAGAATTTGAGGATAGGGACCTTGAAATAACATTTCAATCATCCTCTCCTGGGCCTAAAGCAACACTAACTCTCTGCTTAGACCCCTGAATTTTTCTGAATTTATATTTCAGATGAATTTGAAAAACATTTTTAAAAACATTCCTATATTGCCATAAAACCTCCAGATAAAGCTGTGGGTGTAAAGCTGATGAAAGACAGACTTACTTAAAGCTCCTGCTCTGTCTTTGGAGGAGCTGAATCACAGCTTATTCTTAAATATTCTTCCCGGATCCCCAAACTGTGTGCCAATTACAAATTAATAAATAGAAAAAATGGAGTTTTCCCCACTCTTTCCCAGTAGACCCCAGAAAGGTTGAAATTTTATTCAAATGGGGTCTCTTACTCCCTACAGATTTCAAGTTTTTCTGTACTCAATTCAAAATTGGAAGCAAGCAGGATCCAGCACATAAGGCCATTTCCTCTTCAAAGCCCTTGAGATCAGACTGTTCTGGGAAGGTCTCTTTGGAACCTGTGGAATGAAGACATGTTTAAAACCATGAGCTCATGCTGTCCATAGATGGTGAGACTTTGTTAGTGGGACCATTATATTATTAAAAAGCCACTACTCACCATCCCCAGACAAGAGATTTTTCAAAAGAAAATCATTCATACACCGTCATTGTGATTTGCAATGAAACAGTTTATTGTGATTATTAAGCTGAAAATGATAGAAGGATATATACATACTTTACTTGTAGAGTCATGCATATAGTTTTATTTGCCTTTCACAATACCCATGGGAGGAAGGCAGGACAGGTGTTATAATTTCCATTTTTCAGCTGCAAAACCTGAGACCTCCAAAATTTGGTGACTTGCGTAAGGTCTCACATCAGGGTACAATTCTGCATCTCCTGATTGCTTGACCAAATTCCTTTTGGTCATGCCTTGCATTTGACCTAAGTGTCCCAAATCAACAAAATATCTTAAGACTTTCTAGTTCTGACTTTTCTTCCCAGTAGAAAAAATAACTGTATTTCAATCTTGCCAAACTTGGCATTTTCTTCCAAGTAGTTCTTGGGCTGATTTTGGCAACTCTTGGGGCTGAGATGGACTCACATCACTGCCTGTAATTGATGTAAGTGAATAAAATGGACTCATTTTAAGTCTTGCAGAGGCTTTAGTTTGGATTAAGTGGCTAAAATTTCCAGGAAGCAAGGTTAGTCCTTTTTATTCCTCCCAGAGCTGGACACTAGCTTTTGTCTGGATTAGGTCATTTCTATTAAGAGCTGGCACCCAATTCTGGTTGGCACGGTCCCTCCTTTTGCACTCGATGTATATAACCATGCTGCTTTAGCTGTGGGGTTTCAAACAATGCAAACTTATTATCTTACAGTTCTGGAAATCAGTTGCTTGAAATGGGTCTCAGTGAGTCAAATCAGTGTTAGTAGGGCTGTTTTTCTTGTGCAGACTCTTGGGAGTTTCCAAGGAGACCCTCTTGGGAGTCACTTTCCCAGCTTTTCCAGCTTCTAGAGGTCACTTGCCCCATTTCTCCATCTTCCAAGCCAGCAACATTGGCCCAAGTCTTACTCATACTGCCATCTCTCTGGTTCTTTCTGTTGTGCCTCTGTCTTCTAGTTATCTTTTTAATTAAGTCAGGCCTACCTTGATAATCCTGGCTAGTCTCCTTATCTGAAGGTCAGCTGATTAGCAACTTCAATTTCGTCTGCAACCTTAATTCTCCTTTACCATGTAATCTAACATATTCACAGGTTCTGGGAATTAGGGCATGGACCTCTTTGAGGGGGCTATTATTTTGCCTACCAAACATACCTTCTCTTATTTTCTTTCATTTAACAATATGCGTTTTGGTATGTAACAATTTGAGTAGTTTCTTATCATGCCACTACATGTTCCTGAACATGGTAATAAGTGGGAATCTATTTTTCCATAAAGAATATTTGAGCCAAATAAATTATAGCTGAAACCCACAAATACTATAAAAGACATGGACATTAAAAACCTTGTAAATTATTTGGAATAATAAAATTAAGCTATAAGTCCTATAAAACAGCCATGTTCTGTACAATCACTACATATTTCCATATACCTAAAATTTAAAAACATGCAAAATGCAATTCTGTTGCATCATCTAAATATGATTGAAAACTAATATCCTGGCAAATCAAACATCTATAAAATAATAAGAATTTTCCTTATGAATTAAAAGGGCTTTCGAAACAGTGATTTTGATAACCCCTATGCCTCTAAAAGCTTAATGATGTTATTATTTCTCTGTAGCTAGCAGAGACATTAAAAATCACCCCCTTGGCTTTAGAGATATGCATTTCAAAAATTATTTCCTCTTCTGGTCTTCCTCTTTTGCCATGAATGAAGTAAACATGTGACTGACTGAATAAAGGCAGTACGGTTGGAACCAGAGGCCCGGAGCAACCTCAGTGAACCACAGAGCCCACTTCCATAGTGTGAAGACCTCCTGGATCACCTCTTGCCCAGCACAGCACTCCTGTTGGCTGTTCTTTATCAACTAGCCTCGGCATGAATGGTTGCCTCCCCAGGGCATTTTTTTAACAGCTTTAAAAATTTTTAGAAAAAATAGGTGCCAGTTCTAACTCTGTTGGTTTATCTACTGATTATGATCATCTCTCACCCTGTACTGTTGCCTATTAGTGAGTTTATTTCATGTAATTTCCAATTTCCTACTTTATAGATTTGAAAGACATGTTTACTTTGGGAGGCCGAGACGGGCGGATCACGAGGTCAGGAGATTGAGACCATCCTGGCTAACAAGGTGAAACCCCGTCTCTACTAAAAAAAAATACAAAAAAAAACTAGCCGGGCGATGTGGCGGGCGCCTGTAGTCCCAGCTACTCGGGAGGCTGAGGCAGGAGAATGGCGTGAACCCGGGAGGTGGAGCTTGCAGTGAGCTGAGATCCGGCCACTGCACTCCAGCCTGGGCGACAGAGCGAGACTCCGTCTCAAAAAAAAAAAAAAAAAAAAAGAAAGACATGTTTGTTCTTCATTTCTTCCCTTTATTTTCCTTGCTCTTGTGCCATCTTTTCCTGTCTCACCTTTCCCATTTCTCCTGTTATTTTTTCCCCATCTTTTCTTTTTCTGGTATAGTTTCCTTCTCTCTTCCTCCCTATCATCTTCTCTCCCTCCTCTTCCCTGCCTTTAGCCACTTTACCTGGGGACCTCTAATTAGCAACGTAATTGCACAAACTGATGACTGGCTGTTAGGAACAGAATGTATTTTTTAAAACTTCAATTAAAATCATGCTTCTCACATGAACAAATATCCCTAAAACATCCAAGCTATTTGTATATATCACTTAGTGTCCTTAAAAAAAATTCTTTTTTGTTAAAACATGTTACCATTCAAATCATTGCATTTAGAAAAGTATAATAAAATATTGTAATACATTCTATCTGGCTACAAAAAATAACACAGCTAATATAAAGATTGGATAAATACAGAAAGGCACAAAGAGGAAAATAAAAATTAATTGTAATCTAATTATGCAAAGACGCACTAGCAAATGCTTCAAAAATAATTTTATACTAAAAATATTTCTTTTATTTTTAGTATAAAAGAAATATATATCTAATGTGACAAGTTCAGAATTTTTACTGAAAGTATAAAAGAGAAAAGGACCATTATCCAACCATTCAGGAATGACTATGATTAATATTAAAACATATGTATTTCTTTCCTGTATTTCCTATATATTTCTACAAAGTTGGAATCATGTTGAACACACAATTTTCTTTCATTTAAGTTTATATAATGAACATTTTTCCATGTCGTTAAAAATGTAACACATTTTTTATTTGCTGCATGACATCCCATTGTGTAGATGTGCAATTTGTTTGCCAGGCAATTATTATTGGTCATTAGTTTGTTTCCTAGTATTCATCGTTATCAATAATGCAGTGGTGGGTATGTATCTTCGTGCACAAGCTGACTTCCTTATTTTGGATCAGTTCTTTCAGAGAGAATTTTACAGATGGAGTGTTGAGATCAAAAGTATGTATTTCTGAGGCTCTCAATGCATACTGTTCTGAAAGGCAGATGCAGTGCTCACTTTCCCACAGTGTCTGTTTGACCACGATATGATGACATTGCCAGATTGATAGAGTAATTGCACAGTTTTACAGGCGATAATTTTAAATTTTCATTTCCAACTTTGACTGGGATCAACCTTCTGTCAATTTTAATACTAATAAAAAAAGAATGAGTTCTTTGTACCTTTTTTTTAAACTACACTTAAAAAATTTTAGACTGTTTTTAAAATTACAGAAAAGCTGAAAAGATAGTATGGAGAGAGCCTTTGTGTACCTGATATCCAGTTTCCCCTACTGTTAACATCTTATGATATCAAATTATATTTGTCAAAACTAAGGAACCAACATTGGTATGTTACTAGTAACTCAATTATACACTTTATTTAGGGTTTACTAGTTTTCCCCTAATGTCATTTTTTCTGTTCTAGGAATATCCAGGCCACCACATTACAATTAATTGTCATCTCTCCTTAGCCTGATGTATTGGTCAGATTTTTTGTAGAATATTCCTAAATTTGATTCGTCTAGTGTTTTTCTCATGGTTAGACTGGGGTTATGGGTTTTGGAGAAGAACACAGCAGAAATAAAATGCCACTCTCATCATGT
The DNA here is from genome assembly GCF_008728515.1 of Papio anubis. Taxonomy (NCBI): domain Eukaryota; kingdom Metazoa; phylum Chordata; class Mammalia; order Primates; family Cercopithecidae; genus Papio; species Papio anubis. The sequence continues at coordinate 33,005,223 of NC_044980.1, read as the reverse complement.
CATATCAAGGACACATGTATCAGTAAGACTTGATGCTAACCTTGATCACGTGGTTGAAGTAGTGCCTGCCGTGTTTCCTCATTGTAAAGTAACTTTTTTCCTTCTCTTTTAATACTCTACTCTTTGAAACCAAGTCACTAAACACAGGGGACAATTAAGTTCCACCTCCTGGGGGAAAGATTAAACTACTTGGAATTCTTCTGTACAGGAAGATGTTTTAGATATCTTCAGATGTAGACTTAGGACTTACAGACTTAGGAAGTATAGATGACAACTGAAGATTTACCGGATTGTAATAACCTATGGCAAAAAAAAAAAGTGGTGTTTCCTGTTATATCTAAATTTAAATCAAAGATACTCAAGACAGTGAGCAGTTAATCACATCATCTGAAAGACAGTGAGCATTTAATCACATCATCTGAAATTTAATCATCTGAAAAGATGGAACAAGAGAAAGGAAAATAAAGGGAAGAAATGAAGAACAAACATGTCTTTCAAATCTATAAAGTAGGAAATTGGAAATTACATGAAACCGCACTAATCACATCATTTGTACTTTAATCTTATGAAATTAAGTGTGTCACATAGAGATAACCACTGGCAAATATTTTTTACATAACTGTTTTGTTTATAAAAAATATAGAAATTATAGAAAAAGCATAAAAGAGGCAAGAACCATTATGTTTATGTTTTTTTCTGTGGTCAGAGATTATTGGTTATACTTTTGTGCTCTGCTTAAGAATGCTCTTCATTAGCGATCTGAGGGTCATGACTTAAGTGTCAGACAGGCTGTCATTTGCTTCCAGCAAGTTCATCTCCAACAACATTGCCTTGATCAGGGTTAAGGTTACTGAAAAATGGAGGGTACATTTTACTTTTAAGAAATATTCTGCTTTTTAATGTGCTTGAAGTAAGTATGAAATTATTTTAAAAAATTGTATACAGATGCAATATGTTAAACTTGATTAGATTTTGGATTACAAACAAAGGCAGAACCAATGCAAAACTAAGATGTTTTGGGGACAATTTGAGAAATTCGAACATGGAATGAAAATAAGGTTATTTTAATGGTGGCATATTTACTAATTATCTCAGGGGAAGTAACAGAACTGTGGTTATACAGGAGAATGTCTGCTCCTTAAGACTTGCCTGATGAAGTATTTAGGGCTAACTTGCCATGATGTCTGCAAGTTACCTTCAAACGGTTGAGAATATATGTTAGAAATCAAAGGTGGCAAAATACTTGTTGAATCTAAGGGGGGACATATGAGCGTCTATTTTTAAATGTTAAAATTTTGCAAAATAAAACACTGGGAAAAGAAAAAAGATCGTTCACATTATTCTTTAAATCAACCTTTCCCCTGTAATTTAACACCCAGGCCTCCCTGCCTAGCTTGCAGAGAGACTGGGACTGTTTGCAGTGGGTTGGTTTTGGTGTGTTATGTTCACATGCAGAATAGCACTGCTTTAAACTGTTTGTAGGCAACTTGGATGCTGAGAGAATGGTAAGAATTGGAGGTGCAGGTGGGGGTGGGAGTTGAACTCTAATGAAGACGCCTCGTCAATTTGGGGCCTTGTTTCAGAAAAAAAAAAAAAATCATCAAACTTTAGGAGGCACTTAGCCATTCTATCTTCAATGTTGTCACTATATATTTTTCCCATTTTAAAGCTCATTTCCTGGACCCCACCCCATCTACCATGGAGAAAGTAGATCTTTTGATTAAGTCCTACCAAAAGAAGTAAGTCCTTATTAGACTGAAGTTTTGCCTTACCAATCTCTTCCTTGAAGAATTTAATTCTTGTGAAGGAAAAAAATTATTCTTTTTCCACTATTTTATTTTTCCAAAGCTGATGGCATTGGAGTGCTGTACTCTCAAAGTTCAGTTCTGGTGTTATTTCAAGAGGACTATTAACAAGCTACAGTATGTTTCAGGGAGAATGACCAGACTGCTGAAGAATTAGCACAGTGGGAAATGTCAAATGGTCAAAAGGAATGGAAGCATTTAACGTGAAAAGAGAAATCTTAGTGGCACATGATAAATGTCATCCAATCTATTTAAAGATACATTGTGTATAAAAGATATTAGACATATTCAGGTATAGTTCCAGAAGGCAGAACTATGATGATGAACAGAAATTATAAGGACACAGATTTTTCATCATGCCATAAAGGGAAGAGATTTCTAATTAAAGTAGTTTAACAATCATAGATGACTTGAGAAATAGTTGCTCCTCACTGGAAATGCATTTGTATGTGTAGACGAGCATATTTGAGGAGGCAGCTCCAGTATCAGCTGAAAACAGAGCCCTTGCAGTGTCTTACAGTGCTAAGATTATCTGGTTTTATAGAAGAAGCCAGTATTGTTTCTTAATGAATGCTATGTGCCAGGCACTATAGCCCTGTAGGTGCTTCCTCATAATATTTCCTTTGTTCTTAACAGCTGTATCAAGTATGCATTCCCTGTTTCTCCTATGAAAAGTCTGAGACTCAGCCATCAACCCATTTGACCAAGGTCACACAGAATCATTATAAGAACTCAGATCCACATTGGCTCTAAAGCCCAAGCTCTCCATTCCATATCAATAGTTTTGAATCTGGAACCAGAATTTAAAAGAAATGAAATAGAGTGACACAGAATGGAATATATCAGAATGCCTCCCACATAGGAAAAGGTGGAAGCATTGTTTCCTGCAACATTTGTTTGCACGTGAACTGGTTGTGATATGAAATGGATTTTATACTGTGGGTCACAGCCAATGCCCTAATGTCATGGTCCTTTGGCCTCCTGGACTCCCCTGAATGGGTCTACTTTGTTGATCCATTTCCATGACCACTCCCTAGGGCTGCTTTCACAAATCACCACAAAGTGACATAAAACAACACACACTTATTCTCTTCCAATCCTGGGAGTCAGAAGTCAAAAATCAAGTGTTGCCAGGGCTGCCTTCCTTTTGGAGGGTCCAGGGGAAAATCTGTTTTCTTATCTTTTTCATTTTCTAGAGTCGCCTTGGCTCCTGGCTCCTTCATCACATCACTCCAACCTCTTGCCCCTGTCACTTCATCTCCTACTTGTGCGGATCCTCTTGCCTTCCTCTTATAAGGGCCCTTCTGATTACATAGATCAACCCTAATGGTACAGGACAGTTTCCCTGTCTCAAGATTTTTAACGTAATCACATCTGCAAACTCCCTTCTGCTAAGTAAAGTAAGATATCGGCAGATTCCAGGGATTAGGACGTGGACAGCTTTGGGGGACTATCTATATTCAGCCTACCACACCAGGCTTGCTTTACAAATTCTGAATGCTCAAACTTAAACAGTCCCCTTTCTGACCACCCCTTCCTTTGCATTTGCCTTCTTTGTCATTTCCCTTGACTTACTTTTCACAATCTCAGCTAAGCCTTTAACCTGGCTGCATAAAAGGTCAGTTCCTTCTCCCATTCGTCAGAGCAGCTTCCCAAATGCCCGTCTACTTGCCTTAAGCAGATAATCTTACCTCATACTTAAAGAGAAAAAGAGGTTCCTAGTGTGTATTGCTTCAGCTCCCGTCCTGTCTTTTCTCCCTGTGCCATCCTGGAAGGAGGACACAGCACTGCTAGTCACTCTGAAGTACTAGAGAACAATGAATAGTTAACTGAAGATGTCATTTGTACATTTTGTTGTACATTTGTAAAGGAGATTATGTTGTATAGGAAAGATTCCTGTGAACCTTTCACTTTGGCTGCCAGCTGCTGCATCTCCCTCCATGGATCTTTTCCCTTCTAGCCTCGTCATCTCCAGCTCACCCCTTTCTTTGTATGTGGGTTATTTCCAGGCCTCCTAACTTTTTTCTTCTTTTATTTATTTATTTATTTATTTATTTATTTATTATTATTTTGAGACGGAGTCTCACTCACTCTGTCACCCAGGCTGGAGTGCAGTGGCACGATCTTGGCACATTGCAACCTCCGTTTCTTGGGTTCAAGCGACTTTCCTGTCTCAGCCTCCTGAGTAGCTGGGACTACAGGCACATGCCACCACACCTGACTAATCTTGCATTTTTAGTAGAAATGGGGTTTCATCATATTGGTCCAGTTGGTCTCAAACTCCTGACCTCAGGTGATCCACCTGCCTCTCCCTCCCAAAGTGCTGGGATTATAGGTGTGAGCCACTGTGCCTGGCCCCGTTCTTTCTTAAACATGATTATTTCAGACTTTCTCAGCTCCTCTCCACCACCCCTTTAATGTTGTCTTCAAGGATGTGAAAGCCTATTAGACTAAGTGGGAAGATTTTTATTGCCCCCCAGCCAAAAAATACTACAGTTACTCAGACCTATTCTCCTTACAGGGTAGTGGGGGATTACATATAACTAAAATGAATCTATTCTGCTATAATTATGATATTAGTGGGTCATAGAAAATGGAGACAGTGGGTGTGGGCACATTCTGTAAAGAAAGACCCTGTGGTAAGTCAAATCTTTCTTTGCCTTTTTGTTTTAGAGACATGATGCAGATATAAATATTTATTAATGTCCTCATTTATGTCTCTAACATCTCATTCAATCTCCTCTTCATTTTGCTACCCTTTCTCTGCTGTGACTCTTGGTGAGATCAACACTACCAAATTCCTCCTGGTTAGCCTATGTCCATCACTAAGCCATCAGAGATGATATTCCCCTCTACCCCAGATCATTGGGAAACATACCTGGAATGCTGTGTGTGAGGCCTTCACAGTGAGGAGGATGGTCACTACATGGCCACGGCAACAGCCTTGCCTGGCTGCTCCTCCTTCCAAGGTGGGAGCACTCCCTCATCAGGGATCCTTGCCCATCAGGGTGGGAGAAGAAGGCCCAGGGCCATGTTCTCCTCAGCCTCGGAAGGGCTTTGTGACCTTCCATTGAAGGATGGTTTCTGGTTTGAAAATGGTGAGCTACTGGGGTATTATGAAAAAGTAGTGCTGTGTCAGGGCTAAATCCAACATAATGGCTTTTTGCTTCCCACGGGGAAAGTGCTTTCACTCCTGGAAGCCGGTTCTCTCCCGTTGTTCTCCCTAATAACATGTTTCCTGGGCTCCCCATGTGCTAGCAAGTTTTCCTCTTCCTTTTAGTCGGACACTATTTTCTGGTGAGACATGGCAAATCTGGGTTTGAGGATTGCTGCTTAGAAGCACACACACACACACACACAAAGCAAAGACAGAGAAATTATGAGAAGCAGAAAACTTTTCTGATAGAAGATTATTGGGTGCAAGATAAGTAGTAAGAAATGACCAGAAGACTCTGGCATTCCTCTTTTTGCTCAGCGCTTCAAAGAACCATGTTTTCAGTGATGTCATTTATGGGGCTCCTACCTATGTCCCTGAGAACAGTGTTAGAGAGAAGTTCTGATGAGCTTTTTGGATGCCACAGTGTCTCTTAGTTGATGCTCCTTGATTTCATTGGCTCGTCCAGAAATTCATGGTTTGAGATGTCATGAAAATTCCTTTCCTAATTTTCAAGAAGCCCTGTCAAGTTCTTCAGTATGTATGTCAGTCCAGCTTCTTTCAGAATGCCCATTTTCTTCTTGACATGAAATAAATTCACATTTATTTTACATTTCAAATGCAAAATATTTATTCAGCCAGGGTACCTGCCTACTGGAATGTTTTTCAAATCTTTTTTTTTTTTTTTTTTTTGGCATCTTTTTATCGTCCTAGTCTGCCAAAATCTTATAGACATTGTGAACCTTGAATTCAGGGGAATTGTCTTCACAAACTGCAATCAACAATTGTCACAGTTGGAACTTCTTTTGATGAGGAAGGTTAACTAAGTGTTAATTGGGGCCATTACTAGTACTTCTCTATATCTTTAATGCTATGCCAGTTGGAGGTGGGAGGTGGGAGGTGAAAACAATTTTGCACCACATGATGGAAGAATGCAGTGCCTTCAAAAGGGTGGTACATGGATTATCTGTAGCAGAAACCTCAGGATGCTTGCTACAGTGCAGATTCCTGGGCCTCACACTGGATTTACTGAATCTCTGTGCAGGGCTCCTGGGCATATGCATTTTTAACAAGCTCTTCATATGATTCTTTTGCACGTTAAAACTAGGGAACCCCTGGACTAGCGGGTCACCTAATGCCTTATTCTCTTTGGTGGTTGCATTTTTTATTTCTAAAGATCCACTTTATTGGACTGAATGGCTGTCTATCAATGACTTACTCTTCTTTCTGTAGGAACAATCGTTTGTGAATTTGTGGGAGCAGCTGTTGGGAATTAAAATGAAATAAATGTACTCAGTTCCAAGTGCTATCAAGTGAGAAACGAAGATAATTAACTAAAAGGCAACTTTTCTTGTCTTATGTGAGCAGAGGGTTTTCTTCTAAAACCACAAACTGAGTATTTCCAGAAATAAACAACTGTTTTAACCATACTTCAGGATAAGGAAATGACTGATTTAGTCATGGAAGAGTCGAGATGCTGTCCATCAACATGAGGACATCCACAGAGATAGCAGATTGACTGAAGGCTGGCACTGTTTGGGGTCCTTTTCATGAATTACCTTATTTAGTTCTTGTCAGCAAAAACCATTTTGTCATGGTCATTTTACAGATGAGAAAACTGAGGCTCAGAGGAACAAAATTACTTGTGCAAAGCTACACTGCTTGTTAATGCTGGAATTGAGTGCTGAACTTAGCCTGTCTCCAAAGTCTGGCATCTTTTACTAGAGAAAAACAAACCATGCTATAGAATCTGCTTCCAGCAGGAAATACAGCAGGCCAGGACTTGGCATCCATGGTTGATTTAGAGACTTGGAAAGGAAGTCTTTTGAAGGTTTCAGCTCTAATTCTTTTGAAGAAATCTCCATTTGGGAATTTGCTTGATTCTGCCTGTGAGATGCCCTAAGAACCAATTTCTCAGGCTGAGAAGGTACCTGGGATGTGCTGGAGGCTTGATTAGAAGCCTCGGCCATGGTTTCCAGCTCTAAGACTCTATCAAAGATGAAAAAAGAGAAATTGATTAATTCTGTCCCCGCTCAGATTTTTCCAGACTCAGTCACCACTGGTTCTACCTAAGTTAGTAGGGTATCAAATGATCTGTTTTGTGTTAACCAAGGGCAGGCCTCTCCCTAGAGGTGAACAATTCGCCTCCCCTCCCTGCTTGTTGGTGAGACCCACAAGCTTTGCAGTTGCGAGAAAGTTACTTCTGTGGCCATGAGGAGAGAGAGAGTTGGAGTTAACATGTATAGTGCCTTCTCGTTTTTCCCCCAGTATCTGAATCTGGACTGTGAGTTGGGCATGTCGGAGTGTGTCCAACCTCCTGGCTCTGTCAACTCAGAGTCTGACAAATCCCCATGACAACTACTAACAATCTTTTCCGTCTTGCTTCCTTCTCTCTACCCTTCTGCCATCAGATCCTGCCTACCCTGTCCATCGGTTCACACCTTCCTCCTTCTGCTCAAAATTTTGGTGACACTGACATCTGGAAATTGTAGTTTTACTTTTGTGGGAACCCTTTACCCCCTTGCACAAATCCACATCCTCTCTCTCCAGCCCTCAGGCAAGCCCACTGCCATTGTTTTTCTGAGAACAGTTGTTACTCCATTGCCTGCCTGCCATCAACTTCACTTCCTACTTCTGCTGAAGGAGTCTTGCTTTTGTTCATTATGCCCAGAGGCTGAATGTCAGAGTGTGGCCCCTTCTTGCAGCCTAGCGATGGCTCTGGATCAGCCTGGCAGTCCTCCCATCTGACTGTGTGGGCAGCACCTTTCTGCCTATTTGAGTTTCTCCAGTGTGGCAGGGGATAGCTTTTTAAAAAATGTCTCTGTCCATTTCTACAGAAACCCTTAACTTGTGGCCCAGGCATCCCTTAGACTATCACAGTAGTTAATATCATGGTAGCATATTAGCATAAGAGCTAATAGCGCAGTACACTTATCGGGCACTTACTATGTATGGATACTCGTCCAAGCACTTTACACTGACTCGTTTAATACACATGAAATCCTTTAATGAGTTAATAAGTTACTATCAGTATTCCTATTTATCAGATGAGGAAACAGGCCTAGGCTTCAGTTACTTGCAGCTAAGAGATGAGTCAAGCAGATGGACTCTAGAGTACCTGCTTTCAAAGCACTACTTTATACTGTGTTTGCCGTAGATGATGCTATGATGAAATGAGAAACTGTGCATTTATTGAGCACCTACCATATGCCAAGACCTCTGTTAGGCATTTTACATATAGTGTCTCTGATAGTCATAACGCTGCAAGTTAAAATAGATTTTGCCCCATCTTACAGATGAGACAACTGGGGCTCAATGTGTAATGCAATGGGTCCAAGATCACACAGCTCATGCTGTTTCTATTAAACCCTATCATATGTTTTTGATCCTGTATTCTTTTGGAATCCATTTTGTCCATTTTCCAACAAAGGGATATTTTTTCCCACCACTTGGATTCTGAACTGCCAGCCAGTGGATGTGGTCTTGTGTATGTTAGGGTTGTATTAGGCTCCTTCAAAAAGCAACTGAGAGGGATGAGGGACATGTAGTTGATGTTTCCGGGCCCTCAGGGTACAAGTCCCTCTAGAAGTGGAACCCAGCTTCCACTTCTACATGATCACAGCCCCAGTCCCAGGTTCCTACTAGAACATCTGTTGCCATTCCATTCTGTCCTCGGGACAGTGGCAGCCCCCGCACATAGCCCTTATCATGTTACATTTATTCCCAATGATTCATTTTAATTTTTGTGAATGTTGCATTTTTTTTTTATATCCAGGTGTTTCTATTGATTCTCTCAAGTCTGTGTGCAGTGCACGGCTGTTCCCAGTCTGGCCCCTGATGTATTTGCTCATGAAACCAAACCATTATAGTGAAGTAGGTCACATTTTTACAGTTCATTTTCTTTTAAGGCAAGTGCTTAAACTGGCTCTGATGACAGCTCTCATCACTATAGATGAATATGCTTATGATTATGAATCTCTCTCTTTCCTTACTTGGCCAATCTTTACAAATTAGCTGTCCAATATTGGAGCCACTAACTGCCTGTGGCTGCTTAAATTTAAGCTAATTAAATTTAAATAAAATTAAAAATTCAGCTTCTCTATTGCATTGGCTATATCTCAAGTGCTCAACAGTCGCATGGGGTTCGTGGCTCCCAAATTGGACATTGCAGATAGAGAACGTCTTCATTACCACAGGAAGTTCTGTTGGACAGAGCTGTTTTAGGGCAGAGGGACCAGCTCTGTTGTGTTGCTGTATCCCTAATACTTGCTTGGCACATGGTAACTATCAGGCGGATACACCAATGTCTTCCTGGCTTCAGTCCATATTTCCTGAAACCACATGAGTTACTAGGGCTGCCCAGACTCATATGCAAAATCTTCATGAATTGATGACATCATTGGTCACTCTCTTCACTGGCTTCATGGAGGCCACTTAGGCATCACAGCAGAGGGTAAGGTGTGCTGGGGGAAGTCTTCCCAGTGATCCTACTCCCACCTCTCTTTATTCTGAGGCTTCTGTAATCTCTTGACTTATACTTTCTGCTGACTTATGATTTTGGCTGTATTACATGAGAAAAAACTGTCTCTTGCAAACCAGCACCAATAAATAATTCAGAGATTCTCTCATGGCTTTAGGACTGTGCCAAGTGTTCCGGAGTCTGTAGAAGTTCAATCTTGGCTTCACTGTCTAAAAGCAGCCACTCTCACTGGCCTCTGAAACACAGTGCTAGAATCCATAGCACCCATGGAAGAACCGCTCCCGTGAGGGCTGTGTTCTGTGGGGAAGGGCTCTGTGACACAGGACTTCAGGTCTGGGCTCTAGGCCCAGTGCCACCAGAGGCCATGGGTTTGCCTCTTGAATTGTGTGAATACTAAGTCCTTTTCAGCATAAAATTACCCCGGGCTTTGCTGTTCCCTTCCCTACTTGTTAATGAATATCAGCCTTGTCTTCCTGGCTGGATTGTATATAAACCTTGAGGGCAGGGTCAGTACCTTTCTTAGCCCTCTCAGCGCAGGGCTGATCCTATGATAGATATAGATTGATACTTTGTAAGAGAAATATTTGGGGTGCTATTTTATCCTTTTTCTTGTCTATATGATGGGGAACAGGTGATGTCTTTTCCAGTGCTTCATATACTATAATTGGGTACCTTGGGTACCTCTTTAGCCCCAATTATTTTTTCTGTTCTTGATTTCAGAATGTGTTGTGTTGTGTTTATCACTACAGGAATAAACAAATTCATCTGGTAACATCTGTGATTTTCAAATGAGTAAAAGGAATTTTCAAGGCAGGGTGATGGGTTTCGGAAGCACAGTTCCATCACACAAGTCCAGGGGGTGCCTTCATGTGTCTTTTACACTATCATTGGCTCTTACCCTTCGGGCTTTACCTGTGGTACTCCACAAGGCACAATAGCATGGGGTAGGTGACTCTTCAAGGTCTCTAGTCTCTGTGACTCTAGAACATTCTATTCACAAATTCCATATAAGATGCTGCCAGCTTCCCACTAAACCCCAGATCGACTGTCACTAATTGAAGTAAATATCACATACATCAAGATGACTAATATGTTGATGCAAGTTGAAGGGAAAGAGGAAAGATTACGGGCAACTCTTCTCACTCTGGGACTATTCTGAAGAGTGAGACAATCCTTCCCTATCCTTCCTCATTAAAGAGCAGTGGAGGTCAAATACCAGCTGGCTCACACCAATGCATCTCAGCCTTTGGTCTTATCCCCACCATCTGGGCTTGCTGTATTTCTCCTAACGCAATATGAAGAGTCTGATTTAATAGGCCGGGGAAATTCACCCCCTGTAACAAAATATTTTTTATTGGTCAGCCCCTAACTCTTGAAATGAACCAGTAGCCTTTTTGTGTTTGTGTGTATATCACATAATTTTTCCTCCAAACAATTCAAAATAGGCTCAAAACTGACATTGGAAATCAGGATCATTGTTACCCATGGGGGATGTCATTGATCTGGAGAAGGAACGGGGAGTCTCTGAGCTGCTGATAATGTTCTATCTCTGCATCTAGGTGTTCCTTTTATAAAAGATTTATGGGGATTTACAATTAGGATTTTGTACATCTCTCCATATGTTTATAATGCTTCAAAATAAAGTTTATTTTAAACAGTTTTTAGTGGACTTGGGAAGCATTCACAGATTTTTATTTTATTTATTTATTTATTTATTTTATTTTATTTTATTTTTTGAGACGGAGTTTCGTTCGCTCTTGTCTCCCAGGCTGGAGTACAATGGCGCAATCTCGGCTCACTGCAACCTCCACCTCCCAGGCTCAAGCAATTCTCCTGCCTCAGCCTCCCAGATAGCTGGGATTACAGGTGTGTGCCACCACACCTGGCTAATTTTTGTAGTTTTAGTAGAGATAGGGTTTCACCATGCTGTTTCACCATGTTGGCCAGGCTGGACTCGAACTCCTGACCTTGGGTGATCCACCTACATTGGCCTCCCAAAGCGCTGGGATTACAGGCATGAGCCACCGTGCCCAGCCAGATATTTTTAACTTAATTAAAACAGGTAGGTGAGTTTATTTCCAGAAGAGAGTTAGCAGTATGCAGAGACTCCTGGATACCAGGTGGGAGAAGAGCAGATGACATGGGGGGTGAAGAGGCATGTTTATCTTGGAGCTTTAGCCTATGATTCATCCTGCCCAGGTTCTTCTGAATGCCCAGTGTAAGTCCACACTAAATTGGATACTTTTTCCTCAATTCCCTTTCCATTCTCCTTTAAAGATGTAAGAGAAGTGAGCAGGTTGCAAAGAAGACCGAAATGGAAACTATTTTCTTTGGTTCAGGTACAGACCTGGTAACCGAAGAAGGTGGTTCTCTTGGGCAATTTGCTTCAGGGAAAGTAGGAGCCAGCCCTTTCTTTGGAAAGCAAACCATGGGTGATTTTTTTCTAGCATGACGCTAGCTCCAGTTAGATGAGAGGAGACCAATAAACTGGGCTCACCTTGGTACTAGATGTACAAAGCTCTGCGTTTATATGTTGGGAGAGAGAAGAGGTGCAGAGTTTAGCTGAGGAATTCCCCACCTCTCTCTCCCCACAGCTGCTTCATCCCCTCTCCTACCTGTTCCCTTCTCCATGACAAACACACAGGATCATGGGACCAGCAGCCTACTTGCATGTCAGCAGATCTTCGGCTTCTCTTCTAGCGGATGAGTCAGCAGCTCTCACAGGTTTCCAGGTAGCTTCTGAGAAACACTGAGGTTGAATAGGTGATTTCCACGTGCACCCTGGCAAGACCGCCTTGTGGAGGAATGCAAATGGAGTAAGCCTTTAGGAAGATGCTGGTTTGGTTCTCAGGCATTCTCATTCATGTTGCGTGTAAAATGGTTATTATGTCCTCAAGTGGAGTCCCATGTGTTTCTTCTGTGCCAGTCGGGTCCAAAATTTGAGACTGAAGAAATACCAATAACTCCTTCATCTTGGTGGTATCTTTTGTAGTTTTTCTCCTTCAAGGACATCAGTATTGGGCTGATAGCAGGTGCACTAAGGGCCGCGAGGTCCAATCATCCTTGAGGACTCCTGGACTTTTGCTTTGTTTCCATGGAATAAATGAGCTTTCTGACAACAGGTTCACATTCTCCTCTTGTGCCTGGTCTCTGACTCAGAAGAGAAATGGAATCAAAGCTCAGCACTGCACAGAGTCTGTTTCCCGCTATTTTATGGCAGTTATTTCACAACTGTCTTTGGGCCTTGTCTATTCTTCCTTCCTGTTCCAGAGATTATTTTCAGAGACAGATACTGAAAAAAATGTCTTGTTTTCTCAGCAATGTCAGCATAAAAGCAAATTGTGTCAGATGTAACTGCTATTGGAGCTGGTAGTTAAAGTATTACCCCTCTGCATTTATAAAGCAGTTTGCATGGCACTTTTACAAGCTTCACCTCATTTGATTCCCCTAACAGCCCTATGAGGTAGTAGGTGTTGCCCCCTTTTACAGAAGAGGGCTTTGTGCCTCAAAAAGTTTGCATGACCCATTTGAGGTCACACAGCTGTTCTTATTACTCCCAGTAAAGTGCTCTATTTGTTTCTATGGTGCTTATTATTAAATAAACTCCAAGGTCAGCAATCAAAATAGGAAGCCGATTGTGAGGTTTGTGTTAAGATCTGGTTACATTACTGTCTACAGTGAAGCACACATTTTGGAAAGACTCCCAAGTCTAGAGCTGTCCGGTGGAGACCAGCGTTCCTCTTTGTTGGTGCCCCTCTTGCCTCCTGACTGTGGGGGCTCCTCAGCTTGTCTTCAGACTCATCTGCAGAGCAGGAAGCCTTGAGTTACTGAGGAATAGTGAAAGGAGCTTGAACCTTGAAAGCCTTGTGCAGTTTCCTTAAGCCCCCATGTTTCCAAGTTCAGTTTTGCAACCTTAACATTTACTGAACTGCTATATTGACTCTGGAGACCCTATTGCAATAAACTGACATAGAATCAGAGATCCAGAAAGAGCCTAATGGTAGGTGAGACTATGAGCCAGGCCCTCTTCTAAGACCTTTGCCTATATTAACTCATTTACTCTTCATAGCAACCCTTGATTTATCCTATTTTTCAGCTGAGAAATTAAAAACTCAGCCAGTCACTCCTATTGCATGGAGGAGTTATTTAGTTTGAACCCAGTTTAATTCCCTAGTCTGAGCTCCTGATCACTTTAATGTGATGCCCCAAGCAGTCCGTCTAGGTCAGTTCCTTTGTTACATAGACTTAGCGTTGAGATCCTGAGAGTTAAACCCGGATTCTTAGGAGATCATTGACAAAGCAGTTTTCTAAGCACCTCAAATGGGCACTAAACATTTTCCTGAAAGGACAAGAGAGTTGTAGGTTAGAGCACATCTAGACCTGACCTCTAAAAGGAGTTACTCATTGGCCAGTGTTCTGTAGCATGTCACTGATTTTCATATCTGTGAAATGAGAACGTCCCCCTTTCCCTAGAAACTGACAGAGAGCTTTCTGCCGTAGGCCCCTGAAACTCAGTCTCAGATCAAGGACTTTGTATTATGTTTCTTCGTTTTCTTGAGTGAAGAGTGCCATTAAACACTCAGTTGTGTGAATATGTGGCTGGGCTACACCCATGCAGGCAAATGTTCTAAAAGTTGTCAATGGAGTGTGGGACATAGGTCCCAACTCCATAATAGAACAACTGGGAAACACTGGATCTTCATTTGGGATCCATAGATACCCAGCAATGGGTTTTAGAGGAATCTGTGAACCTAAAGAATTGTAGGCTGCATTTCGGATTCATGTGTACATGTGTACTTTTTTCAATAAGGTCACAAAGGGATCTGTGACTCCCAAATATTTAGTAACGATGACTATAAAGGTATTTCACTAAATTATTTGCATGTAACTCTTCTATGAGATCAAACAGCAGACTCTAAAAGCACTGGTCTTAGGAGTTTCAGAGATACTCATAAGCTGTAGAATTTTTCACTTTGCTTTTTGTATGTATATAGAATTGGTTAAAATAAACTTTCTTGTTGAATGTATTTACAGACTGGATTTTTCCAACTACCACATGGAGACTTTTTCATTGAACCCGTGAAGAAGCACCCACTGGTTGAGGGAGGGTACCACCCGCACATCGTTTACAGGAGGCAGAAAGTTCCAGAAACCAAGGAGCCAACCTGTGGATTAAACGGTATTGTGACTCACATATCCTCCTGGATTGAGGAATCCGTTTTGTTCTTTTGGTTGTTTTATTAAAACATGACCTATTCTTATTCAAGTCTCTTATCTCCTCTGTATTCTTTTTTAAAAAATATCTTCATGACATTCAAATCTCTTCTGTATTCTGTTGCCAGAAAGTGTACATTCTTGTTGGTTGTATAAACCCTTTCACTTGTCAATACTTGAGTCTCTGCATATTCTTAATGAGAAGGAAATGAAAGCATCTTTGCCACATTAATTGATGATACTTATAAGACATTTATAATGAATTTTTTAAAAAAAACTCTTCTGAAAAGTGTAGAGGAAAATAGTTAAAATAAAGATGTAATGATTTTCAGTATTAGCAGTGTTATAATACATTAGTATAGAATATTACCAGACAGCTTGTCACATCTGCATATGGAAGGCAGATTTAAATGTTTGATGATGCTGATAATAATGTGTGAAGAAAAACTGAAAAAATTATCAACACATTGTCAGATGATGAATTCAGTAAAGCCTCTTTCGGCTACACAGTGTCGTGTCTGCAGTTTGCTGAGCTGCGTTCCCTGTCCTTAAGCCCCAAGAATGATCTGAATTGGTCCTCTTGGCCTTGTCCCAAATAATTTCAGGTAGTTTTCAGAAGTAAACTGATCCAAGTCACTTCCTTGCAACTCCCACATTCTTCTTAGTGTGTAGGAGATAATAAACTATGCATTAGTTTATCAGGATTGGGAATCGGGACAGTTTCTTAAATGTTGTATAATATCTCCTTTCTTCAGAGAAGAAAACAATGCCAGAGGGGCCATTAACAAAAGGAATCCCTGACATTATTTATGTGTCTTGAGGATTTGGAAACTATAGACCTCAAAGGGAAAACAGATGATGAGGGAGTGAGGAAAGGTAGATTCTGAAAAGGGCAGGAGGGACTCAGAACTGGAGCTTTGCAAACAGGAGAATGAAAGAACAAGGGGACAAGTGACTTCCCTACAGACTTCACCCAGACCCTATGCCAGATAGCAACTTCCCTGGGAGTTTCTTCTATCATCTTAGAGCATGTAAGCAATAAGGAACTTTTGAATCTAAAATGTTTTCTGTACACAAAAACAGGCAACTGCTTTAAATTGTTAACTTCAGTAAGTTACTGCAGCTTTGTTTTAAATTAGATAACTTACTGGCTAAATCCTCTAACAAGTATCAAGAAAAGGGATGAAATATATCATGTGGCTGATTTGAGTGATGAAGGTATCAATACAGATAAGTTAGTCTCAATGTGAATATCTAGCGTCCTCTTGTTTGTCGTTGATCCATCACCTGGATAATTGCCCAGTTCTATTACACTCTGGGTGATGGGGAACACTTTGTGATCTGGTACCTTTTAAATCCCTAGAATGTCAATACGGTGGAGAAAGTTACTAGCATAGTGAGTGAACTTGGCTGGACACTCGCTCCTGTAGGCATCCTTGCTCTGTGAAATGAGTGAGGCTATTCCTCATCTACCCACCTTGAACACCTCTCTCTCGTAAGTCCCCTATTGAGGCAGAGTTAATTACAAATGAATTGAGAATAGCAAATATTTAGTCATGAAAACAGAAGGGATGGATTGGAAAAGAGTGGGGTTTACAAATATCAAGGCCCCCTATTAAGGCATGGGCAACTCCATAATTACAACGTTTGTCATCCCATTTCATGTTGTGCTTCTAGGCCAGTCTCAAGACTTTCCACTTCTAAAGAACCTTCTCTGATTAATGCCATACAATCTTTGCCTTGCTAATTTCTCCACCAGATGGGATTTCTCCACCAGATAGAATTTCCACCAGCTGTAATTTTTCCACCTTTGTATCTTGAGGTACTAAGCAAGTATGAGAGAGTATCTGGTAGAGAAATTCACAAAAAGGACACTCTTACATCTGCTTAGTACCCCAGAGTGTTAGAATTGAAGAGCTCTACTAGAAGAACCTTTGAGGGTGCCTTATGTAGCTTCCTTCCTTCTTTCACCAAAGAGATAGTTGTGTCTCAGAGAAGGGAGAGAATTGTCAAAAGCATCAGAGTAATTGGTGTCAGAATATAGCCAAGCTCACGAGTCACAGTTCTATTCTACCTGAAGCTTTATACGGTCTCCGGTTTACTTTGTAAGTCTTCCTTGAATATAAACCTTGTTTCATCAATAATTCTCACAAGCCCTATTAGAATAGGTATTCCCTCCCCAGTCAGTGTGTAACAGAGGGTTCAGTGCAAAGTAGGAATTCAGTAAGTCATCAAAAAGGAACTGACAAAGGGTATTTCATAGCCAAGAAGATGAAGCTAGAGTGTATTAGTGTCTAATATATATGTCACTCATGGAAAGAAAAAAGAAATATGCCTTTTCCAAATATTGAGGAAGTATCAACTGTGTGTGATCATTTCTCTTCCTCAGACAATACGTGTAATGTATAGCTACACTTTAAACAGTAGGTAGAGATTCAAGAATTGCTAATGTGCTTGTGACTATTCTTAAACCACACATGATGTTTAAAATGTTTAAATCTTAGCTGGGCGCGGTGGCTCAAGCCTGTAATCCCAGCACTTTGGGAGGCTGAGACGGGCGGATCACAAGGTCAGGAGATCGAGACCATCCTGGCTAACACGGTGAAACCCCGTCTCTACTAAAAAATACAAAAAACTAGCCGGGCGAGGTGGCGGGCGCCTGTGGTCCCAGCTACTCCGGAGGCTGAGGCAGGAGAATGGCGTAAACCCGGGAGGCGAAGCTTGCAGTGAGCTGAGATCCGGCCACTGCACTCCAGCCTGGGTGACAGAGCCAGACTCAGTCTCAAAAAAAAAAAAAAAAAAAAAAAAATGTTTAAATCTTGATATAATGAAATGTTCTTGGCCTTGCTAAACCAGGTCATTGCAGTGTTCTTATACTATATTGCCCTGCAGAGAGGACAGAATTAACTGACAGTAGTGGTATCATTAACCAACATTAAAGTACGTTTCATGCAGGTCAGTTGATGTTGCCAGACTGAATCACTGTGATTATACGAAGAAAAGATCACCTTTACCATATATAAAGCATTTTGCTTTTGTAATGTTCAAAGAGGAACACTCTAGATATTGAAGAAAGATGTAATTTAAAAGTACCCCAGTGCTTCAAGAGAGAAAAAACATCAATTCATTTCTCCTAAAATCTGTCCTTTCACTCATTTTTATTTCCCACATAGAAAGGTGCCCAAGTGTGACAATATGTCCCTTATCAATGTGACCTAATTTCTATTTTTCAGGCCTTTAATGTGATGCTATTTTGTTTTTGATTTACTCAATTTTAGCTACATTTTCTTAAGTTGTTTTGCTAGTTTTGTTTGCTTTTCTAAGCTTTATGTTTGGTAAGCCCTGCTGAAATTCTTGTTTCCTCTAAGATCGACTTTCTAGAATCTACGGTAAACAGTGGGAAAATATAGCTTGCCTGAATTAAATCCAGGGGAAATTTCAAAACCTCGTTTTATCAGCGGAGACAATGCTCCTTTCTCTAAGGCTTTTTGGTGAGAACATGATCACACTGGGATTTGAGTGGTGTTAGATGGAAGTCTCTGTGGGAACTTTTGTTTCAGAAATCTGGGGAAGAAGAATGAACACTGGTCAGATCAATCAGATGAGAACAGATACTGGGTCATCTATGGCAGAAAAGGGTCCTGGCAGGTAAGGTCGGAGTCTGGGATTTCATGCATTAGGACTCTAGGCTAGAAAAACAGGGTCTGGCTCCTGGCATACATGCTTGTGTTCAAAATGTATTCATTCATTCAACAAATATCCATGAGGTATCTTCTTTGCACCAGGTTTTTCCTAGGGTGTTTGGGTAGAATTGTAAATAGAATATAGCTCTTTGAAGCACTGACAGCTTGGGTATAGGACATGAGTAAGTAGAGATCTAGTCCTGGCTTTATCTTTATAATATATAGTAAGACCAACAAGAGATTTGGAATCTTAAGGACAGTTTTATACTTTTTGCTACACAATATTGAGTTGCTAGGATATGTAGCTACAATTCATTCATCTTCTCTTCTGTAGAATTTCCATCTCATGGTTCTTTCACACTCGATCCAGTCTCCTTTGAGTAGATCTGAACTGCTTGCAGGCTTGGGCTATTATACATTATGTTGAAAAGAACCTTCTTGTCCATATTTCCTAGTACACAGGTTCATAGATATTCCAGTACTGGGTTCATTCCACCCAGTAGTGGAATGAAATTAGTAACCAATAAGATAAATATGTCTATGACTTTAACAGATAATGCAAAATTGTTCAAGAGCAGTGAACGAGAGTTTCCATTTTCCCATATTCTATCTAGTACTTGGCATTCTCACTTTTACATGTAGTTAGTCTGGTAAATATGAAGTGGTTATCTCAATATGTTTAATGTTAAAATCACACATATCCTATTGTGAATTTGGGCCCTAATCTATGGGCCCTAAATCTAAGGCTTGTGGCTATAGATTCTTAATTAATAGTTGTCTCCCCTGGACCTAGAGTCAAGGCCCACTTTGTTTGCTTAGTTTACTTACTTTGTTTGCTTGTTTTCTGGTTTACTTTTTCATTTAGTCCCTAGACTGACTTTTCACCCTATGAGTTCTAATGTCTTTTTTCCCCAGAGCAAAAATAGGGAGCAACAGATATCCCAGATGAGCTACCAGTGCCATGTGCCAGTCAGGGTTCAATCAGATAAGAACAACCAGTAGGAAATATATATTAAGAAATTCATTGTAAGAAATTGGCTCATGCAATAGTGGGGGCTGACTCGGCAAGTCCCAAATTCATGGGCAGGCCAGCCAAAAGGTCAGGCTAGAACTCTCGGGCACAGGCTGAAACCGCTGTGCCCAAAAAACACAACATTTCTTCTTCTGGAAAATCTCGGCTCTGCTCTAGACCCAGTTCTTCTTTTTGACTGATTAAATCAGGCCTGCTACATTATGAGGAGTCATTTTCCTTGCTAACAGCCAACTGATTATAGGCTTTAATCACATCTACAAAATGCCTTCCTAGCAACACCCAGATTAGTGTTTGATTGAATAACGGGGACTGCAGCCTAACCACATTGACACGTAAAGATCATCATGCTGCATCTTTTATTTTTTCGTCTGAATTGTTTTGCTTAATTTTTTTTTCTACTTTTGGCCTCTGAGGATTTCTTCTTTCTTTCATGTTTTACTATTGTGAGGGGCTTAGTACTGGAGCATGTTGAAGAATATCTGGTCTATTGCAAGAAATCAAAGCCTCAAGTGAACTTCTTATCTAAGACATTCGGAAATTGTGAGTTGCTTTTGAAAATTACATGCTCAAATATAAATAAATGTCAATGGTACAATACCATTAACACTAGCTCCTTGGAATTTATTAGCTTGTGAGAGCACCAATCTGATAAATCAGAACAAAGTTATAAACTTGGGGGATGTTTATAATTTTGTTCTGATTTCATGGAAATCCAGTGAGTTGAAGATTCTAAGTGACCACCATACTCCACATTGGATTTAACATGTACTCAATAGATGGTACTATTTGTTTTCCTTGGCTAACACAAACATTTCTTGACACAACCTGCCTGAGTCTTGTCTTGAATTTCTTGATTACTTGATTGCCTTGTGAATAGAGGTGGTTCCACAGTAGTTTGTGCTTTGCTTTGCTATGAGGTAGTGAACATTTTAATTGTTGCTCTACGTTTGTTTTTTATTGTTTCTTCTATTTTTGGAGGGGTGGCATGTGTATATATATTATTATTATCTGCTATAAGGACTGGTGGAAGGATTGATAAAGCGCTTCAAGTTTTTACTAACGAGAGGGATGAAAAGACTGTTGGTGAAAATTTGGGGAAATGCTTAATGCATGAACATATAGGGAGATAAAATAATAACCTTATTAGTCTTGTTTGCTTGATAAAATTCGAGACCAAGACTTTAGTTACTCAGAGTGCCAGAGGCCTCAGCATAGTTTCTCTGTAGCTCTGAGATACTCAGTTTGGTTTTTTTTTAAGCCTTTTTTCATTAACCAGCCTTCATGCAGATAATCTTCTTCTTTGCATTTCCTCAGCACTGGATATTCTTTTCGTATGTTCCTTCATCCCTTCAGGTGCCTGGGTTTCCATGCCCCGATAAGGAAACGGCTCTCCTGGAAACACAACATCTGCTTGTCTTATCTCCTCCAGGATGCTCCGTGCTGAGCCGGTGCTGTCACAGTGGCGGAGGCTGCACTGAAGTGCGGAACTGAACTCAGAACAGCCAAGAGCACTGTGGGAGGCATTCTGGGGTGGGAGGGGGCCTTTGGATCAATATGAGCAAAGGATCAGTTTCACCTGACAGATGGTTCTTTTGTAGGACAGAATGTCCTAATGCTAAAGAAATGTTACTTGATGTGTTCATTATCTAAGCTCTCTGGCATTTCCCACAACTCTGTAGGGCAATGAATAAGTAGCTTCGAGCTTGGCCCTTCATCATTCCTGTGCTGCCATCTGCCTTGGGTGGAGGCAGGAGGAGGCTTGTTCTGTTCTGACCCACCTTCTGGCTTCATCCTGCAAAGGCCTGAGAGGGCCTCTGAGCTTTCTACCCCTCACCCGTAGAGTCATCAGAAGTTCTGATGAAAAAGTGAGATGCACTCTAAAGGAAACCAACAAGGAGCCGGGTACAGCAGCTCATGCCTGCAACGCCAGTGCTATGGGAGGCCTATGTGGGAGGATTGACTGACCCCAGGAGTTCAAGACCAGCCTGGGCTACATAGCAAGACATCATCTTTACGAAAAATAAATTTTTTTTTAATTGGCCAGAAGTGGTGGTGCACACCTGTAGTCCCAGCTGCCCAGAAGGCTGAGGCAGAAGGATTGCTTGAGCCAGGAGATTGAGGCTGCAGTGAGCTATAATCATGCTGCTGCACTCCAGCCTGGATGACAGTGAAACCCTGTCTTTCATTTTTTAAAAAAATGAAACAAAACCCAAAACAAATTACCAAATTTCTAGCTTCAAAGCTCTGTGTGGCAAGTAAACCCCTGGTGAGGTTGGCCTTCTTTAATCCATGTCCTCAGCCAACTCACATTATTACCAAGTCCTGTCATTTCTGCCTCCCTAAATAGTTTTCTAAATTGTCTGGCTTTCCCTAGTGTCATTACTGTGCCCCAGCATCTGTCACCTCTCACTTGGATGATTGCAGCAGCTTCCTCACTAGTATACTTACCCTTGATGTCTCCCATTAGAAGTCAGAGAAATATTTCCAAAACACAAATCAGATCATATCTTTCCCATGACTAAAGCCTGTCAGTGAACCCATTACCCTCAGGATAAAGACCCGGCTCTTTTAGTACCTTTTGGGAGCGCATTCTCTTGTCACTCCAAATATAGCCTGGTGCCATCCTGACCTCATTTGTATTATTTAAAGAAGCTTTGCTTTTCATCACCGCTATCCCTTGCCCTTAGATTTCTTCTCCCTGAAACTTATTCTCTGCAAATGCTTTTCTGAGTGACTTCTACTTATTCTGTAGGACCCGCGCATGGCTTCCATTAGAACACTACCTATTTCATACCCTACCACAGGCTCTATCATATGAGTATCTGCCTGTGTCTTTCCCTAGACAAGAAGCTCAGTGGGGACAGGAGTCATGTCTGCTTATGCCCAGGGGTGTTCCCAAGATTTGTCAGAGTTCCTGGACACAGCAGGAACTTAAATATGTGCAACTAAAGTATTGAACTGACTGTCTGTGATGCATTTTATAGCTTATTAGATACTTCTATTTTACCTATATGGAGCCAGTTTAAACCCTGAGGATAGCCACTCTTTCCTGGAGGAATTTAGTGTGTGCTCTGAATGGCCTGCAAACCAGCAGTGGCTGCAACTTACCTCACTCCTGAAGAGGAATGTGTACCAGAGACAAAGATGTGGCAAAGGGCTTGTGGCCTGATGGTGTAGTTAAAAATAAAAGGACTCCTTAAAATCTTTATTTTGGAGAAAAGCAGATTGTGTATATATTTATGTATGGATAGAAGGAAAGAAGGGTGGGTGGATGGTTGGATGGATGGTTGGATGGATGAATAGATGGATGGGTAGACGCAGATGGAAAAGAAAGAAAGTTATTTCATTTACTTAATGAGCTCCCACACTCACACTGTGCCAGACACCAGGTACTTAGGATACAAGGGTGAACAAAATATTGAAGCAGGCAGGAATGTAGAGATGGAGACCTAAGAGAGCTCTTGGGTAGAGAGGAGCAGGTGTGTTCTCTAGGCAGATACAAAAGAGGCAGGAGCCTTGGAGGATGATACCGAAGATGAGGCCCTGAGGCCCAGCCAGTTGGCCACAGCAATCTTAGCAAACTGGGTGCTTGTCCCTGAGCCTAGAGCATGCATACTTTTTAGTTTCCTGTAGGCAGTGGGAGGACAAATTCTCATCCAGTTCGCTAAGTAGATTTCTGGCATTCTTCCAGTCTCATTTCGAATAGTGCCGCCTTTCCCAACCCTAGACTGCCTCCGAGGCCTGCTAGCCCCCACCGTTTCTTGAGCTTAATCTGCATTCTGATGTGGCCCCTTGTTATCATCTACCTCATCTCCCACCGCTCTCCTTTTCCTTGTCTGCCTCCTCAGTGTTCCCTGAAGTGGGCTCACTGCAAGGCCTTTGCCCTGGCTGTTCTCTCTGCCTGGAACACTCCTCTCCCAAATTTCTTTATGGCTCACCCTTTCGTGTTAATCAGCTCAAAATACCCAGAGAAGCCTTCCCTGACCACTGTTTGAGATGGCTTCCCTCCATCACTTTGCAAGCCCTTTATCCTACTTTATTTTTTCACAGCACTTGTCATCACCCGACGTTATTTTAGCTGCTTATTTGTTTATTGGTTTATTATCTGTCTTCCATGAACCAGAAATATGCTCCATCCAGGCAAATACTTTCTCGCTTTTGTTCTCTGCAGTATCCTTCAGTTGCCTAAGATAGAGTTGGCCATAGTCGTGAGCATCTGGTAAATGCTGAATGAATGAATGAATGAATGAATGAATGAGTAAATACATGAGTGAATTATAGCTTCATTAGTGATTATCCTATTGAACTTGGATCTTATTTCCACCAGTAGACACATCTTTGTATTTTAAGTATCAAGCCTAGTATCTGATGCATACTAATTATTTAACAAATGTCTGTTAATTAATTGCATGAGCAAATGATGTGTGTTTGCAGTGTGGCACTGCGGGTGTGCGTAGATATCAGTCTTACCTGGGGCAAGGGTCTTAGCATTCCAGAAGCACTGGGAACCACTGAGACAAGGCAAATGTGTTCTTTGGCAGCAACTAATGTTAACTATGAATGTGTCCCACAGCTTGATTAATGCCAATGTTTGGGAAAACAAGCATTCCCACCCCCACAGTGTCCCATTTCTGTGCAGCAGCTGGAAGTCTCATACATCACCACATTTTTTTTTTTAATGTGGTGATATCCTTTAATGGGGAAAGAAGTTTACTTGTTAGATTTGACATCAGATGTTTGAGGAAATTATCAATGTACTTTATGCTCTAATCCTCCCCTTCAAAGGCAGATTAATGAATCCCCTAGGGCACTTTTTGGGCCAGTAAGCCAAAAATGAGAAAGTTCAAGACCTTTAATTACATTGCTTTGTGTGTCATTGATTGACCTCCTTTTTTTTCAAGAAATTTTAATTTGTCAGGTACTAAGGGACACAGCTCTGAACCTGTCAGATTAGGCCCTGCCCTCAGAGACTTACAGTCTAGTAGAAAAATAACTTAAACAAAAAATCACAAAATCATATGCATGAACATGGTGACAAATGCTATAAGAGTATCTAGCAGAGGAATTAATGTAATTAGGAGGGTTAGAAATGTTTCCTCAAAATAAGCCACAAAAGTGGTTTTGGTGTAATCCCAGCACTTTGGGAGGCTGAGGCGGGCAGATCATGAGGTCAAGAGATTGAGACCATCCTGGCCAACATGGTGAAACACCCCGTCTCTACTAAAAATACAAAAATTAGCTGGGTGTGGTGGCACATGCCTGTAATACCAGCTACTTGGGAGGTTGAGGCAGGAGAAACACTTGAACCTGGGAGGCCGAGGTTACTGTGAGCCGAGATGGTGTCACTGCACTCCAGCCTGGTGACAGAGTGAGACTCCGTCTCCAAAAAACAAGTGGGTTTGGATTCTTAGGGAGCCATTTTCCAAGATTGCTTCTACTGATATTCAGCACTTGAGAAGTGGTGTCTGTTAGGAGCTAAATGGTGTCCTCCCCAAAATCCATATGTTGAAATCTTAACCCCCAGGACCTCAGAATGTGACTGTATTTGGAGATAGGGTCTTAAAGACTTAATTAAATTAAAATAAGGTCATTATAGTGGGCTTTGACTTTTCCCTCATAAGAAGAAGAAATTTGGACACAAGCATGTCCAGAGGAAAGACCCCATGAGGACACAGAGAGAAAGCCTCATCTGCAAGCCGAGGAGAGAGGCCTCAGGAGAAACCCAACCTTCAGATACCTCATCTAGGCCTTCCACCCTTCAGAACTGTGGGAAAATCTGTTCCTGTGGTTTAGGCCGCCAGTCTGCGGCACTCTGTCATGGCAGCCCTGGCAGATGAACACAGCATCCACTGGCCATCCTGCCAGCACAGAGCTCCTTTACTTCTGCCAACCCAGGAGCGCTAAGCTACACTGTGTGTGCAGCAGGAAACTACACATACACCCATCAGTGAAGTTTTGTCAGGGCTGGCTGCATGGGACGGTGGCTAGAGGGGCCACACAAGGCCTTACACTAGAAAGAGTTCCATGCTTGGGGTGTAGTGCTTTGAGGTAGCGTCTTGAAGTTTTTAGTGTTTTTAATATTTGAATGTGCGCTTTGTAGGTGAAGTCTGAGGAGACAGTGGAGCATGGGCTGCAGCCTGGGACATGGCTTCACTCACGGCCCACCTCCTGCCTTCTGGAGTTGGGTTCTCTGTTACTTTCTCCCTGGCCCCTTGGTTCCCTAGCCCCACCTGGCCTCTCCCTTTCTGCTCCAATCCCACTACCACTGGGACCCCCTGTCTTGGGCAGTGACCAGGTCACATGGAAGCAGGGAGGCCTATGCTTCATTATCCCTCTATGCCCCTGGAAGGAGCCTGGGTGCAAACATGGGGAGGGTCAGGATTGGGTGTGTGCCCCACAGTGTCTTAGAGTGGGACATGGCAGTCATCCTCCCCATCCCAAGATTGCATTTGGCAGATGACTTAGGGGACCTCTCACCCCCACAGCCCCATCATCCAGGTACCACACACATCCCTGTGCAGAGCTTTCAATCCCTTGGGAGCCGCCCATCTGTGGTGGACTGGCGTGGTGGGCCCCTCGGCGAGGGGAAGACTGACCTCCCTGCCCCAGGCCAGAGCCCTACATTTTGATTTTGCACTGTGTTCTACAAGTTATGTAGCTGTGCCCGGGATTAGGGTTGCTTTACTTGCAAAAAATGGAGGTGAATCTGACACACATTAATGATATACCTGAGATTGCTGTATTATTTGCCATAGATGAAAAGCAATGATTATTTATTATTCTTTTTAGTCTTGCTTATTTACAGTCAAATGAGTTTTACATATTTCTCTCTTCTTCACGTTAGAGTTGAGAGATAAATGAACTGGAAACTGGGAGAATTATGTTCTGGTACCACCTCTGTCATTCTCTGACTTGGGCAAGTTACATAAATCCCACCCTTATTTTTCCTCATCAGTTACATGAAGGGGTTGGAATTCTCTTAACTTTTGTAAGTTATGAGTCTTTCTGGTTCGATTCTGCAATATCTAGAAACAAAGCAATCTCGGCATTCTTTATTCACACTAATGTGGTTTAAAGCCCATCAAGTGGGCTTGTACACACTGGCATCTCACATCTAAAAGGGAAGATCTTGACCCATCTTTCTGGTAACCCCGACATCTGTCTCTCAGGTGCTTTCTCCTACCAGGCCTTCTGCCTTCTTTCCACCCTTGCCCCATCCCTAACAGCCATAAACGTAGAAGCACAGGCCCACTGCTCCTGGCACTCTGCCTCTGACCCAGAAGGGACAGCCAGGACCAAAAGAGGCGGCAGAACTTCAGGGTTATGGGTGAGTGGATGTGTCTAGCTCATCATCACACATCAGAACATTGAAGGGAGGAAGTGGCAGTCCTAGAAACTGAGTCTGGATGCAAGATCCCTAATATCTGTCAGGGAGAGAGGTGAGAATATGACAGATTTGAGTGCCTACTTATCCAGGGCATGGCTCCTTATCCTGGCATCAGATGTGTAAGACCACACACGTACGCACACATGCACGCACATACACATATACACGATTTCTTCTGAAATGTGGTATTTGGTTAAAAAGACTCCACATGCATTTGAGTAGTGTCAAATACAACAGAGCTGTTATTCTAAGTTCAGGACCTAGCGTTTCAGCTAAACTCAGCCCAGTGGGGGTGTGTGTGTAGTGTGTGTGTGTGTGTGTGTGTGTGTATGGAGAAGGTGTATGTGTTTGCCTATATGTGTGTGTGTTTATGTGTGTGTGAAAGAGTGTGTGTTGATGTGTGGGGTGTACGTGTGTGTTTAAACATTCGTCATGCCACACACTGTCAGCTCCAGGAGGTAAAGATGGCTTGCTCAACTGTGATGACTCAGGGATTTATGGAAGTTCTATCTGTTCTCTTTAAAGGCAACATGTTGAAAGCCTGAGGTATTCTCTCAGTCAACAGAGGAGCTCTTTGTTTAACCTAACTAGCAAGGGAGTCCCAACACCTCCGAACAAAAGGCTTTCCCTTGCTGGAGAAGTTGTGCTAAGAATAGAGCCAATGTCAGCCCCACCAGCAGCTGACCAGCACACTGGCCACATGTCTTAGAGAATTACTGCTGCTAAATTGACACCAGAAAGGGCAGAAGGCTCGTGAAACGTCTTCTCCCCACTCCATCCTCTCAAAGACATTGCACGGGGAACCAGCCTTTGTGCCAGCTCCTCCAGAACACTGGCCTTGGCTCTTCAGTTCCTTTCCAATAGGATCAGCAGTGCTGATGGCTTGAGGACTGGCTCTGTCCTTCCTGAGCCAGGGCAGTGCCATGATGCAGAAACTGACCAACTTAGTAGGTTTCCCATGGCACTGATGTTGATGTGCAGAAGACAGGCATTACAAATGCAGGTCTGGTGGAAAGATCAATTTTTGATACAATATCTGCAACTGGGAACCATTCCTAACCAAAGGACAGGGCAGGTGACCCGTGACATGAGAGGTGAAAGCTGAAAGCCTTTTCTAATTAGCTCTTTGTGGGACTTTAGAACTCTTTTGGTCTCATTTCCCCTGGAATATACTAAAAATACAAAAATGAGCCAGGCATGGTGGTACACACATGTGTTCCCAGCTACTTGGGAGGCTGAGGCAGGAGAATCACTTGAACCCAGGAGGTGGAGGTTGCTGTGAGCCGAGATTGCACTGTTGCACCCCAGCCTGGGTGACAAGAGTGAGACTCTGTGTCAAAAAAAAAAAACAGAGGGGCGGAGCAAGATGGCCGAATAGGAACAGCTCCAGTCTCCAACTCCCAGCGCCAGCGACACAGAAGACCGGTGATTTCTGCATTTTCAACTGAGGTACTGGGTTCATCTCACTGGGGAGTGCCGGACGATCGGTGCTGGTCAGCTGCTGCCGCCCGACCAGCGAGAGCTGAAGCAGGGCGAGGCATCGCCTCACCTGGGAAGCGCAAGGGGGAAGGGAATCCCTTTTCCTAGCCACGGGAACTGAGACACACAACACCTGGAAAACCGGGTAACTCCCACCCCAATATTGCGCTTTAAGCAAACAGGGACACCAGGAGATCATATCCCACACCTGGCCGGGAGGGTCCCACGCCCACGGAGCCTCCCTCATTGCTAGCACAGCAGTCTGTGATCTACCGGCAAGGCAGCAGCCAGGCTGGGGGAGGGGCGCCCGCCATTGCTGAGGCTTAAGTAGGTAAACAAAGCTGCTGGGAAGCTTCAACTGGGTGGAGCTCACAGCAGCTCAAGGAAACCTGCCTGTCTCTGTAGACTCCACCTCTGGGGACAGGGCACAGCTACACAACAACAACAACAACAACAACAAAGCAGCAGAAACCTCTGCAGACGCAAACGACTCTGTCTGACAGCTTTGAAGAGAGCAGTGGATCTCCCAACACTGAGGCTGAGATCTGAGAACGGACAGACTGCCTGCTCAAGTGGGTCCCTGACCCCTGAGTAGCCTAACTGGGAGACATCCCCCACTAGGGGCAGTCTGACACCCCACACCTCACAGGGTGGAGTACACCCCTGAGAGGAAGCTTCCAAAGCAAGAATCAGACAGGTACACTCGCTGTTCAGAAATATTCTATCTTCTGCAGCCTCTGCTGCTGATACCCAGGCAAACAGGGTCTGGAGTGGACCTCAAGCAATCTCCAACAGACCTACAGCTGAGGGTCCTGACTGTTAGAAGGAAAACTATCAAACAGGAAGGACACCTACACCAAAACCCCATCAGTACATCACCATCATCAAAGACCAGAGGCAGATAAAACCACAAAGATGGGGAAAAAGCAGGGCAGAAAAGCTGGAAATTCAAAAAATAAGAGCGCATCTCCCCCGGCAAAGGAGCGCAGCTCATCGCCAGCATCGGATCAAAGCTGGACGGAGAATGACTTTGACGAGATGAGAGAAGAAGGCTTCAGTCCATCAAATTTCTCAGAGCTAAAGGAGGAATTACGTACCCAGCGCAAAGAAACTAAAAATCTTGAAAAAAAAGTTGAAGAATTGACGGCTAGACTAATTAATGCAGAGAAGGTCATAAACGAAATGAAAGAGATGAAAACCATGACACGAGAAATACATGACAAATGCACAAGCTTCAGTAACCGACTCGATCAACTGGAAGAAAGAGTATCAGCGATTGAGGATCAAATGAATGAAATGAAGCGAGAAGAGAAACCAAAAGAAAAAAGAAGAAAAAGAAATGAACAAAGCCTGCAAGAAGTATGGGATTATGTAAAAAGACCAAATTTACGTCTGATTGGGGTGCCTGAAAGTGAGGGGGAAAATGGAACCAAGTTGGAAAACACTCTTCAGGATATCATCCAGGAGAACTTCCCCAACCTAGTAGGGCAGGCCAACATTCAAATCCAGGAAATACAGAGAACGCCACAAAGATACTCCTCGAGAAGAGCAACTCCAAGACACATAATTGCCAGATTCACCAAAGTTGAAATGAAGGAAAAAATCTTAAGGGCAGCCAGAGAGAAGGGTCGGGTTACCCACAAAGGGAAGCCCATCAGACTCACAGCAGATCTCTCGGCAGAAACTCTCCAAGCCAGAAGAGAGTGGGGGCCAATATTCAACATTCTTAAAGAAAAGAATTTTAAACCCAGAATTTCATATCCAGCCAAACTAAGTTTCATAAGTGAAGGAGAAATAAAATCCTTTACAGATAAGCAAATGCTTAGAGATTTTGTCACCACTAGGCCTGCCTTACAAGAGACCCTGAAGGAAGCACTCAACATGGAAAGGAACAACCGGTACCAGCCATTGCAAAAACATGCCAAAATGTAAAGACCATCGAGGCTAGGAAGAAACTGCATCAACTAACAAGCAAAATAACCAGTTAATATCATAATGGCAGGATCAAGTTCACACATAACAATCTTAACCTTAAATGTAAATGGACTAAATGCTCCAATTAAAAGACACAGACTGGCAAACTGGATAAAGAGTCAAGACCCATCAGTCTGCTGTATTCAGGAGACCCATCTCACACGCAGAGACATACATAGGCTCAAAATAAAGGGATGGAGGAAGATTTACCAAGCAAATGGAGAACAAAAAAAAGCAGGGGTTGCAATCCTAGTCTCTGATAAAACAGACTTTAAACCATCAAAGATCAAAAGAGACAAAGAAGGCCATTACATAATGGTAAAGGGATCAATTCAACAGGAAGAGCTAACTATCCTAAATATATATGCACCCAATACAGGAGCACCCAGATTCATAAAGCAAGTCCTTAGAGACTTACAAATAGACTTAGACTCCCATACAATAATAATGGGAGACTTCAACACTCCACTGTCAACATTAGACAGATCAACAAGACAGAAAGTTAACAAGGATATCCAGGAATTGAACTCATCTCTGCAGCAAGCAGACCTAATAGACATCTATAGAACTCTCCACCCCAAATCAACAGAATATACATTCTTCTCAGCTCCACATCGTACTTACTCCAAAATTGACCATATAATTGGAAGTAAAGCACTCCTCAGCAAATGTACAAGAACAGAAATTATAACAAACTGTCTCTCAGACCACAGTGCAATCAAACTAGAACTCAGGACTAAGAAACTCAATCAAAACCGCTCAACTACATGGAAACTGAACAACCTGCTCCTGAATGACTACTGGGTACATCACGAAATGAAGGCAGAAATAAAGATGTTCTTTGAAACCAATGAGAACAAAGATACAACATACCAGAATCTCTGGGACACATTTAAAGCAGTGTGTAGAGGGAAATTTATAGCACTAAATGCCCACAAGAGAAAGCAGGAAAGATCAAAAATTGACACTCTAACATCGCAATTAAAAGAACTAGAGAAGCAAGAGCAAACACATTCCAAAGCTAGCAGAAGGCAAGAGATAACTAAGATCAGAGCAGAACTGAAGGAGATAGAGACACAAAAAACCCTCCAAAAAATCAATGAATCCAGGAGTTGGTTTTTTGAAAAGATCAACAAAATTGACAGACCGCTAGCAAGACTAATAAAGAAGAAAAGAGAGAAGAATCAAATAGACGCAATAAAAAATGATAAAGGGGATATCACCACCGACCCCACAGAAATACAAACTACCATCAGAGAATACTATAAACACCTCTACGCAAATAAACTGGAAAACCTAGAAGAAATGGATAATTTCCTGGACACTTACACTCTTCCAAGACTAAACCAGGAAGAAGTTGAATCCCTGAATAGACCAATAGTAGGCTCTGAAATTGAGGCAATAATTAATAGCCTACCAACCAAAAAAAGTCCAGGACCAGATGGATTCACAGCTGAATTCTACCAGAGGTATAAGGAGGAGTTGGTACCATTCCTTCTGAAACTATTCCAATCAATAGAAAAAGAGGGAATCCTCCCTAACTCATTTTATGAGGCCAACATCATCCTGATACCAAAGCCTGGCAGAGATACAACAAAAAAAGAGAATTTTAGACCAATATCCCTGATGAACATCGATGCAAAAATCCTCAATAAAATACTGGCAAACCGGATTCAACAACACATCAAAAAGCTTACCCACCATGATCAAGTGGGCTTCATCCCTGGGATGCAAGGCTGGTTCAACATTCGCAAATCAATAAACATAATCCAGCATATAAACAGAACCAAAGACAAGAACCACATGATTATCTCAATAGATGCAGAAAAGGCTTTTGACAAAATTCAACAGCCCTTCATGCTAAAAACGCTCAATAAATTCGGTATTGATGGAACGTACCTCAAAATAATAAGAGCTATTTATGACAAACCCACAGCCAATATCATACTGAATGGGCAAAAACTGGAAAAATTCCCTTTGAAAACTGGCACAAGACAGGGATGCCCTCTCTCACCACTCCTATTCAACATAGTGTTGGAAGTTCTGGCTAGGGCAATTAGGCAAGAGAAAGAAATCAGGGGTATTCAGTTAGGAAAAGAAGAAGTCAAATTGTCCCTGTTTGCAGATGACATGATTGTATATTTAGAAAACCCCATTGTCTCAGCCCAAAATCTCCTTAAGCTGATAAGCAACTTCAGCAAAGTCTCAGGATACAAAATTAATGTGCAAAAATCACAAGCATTCTTATACACCAGTAACAGACAAACAGAGAGCCAAATCATGAATGAACTTCCATTCACAATTGCTTCAAAGAGAATCAAATACCTAGGAATCCAACTTACAAGGGATGTAAAGGACCTCTTCAAGGAGAACTACAAACCACTGCTCAGTGAAATAAAAGAGGACACAAACAAATGGAAGAACATACCATGCTCATGGATAGGAAGAATCAATATCGTGAAAATGGCCATACTGCCCAAGGTAATTTATAGATTCAATGCCATCCCCATCAAGCTACCAATGAGTTTCTTCACAGAATTGGAAAAAACTGCTTTAAAGTTCATATGGAACCAAAAAAGAGCCCGCATCTCCAAGACAATCCTAAGTCAAAAGAACAAAGCTGGAGGCATCACGCTACCTGACTTCAAACTATACTACAAGGCTACAGTAACCAAAACAGCATGGTACTGGTACCAAAACAGAGATATAGACCAATGGAACAGAACAGAGTCCTCAGAAATAATACCACACATCTACAGCCATCTGATCTTCGACAAACCTGAGAAAAACAAGAAATGGGGAAAGGATTCCCTATTTAATAAATGGTGCTGGGAAAATTGGCTAGCCATAAGTAGAAAGCTGAAACTGGATCCTTTCCTTACTCCTTATACAAAAATTAATTAAAGATGGATTAGAGACTTAAATGTTAGACCTAATACCATAAAAATCCTAGAGGAAAACCTAGGTAGTACCATTCAGGACATAGGCATGGGCAAAGACTTCATGTCTAAAACACCAAAAGCAACGGCAGCAAAAGCTAAAATTGACAAATGGGATCTCATTAAACTAAAGAGCTTCTGCACAGCAAAAGAAACTACCATCAGAGTGAACAGGCAACCTACAGAATGGGAGAAAATTTTTGCAATCTACTCATCTGACAAAGGGCTCATATCCAGAACCTACAAAGAACTCAAACAAATTTACAAGAAAAAAACAACCCCATCAAAAAGTGGGCAAAGGATATGAACAGACATTTCTCAAAAGAAGACATTCATACAGCCAACAGACATATGAAAAAATGCTCATCATCACTGGCCATCAGAGAAATGCAAATCAAAACCACAATGAGATACCATCTCACACCAGTTAGAATGGCGATCATTAAAAAGTCAGGAAACAACAGGTGCTGGAGAGGATGTGGAGAAATAGGAACACTTTTACACTGTTGGTGGGATTGTAAACTAGTTCAACCATTATGGAAAACAGTATGGCGATTCCTCAAGGATCTAGAACTAGATGTACCATATGACCCAGCCATCCCATTACTGGGGATATACCCAAAGGATTATAAATTATGCTGCTATAAAGACACATGCACACGTATGTTTATTGCAGCACTATTCACAATAGCAAAGACTTGGAATCAACCCAAATGTCCATCAGTGACAGATTGGATTAAGAAAATGTGGCACATATACACCATGGAATACTATGCAGCCATAAAAAAGGATGAGTTTGCGTCCTTTGTAGGGACATGGATGCAGCTGGAAACCATCATTCTTAGCAAACTATCACAAGAACAGAAAACCAAACACCGCATGTTCTCACTCATAGGTGGGAACTGAACAACGAGATCACTTGGACTCAGGAAGGGGAACATCACACACCGGGGCCTATCATGGGGAGGGGGGAGGGGGGAGGGATTGCATTGGGAGTTATACCTGATGTAAATGACGAGTTGATGGGTGCAGCAGACCAACATGGCACAAGTATACATATGTAACAAACCTGCATGTTATGCACATGTACCCTACAACTTAAAGTATAATAATAATAAATAAATTTAAAAAAAAAAAAAAAACAAAAAAAACAAAAAAAACCCAGCCAAAAAAAAAAAAAAAAAGAAACTACAGTAGTTTGGATGCCTTTATTATCATCATTACCATTTTAAAAGCTCTAAGAATCCTTTATTCTCAAAGAAAACAACACTAAATGTTGTTTAGTGTTTAACACTTTTTAAAGGAGGCATCAAAGACACTTAATTTACATACCTTCATCTCTTGAGAACAGTTCCAGCCTAAAGCAGCTATTAGCATTGGAAAAGTTCACCTGATTGGCGAGATTCTGTACTTTATGCCTGAGTAACCAAAAAAA
The DNA here is from genome assembly GCF_008728515.1 of Papio anubis. Taxonomy (NCBI): domain Eukaryota; kingdom Metazoa; phylum Chordata; class Mammalia; order Primates; family Cercopithecidae; genus Papio; species Papio anubis. The sequence goes on along the minus strand of NC_044980.1, from coordinate 32,970,640 downwards.
AAAAAAAAGTCAAAGGGCAGTGCCAACAGCCACAGAGCAGTAGTTTATCCACTCCTGCTCCTGGTTCGGAGAATGGCACTTATCAGGGACTGGTGAGAGGGCAGCGTTATGGCCTTCTAAGATGGGGAGGCCATTATCAAAGCCTCCAGGTAGCCCCATCCCACACACTTTCTACTAGCGCCCATATTGGGATGAATCCTCTGGCATCTTTCTTAAAACTTCAAGAGACCTCTTTAAGATTCTGTAGTTGGGTGAGCCTGTCTGTGCCCACGGTAGCCTGCGGTTAAGGTGAGGGCTTAACAGTGGTACCAGGAAGTTTGGATTCCGACGAGCTGGCTGTCCTTGGGCAAGTGACTACTTTCCTACTGCTATTACTTCTTGTTTCTATTTTCTCCTCTGTAAACTGTGGGTAATGAAAATGTTGCACAAAGGTAGGGTGGGTGAGTGACAGCTGCAGGCTCACAGTTCCTGAAAACTGCAATTCCAAATTCCAGAGCCCCCTGAAAACCAAAAGTCTTTCAGTGAATGTTCAGCAAACTCCCTTGGTGGCAAAACTGACTTGAATTAATACGAGGCAATTTATGATATTTTGTAAATCTCAGCTAGTGAGACTAGTTGCACATTTTGCTGCAGAAATATCCACGTGTTTGATTTCAGGGCACTACCCTGAAAATACCCAGGTATTTGGAAGCATAGAATATAGGAATTAAATGACTTTTTAAAAAAGTTGTGGTAAAATACATATAACACAAAATTTACTATCTTGACCACTTTTAAGGGTGCCATTCAATACTGATTGTATATTCACATTGTTGTGCAACCAATCTCCAGAATTCTTTTTACTTGTTAACCTGAAACTCTGTACCTATCAAACAGCTCCCCATTTCCCCCTTTCCCCAGCCCCTGGCAACCACTATTTCACTTTCCAAATTTCTTTTATAATTGCAAAAATTCCAAATTCTAAAACACATCTGGCCTGACAAGCATTTCAGATAAAGGACTAGGAACCTTAATTAGGGAAGGGAATGGCTAACATTTGATAGAGTCGCCGCCTGTCGAGATGATCCTGGAAGAAGTAGTTCTCCCAATCTTACAGGGGCCTGTCGACCACAGCACACTGCTTCCCAACATCGGTGCCCTTTTGTCAAAGATGGCAGAGTACCAAGAACAAGGGCCACTGGATTCTTACCAGAGCAAACAGAATGCAGGTACTTGCACGGGATGTTGGATACCTTCACCTTCTTTTCTGTTATTCCCTTGATCTCAGGTTTTCTCAGTAAGCAGAAGAGCACATGTGGGCAGCTGGTTCTGGCATCTACTTTTTATTTCCATTCCAGGGACCATGATGTAGGATGCTTTTACAGTGAAAAGACATGAAAACCTTTATGCAGACTGAACTCGTGGGGAAGATGCTGACAGTCTGTTTAGAACTTGCTGGAAGCCATTGAAGGCCAGATTTATCCGTTTTGCAGAACTCTCTAGGAATCTTCGGGAAAGCAGTAAGGCTAACCCTGCTGTTCCCCAGCAGATCGCAGTACGGAGACCGGTTCTGAATCATGTTCCCTATAACTGGAATAAGACAGGGAATTCCTGATGAGTTTCATAATGTGTGTGAGTGAAAGGACAACACAGACTTGTTATTGAAAAACCCGACAGTGGTCAGGCAGCATTATTGGAATGCCTTCTCCACACTGCCCATTCCGTAAACATCCTGGGGAAATGTTGAGGTTACTTTCTGCGTGAGGCTTGTGCTTTCTTTTCCTGTTTGTAAATACCAAGAATGAAAGGGGATGCCTTCAGAATTGGAAGCCCATGAACACAAAAATTCTGCAGAATGCAAAACCCTCTGAAGGACCACTCCTGATAAATATAAAATAACCTTAGTATCAGAACTTCTACTTTTGGGTTATGGAAAATATGCCAACAATTTTATGTTTTAAAAACAAACTACAGGCTGGGCGTGGTGGCTCATGCCTGTAATCCCAGCATTTTGGGAGGCCGAGGTGGGTGGATCAACTGAGGTCAGGAGTTCGAGACCAGCCTGGCCAACATGGTGAAACCCTGTCTCTACTAAAAATACAAAAATTAGCCAGGCATGGTGGTACAGACGTGTTCCCAGTTACTTGGGAGGCTGAGGCAGGAGAATCACTTGAACTCAGGCGGTGGAGGTTGCTGTGAGCCGAGATTGCACTGTTGCACCCCAGCCTGGGTGACAAGAGTGAGACTCTGTGTCAAAAAAAAAAAGCAAAAAAAACCCAGCCAAAAAAAAAAAAAAAAAAGGCTTCTTCTCCAAGAGAACACCAAATGGCGGATGACGCCGGTGCAGCGGGAGGGCCCGGAGGCCCTGGTGGCCCTGGGATGGGGAACCGCGGTGGCTTCCGCGGTGGTTTCGGCAGTGGCATCCAGGGCCGGGGTCACGGCCGTGGACGGGGCCGGGGCCGAGGCCGCGGAACTCGCGGAGGCAAGGCCGAGGATAAGGAGTGGATGCCCGTCACTAAGCTGGGCCGCTTGGTCAAGGACATGAAGATCAAGTCCCTGGAGGAGATCTACCTCTTCTCTTTGCCCATTAAGGAATCTGAGATCATTGACTTTTTCTTGGGGGCTTCTCTCAAAGACGAGGTTTTGAAGATTATGCAGGTGCAGAAGCAGACCCGTGCTGGCCAGCGCACCAGGTTCAAGGCGTTTGTTGCTACTGGGGACTACAATGGCCACGTCGGCCGGGGTGTTAAGTGCTCCAAGGAGGTGGCCACTGCCATCCGTGGGGCCATCATCCTGGCCAAACTCTCCATTGTCCCGGTGCGCAGAGGCTACTGGGGGAACAAGATCGGCAAGCCACACACCGTCCCTTGCAAGGTGACTGACCGCTGCGGCTCTGTGCTGGTGCGCCTCATCCCTGCACCCAGGGGCACTGGCATCGTCTCAGCGCCTGTGCCCAAGAAGCTGCTCATGATGGCTGGTATTGATGACTGCTACACCTCAGCCCGGGGCTGCACTGCCACCCTGGGCAACTTCGCCAAGGCCACCTTTGATGCCATCTGTAAGACCTACAGCTACCTGACCCCTGACCTCTGGAAGGAGACTGTATTTACCAAGTCTCCCTATCAGGAATTCACTGACCACCTTGTCAAGACCCACACCAGAGTCTCTGTGCAGCGGACCCAGGCTCCAGCTGTGGCTACGACATAGGGTTTTTATACAAGAAAAATAAAGTGAATTAAGCCTGTTACTAAAAAAAAAAAAAAAAAAAAAAAAGAAACTACAGTAGTTTGGATGCCTTTATTATCATCATTACCATTTTAAAAGCTCTAAGAATCCTTTATTCTCAAAGAAAACAACACTAAATGTTGTTTAGTGTTTAACACTTTTAATGTTATCTGGCCCCGGAAAAAATCAAACACATGATCAGCTTCCAACATCATCAATCAACATGGAACATTTCAGTTTCATAGTGACCAGGATGCTCCTGGGCACCAGAGGTTTGGAGCCAGCGACAGAAGAGGTTTCCTTTCCTTAGTGGCAGTTCTACCACTGTCCCGAGTATTTCATGGTCCGTGCTGGACATTCATTGAGCTTTCCAGCAGCTTGAAGCTAAGGTGTACTTCCCTGATTAGGCCATTAGGTAGCTGGGACCTCAGGAAAAACAAGAAAACAGTTGTGGTGTCAGGGGGCAGTTGGGATCAAGACCAGAAGTTGGTCTAGAGTCTAGATGAGGGGCCAGTTATCTACAGCCCATAAACCAAATTCAGCGTGCCCCCCGTTATTTACGGCCTGATAGCTGGAATGGATTTTACATTTTTAAGTGATTACATTTTAGATGGTTGTATAAGTACTCATATAATATCCTCGATTTTACTTTTCATCCTGCAAATCATACAAGATAGCAAAAACATTTACTATCTGGCCCTTTAATAATAACAAAAACTTGCTGATCCCTGGTCTAGACCATCGGTTCTCAAAGTGTGGTCCCTGGACCAGCAGCATCAGCATCACCCTGGAACTTATAAGAAATGCAAATCTACAGGACCCACCCTAACTTTATTGAATTGAAAACCCTAGGGTGGGGCACAGTATCTGCATTTTAACTTTTGAGAGCCATTTCTTTATTCCTTCAAAAAAGAAGAACTGGGCAAATTACTTAACCTCTCTGTGCTGGGTTTTCTTCATCAGTAAGGGTTGGGAGAATTTAACAGCTGAAACATGTAAAACATATTAAGGTAAATGCCCAATGTAAGTTATTGTTATCTCAAATGTGTTAGTGTTAAAAAGAGCATTTTATTAGGCCTCAGGTTAGTTAAATATCAAAAGACTGGGTGCGATGGCTCACGCCTGTAATCCCAGCACTTTGGGAGGCCGAGGCAGGTGGATCACGAGGTCAGGAGTTTGAGACCACCCTGGCTAACATAGTGAAACCCCCATCTGTACTAAAAATACAAAAAAAAAAAAAAAAAATTAGCCGGGCGTTGTGGAGGGAGCCTGTAGTCCCAGCTACTCGGGAGGCTGAGGCAAGAGAATGGCGTGAACCCAAGAGGCGGAACTTGCAGTGAGCCGAGATCACACTACTGCACTCTAGCCTGGGTGACAGAGCAAGACTCAGTCTCAAAAAAAAAAAAAAAAAAAAAAAGAAAGACCTTACCAGACACCTGAACTTCTAGCAAGAATCATTAAGGTACATGCAAGCTCTGTTGCAGCAAGGTATGCCCAGGTGGGAATCAGAAGTGCTGGTCTAGAAATTTGAGTGCCAAAGAGTTACAGACCCTGTCAGGGTGGCCCATAAGATCCTCCTTCATCCAGGCTCTGGCACGTTTCCCAAGCCCTGAGCAGACACCCCAGCTGATGTTTCTTCCAATGGAACACTCAGCCTGCTCCCCCACCTGCCGTTTTGGCTATAGCCCCTTCCTCTCAGGCCCTTGGGGTTTTCATCCTTTGCTGCAGCTTCTCACTTCCTTGCTAACCTGGAGCATAAGTACTCATACTTTATCCACGAATCATTTGGGTAAATCAGGGTAGTAAAAGTCATTCTCAGGGGACTGGGTCTTTGTAAGGAATTTTAGAAGCTACATTATGTTTAGCACAGTAACTTAAATGTGGAAAACATGTTAGCTGTCTTCCTTGTTATAATTTTTTAAATTCACAATTGTTACTTAAAAACCTGTGATAACTATGTCTCCAACTGGTTAACATCAAGAGAAGCTACAAATTCTTTTGGACAGCAATGGTTTCTGCTAATGTTACTGCTCTTCCTCAGGTACTTCATGTTTTTTCCTTCTAGGCTATTATTCCTGAAGGCAGGCTTTGCAGAGCTGTGTCCTCACCTCTGACCTGTACAGCTTTTGTTCCAAAGAACCAGAAGTGACGGGGTATGACCACGTCTCTTGAGAGGCAGAGTGGGGTTTGGTCTCTAGCTGGGAACAGGAGAGGCAAGGAACACGTTCCTGGTTTTAGAATGGAAGAAAGGAGGTATTGTCTCTTTACCTACTGATGGCTTGGCCACTACTTGGGGGCTGCATCCCTCCTTGTGTGCTCAGTGCTTTTCCAGAGACATCCTGAGGCTAAGAGCTTACTCTGTGTGTGTGTGTGTGTGTGTGTGTGTGTGTGTAGTGGGGAAGTGTAGGCTTTGACATCAGATGGGTGTGGGTGTGAATTCTTGCACTGAACAACTCTGTGACCTTGAGTGTTTCTGAAGTTCTCTGAGCCTTATGGTCTTCATCTGTAAAATGCACATAGTACTTGCTTGGCTGTGTCTGTGTGAATTGGAGACGACGCATGCATGTTAAGTACTGATCTCTGTTATCAGAGCTGGCAGCCCCCGTGTCTCGCTGATGAGTCTCCATGGCCACATGGAATGATGGTTTACAAAATGACACTTATGATCCTTCTCAGGAAACTCCAGATCACAAGGGTGCTTCAGCCAACTGCAAAGCCACCTGGATTTGCACCAAGCATGGCCATGTTTCTTTGGAGTATAAGGACCCAAGGGGCTGCAGCCACTTTTACTGGCCAAGACCAATCCATTCAAAGCTGGTTTCCAGCTCCCTTCAGACTAGCTAGTTATCAGTATTTGAAGACCACTTATTCCAGGCAAGATACTAGCAATTTAACAATGTCTCTTACTTAAGATTCTTTGCTATCTTGTGATTAGAGGCTGTTATTGTCCCAATTTCACAGATGAGAAAACTGAGGCATAGATCAACTGACTTGCTCAGGCTCACACTGTTAGAAGTAACAAAGGTTTGTGTCACTAAAGCTTCTGTGTTCTGGACCAGCACGCCCTAGGACTTTTTTCCTACAACTGGTTTTCTTGAAGAAAGTTTTATGTAACAGTTTTAATTTGGATTTAAATTTCTTTAAATTAAAAAAATAGTAGCCATGTATTATTATGTAACTTGGTTATTATAATAACCAAATATAATAACAATATATTTTTTAACTGAGAAAATGCAGAATAATATAATGAGGAAAATAAAAATCACTCATAATCACACAGCCAAAAATAGCCACTATTTGTGAATATGTTATTTTATGTAACATTTTCTATGATATGAAATAATATAATTTAGTGTTATATTGGGTACAAATATAATATATAATAAAATCCACAATTGGGATGTGTAAATTCATTCTGCACAGTTTATATTGTGAATATTTTCCCAAGTTATAAAAGACTATTTCAAAACATTTTTAAAGATCACTTAAAACCCTACTGTTGAATAAAATCAAAATTTATTTACACATTCCCCTGGTGTTGGACTTTTAGATTTTTTTCCACAAATTTTGTGATTATAAAACTCTGTGTGATTATTATTCTTGTACCACCAATTTGGCCCACATTTTAAAATATCTTAGAGTCCTATAAATGAATTACTGAAAATATTTCTAAGAATTCCCCCAAAAAGTAACACTAATTTATATTTCCAAAGCAACATATAAAAAGTATCCATTTACTCTACTTTTGCCAGCATTGGACAATGTATTTTTTAAATCTTCTTTAATTTGTTGTACAAAATATGCTATCTCAGGAGTGCCCTAATTATTTCTGTGAATATGAATATCCACAGTTGTAAGATTTTGAACCACTGATAATTCCTCTTTAAGAACCATCTCTCCATGTTCTTTGATCACTTTTAATAGGATTATTAGCAATTTCTTAATTTTTCATAAAGGTACTTAAGAGATTAAGTATGTAACATCTTTGTCATATTTGTGGAAAAATACTTTGTTTTCATCTTTAATATTTTTTTATCTCTTCTTATTTAAGATTTTCATTTAGATGTTTTCTTTCCGATTTCCTCCATTCCTCTTATGCTTACAAAGTCCTTTCCATTCTAGTGTCAGATAAATATTCACCTACATTTCTTTTTTAGCACTTCTCTTTGGTTTACAATTGGATTTTGAATGAGAAGGGAGATGGTGAATATGTGGTACATGTATTGCCTCTTCTGGCTCCTGGTGCTGGACAGACATCACTAATCTATGCTGGCACCCTATTCTGCTCAGCTTGGATGCAGCCCTGGTGCTGGGTAGACATCACTAATCTATGCCGGCACCCTATTCTGCTTGTCCTGGATGCAGCCCTAGAATATTTCTCAAGGCAGTTCCAGGTCTCGCTACCACCAGCTGGTCAGAGGTAGAACATGAGATTACACCTTTTTGCCATCTCTACAAAAGAAGAAATTTCTCTGAATTGACAATAAGGATGTCCAGTTTAAAAATCCTAAGCACCCTATAAATCTTCTATCTATATGGAATAATTTATAGTCTTGTCCATAATAACACATGCAGTCTAGTAAGATGCAATGTTAACATTTCTTAGGCACGGTCATGAGCCATCAGCAGACCTTTGGCATCTCTCTAATGGACAGCTTCTGCCTCAGCCAGAGCATCATGTTCCTGAGTGCTGCCTTTTCACACTGGCCTTAATTTTAGATCCTATCAGCATAGTCCCCAAAAGAATTTTTAGCAATGCTTAATTGTTTGCTCCTTTCTGCTTTTCCCGCTGTCCTAGGATTTGACCTCTCATATTGGTAGACATGACTGGCCCTTCCTGTGGAGCTGGAGTGCATGTCCCAGCCTCTGCTGGCTGTCTTGCCTCATTATCATGCATACCTTTTCAAGGCATCTGATCAAAACCATTCCTGAGCACATCTGAATGAAGCTTAGGATTGCCATGATAAGGCAACAGGAGAGGCTCCTGTGCTGTGTATATGGCTGTGGTCTTCAACGCTCACATTACTGTAGAGAAAAGAAAGATAAGGTCGGGTGCGGTGGCTCACGCCTGTAATCCCAGCTACTCGGGAGGCTGAGACATGAGAATCTCTTAAACCTGGGAGGCCGAAGTTGCAGTGAGCTGAGATCACACCACTGCACTTCAGCCCAGGGGAGAGAGTGAGATCTTATCTCAAAAAAAACAAAACAAAACAAAACAAACAAACAAAAAAAAAACAAAGAAAGAGAGATAAGCAGAGAAGAAACTGGAATTTATTAATTCATAATAGCAGTGATTAGAAATAAATTATTTATTATATGCATGACATTGAGCTAAATCCTCTACAAACATCCCTTATTTAATTCTCCCAATAACACACTGAGACTGTTTTTAATATCCCTATTTACAGATGGAGAAAGTAAGGCAAGTCAGAGATCTCCCAAATAGTTAAGTGTGGCTGGGATTTGTATCTGGGTCTGTCTGACTCCTGAGCTAGTACCCGTTATTCTCAACCCTTCTGCTGTCTCTGCCAAGGTAGAGATTTCTTCATTGCTGAAGAACTTCAGAACAATAATTGGGTTATTCTAAATGAGCAAAGTTAAAGGACCATGCAAAGGGTTGCCTGTCTTTTGTGGTCCAGCTGGGAATTTGTGAGAACACATCAACGGAGTTAATATTACACCAGTGTGGAAACAGTAGATAAAGTCGGGGGTTCCAATGAAGCAATCCTAATTAAGTGAAGGAGGACTCTTTCTGTCTTTTGACACTAGCTTCCTATAGGTCAATGGAGGGAAGCTGCCTTTGGAAGACCACTGATTTTAGTATATTTTACTGTTTTTTAAAACAAAAACCAATATAATTATAGATCTTTATTCATCACTTTAAGATAATGAATCAACATTCTATAGGAAAAAATAAAAATAGGCATTTAAACTATATTTTAACCACGTAAAGGAACAAATACAAGAGGAGAAGACACAGGGAAGGAAACAGAAAAAGGACAGCTTTTGTGGCCCCTCCTGCCTCCAGTCTTCCCCCAACCCATCCTCTTCCAAAAAGGGATCAATATGACCACACACACATACACACAGAAACACACACACACAAAGACACAGACACACACACACACACACACCCCCGCTAATGGACTCTGATCTCATAATACCACCAGCACATTATACAATAGTGATACTTAACACAATGCCACACATATGCTGTTTTTGCAACTATTGGCATAAACTGTGTCTAATCCCATGTCACACAGAAAGATTCAGATTTCATATTTGATCTGTAACCTGTACAAAGACGGTCTCCTTTCTACCTGTGGGTGGGTAGTAAAGGACTTTGTCAAGAGCCTCAGGGTGGAAGAAAGAAGCCTTCTAATGTATAGCTTTTGCCTTGAAGCTCCAGAATGGAACTTTTGCCAATAGACAGACTCTTAATCATTACTATATTTGGAAAATGTTGGGTGGTTTAGTAAGTAATATTTGGAAAGCCACATGCTCTGTATCAGTGATTCATAATCCACACACAAATTGATTTCCAACCCTCTTGCTCTAAAGCCTGAAATTGAGTGTTATCAATCTCAGCCACTGCCAGTGTCTCTTCCTTAATTTAGAGAGAAACTTTGGGACACTCTGCCACTTGCCAACCCGTAGGAGCTGCCTGACCTGTCCGTCTCCAGCATCCCAAATGTTCACTCGGGTGATGCCTCTGATTTTTCAGAACCCTTCAGAGTACCATCCCACCAGGGCTCATGCCGACCCTCTGAAGTCAGAGGTCTGGAAATTATTTTCTTACTAAACTCTTCTTCTAATTATGTAAGTTATGTCTTGTTAAAGCAAATTAAAATGGAGGCCACAAAAACTCCCTGAGCAGACAAAGCCAGTTAGGTCTTGAAAATAACCTTAACTTTGCTTACATTGGATATGGGAAGGAGACTTAATTTGGGCTATTTCTTGTGAATGCTTGTATTAGAGTGAAATAATTTAAGCTCAACCAATAAGAAGCAGCCAACTAACTTGTAATTATGCAACTAGGGACTTTCCAGTGAGATAGATCAAATATGGCAACTTTATACCTGTAACTAATCAAATGTTTTCTTTGCATGACTTCCACATTCACTCTGTAAAAGCCTATCCCTTATGTTTCTCCAATGGAACCCCTGAAGCACTTCTGGTTTGAGGCTACCTGATTCATGAATCGCTATTTGCTCAAATAAACTCTAAAATGTAATTGTGTCCCAGTTTACCTTTTTAATAGTTTGTATAATATAACATTTGGAAGGTTCATACAAGTATAAAGAATATAAAATATCAGTATACTCTCATCATGGTACCAAGCTAATATTGTTAATATTTCATATTTGATGCTCATCAGTTTTCCTACACATATGTGCAAACATGTATACACATCATGTACATATACACCTATATGTATGTGCATTTATATAAGCATATATACATATGATACATGCTACTTTGTAATGAAATATACTTTATAAATGAGATTAATGCAACTGAGAGGTGAAATGATAGTTCAGTCATAGCTGACATTACTGGTTAGTCGTTTGATTCTAGAAATCTTTTCTCTCCATGACTGTTCTGATGGCCTTCCCCTTTCCTGCACACAGTCAGAGCTCTCCACAGGGGTAGCTGGCCTTCAGGCTGGGGTGCTAAGGGGTTTTGTGGAAGAGGCTGGTGGTCACCTGAGCCTGAGGTCTGAAGGAGCACTGTCTTTCCCTCCCTGAGAAGAGGTAAGGCTTAAAGGGCAAATGGCCTTGGCAGAGAGGACCAGGGCCAGGCTGATCCCAGTGACAGCCCATGACTAGAGGCCACACTGAGAGAATGGTGAGGGCCAGCAGGAACGGGGCTTTGCAAGTCTGAAGGAGGCAAGGGGCAGAGTTGAGAGGCTGACTTGGACAGGAGGGGAGTCACACCTGCCACCAAGGTCTCATCCCACAGCCAACAGTGTCCCGGAAGGAAGCCAACTACTCCAGGTTTTGCTCAGAGCGTCCCTTTCCTGTCCAATGCTCTGACACTGTTCTTCTCCTCCCCCTTTCCACTTCTCTCATAGCCTGTGGATTTTCAGCTGAAATGTCTCATTTCAGTGAACATCCCGAGTGGGATAATGTCCTTCTGCCTCAGAGAATCCAGCAGCACAGAAGAAAACTGGGCCTCCTTCTGGGGGAGGAGGATGCTCTCGGCGCTGCCCTGGAAGGGAGATGAGGATGTTCAAGAGTCATTTAACTATCACCTGTGCATTTCAGGGATGCCCCAGGGTGTTGAGCCAATTTTTGTTTAATATATTTGTTCCTTTCCTTAGAAAATAAGAGGGGTTGCAATCTTGATGCTTTTGCTCAATCTGCGGGTATCTATTGAAGGCTTTCATTGAAGATGCTGAGGGTAGAGTGTGAATATGACAGGTGCCATGCTCTCGGGGAGCTTACTGCCTCATGGGAACACTGGTAAAGAAACAGATAAATAATTACAAATAAGTAAACATAAACACATGCAAAACCAATAAATACCAGGAACGGAATTAGTGGGATGAAGCACCAGAGGGCAAAGGAGACAATAGGATGGTCCCTAGGAATTTTAGGCTGAAAATGGACAAATGAACCAGAGCTAATCATTCAAAATCTAGGAAAATCATTCAAAATCCCTGTCTTCCAGGGAACAGGATGTATGCAGACCTCAAGCATAAACAACTTGGCTTGTTTGAGGAATTAAATGAAAGCCAGAGTGACAATAAAGGGAATAAGCTTGGAAAAAGAGCCAAGAGCACCTTTGAATTAAACTGAGTTAACACTCATGTGTTGACAACAGTTGAAACCCTTGGAAAGTCTGGAAAACAGAAAATGCCCATGAAAGGGAGACCTCAGGACAGTCTGTAAAGCTAATGCTTCATTTGCTTTGGGTTTGCTCTAACTTCAAAGCAGAGTTGCTCACAGAAAACAGCCACGTTAACTTCCTCCTGTGGAGAGGCAGCTGCCAAGCGATGAAATGCCTCCACAGAGGAGAGGAAACAAAGAGGCAAGAGCCCAACAGACCTTCTCTTGAATAACTGAGAATTCACTCAGACATGCAAGGAGATACACACATCTGTCACCCAGGCCAGATCTTGGTGGTGAGGCCTGACCTTGACCCAGACACAGAGGTCTGGTGGCAGCCACAATTCATCGTGCTTGGGCTAAGCCTGCCTTGCTTTTGTACTTGGTGATCCTGTTTCTGCAGTGTCCAGCAGCATAGGGCAGGTGGCAACTGCCTCGCCCCTCCAGGAGAGGTGAAATGAGAGAGAGAGCAAGCTTTGTGAGAGCCTGCTGGAGGCGGTGAGCTGACTTGACTAGAAATTTGATTCACCCAGGAATTTCTTCTGGAGCTGGAAGGAGACAAACTGCAGCCAGCATAGATCCAAGCCCAGGAGATGCCTCATCTGCACAGGCAGTTTCCTGGACCTGGCCATCCAAAAGGATGGATTCACATGGCTTCAGAGTGAGTGTACTTTATAAACTGCGGGGCCCACACACATTTAAGGAGTATTCTGATAGTACTGTTACATCAAGCTGAATTTGACCTAAGAAAGCCTCTGCACTTGCATATTTGAATTCTTAAGTCTGAACTGCAATCTAATATGTTCACAACTCAAAACTAACTTAGGAGTAAGCTTCAGTAACAATAGCTGAATCTCGGCCTATCACAGCGGCCACACTTCAACCAATCACAGATGGCCAACTGTTCAAACCGTGCTCCCATAAGACAAATGCCAGCTGTAACCAATCCAGCAGTTTCTGTACTTGCTTTCCTTTTTCTGTCTATAAATGTCGTCTGACCATGTGACAGGTCTGTGAACAGGTCCAGAGTCTCTCTGAATCTGTTCTGGGTGAGTGCTGACCCATTTGCAAATCTTTTTTTTCTCCCCCTCAGTTAAACTCTGCTAAGTTTAATTTGTCTAAAGCTTTTTCTTTTAACAATAATAAAGACAAATTGATGAGTTTTGGTGGTGAGTTGACTGGCTGGAGACTTGAGGGTCAGCCACAGAGCTTTTTTAGGAGCTCATATCTGCAGCCCTCTGCCCCAGGCCTCCTCAACTGTACCTACAATGTGAGTGACATCAGTGTACTCACCAAGGCAAGGAAGTGGCATGACTAGTCCCCTGAACACTTTCCCTTCCTACCAGATTGCTGCATTTAAGGCTCTTGCTTGTAGAACCTTACAAGCAAGAGTAATCTCTGGTGATCCTGGACACCCAGATCTTTGTTGGCCGTTGCTTAAGCCACATAGTGGAATGTGACCCAGAACAGGACATGGGAGACCTGGATTCTTGACCTGGCCCTGGCACTAATGAGCTGTGTGGTCTGGAGCAAATGACTCAGCCTCTCTGGGCCTCTATTTTGTTTCCTTGATTATACAGTAGAAGAGTGAGGGATGTATGTTCTAAGATAACTCTGGTTCTCACACGAGAGTGTACATCAGAATCCCCTGGGGAATTCATTAAGTTGCAGACTTTTGAGTGTTGTCCCCACTTGAGTCCTGGTTTAATCAGCCTTGAGTGGAACCCAAGAATTTGTATTCATAACATATTCCCGGAGGATTGTGATGCTGCCTGGGAACGTACTTTGATAACTCTTCTCACGAAGTCTTCAAGCTGAGGTGTGGCTATGGTTGCGAACGTCACAACGTGAGGGCTTCCTCGCCGATGTGTCTGGCAAGGCCATTCCCAGCTGCAGCTGTGTGCCTGTTTCCTTGCAGGCTTTCAGTTGTGTCCAAGTCCCGGTTCTGTTGTTTGACCATTGTGATCTACTTTGGGTGCTTCCTCATGGTTTCTCTCAGCCCTCTTTCCTCCCTTCCCTAGTTTGGCAAGCTTATCACACAGAACTTTAAAGACTTCAGAGAGTTTCTATGCTCTGGGATGGCAACAGAGTTTAGTATCATAAGTGGGGAAAGTTCTGGGTAATGCAGAATCTCACTCTTTTGGGGCTGAATGAGACGATCAGGCAGGGGAGGAACAGCTGGCTCTTGCACCGATGTATTCCCTTAATATTTGACCTTAACCTATCAGAGAAAGAGAGACTGTGTCTAGGGAGCCAGGAAACCCAGAGGATGAACTGGAAGGAGATTGTGATTGGAATTCAAGTAGAATGCTAAAGCTGGTGGGGCTTTAGAGATCACCCAGCTCAGTGGTTTTGAAAGAAATCAATGTTTCTACAGAATCATGTCAGGAGCTGTTTCAGGGATGCCTATTGTCAATTCCAAAGGCTACCGGAAACACCTGTTCATCAAGCAGAGCTAAGCTGATGAGCCTGCTGCAGTGAGGGAGAACTTGGTAGCAAGAGAGCCTTAGTAGTATCATGTAATGGGGAAGTCAGGGGGAAGGTATAGGGCTTCCGGACCTGAGCTGGGTCATTTCAAGACATGTCTTATAGGGGATAAGGGAGGAAATGGCTGGGATTGGAAAGAGTTTTTGGAAATAGCTTTGGATTGGTTGGCTCAACGAGGTGAGAGCCTTGAAGTAAGTGGATTTTGATAAAAAACTGTTAGCCTTGATGACCAAGCTGTTTCCAAGGTCCTCAGTCTTGTTCTTCAGTAACAGTATGTTCAGAACACATGGTTAATATATTCTCGCTTGGTCTCAGAATTGTTTAAGATATGGACAGAAAAGTATGTCTGTTTCCAGTATTATTTAGCATAAATAAATAAAGGGAGTTATGTTGGTTTTCATTTTCAGGGATGAAAGTGGTGGGAGCGGGGCTGACTGTGTGGGGTCTCTGCCCCTCCCTGACCTCCCAATCAACCAATTTCTTCACACTTTTCTGTTTTCTGTGTTGGGCGTCTACATCAGATTTTACTTAAAGTAAGGGCTTTATGTTTTTAAAAGGGCTCAAAATCCAGAACTGTTTAAAAATCTCTATTTATAATAGAAGAGAGAATACTGAAATCCAGAGAGGTGATGAGATGTGCCTAGGATCACACTGTTGGTCATAGCCTAGGAGAGAACCAGGGAGTTTGGTACAGGCTCACTCAGGATCTATCTTGTGCTCGTTCTGGGATATTCAGGACAATGATGCTAGACAGAGCCACAACCACCATGAAAATCTCAGGAGCTTTGCCCAGTAAAGATGTCTGTCTTCCTTGCATTGCATCTGAAGGGGCCAGGCAGCTTCCTACATCTTTCATCCTTACCATCTGAAACATTTGTTCTCCAAAGTACTATGGCGATAGAGTGGGAGGGAAGAGGACACCAGCTGTGAACTGCCTCAGCTTGAAAAACACATGGCACATCCATGCACAGGCCATTGGCCCCAATCTGACAACAGGGGGTGCTAAGAAATGGAAGGGAGTACATGAAACACTTGGGGAGTACCAAGTACCTCTGCTTGCCCAGGGCTGGGGTTGCACACACCACTCCATGCTGTACTGCTTTTATTGTTCAGTTTCTGGAGGAGGAAATGCAAGAGCAGAGAGGATAAGTGACTTAGCCAGTCCCACCCAGGTTGTAACTGATGTGGCCAATGCTTGTACCCAGCTCTTTTGATTTAAGATTAGTGCTTGTGTTTCTCCCCTACCCTGTTAGAGAAAGAACAATGTGGAGAACCATGAGGCCAAGCTCAGTTATTATGAGATGGGAGAGATCTATGCACATTGGAGACAGGGGCAAGAACAGAAGGACAAGAAGAAATCGAGGTGTTTGGGGTCGAAAGGATGACTGAGGTCTTAGAAAGATAAATAGGATTAAAACATTAGCAAAAAGGTGGGATTATTTCTCTTCCTCTTCTACAAAAGGGAGAATAAGAGAGTATTTTATAGACAGCGAATATAAGGAAAAATGAAGTTCCCTTCCCAAAACCTTTACACAAGACCTGAGATTAGAATAACAAATGACAGTAAAATGGGGAGGGGAGGCATCTGCCCAGGCTGAGGGCATAGGAAGAGAGCAAGGCATTTAGAGGGTCCAGGTATGCATGACAGGAGAGGCTGAGCTTTCGAAGACATCCATCAGGGCCATAGCACTGGCCTGCCTTGACCTCTGACCCTGAGCTGCCTCTGTCACCTTCCCCATCCTCATACCCACTCTCCCTGCTTTTCCTGGGCTTCCGGGATCTGTTCTCCTTCCCTCCTTGTTTCTGCAGCTGTATATCTGGCACTTCCTCTCTGCTCATAGCCCTCTCATGCCTCACTGTAAGCCAGTTTGCTGCTCCAATTTAGTTAGACTATAGTGGTCACTGCCTGGACCACCTTCCTGACTTTGGGTCATGACATAACCATTGCCTTGCTAGTGAGCCCTCAATTACGTGCCTTTGACTCACCGGCTGTGAGAATTACTCTTGGTCCATTCCCCTCTGTTCGCTTGGCTTGTTGGTAGAGTAGATGTTCCCTGTGTAGTCTTTTTACCCTTCCAGCTAAAGATGGTCTTCGTTTCTGCAGAGCCAAACTGTGCTTAAAGGAAACAAGCTCATTTTGTTATTTGGCCTAAGAAAATATTAAGAAGATCATTCTTCTTAGGACGGTGATTAGGGCTGCTTGGGTTCACATTTCAGCCTCACCTCTAACCAACTCCGAGATTTTAGACAGATCACCTAATGTCTCTGTGCCTAACATTCATCTGTAAAATCGGCATATAATAATGTCTACCTTATAGGGTGATTCTGAGCATTAAAATGAATAATGTAAAAACACTTAGAACAGTACTAACACTAATATAACTGTTTACCATCATTATTGATATTAAATACACAACACAATACAGGGTGAATAGTAGTAAAGATTTGACTATTGGTCCATTGGAAAGATCTATATCACTCTGTTGCTTTATTCTGATAACAAACAATATTACTCTTGGTTATAATAGCATTTCTTTAGGTCCAAATATAAAAATGTATGATCTGATTTGGACAGATCACATTGTTAGTCACATTACAGTTTGATATTCTTACCAAGAGAAACATTGTGGCCAGAGGAGTGCTTTTATGTCAAGTTATAAAGGAAAGTTGACTGAAGCCAGGATAAGGAAGCAGCCTTGTCAAATTGCCATCAGAATGAAAGGAAACGTCCTCACATACTGATCCTGCTGCTTATTTATATAAAGAACTCTCAGGCTCCGATCACTGTGAACAAAGACCATGGCATTTGGTATTAGCCCTTCAGAGGCTCTGAGCACTATTGAAAGAAGGCCAGTCCAATCCATGTGAGATGGCGGGCTGAGCTGCCGAGTGTCGCTCTCAGCAAAAACTTATCCTTGAAAACAAATAAAGGAAGAAGCAGGTGGTGAAGGGAGAGGCTGTGGAATAGACCCAGGAAAGCTGAGATAAATCCAACTCCAACTCAGGATGCAGGATTAAAATATTTACTCTGGCATTGGCAGGAAAGGCTCGGGGCAAGCGTTTGCTCTGCCAGCTCAGCAATATCTTCTGGCCGTTTTGTATGCACTAGCAGGCTTGCAGCCTTTAAAATATCAACTTTTATAATTCTGCAGTGGTAATTCAGATTGAGGAAAAAGGACCCTCCCACACTGAGAGACCGTGGAGACCTTTTCTCCAGCCATGTTGGAGCTATAGAAAGGGAAAAACCAATAATCCCTCTCATGATTGGTTCTGTCTCCTGATCCAACCACCTATTCCAATTGTTTGGCTGGATTCGGAGGGGGTTTACTCATGTACTTTTCATTATTCAACTGATAAAGTTATTATATCATAAGTGCACAGCTTGTAAACTTTCACAAACAGAACACATCCATGTAACTGACACCGACACCGAGAAGCAGAACATGACCAGCTCCCAGCTCCCAGAAGACCCTCCGGGGCCTCTTCATTCTAGTCATCCCTCTCCCCAGAGCTAACCACTACCTTGACTTCTAACAGAATAGATTAGTTTGGCCTTTTTGGTGCTTCATATGGGTGAAATAATACACACTCTCTCGTGTCTGTTTTTTTCTGTCACATTACATTGGCAACTGCATCCATACTATCAGATGTGGTTGCGTATCATTCTTTGCTGTACGGAATTCCATTGTGCGACTATTTCACAATTTATTTATCCATTCTACTATTGTTGGGCATTGGATATTTTTCATTTGGGCTATAAGACTAGTGTTGCTATCAATGTTCTAGTACATGTCTTTTGGTAAAAATGTGTACATGCTTCTGAGAATACACACACATCACACATACACACACACACACACATCCGTAAGAGTGGGATTGCAGGGTCATATAGTATGCATATGTTAAGCTTTAGTTGAAACTGTCAGTTTTGCAAAATGGTTGTACCAATTTACCCTCCCAACAGCAGTATATAAGAGTTTCAGTTGGTCTTCATTCAATTTTGCCTCCCTTGATCCTAGGACCAGCATGACAAATTGCACATGGCATAAGCACATATAACAGGGGATATGTAATCCCACTTAAATAGGTGACAACATTATTTTCAAAGCAGAACCAATACTGTTGCTGCTCACCTCAGCTGCTCTCCATCTGGCAAGATTTATCTCCTCTTTCTTCCTTGAGCCAGCAAATCTTTATTGATATAAACACAGGTGAAATTCTTGGTTCTGGTTTTTCTACTCAGCGTTTATTGTTGATGGTTACCATCAAATAATTGAATTTCCATGACCTATTTATGGTTGAACTTGAAATGAACTTGGAATGCTTATTCTTGAATCCAGAAAAAAAATACTTAATGGAATTGGAATATAAAACCACTTTTTGAAATTGGCAATCGTGTGTGTGTGTGTGTGTGTGTGTGTGTGTATGTGTGAGGGGTGAATGGAAACTATTAAAATTTTATTCAAAAAACATAATACATGGATGCCAAAAATCCCTTTCATTCTTACCAATAAATTTCTCTTAACTCCATTGTCCAATGGAATGAGAATTGGTCACAATTTTGAGTCTCTGGATAGCTTCGATCATGGATGTCTGTTTGGATGATTTTATGAGGATGATTTTTTTGTGGAATGTTTGGCAAATGTCTGTAATGAAGATATTGGGCTTGAGATTGTGGATACAGATGCATAAGGGTTACCATACAATTAGGCCAACAAATAATATTTAGGTAGTTAAAGTAGATACACATGAGTGCTTTGAATCCCTCCCCTAGCAACCCCCACCAAGTATTTCCCTTTGGTTTCCATTTTTCAATAATTTTTAAAACAATTTTTTCTTTGGATTAGACTATGGGCAGAAAGGCCTTTAAAAAGTATATAGCATCCATCTGTTATAGTAACTTCACTTTTAAGAGAACTAATAAGGTTGCTGCTTTCCATGTTCCCATAAAGCTCATAAATAGACTTAAGTTCCAGCAAGTAAAAATGACAAAAGTCAGTGTCTAGGAGTTGAGTTGTCCTATGGGTAAAACATTAGGCTTAGGGGGTTTAAATGCCACTTGGCAGGATGAACCCCCTTAAGATTCTTATATAGTGATGGTGCTGTGAAATAACTTTACTCAGTAGACCATCATTAGACAGCTGAGCCACTCAACCATCTTGTTGCTCTCTGGTCAGAAGATCTGATTAATCATGTGTGCAAGTATTTCTTAACTAAATTTAAGAAATGGAATTGGCCGGGCACAGTGGCTCAAGCCTGAAATCCCAGCACTTTGGGAGGCCGAGACGGGCAGATCACGAGGTCAGGAGATCGAGACCATCCTGGCTAACACGGTGAAACCCCGTCTCTACTAAAAAAATACAAAAACTTAGCCGGGCGAGGTGGTGGGCGCCTGTAGTCCCAGCTACTCGGGAGGCTGAGGCAGGAGAATGGCGTGAACCCGGGAGGCGGAGCTTGCAGTGAGCTGAGATCCGGCCACTGCACTCCAGACAGAGCGAAACTCTGTCTCAAAAAAAAAAAAAAAGAAAGAAAGAAAGAAATGGAATTGCTAGGTCAAAGGGTAATTAAGTGTGAACATTTTACAGACATTGACAAATTGAGGTCCAAAAACAGTTGTATCACTTTTCACCCAACCCAGAGTGTATGAGGGTGCCTGCTCTTATTCCTTCTTCTAAAACCTCTTGTGAGAAACAAAGTCCTCTTGGTTTCCCTGCAGAGCACTTCCTTCATGACTGCACTGTGTATTTTCTTAGCATCTATCTTTTTCTTCTCTGTGGCATGTGTCTTGCATATTTTGCAGCAAATATCTTTATCTATTCCTCTTCCATTCACACAACCCATCTACCTTCCTACCTAAGAATTAAATCCCAAGTGGATCGTTAAGCTGTCAGAACTTCAATTTCCTCAGTGACAAAATGAGCACAGTCACACCCATCTCAGGGCTGTGAGGAAGATTAAATGCCGCAAGGCATGTGAAATCCTCAGCGTGTTGCCTGGCTTGTAATAGACACAGAGGCACAGAAAGCTGAACAGAGACTTTCTTACTTTTGCCACTCCTGATGCTTCCATGGCATTTAACACAACACAGTGTAGAATAAGCATTTTGCTGACTGACTTGATCTCCAGTGTGCCAATCATAAATCAAGTACCTAGGCAAGTGCGTGTGATATTTTCAGGGGCCCTTCATTAGAAAGTGCACTGCTGTCCTGTACTAAATGACTCTTTCCTCATCACTTTATGACACGTAAAGGAGCCTGAATCAAGTATAGTGACCAAGTATAGTGAATCAAGTATAGAGACGGCCTCCAGAAAGTGGCCTCATTTACCAGAAAAGCAGTCATCACATGTGGGCATTCTTCTCTAGCATTAAGTACCTTCTATTCTTTACAGCAGCAGTTCCCAACCTTTTGGGCATCAAGGACTGATTTCATGGAAGACAAGTTTTCCACGGACTGGGAGGGGGTGGGATAGTTTTGGGTTGAAGCTCTTCCACCTCAGATCATCAGGCATTAGATTATCATAAGGAGCACACAACCTAGATCCCTCACATACACTGTTCAGAATAGGGTTCGCATTCCTATAAGAATCTAATGCTGCTGCTTATCTGATAGGAGGCGGAGCTCAGATGGTAACGCTTGCTCACCCGCCACTTCACCACCTGCTGTGTGGCCTGGTTCTTAACAGATCATGGACCATTCTGGTTCATGACCTGGAGGTTGGGGCCCCTGCTTTACAGCAATTTTCTAAATTCTTTCTCAGAAGCCATGTTATCTGGACAAAGGACATTTGCTTAATATGTCCTCATACAAAATCTAATATAATCATACATATGGAGATAGATGATCTTTAGTGCCCTAGTTATCACAATCTGTGATTCTGTGGTCCATATTAGACTGTATTATACTTTTAAATATTATTTGCCAATATTATTACAGCCGAAACTCAGATAGCACAGTATTCAGCCTAGGCAAATTCAACCTGCTACATAAGAAGCACAATTTAAAGTGTTAGGATTGTGTAAAACTTTTGCCTCACAAATGGGAACACACAGAATACACAGAAGTTTGTTGTGGAGATAAGTATGGGAAACTAGGGAGTAGCGTGGGTCACAACTATGGCAAAATGACTTTCACTGCCAGTGTCATTTTCTTTTCTTACTATTGCAAATTCTTCACATTGACTTGTTTTATTTCAATCCAGTGTACAAAAATAAATAGAAAAATAAATTCATCAGTTTTGTTCATCATTTATGGGTTTGGGCTTATCATAGTTTTAATTTCATAATAACTTCTGGAATACACAATTGTGTAAGTTGAGGAATGCATGTAGAAATAATAAAGATATCAAGATTAGAGTCACTAAATTATTCACAGTGATCAAGGCCTTTTACTTGGTGCAGGGTGTTTGGTGGGGAAGGAGAGTATTTAAAAGAGACATATAGTGCCATGGTGAAGAGCCAAATTGGTTGCTTCAATCCTTGTTCTGCCACTTACTATCTGTGTGGTATCCAGAAACTAACTTCCCTCACCTGTAAAATGAGGGTAATAGTAGTACTTACCTTACAGGGTTATTGTGTGGATTAAATGACTTCATATATGCAAAACAATTCTGATAGGATCTGGCACTGGGCCATCATTATTTGTTTATTGCTTCTGGAATACTTTTCACTTAACTATTCCATTGAAAAAGAGGCTGGAAAGTCAACTCTGAGTTCCCCTTAGAAGACCAGATGAAATTTGGTTGCAGAGAGTGGTGGTTTACTTGTGTGGACTGAGCTTTTCTGCCTGGCAAAATAGGCAATATGGTGCTGAAAGATAGTGGCAAGCAATGGGTGCAGAATTTTTCTTACCTATTTCAAAATATTAACCACACAAGCCTCAGTCTTTCACATATCTGATGGGCACAGTGAATAGCATAAAATAGGGCCTCTTTCTTCCTCCTTATGGCCCATCTGGGAAGACGTCAGTGAGGAAAGATAAGTCAGGCAAATCCGTCATGATGCCAGGACATGGGATAGTCTTCCCTGCCCTGCCCCACACCTCTCTCCTGTGACAAGCACAAAAAGAGCTTTAAAAAAAAAAAAAAAAAAAAAGCAATTTCTTTCTCAGTCAATCTCTACTCACACCAATTTTCCAGCTTCCAAACTGATAGAGTCATAACTCTATAGGGTAGGATCAAAATTATTATTGTGTGCATGTTCCTAGCTTTTCCCCTTCCCAAACCAATGAAATAAGGTTTCTGCTTTGGAAAGTTCAATGCCCCTCCCGCTGTCCTCTGAGTAGATTTAGTCCTATTAGACATGTTCTCTCATACTTTATTTTATCCTGTAGAATTAGGAGAAAAGTGAAAGCAGAGGAGAATCTGAAGCCTTTGGACCTGGGCTGGGGAAAGAGGCTTTTCAGGGGATTTTGGAAGAATCTTGTGAGTTTAAGAAAATGATCTTTATCCAGTGATCCATCATTGCAAGAAAACTACTCAAGTTTTTTCAAAATGTATTTTTTTGGTGACTGAACTATGTTCCTTTGGTCATGTTGAAATTTAATTTTCAATAAATAAAAAACACAATTCTGATAAAAATCATACTGAATATGTGTCAGGTTTTAATTACCTCAATAATGAGAGAACCAGCAGGATGACAAGGCTGATTCAATAGGAGGACAGGAGAAACTAATGTGTATTTGAGTGAGGGAAAAACCAAAATAAGCACTGCAATAAAAAAGAAACTGTAGTAATATTGCTGAGTTAGATAGATACACAATTGGTTGATTTTCTACAAGACAATAAAACCATAAGCTTTGGAGTTATTTTGTGTCTTTAGTCCATTTGGGTTGCTATGAGAAAACAATATTAGACTGGCTAATTTATAAATAACAGAAATTTATTTCTAACAGTTCAGGAAACCAGGAAGTCCAAGATAATGGTGAAGGTAGATTCAATGTCTGGTGAGGGCTGGGTCTCTGCTTAAAAGATGGTACCATTTCTCTGTGTCTCCACGTGGTAGAAGGCACAAACAAGCTCTCTCAGGCCTCTTTTATAAGGGCGCTAATCCCGTTTATGAGGGCCCCACTTTCCTGACCTAGTCACCTTTCAATACCTCTGCACTGGGGATTCAGTTTCAACAAATGAGTTTTGTGAGGACACAAAAATTCAGATCATAGCATCTTATCTACTGGACAAAAATTATTTGTAGTTTGTCATGTTTCTAAAAGTTAATATCTATCTTTACAGAGCTGTAAAATGCCTGGACCCTTATTAACAGTAAATTGTGAGTCAAATAAAGTTATAGTCCCCAGCCTAGAGAGAGTCAGAAGAAACTTGGGTGGGGTTGGCTAGACAACTCCCTGGCCTGACAACAAAGGTGACACAGTCATCTTTTTGCCTTTCTCCCATGTTTTGGTTAATTTTTAAAAATAGTTCCTTGTGTGATTATAAAGTCTCCTACGATTATTCTTTATCACAAAAAAGGCTGGTTTCATTGTGTTTTGTGTTCTTTCTGGGATTCATTTACAGAGGAGAAGCATATAGAACACATGCTACCCTCCTGTTGTAGAGTGCAGTAAATCTACAGCCACGGGAAGCCGAGCAACTACAAAAGCCAAATTATTAGCTTGGTCTGAAGAGTTTGTAAAGAATCTAGGATTGCATCTCAATAACCTTTATCATTCTAGAGATTCCCCTAGCCAAAGTTTTTTTAAAATTATTTGTTTTAATCACTCATATATGCTTATTTTTTCTAATGCCAGAGAAACAAAATTAAGAAAAACGTATTTCCATCCAGAATTCACCAACAATGCCCACAACTGCATATGAATTCTCTCCTTAGGGTACCCCCAAACTTGCTAAAGTCTGAAGACTGTTAGGAAGTCTTCAAACTTCCTCCCTACTGCCTATAAGTCACAGAATAGACACATACTGATTTCCCAGTATGGTTTTGTAAACATTAGTTCCACATATGAAGCTCAACCCTTGTTCCATAATTGTGGGTTTGTCCTATGGGATGAAATGAAATTTAACTCAATTATGACATTCCTGCCTGGAATTTAAAAAAAAAAAAAAAAGAGAGAGCCTCTTCAAGTCAACACGCCCTGAAAATGGATCATCACTCATTCTAAATTTATTTGTTGTTACATAATAATTGTACATATTTATGAGGTACATGTGATATTTTGACATATGCATACAATGTACAGTGATCAAATCAGGGTATTCAAGATATCAAATACCTCAAAGATTTATCATTTCTTTATTTTGGGAACATTTCAAAACTTTTCATTTAGTTATTTTGAAGTATACAACAAATTGTTTTTAACTGTAGTCACCCTACTATGCTATCGTACCCTAGAACTTAATCCTTCTATGTAACTGTATGTCTGTACCCATTAACCAGCTTCTCTTCATATCCTGCCTTTGCTCTACCCCTTTCAACCTCTAATAACTATCATTCTACTCTTTACCTCCGTGAGATCAACTTTTTTAGCTTCCATGTGAGTGAGAACATGTAATTTTTGTCTTTCTGTGCCTGGATTATTTCACTTAACATAATGACCTCCAGTTCCATCCATGTTGCTGTAAGTGACAGTATTTCATTCATTTTTTTATGGATGAATAGTATTCCAATATGTATATATCCCACATTTTCTTTATCTGTTCATCTGTTGATGGACACTTAGGTTGATTCCAAATCTTGGCTTTTATCAATAGTGCTAAAATAGACATGGGGTGCAGGCATCCCTTTGAAATACTGATTTCCTGTCCTTTGGATAAAAAGGCAATAGTGGAGTTGCTGGATCATATGGTAGTTCTATTTTTCGTTTTTTGAGAAACCTTATACTGTTTTCCATAGTGGCTTGCTGATTTACATTACCACCAACAGTGTATGAGGGTTCCTTTTCTTCCGCATCCTTGCCAGCATTTTTTTTTTCTGTCTTTTTGACAATAGCCATCCTAACTGGGGTGAGATGATATCCCATTGACTCATCCTAAATTTGTTTAAAGGGGCTTTTCGCCTTCTTCAGCTGTAACATATAGGCAGCTGTTGGCTGTTACTTTATCTCCTATCTATGTTTCCCCAATTTGTAAAACTCTCTAAAAGAAACACCAATTCCTGAAAGACTCTAATTGAGTTGAATTGTCCAGATTTTCAAATAAAAACAAGTAGTATCACAAGCCCACGTGAAGATTTCAGGTTCTTCTCAGAGGGCAGGGGTCCAACCAAGACTACTGTGCTCTCATCTGTAAAAGAAGGTTGGTGTCAGAAATGAGATCTTTAAGACTCTTACTCTGAATGATAATGACCAGAATAACTAGTTCTTACTGGGTTTTTTCATGTCCCCAAAATAGATTTATTTCTATTGACAGTAGATTCTTGTCATATAATCAGTCTGACTTGAGAATTAATCACATTTGCCTTTTCCTCAGTAGTGGCAAGAACTAGAGCCAACTTTGTGGACTAACCAAACAAGTGAATCGACAGAATATGGTGACCCATTTTTTTCATTAGTTTCATTATTTTGAGTTTATTTTATCTTCTCCTCATCAATTTTCTCTTTTTTTCTTGTTGTCTCCTGATTTAAGTCATCTGGCCATCCTGTCTATATTTGGAACCCACATTAGTTGTTTTGTGAAATAAAGCAGGCTATATATAAATCAAACGCCCATACTGGGTCCATTTCCAAATTTCTGTTTGTGATATCTTGTGGTTTTGAGGATTAAAAATGCTTTAAAACCAGCAATGAAAAGTTGTTCTAGTTTTTAAATATGTATTTTTAAAAGCCCTTGTTAAAACTTTTGAGAACTGATGAGGATATTACTTTGTATGTTGGTGGTTTCTGTTTACTTGGTTCTGTTTTTGCTCCCTAGAACTTGATTTCCTCAGCAGTGAGCTAATAACACTCCTGCTATTGCTTACTGGGCATATCTACATACAAAAAATCTTGATAAAACAATGTATGCTGAGGAGTATAAGTATAGCTCCCTGATTGGCCCTTTTAATAACACTGATTGTTCCTTTTGTTGCATTTCACATTATGAACCAAACTCTAAGAAATGATTGGGAAACATCTTCTTTTCAGAAACCTCCATTCAGAGGCTTAAGGCCTCAGATTACTGGCCTTCCACAGTTATATCTCCAGTGTGGAGTTTGGTTTATTTGTCCAGTATATGTTAAAAATCAAGATACAAATCCCTAACAAGTCCTAAATTTATTTTAAAATGTGGCCAATGTACACAGAGTCTAGCCAAATCCCATATTCTGCCACTAAATGATTGCTATTGGATCTAGGCCATGACCCCACTGATTTTTTTTACAGGCAACTTTGCAGCCCCAAAGCCAGATGTTGAATCAAGGAAACTAAAGTTCCAGTGTTCAGGAGGACTGCATTGTACTAACTCATCTCAACCAGCTTCACCTCTTTGTACAAGAAGGACTTAAGAGGCTGAAGAGGTGTGAGGTTTGGATGGAGAGGCCAAACTAGTTCATCTTTGCCAGTTTGTTATGTAGATCATCACAGCTTCTCAATTACATCAGTGATCTTGCACTTAGCCTTGTCTCTATCCTTTACTTGTCAAACCTCATCACCTCTTTTCCCCACCTCTGTCATTCCTAAAACCTATAGTAACTACTTCACTCAGCACCTTCAGCTGAATCTGTGTGGCTTAGTGTTGCAAACACATCCACCCCTGCAAGAGACAAATCTACTGCAAAGATGAGGGTTTGATGACTTCCTTCTCACAACTTGCTGCTCTTCCTATCTATTCAGTTCTTCTCCCTGCCCAAGCTTCATTATTTGTCTATATTTGAAACCTGCCTCCAAAGAGCACTGAAAGCATTTTACCTCTTGGGAGTAGTATGTGCTTTTGGACATGTTGAGACCTGCTGCCATCATTCAAAGTCCTGATGCTGCCTTGGCTGTTAATTAACAATGAGGTTTTTTGTGTTTTCCTGCCAGTTTTTATTTGTTAGATCAATTAATAATAGTAATATTTAACATTTAGTAAGTATTTACAGTGCCTGCTACTGTTATACATGGTTTATGCATCAACTTATTTAATCCTTATCAGAATTTCATTAGATGCATTCCAATATGTCTCCATTTTACAGATGAGGAAGCTGAGGCAGAGCAAAGTCAAGTAAGTTATACAAAGTTACTTAGGAGTTACTAAGAGGTAGTACTAATTTGGCTTTGAAACTGTGCCCAGACATCATTCTATCCTGCCTTCAGTGGTAACCTACTGCATCCTCAGAAGATATGGAAATACTACTCTTCAAATTACAACCTCAAGTGTAAGAGGCTGAGCAGATATTTGAAGATTCCAAGTACAACTAATATTAAGTGATTAGTGATCTGCTTTCTGCACATATCCTTAGGGTCCCTCCTTCTCTCCAGGATCCATTATATTCCCTGTGTTTAAGTAATAATTGTATCTCTGAGTTTGAAAGACAATAAATTTGACAGTTCTAACTCCAGACATTTTCAGAGAGAATATTAGAAGAGCAATGAGGGAAGCAATGATCATGCTCATTTATTAACATTGATTGTACATATTTCTTCTTTGGGAGGATGTTGCTTGTGTGTTTGTTTGCACAGTTCTGTCCTTTAAGAGAGTAGCAGTAGGGAGTGGTGCCTGGAGCATCATGCAGTGAGTTTGGAAGGACACCAAAATCTGTTTGTGCTGTGTATCCCCTGGGGTGTGAGACCTGACTGGGCCAGCTGCAGCCCTGCAAGGCCTTTAATTTAGAATTTCCTGAGCCACTTGTGGTTCCAAAATATTTCTTATGTGTTTCAAAATAATAATTGAAAAGGAAGTAAAAACAGCCAGTCAGCTGTAAAAATTATATGATATCTAGCAACTGGGCTGGGTCACCAAAGGTTGACACCCCTGAGAGAAATCAGTAACAGAGCCTTGGAAAGCACCACATTAATTTGGATGGGGAGGTGGGGATGTGGCTGGAAGAGGAGAGGAGATTCAGGGTTCTGGGAGTAAGTTGAGTGGGGTTAGTCAGTCACTCTCTGGGTTGTGATTTCTGTGTAAAAGGCATTGTTTAGGTCCCGAGCTGGTGATAAAGCTGATCCAGGGGTGGGACATGGTATTTGAAAATGGTGGTGCTGAAAGTTGTTGTTGGAATCTCCACTGCAAGAGAGAAGAGGAAGAAATGACCACATAATTTCCGTTCTTATTTTTGCCATCCCTCAGGACGGTATATCATCTGGCCCTGCCTATCCATGCAGGGGAGTCTCTTAGACCACTTGCCCCACATTTACTATGTCTCAACCAATCCTCTTTCTGAAAATTTTTAGTACTCATTAAGATTTTTCCTGCTATAGAAGTTCCACGCTTGCTCTTTTCTATGTTTGAAATATTATTTCTGTATGTCTGCACATAGGCTTTTTGTCATCGAGGTCTCAGCTTAAATGGCACACCCTCAAAGTGATGCTTCCTGATCATGCTACCTAAAATGCATTCTTCCCTATGCTGTTGTTTAAGCAGTCTGTTTGTGTCTTCCATAGTGCATAGCACAACCTCTAACTTTTGAGAAGTGTGACTGTCTTACTTGTTTGTTGTAGGTCTTTACCATCAAATTCCAAGCTCCATGAGGCCAAGAGCCATGTCATTATTGCTCACTGATACCTTCTCAATTTCTAGTACAATGACTAGGTCATAGCAGATGCATAATAAATATTTGTTTCAAAGGGAGAGAGTGGCAAGAAGACTCGACAATTTGGGATCAGAAAAGGGAGATGTGGTGAACCTCTAAAATGTGTTGTGATGAGTTCCAGCCTACAACCTTGGCCGCCTTGACAACATGCTCCAGTGGCGGAAACTGGATTCAGGATCATTTTTACATGCAGATTCTCAGACTCTCTTATATGGCAATGGTTGAAGGGTAGAAGCAGAAATTTTATCTGATTAGTGCCTTGGAAAACACTAACAAGCTGCTTGAGCCTTCAGGAATTTTTATTTTCCAAATTTAAAACTCTAAAAATAGTTCTGAAATAATATAAGTTACTAATTCCTCCCATATACACAACACTTTTTATGGAATGGTCATACCGAGCATATCTTTGGGTTATGATAACAGTACTGGGAAGGGACAAAGACACAATTTTAAACCTATTTTGAAGATAAGGAATTGGCTTCAAAGAGTTTAAGTGATTTTATTAATGAGTAGCTGGAATTAGAATCTGGTACACTTGGTTTACATGGATTGCTTACTCTACTACATTTTTTCAGACAATATTTGTTTTATTTTTATATGTTATTTTCATGGTAGATTGGATTTTGACTTCAGTTTTTTTCTTTTTTTTTTTTTTTTTTTTTGAGACGGAGTCTCGCTCTGTCACCCAGGCTGGAGTGCAGTGGCCGGATCTCAGCTCACTGCAAGCTCCGCCTCCCGGGTTCACGCCATTCTCCTGCCTCAGCCTCCCGAGTAGCTGGGACTACAGGCGCCCGCCACCTCACCCGGCTAAGTTTTTGTATTTTTAGTAGAGACGGGGTTTCTTCTGGAATACATGTGTAGGTTTATTACATAGGTAAACATGTGCCATGGTGCTTTGCTGCACCTATCAACCCATCACCTAGGTATTAAGCCCAGCATGCATTAGCTACTTATATTGATGGTCTCCCAACCCCCACATCCCCCCAACAACAGCCCCCCATGAGTGTTGTTCCTCTCCCTGTGTCCATGTGTTCCCATTGTTCAACTCCCACTTGTAAGTGAGAACATGCAGTGTTTGGTTTTCTGTTCCTGCTTTAGTTTGCTGAAGATAATGGCTTCTAGCTCCATCCATGTCCCTGCAAGAGATGTTATCTCATTCCTTTTTATGGCTATATAGTATTTCATGGTGTACATGTACCACATTTTCTTTATCCAGTCTATCATTGATGGGCATTTGGGTTGATTTCATATCTTTGCTATTGTAAATAGTGCTGCAATGAACATATGTGTGCATGTATCTTTATAATAGAATGATTTATATTCCTTTGAGTGTATACCCAGTAATGAGATTGCTGGGTCAAATGGTATTTCTGGTTCTAGGTCTTTGAGGAATCACCACACTGTCTTCCATAATGGTTGAACTAAGTTACATTCCCACCAACAGTGTAAAAGCGTTCCTATTTCTCCACAGCCTCACCTGCATCTGTTGTTTCTTGACTTTGTAATAATCACCATTATGACTGGCCTGAGATAGTATCTCATTGTGGTTTCAATTTGCATTTCTCTAATGATCAGTGATGTTGAGCTTTTTTCCATGTTTGTTGGCTGCATAAATGTTTTCTTTTGAGAAGTGTCTTCATGTTCTTTGCCCAATTTCTTTTTAATATGGTGAACCATAGTATTGTTTTTTGTTTGTTTTTGTTTTGTTTTTCTTTTTTTGTTGTTTTTGTTTGTTTTTTAATACTTTAAGGTCTGGGATACATGTGCAGAACGTGCAGGTTTGTTACATAGGTATACATGTGCCATGGTGGTTTGCTGCATACATCAACCTGTCATCTACATTAGATATTTCTTCTAATGCTATCCCTCCTCTTGCCCCCCACCCCCTGACAAGCCCTGGTGTGTGATGTTCCCCTTCCTGTGCCCATATGTTCTCACTGTTCAACTCCCACTTATAAGTGAGAACATGTGGTGTTTGGTTTTCTGTTCCTGTGTTAGTTTGCTGAGAATGATGGTTTCTAGCTTCATCCATGTCCCTGCAAAGGACATGAACTCATCCTTTTTTGTGGCTGCATAATATTCCATGGTGTATATGTGCTACATTTTCTTTCTCCAGTCTATCATTGATGGGCATTTGGGTTGGTTCCAAGTCTTTGCTATTGTGAATAGTGCTACAGTAAACATACAGTTGCATGTGTCTTTATAGCAGAATGATTTATAATCCTTTGGGTATATGCCCAGTAATGAGATTGCTGGGTCAAATGGTATTTCTGGTTCTAGATCCTTGAGGAATCTCCCTACTGTCTTCCACAATGGCTGAACTAATTTACTCTCCCACCAACAGTGTAAAAGCATTCCTATTTCTCCACATTCTCTCCAGCATCTGTTGTTTTCTGACTTTTTAATGATGGTCATTCTAACTGGCGTGAGATGGTATCTCATTTTAGTTTTGATTTGCATTTCTCTAATGACCAGTGATAATAAGCTTTTTATCATGTTGACTGCATAAATGTCTTCTTTTGAGAAGTGTTTGTTCATATCTTTTGCCCAGTTTTTGATGGGGTTGTTTTCTCCTTGTAAATTTGTTTAAGTTCCTTGTAGATTCTGGATATTAGCCCTTTGTCAGATGGATAGATTGCAAAAATTTTCTCCCATTCTGTAGGTTACCTGCTTACTCTGATATAGTTTCTTTTGCTGTGTAGAAGCTCTTAATTAAATCTCATTTGTCAATTTTGGCTTTTGTTGCAATTGCTTTTGATGTTTTAGTCATGAAGACTTTGTCCATGCCTATGTTCTGAATGGTATTGCCAAGGTTTTCTTCTAGGGTTTTTATGGTTTTAGGTCTTATGTTTAAGTCTTTAATCCATCTTGCGTTAATTTTTGTATAAAGTATAAGGAAGGGGTCCAGTTTCAGTTTCCTGCATGTGGCTAGCCAGTTTTCCCAACACCATTTATTAAATAGGGAATCCTTTCTCTATTACTTATTTTTGTCAGATTTGTCAAAGATCAGATGATTGTAGATGTGTGGTGTTATTTCTGAGGCCTCTGTTCTGTTCCATTGGTCTATATATCTATTTTGGTACCAGTGCCATGCTGTTTCAGTAACTGTAGCCTTGTAATATAGTTTGAAGTCAAGTAGCATGATGCCTCCAGCTTTGTTCTTTTTGCTTAGGATTGTCTTGGCTATCTGGGTTCTTTTTTGGCTCCATATGAAATTTAAAGTAGTTTTTCCTAATTCTATGAAGAAAGTCAGTGATAGCTTGATGGGAATAGCATTAAATCTATAAATTACTTTGGGCAGTAGGGCCATTTTCACAATACTGATCCTTCCTATCCATGAGCATAGAATGTTTTTTCATTTGTTTGTGTCTTCTCTTGTTTCCTGAGCAGTGGTTTGTAGTTCTCCTTGAAGAGGTCCTTCACATCCCTTGTAAGTTGGATTCCTAGGTATTTTATTTTCTTTGTAGCAATTGTGAATGGGAGTTTCCTCATGATTTGGTTCTCTGTTTGTCTATTATTGGTGTGTAGGAATGCTTGTAATTTTTGCACCTTGATTTTGTATCCTGAGACCTTGCTGAAGTTGTTTATCAGCTTAAGGTGTTTTTGGGCTGAGATGATGGGGTTTTCTAAATATACAATCAAGTCATCCACAAACAGAGACAATTCGACTTACTGTCTTCCTATTTGAATATGCCTTATTTCTTTCTCTTGCTTGATTGCGCTGGCCAGAACTTCCAATACTATGTTGAATAGGTGTTGTGAGAAAGGGCACACTTGTCTGGTGCCAGTTTTCAAAGGGAATGCTTCCGGCTTTTGCCCATTCAGTATGATATTGGCTGTGGATTTGTAATAAATAGCTCTTATTATTTTGAGGTATGTTCCATCAATACCTAGTTTATTGAGAGTTTTTAGCATTAAGTGGTGTTGACTTTTATCGAAGGTGTTTTCTGCATCTATTGAAATAAACCAACTGGCATCATAATGACAGGATCAAATTCACATATAACAATATTAACCTTAAATGTAAATGGGCTAAATGCCCCAATTAAAAGACAAAGACTGGCAAATTGGTTAACGAGTCAAGACCCATCGGTGTGCTGTATTCAAGAGACCCATCTCATGTGCAAGGACACACATAGGCTCAAAATAAAGAGATGGAGGAATATTTGCCAACTAAATAGGAAGCCAAAAAAAAAAGAAAAAAAGAAAAAAAAAGGCAGGGGTTGCAATCCTAGTCTCTGATGATACAGATTTTAAACCAACAAAGATCAAAAAAGAAGAAGAAGGTCATTATGTAATGGTAAAGGGATCAATGCAACAAGAAGGGCTAACTATCCTAAATATATATGCACCCCATACAGGAGCACCCAGAGTCATAAAATAAGTTCTTAGAGACCTACAAAGAGACTTAGACTCCCACACAATAATAGTGGGAGACTTTAACACCCCACTGTCAATATTAGATCAATGAGACAGAAAATTAACAGGGATATTCAGGACTTGAACTCAGCTCTGGACCAAACATCTCATGAGAGTTCATGAGATGAAGGGGGAAGGGAACAGTATTCCAGGCAGAACAAACAGCATGCAAAAAGACTATGTTGCCATAAAAATTTGAAGATTGTCTTTCTATTTTTGTGAAAAATGTCATTGGTATTTTGATAGAAGTTACACTGAATCTGTAGATTGCTTTGGTTAATCATATTATTTTAACAATATTAATTATTTCAATTCATAAGCATGGAAGATCAGTTTGTGTCCTCTTCAATTTCTTTCATAAGTGTTCTGTAGTTTCTTGTAGAGGTTTTTCACATTGGTTAAATTTATTTCCAGATATGTTATATTTTTTGTAGCCATTTAAGGAGGATTGCCTTCCTGAATTCTTTTTCAGGTAGTTTATTATTATTATTATTATTTTATTATTTATTTATTTATTTATTTATTTTTTTTATTTTATTTTTTTTTTTGAGATGGAGTCTTACTCTGTTGCCCAGGCTGGAGTGCAATGGTGTGATCTTGGCTCACGGCAATCTCCGCCTCCCAGGTTCAAGCAATGCTGCTGCCTCAGCCTCCCAAATAGCTGGGATTACAGGTGCCCACCACCACGCCCAGCTAATTTTTGTATTTTTAATAGAGACAGAGTTTCACATGTTGGCCAGGCTGGTCTCAAACTCCTGACCTCACATGATCTACTCACCTCAGCCTCCCAAAGTGCTGGGATTACAGGCTTGAGCCACCATGCCCAGCCCAGCTAGTTCATTTTTAGCATATAAGAAAATGAATGATTTTTATGTCTTCGCAACTTGTTGTATAGGAGATAATATGGGCAAACTATTCACCTGATAAAGCACTAACATCCAAAATATACAAAGTACTCAAACAACTCAACAGCAAAAAACATCCAATTAAAAATTGTGCAAAGGCAAAGGTATGGAACCAGCCCAAGTGCCCATCAATCAAGGAATGTATAAAGAAAATGTGGTGTGTGTGTGTGTGTATGTATATGTGTGTATGTGTGTATATATATGTATATATGTATGTGTATGTATATACATATATACACACACACCCACACCATAGAATACTGCTTGGCCATAAAAAGGAAAAAAATAATGGCATTTGCAGCAACCTAGATGGAGTTGGAGACCATTATTCTAAGTGAAGTAACTCAGAAATGGAAACCAAACACCATATATTCTACTTATAAGCGGGAGTTAAGCTGTGAGGATGTAAAAGCATATGAATCATACAATGGACTTTGGAGTCTCAGAGGAAGGCTGGTAGACAGGAAGGGATAAAAAGCAATACTCACATGCAAAAGAATAAAATTGAACCCTTATCTCACACTATATACAAAATCCCTCAAGATTAAAACGATAAAACTCCTAGAATAAAATGCAGGATAAAAACATTTCTAAACATTGGACTGGGAAATGATTTCTTGCTTATAAAACCAAAAGTATAGGTAACAAAACCAAAAATAGACAAGTGGGACTATATCAAACTAAAAATCTTTTGCACAGCAAAAGACACAATTAACAAAATGAAAGACATTTGATGGAATGAGAGAAAATATTTGCAGACCACATATCTGATAAGCGGTTAAAATCCAAAATATATCCCTACAACTCAATAGCACATAGAAGCCATTTAAAAAATAGGCAGAGGACCTAAATAGGAATTTCTTCAAAGAAGACATATAAATGGCCAACAGGTATATGAAAACGTGCCCAACATTCCTAATCATAAGGGAGATGCAAAGCAAAACCACAATAAGACATTATTTTACACCTATTAGGAGGGCTATTATCAAAAACACAAAGGAAAATGAATGTTAGTGAAGATGTGAATAAAAGGAGATCCTTTTACACTCTTGGTGGAAATGTAAATTGGTGCAGACACTGTGTGAATCAATACAAATATTCCTTAAAAAATGAAAATAGAATTACCATTTATTCCAGTAATCCTGCTTCTGGGTGTAGATTCAAAGGAATTGAAACCTGGATCTTCAAGAGATATCTGCTTTCCCATGTTCATTGCAGTGTTATTCACAATAACCAAGATATGGAAGCGATCTGAATTTCCATCAATAGATGAATGGATAAAGAAAATGTGGTATATACATACAGTGGAATATTGTTGTCAAAGGACACAATTACAACAGATTTGGTTTAAAGATATTAGTTGGTTTTTATTTGTGATTTTAGGATCAAACAACAACTCATTCTATAGAATAGAATGGGTGTTCCCATAAACTGCTCAAAGAAGTTTGGCTTTATAAGCAGAAAAGGGCTGAAGAATGCAAAAAACAGGGAACAAAAAACTTAATTGGTCATTTGAAAGTTAATTTCCTTGTAAAGGTTAAAGCAGAAGAGCCTTCTTGTTGTACTAGGTAAAACTGGCCTGTCTGGGGATTAGGCTTTTATTGCTCTCTTTCCTGATTTCACGGAAGATCGGGTAACAACTTAGTTTTGTCTCAATGGCATGGAACTTAGCATAAGTGACTCCATTTTGGTTAGGTTTCTTGGGCCTAGTGCAGAAGCTCAACCTAAACCAAAGCCTCCTATAAATTTTATTTAACACCCTTCACCCTTAAAAATGAGGAAAGGATAGCACTGCCATTTGTGACCTTATGGTTGGCCCTGAAGGACATTAGGTCAAGTAAAATAAGCCAGACACAGAAAGATAAATGCCATATGATCTTGTTTATGTGTGGAATCTGAAATAATTTGTAGAAGCAGAGAGTAGTACAGTGGTTACCAGAGGATGAGAGGAGGAAGAAATGGGGAGGTGTTAGTCAAAGAGTGCAAAGTTTCAATTATGCAAAATAAATAAGATCTGGAGATCTGTACAACATAGGGCCTATGATTAACAATACTGTATTATATACTTAAACATTTTCTAAAAGAGCAAATCCTATATTATGTGCTTTTACCACAAATGGGGGTGGAATGAAACTTTTTGATGTTATGGATGAGTTTATGACACTTATAGTGATGATAGTTTGATGGTATCATGGGCATATACTTATCTTTAAACACATAAAGTTGTACACATGAAATATGTACAGCTTTTCATGTGTCAAGCCTATTTGAATAAAACAGTTGAAAAGAAAAGAAAATTCATCCTCCAGGGGTGGTCAGCTGGTATTATATTAGAAAGACCATAACTCTTCAGATCTTAATCATCACCAGAGGCTTTGAAAATTAGCACAGAGAATGTCAGAAATGGTTTTATTGGTGAAATGAGAGACTTGCTAGTCACATGATTCATATCAAAATAGATTCTCAATGGTAAGATTCAAGGTATTCAAGTTTGAGGAATGGGGTATTGTCAAGGTGCTCCCCACCTGTGGATGAACAGGTTGTAGGAATCCAGTGAGACCCATGGCTGTGCCTGTAGAATGGCACTGAGGTACCATCTACAGACAGTCTTGTTTCCAGCCACTCGTTAGGAGGCTTTCTGGTTGCCTAATGCCAAGGCATGAGGGTCCTACAACTGAAATAGCATTACTTCTGCCTCAAGAGAAATTTCTAGTCAAGAAGTAGAATCCATCAAGCTCACAGTTGTATGAACTGTCCTGGGCCTGCTTTTGAAATAAATGTTTAATAAAAGGTCAGGTTTTGTCAATGAAAAAAAAATGTACAGTTGATTCATAAAGAAGCCAACTCTCATCTAAGTAGAGTTTGTGGTGACTGAGTTGAAAAAATAGATGTAGTGCCATTTGCCATTCATGGGCACTTTTGTACTGAGTGAGCCAGTTCATT
This sequence comes from Papio anubis, assembly GCF_008728515.1. NCBI lineage: Eukaryota > Metazoa > Chordata > Mammalia > Primates > Cercopithecidae > Papio > Papio anubis. Next base: position 32,933,195 of record NC_044980.1, on the reverse strand, counting down.
TGAAACTTATCGTACAGTAGACTCTTATTTATCTAAAACTATTAGCTAATGAAAGATCAGGGAAGTTACACCTTCTGTTTGACTCACACACCTGTCTCTACCACCACACATTCCCATTGTTTAAAAACACAGGAGATGATGGAAAGTATTCAGTAAGAGAACTCAGATGGGCACAATTATTCCTTTGATGATTGGGAAGACCTGTGTAAGTCTTCAAAGACTCATGAACACCAACAATACCATGTAATGCTGCAGCAGAAGAAATAATACCCTGGTAGAGATGCTAGGCTGATTCTAGAACCAGTGCTGGAAGTTGCTTTATATAAATTAACATCAATTACCTTATCATTTAGTCAATTTCCCCTCTTTTGTAAAAGTGTCTAAGGGGAGGAATGACTTTCTAGTTGTGTATTAAATTGAGCTTTGCGCTCATTAAGATTCTGTGAACACAGTCATTTAGTGCTGTGTTAGTGACACTCTTCTTCTATGGGACGGGATATGGGAGACTAGTTTTTAGCCATCTGTGAAACAGAAAATCCACTTGATCCAGTGCATGCACCACCAGAGTCCCTTAAGGATTACTGTCAGAAGTTGTCGCTCTCCTTTAAGTTCACATTAAGAGGAAACTTGAAAAAGGAAAATGATGAAGATGTTTTAGGATTTGTGGCCATGGGGAATTTTCTATCTTCATTTCAAACGGCTTAAGGCAGGCAATGGGAAAGATCTTGTGCAGAAGGTTATACAGGCTTTGTATCTTCAAGCTGAATCCCACAAGTTAAGCCTCCAGTTTGCAAAACACTTGGGAGATGAGGGTCCACCCTGCCTGGATTGCCAACTCTGAGAGTGGTTATTTAGAAGGCCAAGGCTGTTGGGTTTCTTCTGACTTTATATGGCAGTCTCAAGACACCTTTGCCGTGGCCTGGATGAGCTTGCTTGTTTTGTTTAATTTTATTTTATATTTGGACCATTTAAGATCTGAAGAGAACTTCTCAGTAATTCTAGATGTTAGGATTTGAGTAACTTCTTATTGATTCAGATCTGCTCCCAGGAACTATGCTGGGGTGGGTGGGGTGGTTGTCAATGGCACTCCCCTTTGAGCTGCAGGGAAAGCTCAAGAGAAAGAAGTGAACACTGGCCTGGTCAGTCTATAATTAGTGCAGATGGAATTCATTGGGTCATACTTAATGAAAAGAATAGCCAGGCAGCCAGAGCTCAACTAGTAAGGAAGGAGGAAAGAACAGATTTTGGAAGACAGCAGTAGCTCTGCAGCACCATGGAAACCACAAGTGGACATAGGTTCTAAGGGTGCTCAGATGCTGGGGAGTAGAACCTGGAAAAAAATCCCTTAGTAGATGACAGCCCCGGTAGGCCCTTTCATAGGCTAATTGTGTTTGATTAACTTTATCTTGTTTTCATTTATTTATGCTCATATCTATAATTTCCCCGGCTTGGGATTATATTGTATATGCTGTTTTTGTCATGGACACTTTCTCTTTCCCTCCCTCATCTCCATTCCTCAGAAGTTGCTATCCTTGGTGCTAAGTCCACTCAAGAGGGAAATACAGATCTGGAGCTCAGAAGGGCTGTCTGGGACAGAGTTGTAGTTCACCACTGGCTCTGCACTAGAAATTTGAGGAGTTACATGTAGGTTTTGTTTAAGCTATTATTGTATGAGCCTAGACATATAACTTTTAAATAAAATGTTTATCGAGATAATTGTAGATTCACATACAGCCGTAAGATATAATACAAAGAGATCTCATGTACCCCTCACCCAGTCTCACTGAATGATAACATCTTTTAAAACAGTAGTACAATATCACACCCAGGATGTTGACAATGATACAAAACACTGGTCTTATTCAAATTTCCTCAATTTTACTTGTACGTGTGTGTGTGTGTGTGTGTGTGTAATTAGTTCTATACGGTTTTATTGCAAGTATATTTTTGTGCATCCATTGACAGTCAGTATACTGAACAGCTCCAGCCCCACAAGGATCCCTCATGTTGAACTTTTAAAACCATACCCACCTCCCTACCATGACCTCATCCTTCCATCCTAACCCTTGGCAACCACTAATCTGTCCTAAAATTTCTAAAATTTTGTCACTTAAAAATGTTATATAAATGGAATCATAAAATGTGTAGCCCTTTGGGATTGACTGGTTTCACTCATAATAATTTCCTGGAGAGTCATCCAAGTTGCTGTGTCCATTAAGAGTTTGTTCTACTTTGTATGATCAAGTAATCTTCCACGATATGAATGTATCCTTCACTGGTTGAGGCGGATTTGAGTTGTTTCTAGGTTTTAGCTATTATGCATAAATCTGCTACAGATTTTTATGTGGACATAAGTCTCCATTTCTCTGGGATAAATGCCCAAGAGTAAAATTATTGAGTTGAATGGTAATTGAATGTGTAGTTTTATAAGATACTGCCAAACTGTTTGTTAAAACAGAGTGCCTAGACTATTTTATATTTCCACCAGTAGTATATGAGTGATCCAGTTTCTCCACATCCTCAACAGCATTCGGTGTTGTCACTATTTTTTTATTTTAGCCTTTCTGATAGATGGGTAGCAATATCTCATTGTGGCTTTAATTTGCATTTCCCTGATAACTAATGATGTTGACTAACTTTTCATGTGCTTTTTTGACATCTGGATATCCTCTTCAGTTCTCTTTGTGTATTTTTCTTGTTTGTGTATTGTTACTCTTAAGTTTGGAAAGTCTTTTTGTATTATTGATACTAGTCCTTTGTTAAATATATAGTTTGAAAATATTTTCTCCCGGTGGGTAGCTTGTCTTTTCATTCTCCTCAAATGGGCTTTTTCTTTTTAGTAGAAGCTTTCTTGAGATATAATTTGCATACAATTCACTATTTTAATGTGTACAACAATCTGGTGGTTTTTAGCGTGTGCACAGGGTGGTACAACCATCACCAAAATCAATTTTAGAGCTTTTTATCAATCCAAAATGAAACTCCAGATTTCACATGGGCAGAGAAAATAACTGTAAATTTGATGAGGTTAAATTTATTATATTTTTCTTTTATAGACTGTCTTAGAATTCGTGGCCTAGTCCTTCATCCCAAATATTTTCTCCTGTATTTTATTCTAAAAATTTTTATAATTTTATATTTTATGGTTAAGTTCATAATCCATTTTAATTTTTATATAAGAAGTAAATATTAGTTCAAGGTTTTTTTTTAAAGTTTTTTGCCTGTTAATTCCCAATTACTATAACATCTTAGTTGAGAAGATCATCCTTTCTCCTTTGAATTGCTTTGCACATTCGTCAATAATCTGTTAGGCATCTTTGTGGGGGTCAGTTTCTGAGTTCTCTGTTCTATTCCATTAATCTATATGTCTATGCCTCCTAACTTAAGCTTTTTATTTTTATTTATTTTTATTTTTTATTGTTTGAGATGGAGTTTCACTTTTGTTGCCCAGCCTGGAGTACAATGGTGTGATCTCAGTTTACTGCAACCTCCGCCTCCCGGATTCAAACGATTCTCTTGCCTCAGCCTCCCAAGTAGCTGGGATTACAGGTGCCTACCACCACACCAGGGTAATTTTTGTAGTTATGGTAGAGATGGGGTTTCACTATGTTGGCCAGGCTTGTCTTGAACTCCTGACCTCAGGTGATCCACCCACCTTGGCCTCCCAAAGTGCTGGGATTATAGGCATGAGCCACCACCCCCAGCCACATATTTTTAACTTACTTAAAACAAGTAAGTGAGTTTATTTCCAAAAGACATTTAGCAGTATGCACCACCATATCTGGCTAATTTTTGTATTTTTAGTAGAGACGGAGTTTCACCATGTTGGCCAGGCTGGTTTCAAACTCCTGACCTCAGGTGATCTGCCCACCTGGGTCTCCCAAAGTGCTGGGATTAAAGACATGAGCCACTGTGCCTGGGCTTAATTTAAGCTTTTAAAAATGTAATGGACCTATTGGGGAAAAATGGGGCTAGTAATATCTGCTCTCTTACCCCTAGGTTGTTAGAAAAAGCAACTACTGCGTTAAAGGCATTGGCGCTGTGAGCTGTAAAGCAATATCTGAATGTAATATATTACTATTGAGAAGAATATAGAGATGTCACTCATTCTGCCTTTACATTTTTTCAGCTTATCTCGTTGGCATTCTTCAATTTTTATATTTGTTTTCTGGGAACCATGATGAGTGAGTTACTGCTCAGTTAGGGACATGAGAATGGTCCACTGTATGGAAACTTTGCAGCAAAGTTAGGATTCCTGCCCAGCCTCTATCTGCAGACCTTTTGCAGGCTTGCTGGATTCCTCTCATCATCCCAGCTTGTGTAGATTCAGAAAGATAAGATGATTTTTGTAGGACTCAAACAAATTTACAAGAAAAAACAACCCCATCAAAAAGTGGGCGAGGGATATGAACAGACACTTCTCAAAAGAAGACATTTATGCAGCCAACAGACACATGAAAAAATGCTCATCATCACTGGCCATCAGAGAAATGCAAATCTAAGCCACAGTGAGATACCATTTCACACTAGTTAGAATGGCAATCATTAAAATATCAGGAAACAACAAGTGCTGGAGAGGATGTGGAGAAATAGGAACACTTTTACACTGTTGGTGGGACTGTAAACTAGTTCAACCATTGTGGAGGACAGTGTGGCGATTCCTCAAGGATCTAGAGCTAGAAATACCATTTGACCCAGCCATCCCATTACTGGGTATATACCCAAAGGATTATAAATCATGCTGCTATAAAGACACATGCACACATATGTTTATTGTGGCACTATTCACCATAGCAAAGACTTGGAACCAACCCAAATGTCCATCAATGATAGACCGGATTAAGAAAATGTGACACATATACACCATGGAATACTATGCAGCCGTAAAAAAAAGGATGAGTTCATGTCCTTTGTAGGGACATGGATGCAGCTGGAAACCATCATTCTCAGCAAACTATCGCAAGGACAGAAAACCAAACACTGCATGTTCTCACTCATAGGTGGGAATTGAACAATGAGAACACTTGGGTACAGGAACGGGAACATCACACACTGAGGCCTGTCGTGGGGTGGGGGTAGGGAAGAGGGATAGCATTAGGAGATATGCCTAATGTAAATGATGAGTTAATAGGTGCAGCACACCAACATGGCACATGTGTACATATGTGACAAACCTGTATGTTGTGCACATGTACCCTAGAGCTTAAAGTATAATTTAAAAAATAAATAAATAAATAAGAAAGATAAAATGACTTTAATAAGCAAAATGTGACATCATTATAAAGGAGAGCTGATATCCCCTGGTCACTTGGCAAATAGAAATAACTTAGAATTGGGCAGTTTGGAATTATCCAGGCTATTCTGAATTCTCAAAAAGCTAGACGTTCATTCTTCTCTCTACAGATTTGTCCATCCTGCTTACTCAGTTGGCTCTCCCTTCTCCTCCATCTAGTTGCATTCTGCACATCCCAAAAGACCTGCTTACCACCCTGAGAAGTAAAACTATTCCGTCTTGTTAGGAATAACGCTCAAAATCCTAAGGAAATTCAACACTCAAACAAAGGATTCTTAGCAAAGCAATTTTACTTCTGCGCAGAGGGGTGCCTCCTTACCCAGTCGCCATGAGAGCACACCTGAACAAAGGGACACGAGAGCCTTTATTCCTGAAGCAAGTCCTGCCCCTGTACCCTTTCCCTATTGGCCGGGGTCAGGCTGTACAATCTAAACTAATCCCGGTTGGCTAAACATTTGGTTTTTTTTAGATAAGGTGGGCACATAAAAGAAAGCGGAGAGGAAAGGGGAAGGGGTGTCTGTGATAAGCTAGAAAGTCCTCTTTCCATATAAGGAAAGGAATGTGAGCTGGTACTGATAAAGCCTGGTATTGTGGCATGCCTGGACATCTAACAAAGGAGAAAAGGAAAAAAAGGAGAAAAAGGAAAAAAGGAGGGGGTACTATGAATTAAAGAATAAAAGATTGATTGAGTTATTTGAAGAGAAACCTCATCATATCCCACAATCTGCTTCTCTAGATAGTGAGTCCCTTAATGTCAGTTAGGTTGCTTTTCCTCATCTCTGTAATTTCTGAGCCTGGCATGGCAACGGGAAACAAACAGGTGCTCACTGAATTCAGTTTACCTTGATCTCTTTTTCCCTTTAAATGCCTCTCTTCACTCTTAGTGACATTTAATCATTTATCATTTGTATGATTCTCTTTCTTATGGATGGCTTTTGTCTTCTCCAATAAATAAGAGAATATCTTGAGATTAAAAGGCATTATTTTTACCTTATCTTTCCCTAGAGAGCCTGGCAGTTTCTGAATACATACACACCTTATGCCTAATTAAATATCACAGTTTAAGTATATTGAATTCATTATCCCATTTTTGAGAAGAGGACATTCCAGAACTCCTATTTTTAAAGACTGGAGGCTTTAAACCACATGTTAGAGAGAAGTTAGAGAGGGAGATATGTAATAAAAAGCTTTTTTTCTTGGGCTAACAGGGAATTAATGGAGTGAAAGAATTAGACAACAAAATTTAGATGCTTAAAATGTATAGTCCAAAAAAGCAAGCCAAACTATGAAGAACAGCATTTCACATTGACCATATTAAGCCAAAAAGAACTGCCTGGGAGACTCTAATAGCTTCAAGAGGGCAGAAGTGGGCGGAGGCCCATAGGTGAAGCGAAGACTGGTTTGTCAGTATTGATAAATCACAGAGATTATGAAGCTTTAGTCAATATCTCTATTGAACAAATCAACTCAAACTTGAGCCTTTACATAGTTTTTCTAGTCTTGAAAGCAGCCTCCCAGTGCAGACTTACTTCCCTTCCTTTGGTTTTCCTGGAAAGCCAGCTGCATGATGTCAGGAGACTCTTGCTGCCCTTGCCAGCTGTGACACTATCCCTGACCTCCATCTCTAATTAGATGAGGGAAAAACCAACCACGCTGCCATCAAGGATCCAGTTAGGGTCCCGGAAAAGAATCTTCAACTTGTGTTATTGTCAAACCTCATTTAACTGGAATGCTTTGGACAACTGAAAGGTTTTGGACAATGGAATTTCTGGCTAATTATAATTTGTTAATTGACAGTCGGAAAACCCTGATTTTGATAACTCCAATTACAAGTACTGAAACATTAACACCTTAATAATCACATGTTAGTGATTGTGAATCAGTGATTAAGGATTGAGTTTCTTTAGGGACACTATGGGACTTGTCAATGCAGCAATTAAAGTGCAGGAAATTGGATGAATCTATTCAATTCGACATCCACCATCTACCATGGAAGTTACTTTTTTAGAAAGTTGTTTTAAAAGTTTTTGGTGACATATACATAATGGAAAATTTACCTTTTGAACCATTTTTAAATGTACAGTTCAGTGGCTTTAAGTATATTCTATTGTTAGACAACTATCATCACCATCCATCCCTCTCCAGTTTTTCCATCTCCCCAAACCCAAACTGTGTACAAATTAAACAATTTTTCCCATTTCCCTTTTCCTCCCCCACTCCCATCCTCTGGAAACCAGAGTTCTACTTTCTGCCCCTGTGAACTGTACTACACAAGGTACCTCATGTAAATGGAATCATATAGTATTTGTCCTTTTGCAACTGTTTGGTTTCACTTAGTATAACATCCTCAAGATTCATCCATTTTGTAGTATGCGTCCAAATTTCCTTTGTTTATAAGGCTGAACAATATTCCGTTGTATTGTATAGATGACATTTTATTTATTCGTTTATGGACAGGAAGTTACTCTTTAAATCTCTGTGTCACAATTTACTGATCTCTCTCTCTCTTTCTATTTCTTCCCCTCTCTCTTTAAAAAAGAGAATGAAAAAATAATTGATAAAAATTTCTTAATTGAATTCTGCTTTCTTGTCACTTTGTTCTCGTGGGTGAGGAACTAGGCAGCCATTTCACAAGGTGAGGGTGAGGATAAAACAGCCAGGCTGGTTAAAGACAAGGCTGTCCCTAATCAGAATTAAATAAACTTGAACTGAACACAAGAGGAATTAGAGTTTTGATCTATTATGGACCTCATTCCTTTAGTGCAGATAGGACTGAAGAAAACAGAATAATAATACCGTGACTTTACTATGTGGCAAGTAAGGTGCTTGACTCCTTTCTTACAGCAATTATGTGAGTCTGACTTTAGATAAAATACTAAATAACTAGGAGACCCTAGATGGATATCCAAGTGTCTTGAGCTCTAAACCAGTGCTCTACAATACAAATATATGAGTCACAATGCAAGTCACATAAGTAATTTTCAACTTTCTACTAGCCAAATGAAGAAAAGGAAAAAACAAGTGAAATAAATGTTATACTTTTCCTAGCTCAAGATAATCCAGAATATTATTATTTCAACATGTAATAAATATACCTTATTAGTGTGATAGTTCACATTCTTTTTTATCATATCGAGTCTTTAAAATCTAGCCAGCACATCTCATTTTGTATACAGCACATTTCAAGCTTCCATCGCTGCATGTAACTGGCAGCCACCATATTGGCCTGGACTTCTCTAGACCAAAGTGTTCTTTCTTTCGCCTGAAAGTGTGTTCATGTGGCTCTCTGCGTTCAGTCTTTCCCTTTATACTTTATGTGTCAGTAGTTCCTTAATAGAAATGCTGGCAATGATTTTCTAACCTTTTTACCTGTCAGGTACCATCATAAAAGAATGGCTGGCTTATTACCAAAAGGTTAGTAAGCCTTATTACCAAAAGGGTAATTTTTCTCTCCTTGATTTTGCATGTTTCCCTAGGTCTACTTTTCTGCCTTTTAAACAACCAAGAAATCAGTGAAAACTCAAATTGCATAGGTTTATATTTCTCAGTAATTATATAGGTTACTGTGTGATTGCTCTTGCTAGAGGAGCAATTTAGATGGTTGGGAGAATAGCCCTTAGTTTTTATGTTATGAGGTCAGACATTAATAAAAGAATTGGAGAAGAAATTTGAATTTTTAAATTGCTTTGGGCAGTATGACCGTTTTAAGAATATTGATTCTTCCTATCCATGAGCATGGAATGCTTTTTCATTTGTTTGTGTCATCTTTGATTTCTTTGAGCAGTATTTTATAATTCTTGTGATAGAGATCTTTCACCTCCCTGGTCAGCTGTATTCCCAGGTGTTATATCCTTTTTGTGGATATTGTGAATGGAATTGCATTCTTAATTTGACTCTCAGCTTGGATGTTGTTGGTATATAGAAATGCTGAATTTTGTACATTGATTTTGTATCCTGAGATTTTGCTGAAGTCGTTGATCAGATCTGGGAGACAGTGGGGTTTTCTAGCTATAGAATCATATCATCTGCAAACAGAGATAGAGTTTGACTTCCTCTCTTCTTATTTGGATACTTTTTATTTCTTTTTCTCGACTGATTGCTTTGGCTAAGACTCTCAGTACTATGTTAAATAGGATTGGTGGAAGTGAGCATCCTTATCTTGTTCTGGTTCTCAAGGGGAATGCTTCTAGCTTTTGGTCATTTGATATGATGTTAGCTGTGGCTATATCATAGGTGGCTCTTTATATTGTATGGTGTGTTCCTTCAATGCCTAGTCTGTTGAGGATTTTTAACATGAAGGGATGTTGCATTTTATCAAAAGCCTTCTCTGCATCTATGGAGTTGATCATGTGTGTTTTGTTTTTAGTTCAAACAGAACATTTTAAAAGCTGAATGAATATAAGTACTATTTTTATAATAAGTTGGCATGTAGGACATTGTATTTTTATGAAATTAGATAATTAGAATGAACTGTAAATATGCTCATGTGTACGCAGGTATGCAATAAACCTGTATATATGTAAATATAGCCATGTGTAAATATGATCTCTTTCATGTTCTTTAAAATTGAAGTCTCATCAGTATGGAATTACTTTGCTGCTGTCTGTTGAAAGAGCAGATGGTTTCTCAAGGTCTCTATGATATATTCTCTGATTATACAGAATTTTTACTCTTTGAGCTTGATTATTGTTGACTCACCAAGTTAATATTTGTCAATCTGGGAGTATGGGAAGAACTTAAATCTATTTATGCCCTACAGTCAAGTTGGTGAAATGAAATATCAAGCAGTTATGTGTGAGCTGGGTGTAGCAGTAACAGAGATATTTGAATTGCAGGCTTCTGACTAACAGACTTGCTGACCCTTTGATGACAGTGGAGAGAGTGTTACTAAATAAGCAGTCCAGTGGGAATCACCCAGAATTTTCTTATTTCATTTAAAAGTACATATGAGGTTTCCAAGCATAAATAGTGTTCACTTTCCCTCTCAACTAAACCTTGGTACCTTCAGTTCTCTTAAGAAGATACACATAGGACTCATGGGACTATTTTCTCCAGAACAAGAGTAAATATGTGACTTCTCTGAAAATACTATTTTTGGAAGCCATTGTGGGAAATCAGTCTTATTCCTGTGTTAACAGACTGAAGGTAGTAAAAGAGAACTCACTGTTTATTTATACATAATCAACTTGCTGATCTGAGGGGACAGATCGAATGCTGTCACTTGGAGATGAAAGCAGCTCACTCCTAGGATTACGGACTCTGAGAAGAGATAGTGCCTCCAAACATGAAGGGGAGAGTTAAGTCATCATGTCACTTACTTAGAATAATATGGGTTTTGGCTGGCAGAAAATCCCACATAAGATTGATTTATTTAAAATATTGTTACTGAGTAGAAGGAATTATTCTAAGTGCTGGGGGTAAAAGGAGTGAACAAAACAGATAGGACAGCCCTCTTCTATTCAAGTTGAAAAATACTTTTATTTTTCTCACATATAAATGGAATTTGGAAATAAAACATCCCAGGTTTTATCTCCACAATCAGGAACCCAGGATCCTTTTATTGTCTGTCTTCTATATTATTCCATCTTCTTCAATATCTGGCATCCACTTTGTTGAAACCATCCACATTCAGGCCAGGAAGGAGGCAAAGGAAGAGAAGGGGCTCTGCCTTCCCTTTAAATTCTGAAAGTTACATGTAGCCTTCCCCTTGTGTCTTATTGGTCAGAATTTAACTACAAGGGGGCTGGGAAATTTAGTCTATATTCTAGAAAGCCATGCGCCCAGAAAATAATCAAGGAGGAAGAGAGGAAGAACAAAAATTGAGGACAACTGGCAGTCTAACACAGTCATCATAAAGGAAGGCACAAATTGCCTCAGGCATGTTCAGTATTTGACCTGGTAAGTTTTAAGGACTTGATACAAACAACAGAGAAGGGTCCGGGCCAGTGGGGTAGGGACACTGAGAGGGGGCTCACCTTAGGATAGTCCAGATCTATTTAGACAGCACTAATTCATTTTTTATTCTTAGGTCAATAGTTAGCCTTAGGTTGGTGTGAACGTTAAGAAAAGCCTCTCAAGCAGTTTGCACTGTATTTATTGAGCACATACTATACTTGTAGGTCTTAGTGAGTAATCTCTAAAAGTGCTGCCAGGATGTGTAAGGAGGTAGACATGGAGTTCCAGCATGGTCTTGTCTTTGGAAGGTCCTGCTGAAGCTCAGGACCAGCCCTAAGTAAATGCTAGCATGACTCCCTGCTGGTCCATCACCTATCTTTCCACAGATGGAAGATAACTCCATTTTCCAAGAGACCTCTCTTCCATGTCTCGCCTGCTTCTCTAGTGGCTCTATTTAACTAACAGTATTTTTGGTCCGGCAAGATAGAAACTGTCCTTAAGACCAGGGAGAACCCTAAGAAGAAAGCATTGTGTTCCCACTCTATGGTTCCTGGATAAGACTTTGCTCCCCTTCATTTCCATATAGATCATCATAGAATGACAGGCTTATAATATGAAAAGACTTTAGTATTCATTGAATCTCACTTCCTTCCTGAGCTAGTATCCCCTAAAAGTTGTAGTTTTTCCAGCGATGTTTCTCAGAACACTAGGTATTAATGGGACCTCTAAAAACAAAGTGAGACTCATTGTCTAGAGAGCTTTGTAAACATGTACTAAATTTCCCAGTAGGAGAGTCACAATATAGGTAGTCTTTCTTTTGTAGGCTGGTAGAAACTTTATACCCTACATGAAATGTAACTGTGCAGGAATAAACTCTTTTTGAACCCTTGCAGCAATGGCCAGCTCACCATTGAGGACATGGACATAGAAACTGTAAGAAATGTTTTGGGAGGCTTGGGTGAAGCGTGAAAGTCCCTGAGTTATTCCCCAGTCCTCAGTCATGAAGCTAAGGGAAGTGTGTCAGCAGAGTTCTATCGATGTCTAAGCATGCTGGGACTCATTATCCACTTGGTTGATTACTTCATTTTTTGTTTATTTTACTTCTGCCCCCAGCAGCCTCCTCCACATCTGGTCTTCATTGTGAGAAATGCATCAGCACATTTCTATGAGATAGTGTGGAACAGAAAAAAGTGTGTGGGGTCAGACCTCAAATCAGTGGAATTACTTTGCATTACAAATGTTAAATAGATAATGAACAAAATAATAATGGATTTAATATAAATTTAATAGATTTAATATAAATCCATTATTATATCTAATATAAATGTATAAATAACAATGGATTTAATATAAATTCATTATAAATTCTCAACTCATTCAGATTATTGACTCTCTGGAAGGATCTTCAAACATCCTTTTTACTTACATTTGATGTAATTATGTTGGTATTTTGGGAAGAGTCATGTGTCCCAAATGATCTGCCAGTTCCATCTTTTTGAAGTATTCTGAATGAAGTGAGTGCAGTGTCAGGCAGGACCATCCAGCCTTTGGGAATACATCTCTTTCTTTCTTTTTTTTTTTTTTTTTCAGGTGCTTATACTTTTTATGCATACCCTTAAGCTGGGATGTACTTGTTTTAGGGATCTAGCCGTTTCTAACACTTAGACTCAGGTTGGTTTCTTTCTTTCTTTAAAGGCAGCTGCTGTTTGTACTTCAACAGTGGCCAGTTTTGAGAAATGGATAGTCTATTACTTAAGTGTAAAAAAAAATTCTTTGTTCACAGTTAGCGAGGTAAACTTTTTGTGGAGTAAAAATGAACTTCCTACGGAGACCCTTCAAATCTTCCCAAAGCTGGCCTGGGGAGTTGGGCCCCTCGGGCTGCTCAGCCGTTGTTGCTAATGGATGCACACACCTGCACTGGTGTTTGACTCTGCTGGGGAAGGCCACAATGACCTGCCAAGAAGAGGGTCTGGGTGCAAGTGTGTGGTAGCCCTAAGTAAATGCTAGCATGCAGCAGATAGCTCACAATTATGCCTTGGCAGTGGAAAGGTGTGTTTGCCCAACTCAGAGAACACTAGAACTGGAAGAACCCCAGAGATGGTGTCATCTGGTGGTTTAAAGATGCGCCATGTGGATTCCCCTTTGGGGCCACCCACCACACCCCATGACCCCAGCAACTTTGGGGTTCATTCTTTTCTTTACTTTTTGCATAATCTTTGTATGAAGGAAAGGTTCCATGACTCACAAAAATAGGAATTCGATTCAGTTTCTTCATTAGACAGGGGAAGAGATAGTAATATTTGTCCAAGGTCACAGGTGGTTTGGGCCAGGCCAGTAGGCATGGGGAGTGAGCAGCTATCAATAGTGGGCCTGGATAGGACCTATTAGTCTTAACATGCTTTCCTTCTTTTTTTTCTGATACCATCTCTCCAGCCCTCAACACTGGGTCCAGAACATCTTCCCTGAGTAGAACTTGTCTGAGTTATATAAAGAACAGGACATTGTCTCCAGAAATCTAGTATCAAAAGGTCACCTACCTCCTACTGCACTCCTAGACAAATGTCCTTCATGCATTGTTGAAGACTGGTGGGGACCTGGAGGACTAGAACTCAGCTGATTTGGGGTCCAACTTCTTCTATAGATGATTTTTTTTTGAGTTGATCCTTTCCATTCCTCACGCTGAAATTTTTAGGCAGGTGATCCCGGAAATCCCATCGCCATCTCCATGCTGCTAAGTTAAGTAAGATTCACACTAACCCAGCTAAAATGCTGGTCCTGCTGCTTACTGGCTATGAGACTTTGAATAAACTCTGTAATCTCTCTGGGTCTCAGCTTTCTCATTTTAAAATGGCAATAATATTTACTACATGTTTTTATTGTGAGAATTAAGATAAATGATCAAATCCAAGAGTGTTTAGTACCAGTTGGGCTCTTGATAGGCACTGGATCCCAGGTGGCTGTTAGTGGCTGTGTTGCTGTGTTGCTGCCCAGGTGTCATGTTTCAGAAACCTTGCAGAGGTGGTGACAGAAAGGTGGGACAGTTAGGGTACTAGGTCTCACTTGTCTGGAAGCTGCAGTGTGGGCTGGAGAAGATCAATTGAGAAGGTCATCTTGGGAGAAGCTGGACCTCAAACAAGGCAGTAGTAATTAGTGGCCAATTTCCAGTTAGTGGTCAACCTGCACTGGCTGGGCAGAAATCCTTCTCTGTTGGAAATCTGATATAAGGTTGTAGAAGAGAATCCAGATGAGGGAAGGGTTGGGCTGGAGGCAGAGCCTTGAGCAATTTTCTAAGTAGAATAGGCAGCCTCCTTGCTCAAACTAGAAACTACTGGCACGTTAAAAAGCACTCCTGAATGTACTGGAAACTTTGTAATTTCCAGAGTCTTCCGCCATCTGTGTTCACTTTCTTTGCTCCCTAACACTACTCCAGGTTCCTCCGTGTGGCTACATCAAGGCATGATCCTTGCCTGGCTGCAGTGGACACGGACTCAGAGATCAGCAGTAGGTGAAGGCTCTGCTACCTGCAAAATCCCTAAAGAGAGAGAGCTTTGTGAAGAGCTGCCTGCAGTGCTTGGGGAAGGAAAAAGTACTCAGTAAATTGCATTTTCCAGGGATCTTCTAGGACTTCTGTTCTGTTAGTGCTCAGGTATACTGAATACTTCAGCCAACGCCAGACAGACATCTGTACTCTGTTAGCTTCCATTTGGGAAAGTCAGTTCTCTGTCCTCTCTTAGCACTGGAAATTTTCCTTACTTAAGCTGCCCATTTGACTGGATTTCTCTGCTTGAAACAAGCACGTCATGGTCTCAGTGGGGATAATTCCTTAAACGAAAAAAGTCATCAAATGGAAAAAATTGACAAACCTGGCAGTTCTTCATGTGTGGTTCATACATTGGTTCTGATTCATCTTCAGTTCTTCGCTTGTGCATTTGGTATTTACTGGGTGCCACTTTTGCCTGTTACGGTATTAGGATTGGGGCAAAGGCCAAAGATGTTTTTCTAGCCCTTTAGTTGCTTAAAGCCTAATTAGAGAGCCCCTTAAATAACAGGAAATTATGGCAATATAAAAAGTACTCGGATTGAAGTGTGGCCAGAAGCTATGCCAGCTGAGAAGAGGGGTCTCTAAACGCAGTGGTGTGTATGATGGGGAACAGTGAGGCGAGCTTCCCAGAATCATCAGCCCCTCACCTGACCCAAAGAACTAGCTGTCTTTGTCATCAGCTTTGGAGATAAATGTGTAGGGCTGGTTTCTCGTACTTTCTGAAATTGCTTAGTAGAAACAATTCTTCCATCAAATCTGAGATTTCACTAGAACTCTGCAGAGTCAGTCTACATATATACAGTCCTCTCCCCCAGCTCAGTCCTGTTAAGGCCCGGTTCAGATCCTACCACTTCCGCAAAGCTTCTGGCACTATCTATAATATAACTGATATTTCTCTTTGGGAATTACTTGAACCCCAATGAAGACAATTTTTCTTGTGTTCATGTCTCATCACCCACAAGTAGATTGGTTGTTGCGTAAAGTCAAGGATCACATCACCTACTTCTTTGTCTCTACTCAGGAGAGTAACTCGGGCCTTGCCCAGAAAACCTATTGTATAAATGTTTGTCGTTGCTATAGTGAAATCACACAGATGACTGAATCTGTCATTTACTATGTGACTTTAGGAAAATTACCTAATCTTTTTGATCCTCAAGTTCTTCATCTATAAGATGGTGATCATAAGAGGGCTTATCTCATAGATTTGTCGGCACAGTTAAATGAGGTATGGTGCTATGTGCTTAGTATAGGACCTGAACTTTAATAAGTGCTTAATGTAGGTTTTGTTGAAAAATTTTAAATAGATACATGCCTTTAGCAGACCCCGTCTCTCATTTCCACATTTCCTCCTATATGACTGTTTACTACTGAGTAACTACCTATTTGCTGGAAAAATGAAAGTAACTTGGACTTTAAAGATGTCTTTAAAAAAAAAAAACAAAAAAAACTCGTGTCTTAGTTAGCTCAGGCTGCTATAACAAAATGCTATAGACTGGGTAGACTGGGTGTCCTAAACAGCAGAAATTTATTTCTCACAATTCTAGAGACTGGAAGTCCAAGGTCAAGTCCAAGATCTACCTCTCTCTCTCTCTCTCATATATATACATACACACACACACACAGTGCCTATATAGAGAAAGAGAAAGTAAATAAATATATGTATATATATTTTCAGTGCCTATATATATATATATAGAGAGAGAGAGAGATGTGTATATCTTCCTGCTGTGTCCTCATCTATCTCCTCTCTCTGAGAGAAAGAGAGGGCTCTGATGTCTCTTCCTTTTCTTATAAGGACACTAATCCCATGATGGGGGCTCCACTGTCACAAGTTCATCTCAGCCTAACTGCCATCTAAAGGCCCCACCTCCAAATACCATTACCTTGGGGATTAGGGCTTCAACATCTGCATCTGGGCAGGATGCATTCAGTGCCTAGCAACTCTCTTTGTCAACACTGAGGGATAAAAGGTAGAAAAAGGGGATAATAAAGAAGAAGTAAGTAAAGAAAGACAGGACTAAGGGAAGCAGAGAAACTACTTCTTTTTTCTACATATTTCTCACCCATGACAGCTTCCTGCTAGCACCTAACAGTAGATATCTGAGGGTGAGGACAGAAGCTGCAGCCAGGAGCACAGGGTTCTGCTTTAATGAGGGGCTGTGCACCGCACAGTCTTTGCCTGCTGAGGTGAGCTGAAGCCTCTGTGAGGGGACCGGCACCCAGGGGAGGGAGGCTGAGCCTGCAGCGGCCAAGGGAGAAGAAGGGCTAAGGCCCCAAGGGCTTTGTGAGGGCACTGGGTGAGAAAACTGTCTGCCAGTCACCCTCACACACAAGGTCAGGGCGGCACGGAGCAGCCTCCTGGTTACAGCAGACCTGTCCCCACCCAGCAAGACAGGAGGGGCCTGAGAGAAAGATGGGACCCAATCCACATTGACCCAATTCCTGTACTCAACCCAACCTGTAACAGCCCTTTCAGAAAACATCAGCCCATGTGGGCTCAAAGGGGGCCGGCTGCTTGGCTTATCCAGAGACATCTGAAAGCAGATAATGGTTTGAAAACATTCGTGTGAGATTCAAAAGAGGGACAAAAGACTGATGGGGGAATGAGGGAGGGGGTTTCAGAAAGTTAGAAACCATTGGTAAAATCTTGATATTTCTTACGGAATTCATGCTTCCCCATGCAAAGTGAGTGGAGAAGGAAACTAGAAAATGGTTCCATTCAGATGAGGGGTTAACCATCTCCCCGTTTTTAAATCTTCACAGGACTTCCCTCCAAAGTTTACATAATCCCGGATTATTTCTCAGAAGTGTTATATCAAAGTACAGCATTATTATTTTGAAGTGAAACTCACAACGCTAGAGTTTGAATTTATTTAGACCTATGATGATGTTTCATTTATTTTGTCAATATCACCAAATGTGTTCTAACTTCATATGGACGGTGAAACTGAGGAACCAGGAAGGGTTACACACAAATCAATGTAAGCAACTCCCACAGCCTAGAGAGCACCAGGGAAGAGGGCAGGATATGGTATTAGTTGTCCCAACTCAGGTTCTGAGGCCGGGCCCCAGGAGGGGGTGTAGTTCTAGATGTTTCAGAGAACAGGACCAGAACTAACAGGGAGGAATGACAGAGAGGCAGGTTTCAGCTCAATGCAGTCGAGAATTTCCCAATAGAACAAGATGTCCTGTGAGTTGTTGAGTGTCCCCTCCTCCTGCTGAAGTATTCAAGTTCAGACTGGATGGCCATTACCAGAGATTAGGAAGGGGACATGAGGTTTGCCACTCTGCTTCGATGTTCTGCCCCTGCCAGGGGCCCAGGGTGCAGATGAGGGAGAGGCAGGAAGTGTTTGTGGCTGTGATCCTGATAGGAATCTTCAAAGACCCAGGCGCGGCCCCTGTATCAGCCCAGGCTTCTTTCTTTACTCTCTTCCGGTCAACCTGTCTTTCCTCGGCACCCTAAGCCATTCTGAGCCCGCTGGAACTTCTTACACTTGACTTCCACTTGGGTTAAGTACTTGCTTCCTGATGTGTGAGGTAGCCTTTTATTCATTTTGGTTTTGAACAGACCTCTTTCAAGTTGGAACGTGCTCCCTACTTACAGTATTCTGGGATTTTAAGAATGATTCCGAGAAGCTACTGTCTGACTTTCTTTATCATTCTATAGCCTCTCCTAGATTTCATTTTCCAAACCATGACCCTCATATATCAAATCATTTTCATACTAAAATCTGTCAGTCACCTTGATAATTTTGCTGTCCTTCTTTGGATCTTTTCCACCTCTTTTTGTGCCATCTTCAAGTGGAATGCCTGGAACCTTCGGCACGTTTTCAGCTTATATATACTACAGTTTTATACATGTTTACTCTATAGGAAACAGTGTGGTGTATATTTTTTAAAATGCATGATTTAGAAAATACTGAGTCTTTTACTGACTGATGGGCTGCGCAGCTTTGGAAAAGTTATTTAATCAGCCACTTTGAACATCAGTTTCCACATTTGCAAAATGGAGAGAAGAATATGTACCTTAGTTATTCATGAGGATAAACAATGTGGCATTTAAAAGCCTGGTATATTGCCTTGCACACAGTAGGCACTGAATAATTTAGAGGAGAAGAAGAAAGAGAAAGTTCCCATTGTTGGTTATGTCTTTTCAATAGTAGAAGACATCATTTAATGTAGTAGGTAATAAACATTTTTATAAAGTACTTTTTGAACCTCTCTGTAAGATTCAAATTTCTCTTGGTCATATTCGTTTAAATTGGTCTATTTCAGTCATGTATGTAAAGACATTGCATTTATATTGTTAAAGTAGATTAAACTTATGGCCTTGCATCTTTACAAACATAAGTAGATAATATATGAGACATATACAGTGTTAGACCATTGTCTTCTGTTTACTGTTTAGATAATGTTAACATCTCCCAGAAGCAAGAGTTATGGCGGGAGAAGTGGGAGAGGCACAACTTGCCAGGCAGAAGCCTCTCTCGGCGTTCCATCAGCAAGGAGAGATGGGTGGAGACACTGGTGGTGGCCGACACAAAGATGATTGAATACCATGGGAGTGAGAATGTGGAGTCCTACATCCTCACCATCATGAACATGGTATGCCATACTACATGGGGGCTGGGGCAGCTGGTGAAGAGATGTCATTAGAAATGCTTACATAGGGCCGGGCGCGGTGGCTCATGCCTGTAATCCTAGCACTTTGGGAGGCCAAGGTGGGTGGATCACGAGGTCAGGGGTTCGAGACCAGCCTGACCAGCATGGTGAAACCCCATCTCTACTAAAAATACAAAAATTAGCTTGGCATGGTGGCGGGCGCCTGTAATCCCAGCTACTCAGGAGACTGAGGCAGGAGAATTGCTTGAACCCGGGAGGCCGAGGTTGCAGTGAGCCGAGATTACACCACTGCACTCCAGCCTGGGCAAAAGAGTGAGACTCCATTTAAAAAAAAAAAAAAAAAAAAAAAAATGCTTACATAAATAAGAAAGGCCTTTCTTTGGTCCTTTTAACTTATTTTTGTAAATATATATGTGAAACTAGTACCTGCCTAAGGATGAATATGGATGAAAATTCAGGATAAGTTAATCTTTCTCTTAAAATTGTATATCCTGGGAACATTTTATCATTTATTAGTTACATATTTCTAGTAGGTATTTACCAGGTGACTCAATCCTTTTCGTGCAGCTTTGTCTCATCGGTTTATGTTAGTAAACCAAAGGGGTAAACTGAGGCAAAGAAGTAGAACATAATTTCCTCAAAGTAGTTAGAAATATAATTGGAATAAAGTTAATGACTCCTAATTTAAAGCTTTCTATTTGCATTATTGATGCTGTCTGCCTTCGAGAGGATGTTAGTCCTATTGAGATGGGAAAAGGTATTTGCCTGAGTAACTGATAATAAAAGAGGAGAATACTGTGGGCTGGGTTAAGAAAAGAAAAATGTTAATCCCTCAGACACACAGCCAAGCAATCACCCTGAAAGATTGTCTTTAAATATTGTAAAGTGGAATGAGCCATGGACACATTTCACTCTTCTTAGCACACCACCCAACGTTTCTGACCTATAAGAAAACCTTTATTTTATGTGCATTACAATGCTATTGTCTCCTCTGGTGTTTGTTTATTATCTCTTCATGTGGAGCTAATGGTTTTCTATTTCTGACCGTAGGTCACCGGGTTGTTCCATAACCCAAGCATTGGCAATGCAATTCACATTGTTGTGGTTCGGCTCATTCTACTTGAGGAAGAAGAGGTAACATTTTCCCTTCACTATTCTGCTATATATCCTCACACTTCCTACCTCTTTTTTTCAGGGGAGTTCTTGGTAGACAAGAAAGAGGGTATCAGAAAGTGTTTGGAAGTCCATTGAGAAGGAAAATATTATTTCTGTGTTATTCTCTTGGAAATTCAGTGATACTGAGAGGGATATGGATATAGATATGGATAACATTTCCACAATATTCATAGTTGGAGTCTCTTGACAGTCATTGCATCTAATAACATAAACATAGACTCACTGCAGTCACCAAAGATGTTCTGCAAAAGAAATAGACTAAATCACGACATGGTTGGATGGTTTCAGTAAAAGGTAAGAAAAACATGGAAATGTTGAACCTTTGATACTATTAATTTACTTCTTGCATATTTAACACAAGTCTCTCAGATTTGGGACTACTTGTCCATCTGCACATTTACCTTTGGGGATTTCATCTATTCTTAGAGACTTAAATTTATATAAATGTAAGTCTTATATAAATGTAAGAGATTTATATGTCATCTATGTCCTGAGACTCTCAACTGATACCTCCAACCAAGATGTCTTCGTTGAGCTTCAGGCTCATATCCAATTACTTACTTGAAATCTCCACCTGAATGTGTCAAAGTCCCTTCAGTCTTGAAAACTTAATAAATCCAGAAAGGAACCTTGATTACTCCCTGCCTAAATCATCTCAATTCTGCCACCTCCATTCCCCAAATGACCACCATACCCAACAGCACTATTATGCATTGGTTATGTAAGCCCAGGAGATATTCTTGATTCCTTTTATCATATCTTTCACATCCAATAGCAAGGCCCACTGTGGTCTTACTTCCAAAATACATCTCAAAACCACCTACTGCTCATCATCTCCGCAGTCATCACATTGGTTTGGCCTTATCATATCTTGCATAGGCTACTGCAGTGAACTCCCAAATGGTTGCTTCCTCTTTTCAGCCTTGCCATCAGAATTCATTCTCCATGAATGATCATTTTAAATGCAGCCATAATTGATCATTTTAAATACAAACTGAGGTGCCGCACTGCACAAAACCCTTTAATGGCTTTCTGGTTTTTTTTTAAGAACAAATTCAAAATTTCTTGCTGTGACCTGTGGAGACTTTCATGATCTTGACTCCATCTGCCTTTCTGGTCTTTGCTTATGTTACTCTCTCCTTGTTTCCTACTCTCACACTCACTGTCTATGCACTTGTGGTTCCCAATGCCTGAAACATCCCTCTCCTGGTTCTGCACATGACTGGCACCTTCTCATGCCTCATGCCTCATGCTCTGTAAATGCTCCGTAAATGCTGCCTCTTCAGAGAGGTCTCAGTGACCAATTTATTCAAAGTAGACCCCTCTTATTGCTTTTCATCACAGGATGATGGCAGTCTCACAATTCATCATGATTCTGTGTATTCGTTTACTCTTTTTTTGCCTATCACACCTCTACCAGAATGTGAATTCCATGAGGACAGAAGCCATGTGTCTTTTTTCTGTTAGATCCCCAACACCTAAAACAGTGCCTTGGATACAAATGAATGAATGAAGTGAAATGTAATGAATGGTAGGACCAGCCAACTGATGAAATGCCCTTGCAATCTATAGAGCTTAACCAGCAGCTGGAATATGTAAAGAACAGCATTATTCATCTCCCCATCAGCAAGAGACCTGCAGTCAAAATGCCAAGGGAAGGCTTATTGTTTTCTTGACAGGAAAAGTCTCCATGATTATGTGTGTTAGAAGTTTATTTTTAAAACAATCTGTGGAGTGGGGATCCATTTTTTCTTCTTTCCCCTATAACCCCATCTCCCTTTGTCACCTGAAACATACTTTGGGTATCTTGGAATACCAATGGGTATGTCATTTCCCTTCCTGTGGTCTTTTATTAAGAAAATGTATCCAAAACTTGGAAAACAGGCAACATGGAAACTGTATATCCTTTCAATGTTTAAAGACACCTCTATGAAAATGTAACTGGTTGTTTACCATTGATTGGGGCACAGATGTGGTAAAGTTAGATGTTGACATGTAGTAAATGATAGGGTACAAATGGTTTTTGCCTAGTAGAGGCGAAAATGATTTGTGTCCAGCAGAGAAGATAATTCTGAAGATGGTTTTATTGGTTGGTGGAACCAGACCAATAAAAACTGGTATCTAATTTTGTATCTAACTTAGCAATCTCATTCAGCAGTTCTCCCTGACTGGCTATAGCTGCGTCAGTTTTTTGCATCTGCCTTTGAACCAGCTTTGCCATCTTGCCTATCCCCTCATTAAGGAACCAAATTATCTTGCCTGTCTCCTCACTAATGAGTTAAATACATCTTGAACATGTGCTCACTCTATATTTATATGAGAATTGTGTTTTTGACTTTTGAAAAGCATGCTTTGATACCTTGGAGAAAACATTTTCTTTTTCATACTGGTTGAACACATAGGCATTCCTAGATACAAATGTGAAGAAACATTTAGCATTTTCAGACCAAAAAAAGAAAAACAAAGAGAAAGCTACTTCTGGACATAAGAAGGAAAAATCCTTGGGTTTGAACTGCTGTCATATAAAACAGAAGGAAAAATCTTGACCCTCTGTAGTCCCAGCAGCACCACTGGTAGGATTTCATAATGTGGCTGCCACGGATCAGGCCCCTTTAAACTCCACATCTCTTCATTCCCGAGAAATAATATCACCAGGGCATCTCCGTGACATGTTAATGCCAGTGAAGTTGTTGAAGGAGCTTGATTGGCCACTGCCCCCTGACTCCATCACAATCACATTGTTTCTCCTCTTCTCTACCAACCTGGTTTTGCAAGTGTTAAGAGACACACATGGCTTGCTTCAGGAAGCCATGACTCTCTACCTCCCAGTTGCCAAATATTATCCTCATTCAAGCTTTTATGGAGTCTCTAATTGGTACGGGGTTCACAAGTTAACAGCAGAATTGCAGTCCACAATTCTCATTTTCCTAATTCCTAGGAAACGGCTCAAGCCATTCTTCACATGTGTGACTAATAAGCAGCCCAACAACAGACAGCAATGATTCCAGCCCTTAACTAATGTCACCATGGCAGGCACAGGAAGCAGAGTGTGAGGTTCAGTGCTATGACTCCTTTGAGCAAGTTGACCTGCGTTCAACAACTCTAAGGAAGTTACATCATTGCTCCATGCCCATTTTTCTTAATCCATAATGAGAAGAGAGTTGTGGATCATCAGGCTTATGTCAAATCCTGTGCTAGCACCAGGGATGCAAATATGAACACAAGTCCCATTTCCTGATTCTGAGGAACTTTGAGTCTACTGCACAAAAGCGCGAAAATAGAAAATTCAAGTTGAGATTGGCATGAGTATAAAAGTACTGCAACAGGAAAGGGTACTTGGATGTCTAAGATGGGATTTTAGAAAATAAAAAGGAATTAACTAGTGAGGAAGTGATATGGTAAGGCTAATTGAATCATGTGAGTGGTTTCCCCCTTGCTGTTCTTGTGACAGTGAGTGAGTTCTCATGAGATCTGATGGTTTCATAAGCGGCTCTTCACCCTCTGCTCGGCACTTCTCCCTCCTTCCACCTTGTGAAGATGCCTTGCTTCCCCTTCACCTTCCACCATGATTGTAAGTTTCCTGAGGCCTCCCGAGCCATGCTGAACTGTGAGCCAATTAAACCTCTTTCCCTTATAAATTACCCAGTCTTGGGCAGTTCTTTTATAGCAATGTGAAAATGGACAAACACAGGAAGGAAATTCCAGGTGGAGGTACCCGCATGGACAGTGGCTTTATTCTTAGGCCAGCACTATGCATATGAGAGGCAGTGGACATATCACTGATATTGGACCACACAATGGGAGGTTGAGAAGTTTTGTTGTGATACAAGGGAAACAAAGTGATTGTGCTAGAGGCAGGAGAGAAAGCAGCCAATCAAAACCTGCCTATCTCCACTCGCACTTGAGTTTGTCCCGTGTTGCTCATGTCTGCACATGACATTATCATCCTTTCAGTTGCAGAAGCCAGAAATCTGGATGCACTGATGATACCTCCTTCTCTCCCTCCCATGTCAAGTCTGTTATCAGGTACTGACCGTTTATCTGATCATCTCCATTTATATCACTTCAATTAAAGCTACAGTGTTCTCTTTTCTGGACTATAGTGGTATATACTTTCTGGTCTACTCAAAACCAGTTGAATTTCTTTTCCTCTTGTTTCCTCAATGTAGTCATGATAATCTGAAAATGGTATTCTGATCTACCCACTCTCCTGCCACCCCTTCTGCAACCCCCACACCTGGCTTAGTTTAGTCCAGTGGTTTTCTGATTTCCTTTCTCATCTCTTGCTATTCCTGCCTTTGCTCTTGAGAGGTAGCAATAGTCTTATTCATCAGGGTTTTTCAAGGCCTCCCTCTGGTCTTGTTGTTGCCTGGACTGTCTTCTTGTCTTCACTTAGTTAACAGCCTAATCTCTCAGATCACAGCTCCAGTGTCACTTCCATGGAGAAGCCTTTCCTGACCCCCTTTCCTAGTAAGATTCTGTTATTGACTCCCATAAAAGTACATTTCTCCTCCACAGCATGTTTCACAGTTGTAATCTTAGATCTATTTGATTGATACAGTTTCCTCAATTAGTATGTAAGACTTAAGAGCAGAAGTTGAGTTTGATGTTGCTCACTGGTATATAATAGACCCTTAATAAATATTTGTTCAAATATTACATAGGAGAAAGTGTGCAAATGAGGCCAGCAGTCTGTCAGTGAACCAGGGCCAATGGCAACCAAGTTGCCATGGGCCTTGTGGCCACATAAGGACTTTGGATCTAATCCTGTGGGAGACTCTAGATTATTCCAAACCAACAAATGGAATTAGAGAGATCACTCAGGCTCTGTGGAAAGTGTGTGAGGTAGGGAATCCCGAGATTGAGTCTCTGAGATAGATTCCTTTTATCAGTGACTTTCTATCACTCTTATCTTTCTTATTCTAAATACGTCTCATGGGTAACACAATTTGGGGCTTTATTTTTCTGCGGTGAGTTTCAAGAGACTTTGAGGTTAGGGTATACACAAAAGATGCAGCTTGTTTGTCAGTTACTGCCGTCTAAAGACCACTACGGGATTTCATCACATTTTGAGAATAAATTGGAGTACTGGGTGTAAAACTCACTTTGGAACAATTTGGAGGCTTTCTCATAGGCTAGATAGTCATATTTCAAAGTAGTGGGAACTAAGGTAACTGAAGTACACAAAACCATGTTCTGAAAAGACGTGTCAAACATATTAAGAAACTATGGGCCAAGAAAACAGACAGTGGGTTCAGATAGGAGCCAGTTTGCTCTCACTCCTGTCATGTCCCTGTCTATCCCTTAATTGAGCTCTGATTTTCATTTTATGGCCCAAATTCTATCCTTTTAATTTTCTCCTAGGACTTGGACACAAACTTGACCTCTAAGCCCTTTCCATTTTAAACCAATTTGTTTGATGCTCCCTCCCCGCTTCCCTCTTGCCCAGGGGTTAGGGATGGGATTAGACTCTTCCCTCCAATTCTTGTGAGCAGCTTGACACCACGGAGAGTACCAGATTTATCATTAGTTCCACTGCTTGCTAGCCATATAATTTTGGTAGGTTACTTAACTTGTCCGTGTCTCCATTTCCTCATTTTGTAAAATAGTGATAATTATATGTATTTCATAGCATTGTCATGAGAATCAAAAGTCTTTATTCATGTAATACTTAGCATAGTATCTGGCTTGTAGAAACTGCTCAGTAAGTGTTACTTGTTAATGTCAGTCTTATTCTTTTTATCATCATCATCGTCATTAACTCCCACAAACACCCTGTAAGCTTATTAATACTATGCTCATTTCATAAGGACTTCAAAATCCTTGCAGGAAAATAAAAGACCTAAAGGACAAAATCAGGATCAT
The DNA here is from genome assembly GCF_008728515.1 of Papio anubis. Lineage (NCBI taxonomy): Eukaryota > Metazoa > Chordata > Mammalia > Primates > Cercopithecidae > Papio > Papio anubis. The sequence continues at coordinate 32,906,802 of NC_044980.1, read as the reverse complement.
AAAATGTTGGAGACTTCTTTTAAGAACAAGATAGAGACAAAACTGGAATAAGAGTGAGTTGGATGAAGCCAAGTGAATCCCATCCTAGGTGACTATGCCATCCAGCAGAGGAGTCCAGTGGTGTTGGGCCGGCTTGAAGGTACAGCAGTAGGGCTGACAGCAGCAAGAAGGAGATAACCACTTTCACAAAGAAATTCTTCTTGGTGTACTGAAAGTGGTTTAGTGTTGAGTCTACCTTTTTTTTTTTTTTGGAAACTCTAGAGTTAAAAGCCTCTTGATTTTAAAAATTCAGGCTAGTGGTTTACCCCTCCCCACAGCTGATGTGTGGGTCTGTATTGTTCTTTCAGGGTAAATATCAAAAATACTGGCAAAGAATTTTTAGACTTATTCTTTGTGTGTGTGTGTGTGTGTGTGTGTGTGTGTGTGTGTGTGTAAGACAGAACAGAGTGTTACTCTGTTAAGCAGGCTGGAGTACAGTGGCACATAGTTCCCTGTATCTTTGAATTACTGGCCTCAAGCCATCTTCCCACCTCAGCCTCCCAAGTAGCTAGGAATACAGGCACTTGCCACTATGCCTAGCTATTTTTTTTAAAAGATGGGGTCTCACTATGTTGCCCAAGCTGGTCTTGAACCTTAAAGAAAGTATCCTTTCCTCTGGTAATCAGACAAGTTGTCCGTTAGACACATGAGAAGTTTCAGACTAAACCTTTTACAGCTTGTCTCTTCTGTGCTCATCCTCTTTCTTTCAGTAGCGTAAGTCTGACTAGCAGAGCATGGTCAGATTGTGCATTGAGTCAAAAACTGCTATCAAAAATTCCAAGAGAAATCAGTACAAGATTTTTTCATTATAGAGAGAGCTTACAAAGAGAGAGAACAATTTATAACAGAAGCATGTTCTTGCAAAATTATTTCCCATGTGGAGCTATTTTATGAGCTTTTTATGATTTCCCCTAGGTCAGCTTCCTGTCCCGTTAATTCACGTACACAAATGTATAGAAAAGGGGAAGTGGAAAGTGAATTGGATTAGCTTGAGAAGATGAAGTGGAAAAAAAAATAAACAAAAAGAGGAATCTATTTTTGTTTGCAAAGGAAATGAGGAAAAAATAGTGTGAATGGGGGTTTGTTTTGAATGCTCAAATAGTTTCCAGGATGCTTTATGGAAGATGTTTAGCACAAGTTCCCTCACATTTATTGTGAGCCATCATAGTCTCTCTGAAGTCCTGTTGCATTTTTTGTGTGCTTAGGGCTGCCTCATTTTAATCCATAACTAATTACTATTCTCAAGGCTTCTGCGATAGAGAGTATTCTGTAAATTAAATGAGTGTTTCTTGGACTTAACCCCTTCTGAGACTTAGAGATTAAGACGCTGAAGAGGTTGAAAAAAAAAATGTGCTCAATTACAGCTTTCTGTGACATTTAATAGAAAAGACACTGTCCCTGAATTTGTGTTAAATGTCACATATTACAGATGGAAGTTCTACACAGGGGCAAAGTATCAAGCTGTAGGTAATCATCAACCCAATTAATTGTGCACTTGCTTTGTCTGCACGAGGAATTTAAAATAGGAATGGGAAGAAAGCAAGAAAGATTTTGAGAGTAGACTTAAAGCCCTAGCATTTTTTCCCCTCATCAATGACTATCTCTCAGGTTATTTCAGAATTGCTCTTATAGCAAAACTGGAATGTAAGAAGAATATCCTATGTTGATATTTTATTTTACTATTCAGCTTCTTTCCCTCTCTTTTACTCTTTCCCCAACAGCCCTGCTGCTAGAAATCTCAACAACCATGCAGACCTGTCCATATATTTAGGTGGTCCAACCTTAACGTGGTCCTGACTACTGCTTGATCACCTTTTCTCTGTTATCCTCCTTATTCCTGTCAAGAACTAGTCAGGGTCTGTGTTTTAGTCCATCACCTGCTGCTCCATTCTGTATAACAAAATAGCACAGACTAGGTCATTTATAAAGAACAGAAGTTTAGTTGGCCCATAGTTCTGGAGACTGGGAAGTCCAAGAGTATGGCACCAGCATCTGGTGAGTGTCATTCCATGGTGGAAGACATTACATGGCAAGCAAGCATCCAAGATAGAGAGAGAAAATAGGATTGAACTCATCCCTTTCATCCCTTCAATAACAAACTCAATCCCATGATAACCATTAATCCATTTACAAGGGCTCTTAATCACCTCTTAAAGGTCCTACCTCCCAATGTCTTTACATTGGCAATCAAATTTCAACATGATTTTTCGAGGGGACATTCAAGCCATAGCAATCTAAGATTTTACCCTGCTTGCAAGCTAACAAGTTAGTCTGCCATGCTTTTATGAATGCAATGCTGGCAGAAGACATGAAAATTCTGAGTCACAAACCAAGGACTTTATTGCTCACAGCATAATGGGACATGAGCTTCGGTTTGCACCTGTCCCTCTTGTCCCATAAGTTGCACTGGGGTGTTGCAGGCAGCCCAAGTGTATGCTATGCATACAGTGGGTTTTATCCCAGCTTAAGACCCCCAAAATAAGAAAGCCCCAATCCCTTAAAATAGATTGTAAGCAAACTTATTCTGCTTTCGCCCCAGAGGAAGCCATCACCTTTGTTATTATGGACATAAAGTAAATCTTTCCTTTTCCCTGGAAAAATGTTATCTTCTAAGGCTGTTTCCTTTACAACATCCTTCAAAGGATACTCCAGAACAAAACCTATGTCTTTGCTCAGATGATGTGCAGAAACATGAGACACCCATGTAGAATCTTCTACTAGCAGTTCCTATTACAGGCACTGGAATTATTATTGCAGATTTTCTACTGAATTCTCAAACTTCTGGCCTCTTTACTGCCCCTTCCCTGACCCATAGGAGAACAGGCCTCTTTGGTAGTTTATCACAAAACCTCCCATTCACCTAGTCTTTACTTTTCCTGGCCTAAAGGATATATTCTCTCCCTTTTCTCCTTTCCTTCATGGGTGGTGTGCATCCTCAGTTTTGTCAGTCAGTATACCTGCTGTAAACCAGGATATATTCAACGCTTGAGACCAGGAGAAGAATAAACCTCAATTCTTGTTCTGGAGGAGCTAAGAGGAAAACAGGCATACAATTTGATTGTTACGACCTAGCACAGGAAGTGCTGTGAACCAAGTATGAAGAAGGTATATTGGCAGGAACCTAAACCAGACTAGGGGGCAGGGAAAGCTTCCTGGAAATGCCCAAATTAAATCTTAAAGAATGAGTAGAGGTTGAATGGGTTAAAGGGGGTAAGAGAAAAAGGCAATCTAGGAAGAGGGAACATATTGAAGAAAGGAAAGTGTGTGGGAGTATGTGACGGGGATCTGAGGGAGTGCTAATACAAGCAGTTGTTGCTGGAGCATAAACTGTCAGGTTGCAAATGAAGGGAGAGCTTCCTGGAGGCTAGACTTCGAAGGATCTTGAGCCATGGGTCATGATATGGACAGACTTTTGTTTTGATCCACCTGGCAACAGTGAGGAGGATGGATTTGAAAAGGGCCAGGATATTGTAAACCAAGCATAAAATGAAGGTTTGGGCTAAGGATAGTAAGTAGCAAAGATATAGAGGAGGTAAAATTAGCAGCGCATGATGACAGATTGGGATGCAGGATATGGGAGGAGAGGGAGCTAACAAGACACTGGCATTTCTAGATTGGGCAACTGGGCTGATGGTGGTTCCTGCAACCACAGAAGGCACAGAAGGAATCGCAGGTTGAAGTGGGAGGAAAGGATTTCGGGGATGCTGAGTTGGAAGTACCTGTGGAGGTGACCATCAGGAGATTTAGGTTCATAAATTTGAACTCTGGGAGAGGTTTGGAATGAGATACAGATATGGGAGCCAACGATCATATTTTGGAGTGATTTCCAAAACTATGACTGATTGAGAATGAACTAAGCAATGAACCAAAGGAAAGGCAGAAGAAGAAGGGCTCACAGAGGAGCCCGGGAAGTGGACAGAGAGTAAGAAAAGGACAGAGGTAAGGATCTCGAAAGAAGAGGTTATCTGCTTTTCTGTTTGTCTCCTCAGTGAGGGTAGGATCGTGAGGTTGAGGAGTAGAAATAAGCTATAATCATTCATTGGTTAATTGCTAAGTCTTTCCAATTATTCAAAGCAGAGTTTAGAGAAGTTCTCTATAGTTTGGAAACCACTAGTCCTAAACTCACAGCTGCAAACCTGTGTTCCAAGCCCTGCTCTGCCAATGCCTGCTTTGTGACTTGGCTAAGGTACTGTCCCTCACTGTTTAAATGAGAGTATTAAATGCATAATTCCTGGAGCCCTTCAGGGAAATGGGCTTTTCATTATAATGAAAACACTGGAGGCAGCATTTGGAATGCAACATCTGGAAGATGACTCTGCTTTCTCCACAATGATGAAGGTGGGTCCTTGCTGACACTGAATTTGGTTCAGGAATGTGGGAGACTGGACCTTTGTCAACATTCACTTTTTCCAAACAGACACACAGAGATTGGAATGTAAGATTTTCAAAACGGTGATTCAAGCCAATGTATAAAAGGACAATATTGAAAGATAGAGCTTTTCAGATCTGATAAAATCTCCCTTTCAAGAGTATGCCCTTGCCAGGGACTCTGTGAGCTAAGGGAGAACAAGAGCTCTATTTCTGCCTGTGTAGCTGCTTCAACTCTAATAAGCTTTTATATTCATGGCTATTTAATTAGGGATCTTAATTAACTTTGTGTGGGTGTATCCATGTGTGAGTGTGTGGATGTAGAATAGCGTGGATGTGTGTGTGTATGTATGTGGATGTGTGTGTATGTATGAGTGTGTATGTATGTGTCTCTGTGTGTATGTATGTGGGGTGTGTGTATGTGAGTATGTGGGTGTGTATATGTGGGCGCGGCACGCATCGCATCAATCTGATGCGGATCCGCACGCAAGGCATCGCACGTGGATCCACGCGCATCGCACGTGGATGCACGCGGATCCACGCACGCGGCACAAGCGTTACAGCACGTATCCATCGCGGCGTGATATCGCACGCATCGGATCGCACGGTGGCACGAACGCACGTGATGGCAGGCAGCATCGCGATTTATCCATCGGCAAGGATACGGCGGCGGCATCGATACGGTGGCGGGTTGACCGGTTTGGCGAATGCGAACTGCATAATGCACGTTGACATCAGCAAGCGGTCTGATAGCACCGCGCGACGAGGCGCGGGCGCATCGCGACACGGATCTGACCGCATCGCGCGTTATCGCACTGGCGGCGGCATCGCGACGGATCACGTTATCCATTATCGCCGCGCAACGCAATAACGTAATGCATGCGCATTGCCATCGCGATCATCATGGCGCGCACGATCCTGGTGTGTGTATGTATGTGGATATGTGTATGTAAGCATGTGGGTGGGTGTGTGTGTATTTGAGTATGTGGGTGTGTGAGTATGCGTATGTATGTGTGTATGTATGTGGGTGTGTGTGTGTATGTATGTGTGTGATATGTGTTTGTGAGTATGGGTGTAAGGGTATGGAGCATGTGGCGCTGGTTGTGTGAGTGCATGGGCTCTTCCTACCCACTGTAACTCATCTGAAAGACTGCAGGTTCCCTTCGATTCAAAGGTACGAGTTTTCACATATAATCAGTGAGTAATATGCATAGGATCATACCAGAAAGTGTTATAAGATCTATTGCAACCCTCCAGTCTTAGTTCAGACCAGTTATTTTTAAGATGTTTTTGTATTTTTCTGTTTGTTTTGAGTTCATTGTACATTCACATGCAGTTGTAAGAAATAGTACAGAGAAATTCCTTTTAGCCTTCATTCATTTTCTCCTAATGGTAACATCTTGTGTAGTCTTAGTACAATAAGACAACCCAGAACATGATATTTCAACAATGCCACCTACCTTCAGATGCACACAGTGGTGTGTGCATGCGCATGACCATGTGTGTATACATTTAGTTCTATGCGATTTTTGTCACATGTATAAGTTTGTGTGACCATCACCACAATTAACATTAGAAAAGTTCCCTCACAAGCATCCCTCGTGCTACCCTTTTATACCTTTTATACTTCCCTTCCACCTACCTACCTGATCCCTGGAAAGCACTAATCTGCTCTGTAATAATATATCTGTATGATTTTTGTCATTTCAAGAATGTCATATAAATGGAATAATACCAGATGTGACTTTTGAGACTGGATTTTTTTCATTCAGCATAATTCGCTTAAGATCCATTCAAATTGTGTGTATCAAGAGTTTGTCCCCTTTTTGCTAAGTGGTATTCTATGATATGTACCTATTTGTTTAACCATTCACCCACTGAGGGACATTTGGGTTGTTTCCAGGTTTTAGCTATTATGAATAAAACTACTATAGACGTTCAACTACAGGTTTTTGTGTGAACATAAGTCTTCGCTTCTCTGGAATAAAGGCACAGGAATGCAATTGCTAAGTTATATGGTCATTGCCTATGTAGGGTTTTGTTTGTTTGTTTCTTTGTTTTTTGAGATGGAGTCTCGCTCTTGTCACCAGGCTGGAGTGCAGTGGCGCGATCTCGGCTCACTGCAATCTCTGCCTCCTGGGTGTAAGCAATTCTCTTGCCTCAGCCTCCTGAGTAGCTGGGATTACAGGCACCCGCCACCATACCGGGCTAATTTTTGTACTTTTAGTAGGGAAGGGGTTTCACCATGTTGGCCAGGCTGGTCTCAAACTCCTATCCTCAAGTGATCTGCACACCTCAGCCTCCCAGAGTGCTGGGATTATAGGCGTAAGACACTGTGCCCGGCCACCTATGTGGTATTTTTAAGAAACTACCAAACTGTTTTTCCATAATGACTGTACCATTTTCCACTCTCACCAGCCATGAATGATTCAGTTTTACCACATCCTCACTAGCATTTGGGTGTTGTCATGATTTTTTATTTTACCCATTCTGGTAAATGTGAGTAATACATCACTGTGGTTTTAACTTGCAATTCCCTGATAGCTAATAACGTTGAATATCTTTTTATGTGCTTATTTGCTAGTTGTATAACCTCTTTGGTAATGTGTCTCTTTATGATATTTGCCTATTTTCTTATTTTTTTATTGTTGAGTTTTGAGAGCTCTTTACATATTTTAAATATAAGTCCTTTGTCAAATATATAGTTTACAAGTATTTTCTCCCACACTGTAGCTCATCTTTTTATCCTCTTCATAAGGTTTCTTTCGAAGCAAAAGTGTTTAATTTTGATGTGATCCAATTTATCAGTTTTTCCTTTTATTAATTGTGTTATTAGTGTCAAGTCTATAAATTCTTTGCCTATCCCTAGGTTCCTAAGATTTCCTATGTGTTTTTTTCCTAGAAGTTTCACAGTTTCACATTTTATATTTAAGTCTAAGATCTTACCAAGATTTTTGTACTAGCTGTGAGGTTTCGATTGAAATTCTTCTCTCTCTCTCTCTCTTTTTATTTGTTTTTGGCCTGTGGATGTCTAGTTGCTCCAGCACTATATCTTTATTTTTCCCAAGTGCAAATAATGCTTTATAATCTGGATTTGAATTTTTCACTACGAATTTCTTAATCTAAGACTTTTGCCTTTCTTTTAATACTATACCTTCTGGCCTTCAACTCATATATTCAAGAAGTGCAGAATAAGTGTAATATTAATTTAAGTAAAAGTTTAACAGATCTGCTACATTACAGAGTGCAAATATAGTGATGTATTCCAAAAGCGAATGGAATTATTCCCAGGTCATACTATTCACACAATAAACACACACAGTAGAACTAATAACATGTCCTACGTGATGCCTGGACTTTACCTGTTGGTACAGGATTCACTGTGGAACGTTTCACAGATTAAGTATGGCTTGGGTAAGAGCTTCCCCATCCCCATGGGCAACATCCTCATGGGCAACATGAAACGTTGTCAAAAGTTTCAGGGACCTGGATGATATCACTGCAACAAACAAAAGACTATGGTAGAAAACAGGAGAAAGACTAGAGAAAGAGTATTCTTTTTTTATGGAAATGAGCTTTAGAAATAACCATAATAATCCAGGGAGGACTGTAAAGAATTACGATTTGCTGAACATACACATGTTCAATTTTATTCTAAAGTTTCGAATAAAATTTCTAACAATTGTTCGAAAGTTTGTGTCCACCAACTAATTGTATTGATTACATTCAGACCATTGTTTTTCTATTTTCAAATGAATGCAAAGCCCCATTTTTGTTTACCTTACATATCTTTATTAAAATGCATGTTTCATTATTGTTTTAGTTTGAACACCTTTTATTTTGGGTTGACTCTGCTTGCTGTCTGCAGTTTCTTCCCAAAAAACAAAGAAATTGAGAACTTGAGTTGCTATTGAATCAAGATATTTGCCCCAAATTTGTATCACCAGTGGGAAAGTTACAGGTCTGATAAATGGTGACTGACTTGCAGGGTAAGAGGGAGGAACAAATCATCTAAGTATCTGATTGGAATCCTCCAGAGGCTGGGTGTGGTGGCTCATGCCTGTAATCCCAGCCCTTTGGGAGGCCAAGGCAGGCGGATCACTTGAGGTCAGGAGTTTGAGATCAGCCTGGCCAACATGGTGAAACCCCATCTCTATCAAAAAATAGAAAAAGTAGCCGGGTGTGGTGGTGCAGGCCTATAGTCCCAGCTACTCAGGAAGCTGAGGCACAAGAATCACTTAAACCCTAGAGGATTGTGCTACTGCACTCCAGCCTGGGTGACAGAGTGAGACCCTGCCTCATTAAAAAAAAAAAAAAAAAAATCCTCCAAGGCAGTTTTAACTGTAATGTAAATCAGTAGATTAGTCATCAAGGAACAGATCCCTAGGCGAAAACAGATGCCAGGACCAGTAAATATCAGAACACAAATATGGGTGTCCCCTTACAGTGGTTCCATTTATGATTTTTTGACTTGAGAAAATTATATACATTCAGTAGAAATCATAGTTCAAGTGCCCATATAATCTTTTCACTTTTAGTACAGTATTCAGTAAATTACATGAGATATTCAACACTTTATTGTAAAATAGGCTTTGTATGAGATGATTTTTTTCCAATTGTAGGCTAATATAAGTGTTCTGAGCACATTTAGTGTAGGCTATGCTAAGTTACAATATTCGGTAGGTTAGGCGTATTCGTTGCGTTTTTGACTTATGGTATTTTCAATTGATGACAGGTTTATCAGGACGTAACTCAGTTGTAACTCAAGGAGTATCTGTGTCATTTATTTCTTGTTGCCTGGGGTGAGCATTTGTCAGGTTTGCTTCCTAGCATCTTGCACACATTCAAACAAATGCTAGGATGAAAGATATTGGAAGCAGGTGCAGTAGTACGGTGAAGTTCATCGAGAAAAGTCTTTCAAAGGAGCTCGGGAATCTTAATGATTTCCAAAACTGTTGCCTTTGAGCTTCCCTGTCTTGCCTCTGGCAGCCTAAGTAATAGAGAATGACTTTTTAACTGGTACCAAGTTCCACTCCAGTTCAAATGACAGCTGTCAGGAGAATGTGGCTGAGAACTGAGGAGATCCTTAGTTATCTAATTATTTTTAGAAGATAGAAGATGGCCGGGCGCGGTGGCTCAAGCCTGTAATCCCAGCACTTTGGGAGGCCGAGATGGGCGGATCACGAGGTCAGGAGATCGAGACCATCCTGGCTAACACGGTGAAACCCCGTCTCTACTAAGAAATACAAAAAATAGCCGGGCGGGTGGCAGCGCCTGTAGTCCCAGCCACTCGGGAGGCTGAGGCCGGAGAATGGCGTAAACCCGGGAGGCGGAGCTTGCAGTGAGCTGAGATCCGGCCACTGCACTCCAGCCTGGGCGACAGGGCGAGACTCCGTCTCAAAAAAAAAAAAAAAAAAAAGAAGATAGAAGATACATAGATATTTAATTATCTAGCTATCTTTAGAAGTCTTTGATTTAATGAGTGCTGTCATTCATAAGGTGTTTTAGAACCATGCTAGGCATTATTGGGGCTCTAAACAGAGTGTGGTAAGTTTTCAGGTTATTTAATCATCAGCAGGGCTTCAATATCCTCCCATCCACCATAGCAAAGTAGAGAGTTATAGAGAAAATATAGTCTTTGAGGTGCATATAAAATAATGGAGGACCTATGGAAAATGCAAATATGCCAAAAATGCTACAGATACAACCAGTGGTGTAACCAATTGCAACCAAACAGAATTATTCTTATTAATGAGGTTGTATATTTACTCTTTAAGTGTGAGTCTTGGTAAGTGAGAAATCTTTTTTGTTTTTGAGACAGAGTCTCACTCTGTTGCCCAGGCCAGAATGCAGTGATGTGATCTTGGCTCACTGCAACCTCCACCTCTTGGGTTCAAGCAGTTATCCTGCCTCAGCCTCCCAAGTAGCTGGGATTACAGGTGCATGCCACCATACCCAGCTAATTTGGGTATTTTTAGTAAAGATGGGGTTTCAGTAAGTGATGACTCTTAAGCTTTATGTGCTATTTGTGGTTTTACCACTTGCAAACCATTAGTGATCAATTCTAATTACTAAAGTAAACTTTCTTCTTATCAGTAGACAGGGTTAATCATCACTCTCCTAACTATTAATACTTCACACAGTTGTTCACAAAATCAAGTAAGATAAAGTATGGAAGTAATTGATAAGCCATAACGTGCTAAGCATGAAATGTGGATTTATTATTATGTAGAACCTCATTGGGACTCACATATATAAAAAACTGATTAATCTGTTATAAACACACCTAATAGCAATAATTTAAGCATACCCTTAAAAAGACCCTGTATGGTGGCCAGGAGCAGTGGCTCACGCCTGTATTCCCACCACTTTGGGAGGCCAAGGCAGGCAGATCACATGGTCAAGAGATCAAGACCATCCTGGCCAACATGGTGAAACCCTGAGTCTACTAAATATACAAAAATTAGCTGGGCATGGTGGCATGCACCTGTAGTCTCAGCTACTCAGGAGACTGAGGCAGGAGAATCCCTTCAACCTGAGAGGTGGAGGTTGCAGTGATCTGAGATCACGCCACTGCACTCCAGCCTGGTAACAGAATGAGACTCCGCCTCAATAAAAAAAAATTTAAAAAATAAAAAAGACCCTGTATGGAAGATACACGTGAATGTGTGTTACAAGCTAGGGAATCGAGAGGAGTCACCCCAGAGATTTGTTCCTTATCTATGATAAACACGGAGCCTCTCCCCACTCCTGTGGAACACAGGCCGTACAGGGGATTGAGGCCCTGAGCTTTGGAGTAAATGAAGGTTGCCAGGTGGAGGTTATTAGCAGGAGGTTATTAAGTGAAAATGCTATATAGGCCGGGCACGGTGGCTCACGCCTGTAATCCCAGCACTTTGGGAGGCCGAGACGGGCGGATCACAAGGTCAGGAGATCCAGACCATCCTGGCTAACATGGTGAAACCCCGTCTCTACTAAAAACACACACACACACACACACACACACACAAAATTAGCCAGTTGTGGTGGTGGGCGCCTGTAGTCCCAGCTACACGGGAGGCTGAGGCAGGAGAATGGCGTGAACCCGGCGGGGCGGAGCTTGCAGTGAGCCGACATCGCGCCACTGCACTCCAGCCTGGGCGACAGAGCGAGACTCCGTCTCAAAAAAAAAAAAAAAAAAAAAAAAAAAATACTATATAGACTACATGATGTCGGCAGGTGGTTATAGTTTTTCTGGCCAGCCCTGCGCGACTGGACTGTGTATGTTAAGGGTAGAGGGTGTCCAGGTTCTTGGCGTCTTAAACAAAACATTGGACAAAACACACAAAGCAAGGAAGGAATGAAGAGTATTATTGAAAATGAAAGTACACTCCACAATGTGGGAGCAGGACTGAGCTTAGAGACTCAAAGGCCCCGTTACAGAATGTTGGGGAGTTTAAATACCCCATAGAGGATTCCATTTGTTACTTGGTGTACACCCTTTGTAAATGGAGAGGATGACGTAAAGTTACAAAGTCATTTATGGGATATGCCCAGGGAGAGGATATTTCCTGTGATATGGGAGAGGATATTTCCTGTGATAGCCGAAGTGTGAATGGGCCTTATGTTTTCCCTGCCTCTAGACCTTATGTTCCTGATTCATCTCCCCGCTGAGAGATGTGATCCCCATAAATCTTTATGGGAGGCAGAGGGATCGATGGTGGGATGGCAGATACATTGTCCAGCCCACCACTGGACTCTCTCCCCGTCACGTAAGCCCCTAATAAGACATGGCATCTCATTTGCTGGCCTTGGGTCTCTTCCTCCACCTCTTGAACCTGGTGTCTTCCCTATTGAGGTTAATAGAGGTTTGGCACAACATCCATGGTTTCCACCTAATGTCTTTCCTTCACATTTGGTGTAATTCTTGGCTGTTGCCCATGGCTTTGGCTTCTGTTTAGGCCCCTCTTCTTGATTTCTCTCTTTCTCTCTTGTACATTTTAAATTTATTTTTTAATTGACAAAAATTGTATTTATTTTTGGTGTACAACATGTTTTGAAATATGTGTACATTGTGGAATGGCTAAATCAGGCTAATTAACGCATATATTACCATGTATACTTACTTTTTTGTGATGAGACTACTTAAAAATCTACTCTCTTAGCAATTTTCAAGTGTACAGTACAGTACATTGTTATTAACGACAGTCACTAAGTTGTACAATAGATCTCTTGAACTTATTCCTCCTATCTAAATGGAAATTTTGAATCCTTTGACAAACCTCTCCCAGCTCTTCCCCCAGCCCCTGATCTCTGCTTCTGAGTTTAATTTTTTTAGATCCCACATAAGTGAGATCATGTGGTATTTATCTTCCTGTGCCTGGTTTGTTTCACTTATATCTTCAAAGTTCATCCATGTTGTCACAAATGGCAATATTTCCTGCTCTTTTAAGGCGGAATAGTATTCCATTATATACATATAATGGAATCTATATGATATGTATATCTTACAGTTTCTTTATCCATTCGTCAGTCCATGTGCACTTAGGTTGATTCTGTATCTTGCTATTGTGAGTAATACTGCAGTGAACATAGCAGATATCTCTTTGACATACTGATTGCATATCCTTAGGATATATACCCCATGGGACTGTGGGATCATATGGTGGTTCTATTTTTAATTTTTTGGGAAACCTCCAAGCTGTTTTCCATAATGGCTACTAATTTACATTTCCACCAACAGTGTACAATAGTTGCCTTTCCTCCACAACCTCTCCAAATCTTATCTTTCATCTTTTTGATAATAGCCATTTTAACAGGTATGAGACTATATCATATTGTAGTTTTAATCTGCATTTCCTTGATGATAAGTGATGTTGAATTTATATATATATTTATATTATATATATTTATATATATATTTATATATATATATATAATCTGTTAACCATTTGTATGTCTTCTTTTGAGAAATACCTATTTGGGTCCTTTGCCCATTTTTCAATTGCATTATTTGTTTTCTTGCCATCCAGCATAATTTATTGAAAAGGCTATCTTTCCTTCAGTGAATTGCTTTTTTGCCTTTGTCAAAAATCAGTTGGGCATGTCTAGGTGGGCCACTTTTGGGGTTCCCCTGTCTGTCTCATTGATCGATGTGACTATCCCTGAACCGATATCACACTGTCTTGGCTATTACAGCTATATAGTAAGCCTTAATAGAAGTAAAGTGATTCATTCCACTTTTTTTTTTTTTTTTCAGAATTCCTTTAGCTAATTTGAAGCCTGGAACTTTTTAAATAAACTTGATATGAATTTTAGAATGAGCTTGTGTGTGTGTCTACAACATACTTGCTGAGATTTTGATTGGAATTGCAATAAAGCTATACATTCATAGTTTGGGAGAATAGATGATGTCTTTATTATGTTGAATCTTCAAATCCATTAACACAGTATGTTTCTTATTGACTTAGGCCGTTGACTTCTTTAAGCAGCATTTTATAATTTTCAGGATATAGATCCTGTATATGTTTTCTTAATTTATACCTAAGTATTTCACTTTTTGTAACAATTGTACGTGGTAATACTATTGGTAATTGTAAATGGTAATGTTAAGTTAATGAGTGTTCTCTAAGAGACTTCTCCCAAAACACAACAAAGAAATGTAGGGTTAAAAACAGACCAGAAAAATATCTGATCATAGTTGATGCTTTATGTGATAATATGCCTTCCTGTCTGAAGGAAATGGAACTGAGGCACCCTCCCAGTGAGGTTGGTGACCAACTACAACTCCAAGTTTTATCTAGGAACCTTTCTTATGTTCTTTGACTCAATATCTGAGCTAAGTGACCTTAATCTAGTTCTTCACTTCTCTGAAGTTTAATTTCCCTTGTTATAAAAATGACAATGCCTTCTTTACAGATAATACTGAGTAGATGCAATTAAAAGAGACAGCATATGTAAAAGTATCTGGCACATAGTAAATTATCAAGAAATGTTTCCTTCCTTTCTCTCCTCCCTTTCCTTCCTCCCTCCTTTTTTTCTTTCCTTTTCTCTTTTCCCTTCCCTTTATTCCTGATTCATGCCACCTGGCCAATTTTTTTATGCTCGGTGGGCACATTTGCTCCCATCTGGGGAGGACTGTTAATCTAGCAGCAGCTTGGCTGATTGAATTGGAGGCTGACTCCCTCATTCCCAGCTTGTCCCCCAGAATTCCTCTACCATATATCATGCTGCTGGATGATGTAACAATGAAGATTATTAAAATAATGAAGTCGATTTCTTCCATCTAAATTCTTTATGCTGAGCAGCTCAGTGACTTTTAACACATAATAAGCCACTTTTTGGTGTTTTCACAAAAGGAAACTGGTCTATAATAGTTACTTATGATGAAGAGACCTGAAAATGCCTCTGACACATAACTGAAGCCCCTCAGGCCATTTATGATTTGGGTGTGGGCCTCAGCAAAATACAGAATGGTAGAGAAGCAAGCTCATAATTTGATGCAGAGACTGTCCTGAAGTTCTTGGACCGAGCCCAGAGCAAGGCTCAGATGAGAGTGAGCCAGTGGAGGTTAATCATCCTCCTAGTGGAATCCAGCCTGTACCAGGGATGGCTCTATGTGGAGGCCCTGAAGAAATGAGGCAAGTGAAAGTAATTTCTCCTTTAGAAATTCAAATTAAACCAGAGCCCCTAAAGAGCTGATTATCTCTTTCTTCTCCCCATTCAACAAGTGTTCATTCAGATAATTTGGAGTAATCCCTTCCCTCCTGGCCCCAATAGTAGCTACCAGCAAGGCAGATGCCACAGGCCTGGCATGGGCCTCAGAAGCTCTTAGAGCTGCAGGCTGGGGGCATCTGCTCCAGCATCCTACTTGTTGTCTGATGACCAATTCTCCTAAGTGGTCAGCAGCCAGGAGAGATTATGTCATCCACTGTCCTTCACCCATGAGTGTCAAACCAAGATAAAATTCAAGGGTCAGAAAACATCCAGTGCAATCCTAACCTTGCAGGATGTCTCATGAGAAGAAAAAACTTTTGTTGAAAATCTGTTTATTTTGCATTAGAAATAAAAATGCCTCTTTGATATTGCATTGGCTTAGGGTGCAGAGAGACACAGAAACAGACCTTCAAATAGTTTTTGGTTATTGCTAATATATTTTAAAATTTTCTTCAAGGGTTGCTTATCCCAGTGATAATTTCTGTCTTGGAGTTTTCCCCTTCAGGTTCTTCTAGTGGAGGTCATTAGAGTGGGAGTGTTTAAGGCAGAAGATTAGTAAAGAGCAGTCAGTTGGCCTCTGACACATGACTGCCAAATGTCTGATGCACCCACCGTGAATTCATCCAACTTGGACGCCTCTGGAGACGAATGCCTAATGCAATGGTCCCTGAACACAGTGAGCTCACTCATGCTAATCTCTTCCTCTTGTTTCTCCAGCAAGGACTGAAAATAGTTCATCATGCGGAGAAGACACTGTCTAGCTTCTGCAAGTGGCAGAAGAGTATCAATCCCAAGAGTGACCTCAATCCTGTTCATCACGATGTGGCTGTCCTTCTCACCAGGTACACCAGAGACTATATGGAACCCAGAGGCAGTAAAGCAGGGAGGGCTGGCAGGTGAAAGACGTACTAGGTATTCAAACCCATGACATTCTCATTATTCTTTGCTGCTGTCGTAAAGACAGTGTCTTTGATCTAGTCAACTCCTGACTTCCTATCAGTAGAAGAAACAGCTTAACAAACTTGCTAATACGACAAAGCTCTCCCTGTGAATAAACTGCATCTGCTGGCAAAATGCAGACCTCTTTCCTATCCCACTGATGATTTCCTTTTTAAAACTGGTTTCTTCATGTAGCTCTATAAACAATCAGGAAGCTTGTTTGCAGAGCCTCATTAAAGACTCTTGTTACTTTTAGCCAGTGGGATTTCCAATCCTTTGCTATTTTATTTTTCTACAATGTAGAAACATGAAATATCTTTACAGAAAACAGTCCACTTTTTAACTGTTTGATGTTGAAGATAGGATATGGGGAGCAGGTCCCCACTGAGTAGGCAGACTGGTTTGATTACACCTTTCTCCCTTCTACTCCCATGAAAATATCATTTTGTTCTAATCACAAATAGAGCCTATAGTGCTAATAAGAACCATCAAACCTTCCAGGACTCATAGCTGTAAAAATCCAGTGAACTTTCTTGATCAACTCTTGCTCTTTGAAGGCTATGTTTGCTCATTGATTCAATAAATATTTATTGAGCACCTATATATACTAGGCACTTATTTTAATCTAGATGAAAGAAGGGCTTATATTAGAATGGGGTAAAGTAAAATCTTCTTGGGCTCCCTATGCCTATTTGTCCAGAAATCCAGGGATGTATAGTAAAGGAGGCCTCTTGGCCCTGCCCTTCCACCACAGAGAACCTCAAGCACTGAAAGGCCCTTGATGTGCACTGTCCCTGTGGAGGATAGGCTGCCCGTGAACATTTTGGCCCTGTGATCTGTCCCTGTGATAAGATCATCTCAATGCATAGAATCCCTACAAGGAAGGATAATCAGCCCCCACCCTATCCAAATGTCTACCTTGCCCTGATCCAAAACTCCAGTCATCAGAATCACTCTTTTGAGTGAAAGTATTAAAATGCTGGTTAAATGCAAATGTATCCCACGGGAAGTTTTTGACATAAGCCTGTGACAGTAGGTTCATTAGGTTCTAAGAGACCTTGGGTTGATCAGCAGCTCCTCTGGGAAATAGTGTGGGTATGGAATGTAAGCACAGTGGCTCTGGGGAGCTAGCAGACAGCCTGGGGACACTGAGGACCTAGTCAAGAGGCCAGGTGAAGGCTTCAGTGAGACAAACTTCTGTAGGGAAGAACCCTAAAGTCAGGGAATGGCATTGGCCACTAAGTTGTGTCTCAGAAAGTTATTCCTTCCCCTGAGAGCAGATTGAGATGCTCCTGTCATTCTCACCTGAAGAAATGGGTGAGTTAATGGTAGCTTACATGTGTGAAATGTTTGTTATGGGCCAGGCACTGTGCTATGTCTATTAGAACAGCCATTGTTCCATTTACTTCCCAAAAGAACACCGGTAGTTGGCTACTATTAATCACTCATATTTTACATATAGGGAAACTGAGCCTTGGTTATATCTCTTGCCCAAAATCTCATTGCTGTTAACGGGTACAGTTGGGACTCAAGTCCAGGTAGTTTGATCCCAACAGCCATACCCTTAGCTATTACCCAATATGAATACAAAGGATCTGCTCTCCTTTTTTCTTATAGTCACTTTCCTTCCTTAGGACAGGGGTCTTTTAGCATAAAAGTGTGTTGAACCTCAACAGCTCCTAGACAGTGGAGAGCATTTCAAATTCTATAGCAGTATTTCCCACCCTCAGCACTATTGACATTTGGGGCTGATGATTCTTTGTTGTTGGGTCTGTCTAGTATGTTGTAAGATATTTAGCAGCATATCTGGCCTCTACCCATGAGATGTCAGTAGCACTCTCCTCCAAGCTCTGACAGCTGAAACTGTCTCCAGACATTGCCAAATGTCCCCTAGAAGGGGATGAACAGCAAAATCACCCACTCTCATTGAAAACCACTTGCTGAAAAAATAGGTAGGATCATGAAGGAAGGGAGGTATGAGACTGAGCTGTGCCTCTGAGAGACTATCCTGAGATCCACATTAACAGAGTTCTCTACAGAACAGCATTCAGGAGAAGGAGGATTTGGCATGGAACACACCCAATGTGGGTTCCACATGTGCAAGTAGTGCCTGCTGCAAGCCAAGGCGTATTTTCTGTTACATAATGGCCCAGTGCATGGTGGAAGTAGAGCTTAAGCTGCTTGCCTGTAAGAACCATGCTCCTATAATTCTTTTGTTAGCTGCTTTTTTCTTTAGTGCTGGACACTTCAGAGGCACTCCATAATCAGTATTTAATGTGCCTGACCTCCTGCCATATCAAAATGAGAAAGTCAGGGGATCAGCAATGAGCACCACTCATCTGTTTCCAGCAGCTTCACGCAGACCTGGGCTTTTTGAATGAAATAACAACAAGTACATTCTGCAGCAGAGGTAGAAAAGTGTTTGATTGGTTCTCTTATAGACCTGGAAGTTATGTAAATGATTGGGCTGTATAATCTCGCTTTCCAGTACTGAACCCCTAGTAACTGCTGCTGCTAGTGAGAGTGCGGATTTCAGTTTGTGGTGCATGTGCTGAGACTGGGCCTGCTCTCTCCTGTCCTATAAGATTCACATGGGTTCTCAAAGTCTGGATCTTTTCCATGGCCCAGTGGATGAAAAAAGCAGGAAACCATTTGTTGCTGGAAATAGTGCCCACGCAAACCCCGTTAGCTGCTGGTGTTCAGTTAACTAGAGCTCAGAACGTTGTGGTCATTTCTGCTAGTCACTCTTGGCAAAGAGCTCCTTTTGTGCTAAAGAAAACCCAATGACTAATTAATGACTCTTTCAAAACTCTTGTCTGTGATTGAAATAATCTCTACCAGTTTATGGGAGCGTGTTTTTTCTATTTAAAAGCCATAATTAGTATTTTCTGAGATTTTAGGTGTACATGCACACACAGGCATGCATTCTCTCATATATGCAATATTGTTAGTGGAATGGGGCTGGATAGACAATGATTAGATCTCTGGATAGGTTGATGGACCAACTGTCTTTTTCAGGAATGAGAAAAAGAACTTCTTAGATGAGTTTCGAGCACAGACCTCAGAAAGACTAAAAAGGATTTTCATATTTGAAAAACTCCAGTCACTGCTGATTGTTTCTTCCATAGTTAAAAGTTCAAATTAACTTCAGTTTTCAATAAAATCTTTTGTTGGCCAAATCATGTAATTTGACGTCCTGAGATCCAGAACAAAATAAGCTCAGAATAACACATTTGCTACATTTTCCCACATTCTGTGTTGGTGAAATTCAATAATCAAAAGGTAAAATCAGAATCATCTTAGTGAATTCAAAATTGCTGCCTACATTCAGGTAGACTGTTTTAAAAATGCCAAGCATACTTTATAGACCATATTGAATGAGTTTATACCCAGATTTTTTTCCAGGAGGTTTTTCCAGATGTTCCTTTGGTCGCCTGAGCTTCTCTATTCTCTGTTTTCAGAAAGGACATCTGTGCTGGTTTCAATCGCCCCTGCGAGACCCTGGGCCTGTCTCACCTTTCAGGAATGTGTCAGCCTCACCGCAGTTGTAACATCAATGAAGATTCGGGACTGCCCCTGGCTTTCACAATTGCCCATGAGCTAGGACACAGGTAAAGGGCCAATGATAAGGAGGACTGCTCACCATATTCATGTGTCAATATCAGCAGAGAGAATGGAACGCACCTCAAATTGGGGGTCAGGAGACTCAGATTACTGTGGCTTGCAACTCACCCTCCTCAACCTCTGCTTTCATCTGTAAAGTGGGGATAGTAGCACACCTCATAGGCTCCAATGTCCCACTGCCCACACCATGTACACCCACACATATCACAGAACCAAATAGGCCACTCCAATTCTCTGGATTTGAATGGAGGAAGGACAGAGATAAGCTTGAACTCAGTTGTTTAATTGAGGAATAACCCTTGGTTAGTTCTTATGAAATGATAATGTTAGTATCACCAAAAAGCCACAAAACCTAACATTTTTGCACCCTTACTTTGTGCCATTGTGCTTTTTATTGCATCACTGAATCTGCTCAACAACCTTTTGAAATAGATAGTACTGTTAGTCCCATTTTCCTTATGTTTATTAAAGGAGGACATGGAATAAATAAAAAATTGAAAACTGCTGTAAACTTGGAAAGACTATAACGTGAACACCAGTTAACTGGATGTCCAAGTTGTTCACAAAAATATGTGAATTTGATTAGGTGAATTCCTTGAAGGCAGGTTGCAGAATGCTTGAGTGAAGATATAATGAGATTCTGAATTCCACCAGATATCAGAGGTTTCCATGGAGGAAAGAGCTTATTTGTAACTTTATTTGCCATTATATTTGCTAACTACAAATAAGAGAGCATCATACTAATATGAAACTGGGTGGGGAGGTGCATGAACCACTGAACTATATCCCCCGCCTGTCATGTATCCACCAGCTTGGATCTCCTCCCTTTGAAGAAGGAAAAATGCTGGGGAATATTCTTATTGCACAACTAGAAAAGAGGCAGGATTGGAAAAAACACTGGATACTGAATTATTCCAGGCCTGGCCTCTCTAATTTTGGCTTGCTTACCATTTTTCTAATATAACACTTCTAAAACAATTTTACCTGTATTATAAAGCCAGAGCATTGCCTTGAGAATTGGAGAAAGGAATTGTTGTTCTGACTTTTCTGTTGACCAATATTATGACCTTAGATAATTCCCTTCACCACTCTATACCTATTTCCTCATCTATAAAATGAGTAGGTTGAACTAGGCAATATTTAAGGCGATTTATTGGATTCTCACCAAAAAAGCCTTGGTGATAAATATGATATATTCCAGTATCCTTAGTTGTCAAAAATCCAGAGATAGAGAAGCTAATGCCTTGCTTTCATTAAATAATAATTAGGGATGCAGGGGAGCTGGCCATCTTGATAAGGCTAGGCCATAGTTGTTGGCATGTCGATAATAAAACCTGGCAAAATGTTAAGTTATTGTTATGCACAAACAGACAGGAGTCCCCAGTTCTGATATGTGGAAGGACATGACTCCTGTGGCCTTCAGTCAAGACATCGTTGTGAACAGCACCTGCTGACCAAACAATGCTAGGTGATTGTAACTGGCTCAAACTGAGAAGTTATCATTCAAGTCATCCCAACAATGGTATACTCAAACCAAAGAAAAGTGGAAAAGACTTTGCTTGATAAAAGACATACTTGAATCCTCACTTTTTGTGTTCCAAGGATGGGTTCTTTCTATCCTCAACTTCAACCTGATCTTGTAACAAGGAATATGTTAAGCATGTCCTTCAAAAGCAATGTTGCCCAATTTTTGAGGCAATCATTGACTTAACTTCCTGAGCATGGACACATCACCTTTGTAAGGAAGGCCACCTAAGTAAACAAAGCTAACGGCAAGTGTGATCCTCCTTTCAGATTTCAAATTTTCTCTAATAAAGTTAAGAACCTCATGGTAACGTTACTTGGGCACAATTTCCCTGAACACTTAAAAACAAATAGTGGTAGATGTTTAGTAGTTATTGGGAGTGGTGGATTATTTAACAGACTAGAACTGAGTCACTACCTGAATCACTTTGATATTGTAGTAAGGTTAAACTGAAAACTCGTTCAGAACTATCTGATGCATTGTGGAAATAAAACTACTATAAGGTTTCTTTATCCTATACTTTTGTTGTTATTGTTGTTCTATTTCAAATTATGAATGAAAAAAGTGAGGATCTGGCTCCTAAAAGAACTCTTTAACTAAATACCAAGTTTCTAAGTAAAAGAAGTAAAGAATACTGAAGGCAGAACTAGAGAACAGTCTTTGAGTTCATTCAGAAAGCCATTATTCTCTGCAAACTAACACAGGAACAGAAAACCAAATACCTCATGTTCCTACTCTTAAGTGGGAGTTGAACAGTGAGAACACATGAACACAGGGAGGGGAACATCACACACTGGGGCCTGTCAGGGTTCAGGGGAAAGGGGAGGGATAGCATTCAAGGCATACCTAATGCATGCGGGGCTTAAAACCGAGATGATGGGTTGATGGGTGCAGCATGCCACCATGACACATGTATACCTATGTAACAAACCTGCACATTCTGCACATGTATCCCAGAACTTAAAGTAAAATAAAATAAAATAAAATAAAAATAAATAAATAAAACTGGGAAAAAAAAAGTCAACCCTGAGACAAGGATTTGAGAGCAATTAATTTATTTGGAAGGTAAAGGAAATTGCAGTAGGGAAGTAGGGTGTAAAACAGAACAGGGAAGGTAGACAATAAGCAGTTCATTATCACAGCTTCCACTCTGAGCAGTTGAACCTTAGTCCCACAGACAAACTCCGAGAACGATATACAACACACGTTTCAGAGTTACCCTACCCAAGGTGAGAAGAACTGGGCTGTTTTATATACCAACACCCTTAAGTCGTCGGTTAAAGGCTGTTCCCAGAGGTTGTTATTAATAATTCCCTGATACTTTCAGCAGAGCAGTCTAATTTGGCTCTGGAGAAATCCCAGGTAAAGAGATGCTTATACTAGCAGCTGGAAGTCAGCTAGTGGTGAGTCTATGAACAGGTACCAGTAATATCTGTTACCAATAGCTTACTCAGGGGCATTAAATGCCACCCCTTAAAAAGTTTTAAGTCAAAGAAAAAAAAAGTTTTAAGTCATGGAAGATAGAATATACATACTTTTCCATATGCCTTCTACTTAGTATGATGAAAAACACTGAACACTATATCAAAAACAGACGTAGGAAGACTGAAAGATGGAGAGAAGGAAGACAGACTGAGAACCACAGAACCTGAAGAGTGACATGGTGGTGAATTCCCTGGCTTTTCTTTTCTCTCATATATGCCGAACTGAGAATGGCAACAACCTGGAAATACACATACACACACACACACACACACACACACACACACACACAAAATCACCCACATAAGTCTGTTCTCTCTATCCAAAGGAGTAGGAAAGGGACAGTCTAACAAGACAGAAAATTTTAGACAGTAACTCTTCTACTCCAGGTGAACAGCAAAGGAAAGAAAAAACTGTAAAACAGTGGCTCTATGCTAGCAAAGTCTGAGTGGGAAGCCTAGACTTGCTATAACAAAGCACCAAACACCACTACTTGGGTAGTGTCAAAAAGACCAGTTAGGGACTAAGACTTTGATCCCTATAGGCCAGTAATGAGGGCTCCCCTAACCCCACCCCTGTGGTGTCAGGACAAATTACATGGGGAGCCAGAAATTTCATCCACCCCTAGACAGTAACAAGGAGCCATCCCTTTCACAACTCAGGTATCTACAGAGGCTTGGCAGTAATGAAGCAGTGGCCCCACTCCCTTTCCCTCCAGAGTAGTGTCAGAAAAGCAAGCTAAAACCAAAGATTTAAATAAGATCCATAACATAATATAAAAACCTCCAGGTTTCAATATAAATCACTCATTATACCAAGAACCAGGAATATCTCAAACTGAATGAAAAAAAAAAAAAAGAATGTCAAGAGATGACAGAGATTTTAGAATTAGCTGACAAATATTTCAAAGCGGCCATGGTGAAAAAGCTTCAATGAGCAATTACCAACAACCTTTAAACAAATGAAAAAAATAATGTGTCAGCTAAGAAATAAAAGACATAAAGAAAAGTCAAACATGTAGAACTGAAAAATGCAATAATTTAAATAAAAAGCTCAGTGAACACTAGGGCTCAACAGTAGAATGGATGAGACAGAGGAAAGAATTAATGACCTAGAAAAGAGAACAGTAGAAATTATGTAATCCGCATAAACAAAGAGAAGGAGACTAAAAGAAATTGAACACAGCTTCAGAGACCCATAAGAATATAACAAAAGATCTTATGTTCATGTCATTGGAGCCTCAGAAAGACAGGAAAAAGACAATGGCATTGAAAAAGTGCTCAAAGAACAAATGGCTGAAAATTCTGCACATTGGATGAGACATACACCTACATATTTAAGAAGCTGAAACTCAACAAGGTTAAACCTAAATAAAATCCATGCCCAGGCCTATCATAATTAAACTTCTAAAATCTAAAGAGAAAGGAAAATCTTGAAAGCAGCAAGAGAGAAATGATACCTCATCTATAGGAGGCAAACTATTGGAGTGACAGTGGATTTCTCATCAGAAACAATGGCGACCCAAAGAAGTGGTGCAATATTTTTCAATGCTAAAAGAAAAGACCTGTCAACAACCCAGAATCATAAACCAAATAAAGTGGTTGAGAAGGGAACACTTTCTAATTCATTTTATGAAGCTAGTATTACCCTTGCACTAATTTCAGACAAAGACAATGCAAAAGAGAAAACTAAAGAACAATGTCCTTCATGAATATAGATGTAAAAAAGTTAACAAAATGTTAGCAAGTAGAATTCAGCAATATAAGAAAAAAAGAATTAGACACAATCACCGACTGGGATTTATTTCAGGGATGCAAGACTGGCTCAATATTTGAAAATCAGCATAATCTACCACTGTAACAGGCTAAGCAAGAGAAACCACATGATTATATTAATATTAATAGATAAGACATTTGACAAAATTTGATATCCATTCATCATAAAAACACTCAGAAATTGAAATTTCATCAACTTGATAAAGAACATCTACAAAAAAATTAAACCTAATATTATACTTAATGCTGAAACACTGAATATGTTTCCCCTAAGATCAAAAACAAGACAAGGATGTCCATTCACACGAATTCTTGTTCAACATAGTACTAACAGTTTCAGCCAGTGCAATAAGACAAGGAAAGGAAATAAAAAGCATACATATGGGAAAGGAAGAAACAAAACTATCCCTAACATCATTGTATATGTGGGGGACCCCATATACAATGAGAGAACTGATCTTTGACAAAGTCGACAGAAACATACAATGGGGAAATGACACCATATTTAATAAATGGTGCTGGCAAAATTGGATAGCCACACACAGAAGAACGAAACTGGACCCCTATCTCTCACCACATAAAAAACTAACTCAAGATTGATCGAAGACTTAAATGTAAGTCCTGAAACTACAAAAATCCTAGAAGAAAACCTAGGAGAAACTCTTTTGGAGTTTTGGTCCAGGCAAAGAATTTGTGACTAAGACCTCAAAAGCAAATGCAACAAAACAAAAAATAGCCAAATGGGACTTAATTAAACAAAAAAGCTTCTGCACATCAAAAGAAATAATCAATGGAGTAAACAGACAACCTACAGAGTGGAGAAAATAGATGTAAACTATACATCTGACAAAGGACTAATATCCAGAATCTATTGGGAATTCAAACAACTGAACAAGAAAAAAAAAAACCATTAAAAAGTAGGAGTAGGATAAGAACAGACATTTTTCAAAAGAAGACACAAAAGTGGCCAATAAACATATAAAAAATCCTCAGCATCACTAATTATCAGAGAAATGCAAATTAAAATCACAGTGAGGTACTATCTCACACCAATCAGAATGAGTATTATTAAGAAATCAGAAAATGACAGCTATCAGCGAGGATGTGGAGAAAAGAGAATGCTTATACACCATTGTGGTTGGAAATATAAATTAGCACAAACTCTATGGGAAACAGTATGGAGGTTTCTCAAGAGCTAAAACTAGAGCTATCATTCGACCCAGCAATCCCTCTACTGGTTATGTACCCAAAGGAAGAGAAATTATTGTTTAAAAAAGATACCTGCATTCATATGTTTATTGCAGCACCATTCACAATAGCAAAGTCAAGGAATCAACCAACAGATGACTGGATAATGAAAATGTGGTATGTTTACACCATGGAATACTATACAGCCGTAAAAAAGAATGAAATCATTTCTTGTACAGCAACATAAATGGAGTTGGAGACCATTATCCTAAGCAAAATAACTTAGAAAATCAAACACTTCATATTCTCACTTACAAGTGCGAGCTAAACAATGAGTATGTTGGGGACTCCAAAAGCTGGGGAGAGTGGGAGGAGAATGAGTTGAAAACCTATTGGGTACAACGTTCACCATTTGGATGATAGGTACACTAGAAGCCCAAACCTCAGTATTATGCAATATGTCTATGTAAAAAACTTGCACATGTACCCCCTGAATCTATAAAAATAATAGAAAAAAAATGTTAAGGTGCCTCTCAGGTATTTCTTTCTTTAGTTGTATAATTTTAATTAGCTGTGGATCAAACTGAGAAACATTGGAGAGATCAATGAAATGGCCTGAGATAGACCATAAGGAGAAAAATATAATAAATCAATATCCCAAGAAGACACCCATCATAGTTTAATAACAAAGATATCCCTTTGTTTTTTGCACACTTGTTTGTTTCATCACTGATTGTGTATAATGCAAAAGAGAGAGTAACTTGTGCTATCACCCAAGTGAATAATTTTACTTTTATTTTGAGAGAAAACTTAAAAATCCATTTGTGAGGGCCCTAGATTATATGACTTGGTGTGTTGACATATCCTCAGTTAAGAAGATCATTATTCATGTAGGTCTTTGGAACCTTGCTTGCAGTTTAGGATTTTAACTACTGAACAGTCAAACTTGTAGAGTACTTCATGATCTGGGTGGGACTGGGTTTGTAACAGGCTAGGGAAAGCCTACTCAGAAGGAAGCTTTCATCGAATCACATTCTTTGTGGGTGAGTGGTAAGAGCTTTGTACATTAATGCCCTGACTCCTTTGTGAGTTTTATATTCATGTGATTAGAGTTTGTTAAGTACATTGATAATACTGTAATGCATGAAAATACAAGAAAATCTCCAAATCCCCCAAAGACTCTTCTCAGCAAGAGTTTCTAATACTGATCAGAAGGTTTCATTAAAGTTGGATATGGGCTTCCCAGTCAGAGGAGTTGAATTTCACTACAAAGAGTAAAAAGTCATACAGATTTAGAAATTTGAGCCATGTCTCCAGGTTTAAATGTCTAATGTCTCAAAGTCCACCCCAGTGGAGAGAGTTCTGGGAATCTCAGAAAGTGTCTTTGGGTGATCTTGAGAACATGGCTTATAAACAAAGGCTTCTGAATTGTCTTCCCTAGGCACCCTTGTGCCATGATGAATGGTTATGCTCTTCAAGGCCCTTAAAAGCTGCTTCACTGGGTCAGCCCTGGCAGTGGAACATCAGGGAACAGACCAAGTGACACATGGACAACAGCACTGTGTTAGGAGCACAAAGATCTGTGTCTGAAACCTAGTTTTACCACTAACAAGCTATATGACTGTTGACAAATCTCAAAGTCTAAACTTTTTCATATGGAAAAGGAAAATAAGCTAGATCATGATAAAAAGAAAACAAGAATTTTTTTTTAAATTCTATCATTTATGAAGCCCTTATTATCTGCCAGGTACCCTGTTAAGTGGTTTTCAAACTATTCTATTCCGATCTCATTGTAGCACTAGGGTGACTACCCCATCTTCTAGGAGAGGAAAAATGAGGCAAGTTTTAATAATTTACAGGTCATTTAAGTGGCAATGCTAGAGTTTAAATACAGATCATCTGTCTTAAAAGTGCTGCTCTTAACCACTGAATTAGGAGGTCTCCCTAACGTGTCCCCTTTTGGAGGACTCCTGTAGCAATAGTAGAAAGACATCGATCCCTCAAAGCTTGTAGGCTTTGACAAAGTCTCCCAGAGGCTTCTCCTTTCATGCTCTCTTAAATTATGACAAAAAGGGAGAAGGAAGGTTTTGCTTTTTTGTGCTATGCGCTGTGGTTACTGCAGCAGGAGAAAGCAAATAGCTGGGGGCAGGATTTGCCTTCTTGACTCCTGATTCATAAAAAGAAAGCCAGACAGAGCTCTTAGCCATCTGCCAAGACGAAGTTTCTGAATTAGCTGCATGGCTCCCATGGATGCATATCTGAGGTAAAGAATGCCTACAATGTTCCCTGTACTTTTCATTTGAAAATTAGCTATGCCCCTCCAACTTCAAAGCCTCACTTTGGAAACAGTTGCCTCCTGTACAAATGTGGCTCTCTGTGGGTTATTATGCTCTTAGGGAAACTATGGTTTTTCTTCCTGTCTAATGCCTGCCTGCTGGCTCTTCTTGTGCTTGGTTCCTCCCTGCCAGCTTTGGCATCCAGCATGATGGGAAAGAAAATGACTGTGAACCCGTGGGCAGACACCCGTACATCATGTCCCGCCAGCTCCAGTACGATCCCACCCCACTGACATGGTCCAAGTGCAGCGAGGAGTACATCACCCGCTTCTTGGAGTAAGTGACAGTGTCTTGTGATGCCCTCACCTGGGTCTCTTTAAATCAGAAGCTGTGTTGAGTTTTACACAGAGAAGCTGACGCCTGGAAAAGGCTGGGTTCCATTCCACAGGCCACCGTGTCAGGGTAGCATCAGAAGGGGCGAATTTCACTTCCGCATTCTGATCCTGAGGTCTAGATGGGCTCTGCCCTCTGGCCACAGGCAGGTGAGCATCCTTTCCCATCCCAGATTGCTGTTGCCCCAGAATAACTTTTTATGAGCCAATTATGAATTAAGTCCTTGGGAACTGACAGGAACACCCAACAGAGATCAGAGTGGTCACTCAAACCTCATTGAGAGTAGGATAATGATTTTCTAATTTTACCATGGCTTGTATTTTCTAGATAAACTAAGCTTATGTTGTGGGATATGATTTGCATTTTCTTTAGTAACTCCCTCCTTGGGCCTAGAGGGTTCTCTGCCTTGTAAAAAATAAAGTTAAGACAAAGAGTAAACCAGAGGGAAGTTTCTGGTTGAATAAAAGGCTGAAAGTGAAGGGAATCCTAACAACTCCTCTCATTTCTGTCAACTTGTTTTCAGCCGAGGCTGGGGGTTCTGTCTTGATGACATACCTAAAAAGAAGGGCTTGAAGTCCAAGGTCATTGCCCCCGGAGTGATCTATGATGTTCACCACCAGTGCCAGCTACAGTATGGACCCAATGCTACCTTCTGTCAGGAAGTAGAAGTAAGTGTTGGCTATCTTAGTGCCTCTTGGGTATATGCAGGGCTTCAGATCTCCAGCATGCTGAAGGAGGGGCCAGGGCAATATTTGGAAATTTGAGCATCCAGATACAGAAATAGAAGCTTTATATTTAAGTCAAGGTGTGTCTTTAAGGCAAAACAATTAAGCTGGAGTCATATTCCTTGACATTGCCGCCTTGGTATTCTACAAAGCCTACATTCCGTTGCAAATGGGTGGTGGTTGAGGCTGTTCCACAGTGATTTTCAGGATTCACAGTGATTCACACCTGCAGACTCCATAGCAACTAACTTAATCCCTAAAATTGCTCCCTTTCTTGAATTTCACATCTGGTTAAAGTGTACCAGCAGCTCCCAAGGTAGAAATAGGATTTATTCACCAATTCATTGTTCTCATTTATTTTCAATGTCCAAATAATAATCAGGATTTGACACCATACCCTCGAAGAATCTATAGCTCTGTTCTGTCTTCTTCACTACCACTGTCACTGCCTCAGTTCAGTCTCCCATCATCTTTCCTTGCTATCGTAATTATCTCCTACCTAGTCTCCCTCCTATTCAAATTGTTGCTCAAGTTATTTTTTAAAAACACAATCTAACCATGGTCTACTCTGCTGTTAGGGTCCCCGCTGACCACAGGATAAAGTCCCAGCTCCTTTTGAGGCAGTCCTTTGTGATTTGGAAACTGTCTGTTCTCTGAACTCATCCCTTATAATGCAAAAGTATCTGTGTTAACACATACATATTGACAAGGCAAGTCTCGCTGAATCCCTGCCAGATTCTATGTTATGTACTGAATAAGAAGAAAATATAAGCACTCAAAAATTAATAAGACAAAGTCTCTGTCCTCAAGGAGCTCATGGTGGAGGAGGCAGGCATAAAAACTTTACTACAGTGAGATAAATTCAAACCAAAACACAGAAAAAACTTAAAGGGGAAAGTAAATAACTGTGCTTAGACAGAACAAGCAAAGTTAACAGAGAAGGTAAAGTTGATACAAAAATCCTCACCCCTCACTTCTAACTGGCTACCAAGTTATGCCAATTCTGCCTCCTAATCTTTTTTTTTTTTTTTTTTTTTTTTTGAGACAGACTCTTTCTCTGTTGCCCAGGCTGGAGTGCACTGGCATGATCTTCGTTCACTGCAACCTCCGCCTGCCCAGTTCAAGCAATTCTCATGCCTCAGCCTCCCAAATAGCTGGGATTACAGGGACGCGCCAACAGGCCCGGCTAATTTTTGTATTTTCAGTAGAGACGGGGTTTCTCCATGTTGGTCAGGCTGGTCTCAAACTCCTGACCTCAGGTGATCCATCCGCTGTGGACTCCCAAAGTGCTGGGATTACAGGAATGAACCACTGTGCCCAGCCTAAATATTTCTAAAATCCACCTGTTCCTAGATGACTATAGCAGTTTCCTGATTGGTAGAGTCTGAACACTTCCCCTTAACTCTGATTCATTTTCCAAAATGCAGCCTAAGTAACCTTTCTAAGTGGAAATCCATTTATAAATGGATTTATAAATACTCCCCTGTGAGTAGAATATCTCATGGCCTTCCTATTTTCTTGCAATAAAGTACAAATTTCCTAAAATGGCTTAAGAAGAGGCTTCAGAATTTGCTCTCCTCTTGCTCTCTGGCCTTATGTTTTAAAATGTTGTTTTAGCCCTTCACTCTCTAATCTGCTACTGATTATATGTATACTGAATTTTATCACTAATCTTCCCTATCCGGGAAGCCTCTCCTTCATATTTTCATCTCTTTGTATCTCTGTAATTTTATATAATTTATCTTTATCCTCTAGTTCACTAGTTCTCTCTTCAGATTTGTCCAATTATACATTATATTTAACCTATTGACTTTTTAATCTCATTTATCATATTTTTATTTATAAAAGTCTATTTGATTATTTTTCTGAATTTTCTCTCACTTTCATGGTATTTTGTTCCTAATTTTAAACTTTCGATGTAATCTTTTATTTCTTTAATAATATGTGACATATTTATTTTGCAATTTATACTGAGTAATTTCAGTGTTCAGAGTCTATGTGCATCTGTTTCTCCTATTTGGGGTTTCTTCACATATTATGTGTTATTTCCTTTTGTGATTTTTTGCTTTTATTGTGAGCTTTTAGTTATAAAACTTTATGTCAGGTTTTCCCTTAGGGCTCAGATGGCTAGCACATTCTTTCAGAGAAAATTTTCAGTTCTATCTCTGGGTCAGTTTAAAAGGTTATTGATTTGATGTTGTGTTGACTTCGTGAGCAGCGTGGTGGCGAGTGTGGATACCGACTCTCAGGGCTAATATCTGGCCACTCCTTCCAGAGTTAAAGTCGAAAGAGATAAGTTTTCTGTGTACCTAGATTTCAGGTCACCCTTTTATTCAAAGTCTTATATGAAGGTCTGCAACTTCCTACCTTACATAGGCCCTAGGCATTGTCCCCAGTATCTAAGTGACTAACAAATCGAAGATCTAAGTAATTAGGTTTGCATCTCCAGATTAACATTTCTGCTACATTTTTAGCCTTTGGGGAGTTTCCTTACTTTCTTGGTGACTCAAGGATGCACTTAAAAAAACATTTAAAATATATTATGCACAATTTTAGAAGATTTATAGAAGTAAGGGTTTTCCAGGGTATCCTGTTGTTTACTAGAAACGGGACACCCTACTTATCTCTGGTCAGCTCCTCTTTTGCACTCCGTGTTTATCTGTCGTGAACAGCCTCCATTCTCTGAAAGTGCTGGGTTCTCCACAACCTCTAGAACCCTGCACATTCTGATTCCTCGGAATCATCCCTTCTGCTCATCATTTGAGTCTCAGCTTAAATATTCTTTTATATCCTATCCTGAATTTCCTATGTCAAAGCTTTATTAGACTATATTTTAGGTTCTTGTTTACTGGACTGTCTCCTTTCCTACCATGTCAGCTCTCTGAGGAAATTTTTATCCTTGACACTCAGCAATGCCTAGCACATAGTAGGCACTCAATAGATAAGTGAATGAAGACTTCAAATCCCTTTATATGGCAGCCAAGATAACCTCATCATTTTCCATATTAACAACACCCTAAAATACCAGAAAATGTAGCATCATCCATGTTATAACTTTTTATTTTGAAATAATTTAAACTCCAAATAAATTGAAAAAAAATAGTACAAAGTTTCTGTGTACCATTCACCTAGCACATCATCCTTTCTAAATGCTCAGTGAACTTAAAGTAAAAGAAATCCACAGAAAGTAGGAAAAAAAATAAAAGGGGGAGTGATAAGCATGAATAGATATTGAGGCTGAAGTGGAGATAACAAAAGGGTTATGTGGGTTTTCACATCCACGTTGGAAGAGACAATGACGTATTCTCCTTGAACAGGGCTAGGAATTAGAACCGAGACCTTTGCATGAACTGCTATTCTCATAGAGTTATGCTTCACTGAAAGGATGAACTAGAAGAAATCAACCAAAAGGAAAGAGAGATGAGAGAGAAGCATCTTTCATCTCGGCCTGGTTTCTAATGGGGAAGTGGGGGGGGGGGGGGTGTGGAAATATTGGTGAATAACTTTCTCACTTGGAAATTCTTTACTACAGGCCATGCTAATGCTAATCTAGAGTTTAAATTTGTATGCTGTATAGCTTGAGTACCTTCACTGCAATAATAATCATAATAATAATAAATAAAACATTTGGCCTGGAGATACCATGGATGCCTGGAAATGAAGGTGAAACTGGCCCAGAGGAACCAACACTCAACCAAGGTGGCACGAAACTCCAATAGATGAAGCCATCCTAGGCTGGGTGCAGTGGCTCATGCCTGTAATCTCAGCACTTTGGGAGGCCGAGGTGGGCGGATCATGAGGTCAGGAGATCAAGAGCATCCTGGCTAACACCGTGAAACCCCATCTCTACTACAAATACAAAAAATTAGCCAGGCATGGTGGCGGGCATCTGTAGTCCCAGCTACTCAAGAGGCTGAGGCAGGAGAATGGTGTGAACCTAGGAGGCGGGCCTTGCAGTGAGCCGAGATCGCCCCACTGCACTCCAGCCTGGACAACAGAGTGAGACTCCATCTAAAAAAAAAAAAAAAAAAAAAAAAGCCACCCTTCAGATGAGTTCATAATTCAGCCTCTAATTCAAAATCTACTGTAGTCTATCTTCAGCTAAGTGAGAAGAGACAATAAGCCCTTAAGAACTTTCAAAATTTGAATTTTTATATAGGGATAATAAAATAAATATATAGGAACGAATTGTATATGAGAAAAAAATACCATAAGATATATGTAAGGCAGATATGATGAGGAATAAATAAAACTTCTGGAAGTGGAAAGTGTGGTTATTGACTTAAAAATTCAGAGGATGGATTAAAGAGCAGACTTGACACAGTTGAAAAGAAAATCAATCAACTGGAATTTAGAACTGAGAAAATTACTTCCCATCCCATTTGGGTGCTTCTTAGGGGTGTGTGATGGAGGAGAAAGCTTGTTCAGTTTTCATATACAAGAAGATTGAGAGCTGAGGAATATGAAAGTGAGGTTGAAACACAAAGCACAGAATAAGAAGGTCCATCAACAACAATTATGGGTTCCAAAAGGAGAGAAAGGAGAGGCAAAGTTTAGAGAGAGAAAGATTGATAATTTTCTAAAATGGCTTAAAATATGAAGTCATATAATGAAAAAACACATGCAGTGTAGAACACAATAAGTGGATAGAACTATGGAAGATGAATAGACAGAAAAAAATACTAATAGATAGATGGAAGCAGCTAAGCCATTTCAGATGGCATCTGAGAATCCTGCCAACCTTCTTTTGTCCAGAAATAAGAAGGAATATGCAGCTGTCTTCCTGGAAACTGAAACCAGCTGACTACTTTAGGTAATAAGTGAACAAGCTGAGGCTTTCTAGATGGAAGAGTTTCCTTTTTCTTCACTGAGCAGGCTCAAGTTATAACCCCCAACTGTTAGTAATCAGGTTGCCTTCCAGTCACGGTTTAGATTTACCTTTCATAGACGATCACCAGTTACCCTTCCCAAGGGCAATGAGTGCTAGATATTGTGCCAAACATAGAAATGACCCTCTCAACCCTTAGAAAATAGGTTTTATCCCTCATTTCCATATTACCTAGTATGATCTATAGACCATTGTTTATGAATGATGACAAAGTCCAAGTTAAGCTTGAACTGCAAACTCTAATGATTACTTTCTGTCACTCTTAGTCACTAGCAACAGTGGCATTTATTATGAGTGTGTGGATGAGTGTGCATATTTTACCATAGCGATAGAAATGCTTTGGGGCAAGTTTTGAAAATACAAAAAAAAGTGCAATTTGTTTTCTAGAACGTCTGCCAGACACTGTGGTGCTCCGTGAAAGGCTTTTGTCGTTCTAAGCTGGATGCTGCTGCAGATGGAACTCAATGTGGTGAGAAGAAGGTGATGTGTCAGGCCATGGAATGAGGTGGGAGGGCGGTGGGCAGAGTTCTTGGGAGGAGCTGAGGAGAAGGCCCTAGAGGGCAGCTCTCTCTGAAGGAAGAGCAGTAGATGGAGGTCATACAGTCAGACCAGCCAGGGGAGAGCACCCTACATCCACCACTCCTGGTGAACCTGCATTGGGAGCAGGTAGTTAAGGAGGGAGGGCTGAGGTTCAGTTTCATGCTTCACTTGCAAAACATCTGTTTCATCTTTCCCTGATGAACTTCTATGGAGTTTATAGTCAACATTTCCTAAGCTTATTATCAGCCTTCCTTTTGACTTTTTTTCTCACATATTGAAGATTGAAAAGGATAAGCCAGCAGCTTCTTCTTCCCAAAAATGCAGGATTTAGGCCACTTATCATCTTCTTTCTCATCATCTGACATGACTGCATTTCTTGAAGTTCTGCTGCTTTACTAAGCAGGCAAGTCAGACACCACAGAACTCAGAGAGGTTTGATATCCTCTCAACTGGGTTTCTTGTGGACCTAGAGCTTATGTGTTTAGTGGGCATCTTTATGCAAGTTGAGTGTGGCAGGACCCCTCACTGAGATTATTGAACCCGGATAAAATGCACAGTGGCCAAAATAAACAAGGGGACAAAAAGGATATCAGGCCATAAAACACGTCCAAATCCTCCAGGAAATGTGGTTATTCATGACAACCACATAGCATTTCTCTTTGTTTTCATTTTTATATATTCACTCTCCTAAACCGATAGTTGTGGAAGGATTGCCTTGAAGAGGGAAGAGAGTGGATGTTTTCTTAGTTGCTTGGAAGGGGAAAGCTGCAAACAATGAGTAGAGTTAAAGGAAAGCAGAATTTTTTTCTTGATATGATGAAGAGCTTCCTAACAACTAGTGTGTTTTGGCAGTGAAATTGACTTTTTGCAGAGGATGAGTTCTCTGTTGCAGTCATTAAGTACCCAGAGAGCTATAAAGAAATGCTATTCACTTTGCCAGTCTGTGAACTATTGTAGTTTGCAACAAGATAAGGATCATGCACCAGAAAGTAAATCAACTATGTTACTAAGCAACTATGTTACTAAGCATATTAAGCTGACATGCTTTTCATAACAAGACTTTCTCAATGAAAGAAGTAGTATGTTGATTTACAATCTCCGGTGCAATCTGCCATCCACACTGTGTGGCACCTCTGTGATTAGGCAATGTAAAGTTTCCTTTCCATTCCTGAAACTCTGATTCTAAAACCCAAGACTCTTGGCAGAAACTTGTATGGGTCCCTCCTTGTTTGACATCTGATGTGTGACTGTAGAAAGCTGGCTTGCTTGCAGGAATTGGGTTTAGACTTCTAGGGCTCTTGGCTCAACTTGCTATGGTAACCTTGCTGACACGGCCATCTTCTGTCTCTTCCCTTTTCAGTGGTGTATGGCAGGCAAGTGCATCACCGTGGGGAAGAAACCAGAGAGCATCCCTGGAGGCTGGGGCCGCTGGTCACCCTGGTCCCACTGTTCCAGGACCTGTGGGGCTGGAGTCCAGAGTGCAGAGAGGCTCTGCAACAACCCTGAGTGAGTTCAGATAAATATATTCCCCTTCCCTCCACATGTGCTGGGGATTGGGGGTGGGGGCAGTCTTGAATGGCATGACCTCAGTGACCCCAAGCCTCCTCCGGGGAAATTAAATGGGTTCCCCAGGACAAAAAGGAACAAGAAGATCCACAGAGAGTGGGAAAATAAGTGGTTCTGTTTTGTGTTGTTTCATTTTGGCTTGGCACTGGATTCTTATAAAAACTTGGATAAGTAAGCTGATTTTATCATTTGGGGAAATAAAGCAAATTTATTTTAAATGTGCAATCGATGTGAAAGCCTCTAGGAGATTATGCAATTAAATCTTTTGAAATAACTCCATTTTATCAGTAGAGATTAGTGAAACCCAATTTTGCTGATAAGATTATAGCTTGTTTTCAATGATAATGAATATACAATGTTATGAGAATATTTATTTCCTTAAGCAACTAGTAAAATAGATACATTTTTGAGGACAATTATTTTTAATATTTTTAGATAAGGATTTTTTATAAGCCCTAAAGTTCCATAGTAGCCTGTTAAGGATTCTGTAAATGTCATTTTACAAGTGACTTTCAATTGTTTAAGCAAATTGCTTAATTTTTCATATATTCTATTTGTATCATAATATTATATATGAGGTAAATTTAAACTTCCTTGTTTTCCAAATACACATTACATTCTTAATGTCATTATTTTCTGATATACTGTCTCCCAAGT
The DNA here is from genome assembly GCF_008728515.1 of Papio anubis. NCBI lineage: Eukaryota > Metazoa > Chordata > Mammalia > Primates > Cercopithecidae > Papio > Papio anubis. The sequence goes on along the minus strand of NC_044980.1, from coordinate 32,870,122 downwards.
AATTTCTTGAAAGTGTATATGTGATACCTCCTTTAAGTGGAAATTACATTGTTTCTTTTACCTAGATTTACATTTATCTACTTTGAAGAGTAGGAGTCACATTTTTTAAAAGGCAAGCAATAAAAGTGATTTTATCCCTCAGTATCTCAGTTCCAAAGATTATTTATCCTTTTCGTTAATAACTGTATTACCTAGATGTATGGTATTTATATATAAGTACATGTATATATGTATATATATGCATGTATACATTACATATATACATATATACACTATATATGTTATATATTTTTTCTAAGGGTTAATAAGTTAGTATGTGTAAGGAATTTAACACAGTATCTACTACAAAATAAGGTGTCAATAAACAGTTATTATGATATCTTTATCATTTACCACATTTATAAACATGCATTTGGAAATTCTTCACAAAATTATTTCAAAATTTCACCCTTTGATGAAAGTTGTTTTCATTTAAATATCGGATTTCTGTGACTTCCAAAATTTAAAACCAAGAGTTTCTCACAGAGTACTTTATTTTTAGAGAAAATTGTCATTTAACAGTTTGTTTCCATGTGATCCAGAAATGTGATTTCCATTTTCATTTGAGAGATCAGAAAAGAAAGGCAATTTGCTCTGAGACTTATTGTCAATGCTGTATATTCAGACACCACCAGTGTTTAACCTTCTTGGGAGGCTGGTCAGTGACCTGTGGCTACCAGAGAAGGGAACTCCTAGTTGAGGAAGTGAAGGATGAATCTCTAACCTGGCTTCAGGAGAAAGTAGTTCTAATTCTCACCTCCAAGGCCACAGTTTGTCATAGAGTCTCTTTGGGTGAGTGGACATGCCTGTTCTTCATTGCCGGTTTGCTTAAATTCATTGCTAACACTGCCAGTGGCACCACATCATAGATTCGGGTCTGTGATTCAAGTCACAAATTCAGGCCACTGCATGAGCCAGCTGATCTTGGGACTGCATCTTTGCCGTAGGTCAACTGTCTAGTGAGAACCCAGCAGAGCTTGGCTCATAAGAGGCTGTCAGTGATATTGATTGGATGGAAATGAATTGGAGAGATACCAGGTCATAGAGTGTGACTCCATCATCACAAACAGCCTAACCTTAAATAGCAAGGACAATTCTTGGTACCTCCTACAGGGAGTCAACAAATGAGGAGCCTACTGTGAGCTGCCTTGGTCAAAGCTCTTTCATGAGTGAGGAACACAAGCTTACTCAGGCCACATTGAGGGAGGGGAGGTATAGAAAATCTCATGGGCATTCAAGGAGAACAAAGTACTACAGAACCAACAAGAATTACAGCTGCAACCAGTACTTGACTAGACTGCCAGGATTTGAGTTCTCTGTCTCTCAGGATTTCGTGGTCAGGCAGTGTAACACAGTGGATAAGAGCTCAGGCTTTGGATCAAGGAAGATGATGATTCAAATCTTGGCTCTGCCACTACCACCTGTATCCTTCATGGAGTTGTTCTGGCTTTCTGTGTCTCTGGGATATGATTTCATCTGGACTGCTCACTCGACATGCCTTCTGCCTTTGCACTGAGAAGCACTTTCCAGCCATCCTTTAAGACCATTCTCCAGGACAAGCCCTTCCATAAATCCTTCCCAACTAGCCTCATTTCCATGGCTTTCCCCCTTTGCAAAACTTTCATTGTACTTTCAGTCTGGGATACATAACTCCTGTCTTAAATTTTCTCTCATTTCTTATATAGGTTATTTTTTTCTCTTCAACTAAATTGTAAACTTCTAGGAAGCATAGAACATGGGTTGACCTTCGTTTGCACTCTCTTCTCCCTGAACGCAGTATTGAGCATGTGGTAGTATATAAATACTGATTGATTATTATTCACAATAACCAAAAAAGTGCTATCAGTTATTGAGCTCTCATTCTGTGTTAGCTACTCTACTGAATCTGTGTGTGCATTGTCTCATGCAGTACTCACGACTTGTGAGATAAAAACTATTATGCTCATTTTACAAATGAAAAAAAAAACAAAAACTGAGGCTCAGAGAAATAAGGTAACTTGTTCAGATCCACCTAACAAAAAGATAATGCCAAATTAAAACTCCAGACTATTAGCACTCCTACAACAGGAGGCACACTCCCCGATTCAGATACTGCCCCAAGATGGAGGCCAGAAGCCATGCCCGGGAACCTTCTCAAAGGATAGTTTCCTCACCTCTCTGAGAGCTGTAAACCCCTCTCCCATTATGAGTGATCCATTGATCCTGACAGTAAGGCTGTTATGCCCTCAAGTGTAACACAAAGGAAAGAAAAATCAAAGAGTGATTTTTCTAAAATAAGATTAACTTATTCACCCATTGAATATCTATTAAGAGCATTCTACGCCCTAAGTACTATTAGGCACCACAGAGGACACAGAGCTTCGATTGTGCCATCAAAGAACTATCTTTGGGAATGATAGGTTCAGGACGTGCAGGCAACTGGCACACACAGTGTCGCTGAAGAGGAGAAAAAAAATTACTTCTGGTGGAAATCCAGGAAGGATTCATGAGGGAGGTAGCATTTATTTGGTTCTTCAAGCATGAGCAGTATGTATATATGTGGAGACTTTAAGGGAGGAAAAAATCTATCCAAAGGCCCAGAAAAGAAATAGCAAATAAGGCAGGTGGCACCACTGGAGCAGTGTAACATGAAGCAGAGTGGGGGAAGTAGATTGTTAAGGTGAGTTAAGGCAGGATTGTGAGGGCTTTGAATGCCAAGCTCAGGAGGCTGATGTGACCATTAGATGCCATTAGAAATTTTAAAACAGAAGCTAAAATAATTAAGGTCATCTGAAAATTTAACCTGATAATTGCTTGTACTGTGGGTTTAATTTTAAAAGTAGAGATAGAAATGGAGATAAGAATTTTAAAAGTAGAGATAGGAATGAAGATAAAAATTGGACTGGTTTGATTATTGTAAAGTTGAATTGTATGAAACAAATGTAAGTAGACAGCTGATGACCAGGCAACTTATTGACTGTGGGATCCAAGGAAGGCACAGATGGATGATTCTGAAATCTGACCACTTTTAATTCATCAAATATGAATCAGAGAAGGAGCATACTTGGAAGGAAAATGTATCCTTTTTGGCATAGATTTCAGCTGGAGGATATATAGGTGGAAGTAATATATAAACTATTTCAAAATAAGCTACTATACATTAGGACTGAAATGTTGGCAGGCAAGGAAAAAATGTGTAAAATTTGAAGCATTTATTTAAAAGGTAAGTTTTGAGAGCATAGAGAGACATCGTTTGTCAAGGCCAGATACCACAGGAATTTTAAAGGAAAATGTTGGCATTTAAGCAAACTAAAAGAATAGCTTGTCTGTTTCATTTGTAGGCCGAAGTTTGGAGGAAAATATTGCACTGGAGAAAGAAAACGCTATCGCTTGTGCAACGTCCACCCCTGTCGCTCAGAGGCACCAACATTTCGGCAGATGCAGTGCAGTGAATTTGACACTGTTCCCTACAAGAATGAACTCTACCACTGGTTTCCCATTTTTAACCCAGGTAAGGAGCTGTAATGGTGTATCTCAGATCTAGGGAACAGCCATTCTCAAAGCATTTGTCTGTCAGTCAAGGTTTCTGTGATCCATACCAAGTTTAACAAAGAAAATTGTACCCCAGGAATTTTGTAATTTAGAAGATGGAAACACCTGGTTAAGTTGATCAGTAAATGTTGAAGGCTGAATACATTCAACTCTGTCTGAGCTTTGTGGGAGATAAAATAAGTTTATAAAACATGGTGACTCACTTCAAAACAGCTGAGGTGCAAGTGAGCCATTAATAGGGCATGTAGGAATTCAGTAACTAATTGCTTGTTGATGGACACAAGGAACTGACTGTGATTTTGTGAGAAATTCAGAAGAGAAGGTCATTATGGGTTTGAAGTAATTGCAACAAAAAGGCTTCCACTGAAGCAGCTGATGATTCTGAAGACTACTCATGCTTTCATGAGCAGTCTTTCCACCAGAAGAAAGAAAAGGGAAGGCATTCAAAATAGAGTCATTCCGAGTGGGAGTGGAATAACAGGCAGAAAGGCAAGAAAATAGGAATGAAAGAACAAAAGCCAGCTCTGGGCCAGAAATCAACATTTTTATACGTACAGGAGTATGAGAAGGGTAAAAAGTAAAATCAAACATCTGAATGTTGCGCAAGAGGGATGGGGACATAATGGAGTTGGAGAATGGAACAGCGGCCTTGGCAAAACTTCCAGACACATTGTCTTCTTAAAATGAGGAAGAATCAGTGACCGTTAGCTAGAGATCAACATCTAAAAACATATTCGTGTTGTTTGTTGTTATCTGAGTAAGAAATGAAACAGAAAAGATTTTTCTGTGTTAAAGAAATTTAAGGCAAGGTAGTAAAAAATAGCTAATCAAATTGTTCATGAGTTTTGAGTTCCAGAAAATCCAGGGTGATAGGACACAAGAAAAATCATATATTTGAGAATCATGTATTTGGGCTGTTAGACTTATGCAATAGCTTTTGAAAGAAAGGTTCTGCAGTGCTTTGCTCAGCTCAGGTATCCAAAATACCCTGATGGCTCTCAGTTGTCAAGGGCAACGATTGCTCCTTGCCCCCAATTGTTTGGTGTCATTTATGCTCTAGAGGGGAAAACCACTCGCTTATTGGTGCAATTTAGTTTCCTGAGTCAGGCATTTGAATACAAGAAAACTCATGCATATACCCAGGTGTACTCCAAAATTACCAAGTGATGCAAGGCACATCCAGTCCATGCTATCTATATGTATATCCTGCACATTCTCAATTTGTTAAAACTATTTGGGTCAGTGGTCCTGTAGACTCTGAATGAGCAGCCTGTCAGAGCTAAGATAGCATAGCTGCTCCAGTGGTATCACATGTGCTTAGTATGGGATCCCCCTCCCAGATACACAGTTGGATTTGTGTGTATCTAACTCTGATGGCTCAAGTAGCTGGACTTGGAATAAAAAGATTTGATTCAGCTTTGCTTTTCATTTGTTTGCAAGCATTCATCATGTGCCTACTTTTTGACTAGCAAACCAATAGGTACTAAAGAAGTGAGAGTTACACAAGTTGACATCAATCCCACTCACTTTGGAGTGATTGATTTGCTTCTCTAACTCAGATGAAGTTTGCCACCCTCTGACCTTATTTCCTACCCAGTCTATCAGCATTCATCCTCTATCCCGGTAGTTTCTTTACAGATTCCTATGCTATTATTTGGTCGTTAGCAGACAATGACTTATCCCTCAGTGAACAGTGATACTTCCCACAACACTTTATATATTTTTTTCCTAATTTTATCTCCACAAGAAAACCCTTCAAGGAAAGCTATTTTTGACCCAATTTTTAGAGATGAGGTAATAGGTTCAGAGGACCTATGTAACTTGCCCAAACTCAGACTATGAGATAGAACCAAGAGTTAGCCCAGGCCTGACTCTGCAGCCTGGTCGTTAAGCACAAAAACACACAGGGACTGGGTTAAGTTCATTTCCTTAGGACCGATGCACTGAATTTTGAATTTTCCCTAAGGCAATGTTCATGTCTTTAAAACCTTCGATTATTTCATAAGCCAGGAGCTCTGGTGGAAAACCCAACAACCCTTTTTATTATGATTAAGGCTCAGTTTATTAAACCTATATATCTTGCCCTTGAAAACCAGTATTTTCTAAACATTTAAACATTGATGACTACTTATTATATTGCTTAAATAATTAAAGTTGTGATTCTAAGTTTACTTCTTAAGCATCTTAACCAAAAGACAGAACTTAAAACTACACAGTAAATAGAAAACTCTTTTTTCTATTTCTATTTCTAGGGTACTGCACTTACCCTAATCTAATACATCAATACAGCCAGGCATAGTGGTGCATGCCTGTAAACCTAACTAGTCAGGAGGGTGAGGCGGGAGGATCGCTTCAGCACAGAAGTTTGAGGCTGTAATGACCTATGATTGCACCACCTCACTCCAGCCTGGGTGACAAAGTAAGACCCTGCCTCTACAGAAAAATTTTAAAAATAAAAAATAAAATTAAAATAAAACATCAATGACAAGGGTTTAATTCATTTTAAAAAATTATTTCTGCTTTTGTTTTTATACCTTTCTATGGTTACTATAGAATATATTCACTTTAATGCCTTCTTATATTTCACTAATACATATTTCCGTGTATTGTGGGGATTACAGTAAGATTACCATATTAGAAAGTACAAGAATGCCATTTTAGACTAGCCAAAGAGTTCAGACACTTGGTAATTACTTGACTTATTTTGGGCTGTGATACAGTCACAAGTTTTCATTTTTGTTTTTTCCCCCAAGCCGATTTGATTTTAGTCCTTAAGCTTCCTTTTTAAGTTAAACATAACTTCTTGCATCAATAAAACATTTTAAGTTATGCCTTTTGCTTTGAGGTTTAGTATTTCTTGGGCTCTGTTGAGGAGCGGCAGGGGTGCACAGCACTTCCCTTCATGTGCACACCGCCTTCCCATTTTGGCCTTCCCTTACCCAGCACAAGTTCAAAGGTAAAATGATTAAGAATTGCAAGACAGAGACAACAGCATTCAACCAAGTGTGAGGTCCTGGGTAAAAGCACAGGTCTTATGCCCATGAAGCCCTGCCTGTGAATGGATTTTAGAAACTGGATTCTTTAAAATGATGAAACTCACATTCCAGTCTATTCACAAAACATGAAATGCATCAAAACTTTTCCTTACCTAAGAAATATTTTCATTCTTTTTAGCAAGTTAGAGCTTTCATTTCTATCATTTATTAAGATCATTATCCAAAAATGTTGAGTCACCCTGTTTCTGCAAAATTGAAAATGCGAACTTTGATTCGGTAAGCTCATCTCTTTTCCTAAGTTCCCTTTGAGAGGATTAATCAGACAATGTGAGGGTGAGAGTTCACTAGTAAATTAGTTTTAGAGCTTTCACTTAGCTGAATTATAAATGGACTTGAAAGCTCTCGAAAGCTAGAGGGCAAAAAATCACATGACCCTACAAAAGGCTGCATCAGGGCAGGGGAATAAATGTGAGACAAGGAAAGTACTCAACTCTATAGAGATGATGAACTCAACAAGGTTGATGTCTGGCACAGAGAATCTCTGATACCAGTGATGACTCCCAAGAATTAAGACCATCCGTTAACACTCTTGCCTCCTCCTGTAGATCCCTGTGTCACAGGACAACTTAATGATATAATGAGAGCCCTTCCAGAGCACCATGAAAGACAAAGGCCAGAGAAGGAGGGGACAGAGAAGGAGGACCTCAGGCTCAGCCTTATAAAAGTCTTCAATAGCACTGAACTTTCCATTTAGGATGATTGCTTTCAAACACAGCGTTCTCCCTGGCCTGAGGCACACCTATAGGTCATGGTGGTGGGAGCTCTGGGAGAGTCACAGCAGAGGATCTGTGTGCTGTCGTTGTTGTTATTACAAATGTTATTTCCTAGATAATTTCTAAGACTCCATAAACCACTATACTTATAGTCAACACACACGTGTGTTTCTCGTGGACAGTGTACTTCAGTTAACCTGTCTAGCCTTAAAGCATGTACTAGTCCTGTGTTGTGGAAACAGGGTGGAGGGAAGTTTTGAAATTAGGGCCTCTCTTTATGGAGATGTGTCATAAATATCACTGGGGAAAGAAGACTTTTCCAGTTTTCCTGTGTGAGGGCCAAGACTTATTATTTTTAAAAGGAATAGATGTGTCTTATAAAAATGCAAGTGCACATAATAGAATGAAACAAAAATGAATTATTATTATCCCACTGCATTGAATGTATTCCTCCAAGATAACCATGCTAACAGCAGGTTTTCATTTGCGCACAGATAGAACCACAATTTGCCAATTCTGCATCTTGATTCACTGAGTAGATCATGGCATCGTGGTTTACTGGTTTACTTCATTCCTTTTAGTGGCTGCATAGCAGTCCATTATGTAAATGCAACTTAGTGAATCTGTCCATTTCTCTCTGAATAAACATTCCATTGCGGCAATGAACATGCTGTGGTCCCAACTCTTCCCAGCAGCCTTGAAACAGATGATTCCTTAGAAAAGCTCCAGAGTTATTCAGGGCTGCTTTATATTTTTGCTTTATGTATTCCAAATACAAAATCCCAAATCCAATTCTAAAGTTGAAACCAAAGTCTTAATGAAGTAATCCTTGGATTCAGCACCTGGATTGATGTTCTCATCGTTAGGAGAATAGACTTGTTCCCAGGTTGCTCCCTTTAGTACTACTATTCCAGTTTGCCCAGTAACAGAGCTAACCATGCTGCCAGAAATGGAGCTGCACAATAATCCCAAGTCATGCTTTGTCCCAGAGTCTCGACACTTTTCCACTGGCTCTTTATCCAATTATCTCTTCAACTCATTTTGACTTTATCTTGTCAGACAACTTATCCACTGCACCTTATGTGAAATCAATTGCTTTTCTTTATTTACATATTGGCTTTTATCTTTCTTTTTTTTAATTTTTTTAAATTATTATACTTTAAGTTCTAGGGTACATGTGCACAACGTGCAGGTTTGTTACATATGTATACATGTGCCCTATCTTTCTCTTTTAAGCTTTGTTGTTTGTTTGTTTGTTTTTGGATTCAGGGAGCACATGTGCTTGTTTGTTACCTGGGTATTACATGCATAATGGTAGGGGTTGGGGTTCTAGTGTACCTAGCACCCAAATATTGAACACTGTACGCAATATGTAATTTTGAAACCCTCACCCTCCTTCCACCCTCCTTGCTTTTGGAGTCCCCAGAGTCTATCTCCATCTTTATGTCTATGTATGTCCGATGTTTAGCTCTCACTTAAAAGTGAGAACATGTGATATCTAATTTTCTGCTTCTGAGCTAGTTCACTTATCTCTTTTAAGCTCTGAATAGATGTTTTTGGCCTCAGTCTCAAGTTTGTTCAGTGTTTCAGCATTTGGAGCTTTTGCTCAGGGTTACATGTGTGTGAATTTTGCACTTTCATTTCCTGGCCACGTGGATCACTGCACCCTCAAGCAGACACAGCTATCACTGTGCATCCGGTCTTGGCATTTGGTGCCCAGCCCAGTGAGGTGGGCCCATGACGAATAGCCTTATGGCTGGTACTATTGAGCCCTCCGCTGATCACACAAAGTAGCAACTAACAGCCCTGCCCATAATAAACACATCCAGAAGAGACCCCAAAATCCCTGCCAAAGAAGACATTGTTGTGTTTTTCACTTAAAGAAAAGCATTCATTACATTCATAAGAAAATTATTTGAATTCTTCTTATCATATACGTGTATTCACTATTAAAATGTTTAAGGCAATCTGTGATTTAAATGTGATCTATCTTTCTGGTTATTCTGTGTACATACATGTGGGTATGTATTTTATTAAGTAAATATTCCTGTGCTGTAGATCACCCTGTCTTCATTCACAATGGAGTAGAAAACTGAACCTTAGAATGAAATCAGTGTAGGACCCAAGCTGATGGGATGGAGCACTATGAGAAGCAGGTCGGCTTCAGTTTGAACAACAACAAAAAAATGTTTCCACATGGTTGTCAATCTAAGCACCTCTTAGACTGGAGGAGGACATTTGTTGGGGCAGGTTTATGCTGGTGGTGATGGAGGTTGTGGTAGTAATGAGCTGGCCCTATGGGAGGGGATGCCTGTCCCCTGGAGGTCTACTTACTTTGCTGCAAGAAACAAGCAGGCATCCCGCTTGCCTGGAGTCCTTCATGGCTGGTTGCAATAACTTATTTTCTAAGCTAACCCCAGATGCTCAGTGCCTTATTTTATCAGCACAATTCAATGTTGAATAGAAAGGAGTCATCGTTTACAGCAAAGAATAGAGTGTTTTAAAGCAATCTTTTAATTTAATTCATTATAAAACTTGTTTTCAAAAAGGAAAAATAATCCTTGGATTCAGCACCTGGATGTGTGAAATGTGTCTTGAGGCACATTTCAGGATGTATCTCAAGCAGGTAAAAAGATAGGATCGTCAGAGTAAATGGCACTTGGGGGTTATAAGTACAGAGGAATCCTGGGGAGGATGCTGAGCTAAAAGCTAACTTTGAAGGATTTGCCTTCTTTTTTCCCTTCAGCACATCCTTGTGAGCTCTACTGCCGACCCATAGATGGCCAGTTTTCTGAGAAAATGCTGGATGCTGTCATTGATGGTACCCCTTGCTTTGAAGGCGGCAACAGCAGAAATGTCTGTATTAATGGCATATGTAAGGTATTGGGTATGTTTCATTAATCTACAACTTTATAAAATCATGACTTTTACTAATTTGGGAAGTCAGATGTTCTAAGTTTGTGCTTTCACGGCATTTACACCTCATCTGTTTTTTATATATAGTTCATGAAATGAAAAGACAAGACTTCTCAGTGTTGATCAAAGTCACAGTTTTGGATTGAATGTTTTTTTCCTTCTGCCATCATCTTCATTTCTTGATTGGTTGATGTGCACTATGATATTATTTTAAACATTGAGCATGAAAAAGAAGAATTGTCAGGAAAGCCCAGCCCAGATTATTTCAGTGGCATTAAATTTGAGAAAAACTGAAATTAATAATAGCTTCTATGGTACTTTCCATAATGCATTTTCACATTTAGCTCTCCATTGACTATCAACATGAGCTTCTCAGAGAGATGGCATGACAGTGGTTACAAAACAGGTTTCTGATTTCTATGTAATTTTTCCACACTCACTTCATTAATCAAGTTGATATAAATTATTTAGACCTGATGTGTTGGTGCTTTTAAGTGTGTAACCATTAAAGAATTCCTTCTTGTTGCTTGCATTTTATTTTGCAAGGAACTGAGGAGCAGGACTTGTGATCCAACCCCCAGGCATAAATCTCAGTTTAGAGAGAATGTGTTTTTATTCGGTTAAAGGAAGATGTTTTGATCAGTTAGTAAATCATAATGGTTTAGCACTGGGGTTTTAGAATATGAACTCAGTACCATCATTTACTAGTTGTATGATCCTATACATCTTTCTAAGACTCAGTTTTCTGTCACAGAACTGGAATTTTTTATGTATCTGCCTAGTTGGGGTTGTCAAAAGATTAAATAAGGTCTGTTAACCTAAATAACAGAGAGAGGCTCTCTAAAACAAAATAAAGCTTATTTGGGAATAGTGCATTGCAATGGGAATATGTATACCACAGTTAACTATGTGCATATTTAGGAAGGTAAAGGAAGAGAGGGGTTTTTAAAAGAAAATGAAAATTTTTAAAGGAAAAAACGTTGAAGAGAATTGCAGAATTGTTTTTAAATAATTATAATTTCCTGCAGAGATCAATAACAAGGGTGACACCAATCCGAGGTTGCTCAGGAAGTTGCTGGGCAGATGTCATTGCAAAAGTATTTTTTGTGTAAGGTTGTAATAGCCTTTGCGCAAGGTTTTGGTTTTTGCAGAGCCTTTTTCATCATCAGGCATACAGGGTGAGAACTAATTCTTCCTAGCCTTCCCTGGCCATATTTATCAGGTTTTTTCTTAACATTAGTTGCTCCATTTTGATTCTGACAACTTTCACAGGTAATATATGTTGAGCCCTTAACAGAGGCCCTGGTGTAAGATAAACTCTTAGAAAATAGATCTGTAAACTCAACAAATTTTATTTGTTTTTTTAAAATATTTATAATATTTTTTTCCACTGGACAAAATTATTCCCTGTGACAAGCTCTTGCCCCTAAATATTCAGCACTCTGAGAAGGTTCGTATTTCTCTATACAGTTCCTTTTTCATTTATTTTGTTCAAGGCCCCTGTTTTCCATCACAGGCTAAAGATGCTATTTCTATAAATGCAAAGTTATTTAGATCTAAAAGATAATTTCAGCATCACATTTACTCCTCAGTGACTAAAGTCCTTAGCCCTAGCTGCATATAATAATCACCTGGGGAGATTTTAAAACATCAGTGCCCAGACCCCACATCCCAGAGATCCTGAATTAACAGGTTTGAAATAGAGCCCAGACATCAGTAATTTCTAAAAGCTCTCCAGGCGATTCTAATAAGTAGCCAGGATTGAGAACCATTACAAGTTGGATGTCTTTCTTGAGGCCAATCAAATGAACCCCATAGAATAAGCTAGATTTTATCAGCCTGCCTTCCTCTTTCTGGGTGCCAGTTAAGACCTTTTAGAAGCTATACTTGCCCGCTTTCTGTCTGTACCACATTGATTTGAGTTTTTAAGCTGAAAAAAATGGTGTCAAATCAAATATACTTAATAGCCTAAATACTTTATCTTCAAGGATCCAGGTTGTAGGTAGTTCCAGGCCCCTTATTTGCTAGTTTTATTGTTACCCTCCTTATTCATTTACTAGTTTTTTCAAAGGGGATTGAGCATGTATTGACATAAAAACATACGCTTTCAGGAAAACAATGCAGTGTTTGTCTAATCTACATTCTTTGTGAATATGAAAATTTGGTTGCTTATATTCATGTCTGTTTTGAAATTACACTATTTGCCAATATTTTGGTATGTTAGAGTTGCAGATTATATTGTCAAGGAAATTATCAAGCCCTGATCAGAACTGAATTTGTTCTGGGAGGTAACTATCTGTGCCCTTCCCCTTAGTTTTTCTTTAGTAAGCTTGTTTATCAAAGATACAGATTTAAACTTTGACTTTTCAGGACACCTTCCATTTTAAATTACCAGGATGACAGAATAAGCTTTTAAAAATGAGCAAATGCCCTACTCACCTCCACCCACTTCCAGCTCTGAGCTCTCACTCTCATACCCACTATCTGAGGCCGGCTCGCTAACCTTCCAGCTCTCTCCCCTCTTTCTCCTGGTAACCAGTTGCTTGACTTCAGCTCCTGGACTCCTCCCTCTTCACACAGTCAGCATAACATTGGCTGAATTTCCTTCTAAAATAGACCAGATGTTCTGGTCTATCCATCAGCTGCTCCCTAACTTTCTCTTAGCCTTCCCCCAATCTCTTACCCCAGTTCTGGATAAGGTTCTGGATCAACCCCATTACACCCCTTTTTTGATCTTACCGTTAGCCTACTATGCACTCCCTAAAATAAAAATTCAACATTATACATGTGTGTCCTTACAAAGTCAATGTTTTCAATCCACCTAAGCTTTTATCCTTATTTGACAGTCTTCCCACTGTCCTGAGTTAGCTTCCTCACTGATTTCTCTCAAAAACTGATTTGAACCTTCTTTCATCTCCAAGGCCATTTTGGCCATCTCAGTGATACACTAAACATCCCTAAATCAATTGCTCTGAGCCAGATCTACATTCAGAATACCAGGTCCTATCTCCTGACCCTTAAAAGCCCAACAGTTACTTCAATCTTAACATTTCTAAATTAAAATTATACCTAATTCTTACCCCAACCTGTTCTTCTATAGTACTTCTTTTTGGAATGATACTAAAACCATCTATGTTTACTGATATCTAGGCCAGAAATCAGTAAGTCATTCTTGAGTCCTTCTCAACCTCCTCTCATAGTTAACTACTCGCTATACCACCACACCACTACCACCACCACCACCACCATCATCACCATCACCCCCACATCACCACCACCACCACCACCACTGCTGCCATCACCACCACCATATTGCCACCACCATTATCACCCAACCATCACTACTACATCACCACCACCACCACTACCACCACCATCATATCACCACATCACCACCACCACCACTACCACATAACCACCACTACCACATAACCACCACCACCACTACCTCCACCACCACCACCATCACCCCACCATCACCACCACTTCATCACTGCCACCATTACCACATCACCACCACCACCACCACCACTACCACATCACCACCACCACCACAACCATCATCACCACCACCATCAAATCACCACATCACCACCACAACCACCATCATCAAATCACCACCACCACTACCATCACATCACCACTACTATCACCACTACCATCAAATCAGCACCATTACCACATCACCACCATCATCACATCACCACCACCACTACATCACCACCACCACCATCAGCCACTATCACTCAACCATCACCGCCACCACATCATCACCACCACCACAACCACCATCATCAAATCACCACCACTACCATATCACCACTACCATCACCACCACCATCAAATCAGCACCATTACCACATCACCACCACCACTATCATCAAATCACTGCCACCATCAAGTCAACACCACTACCACATCACCACCACTGCCACCATCAGTCACTATCACCCAACCATCACCACCACCATGTCATCACCACCACCACTACCACTACCATCAAATTACCACTACCACTACCACTACCACATCCCCACTACTAACACTATCTCCACCACCCCCACAATCATCACTCCACCATCACTACCACCATCATCCCACCATAACCACCACCACATCATCACTACCACCATTACCACATCACCACCACCACCATCAAATCACCACCACCACTACGATCACCACCATCAAATCAAACCACCATCACCATACCACATTTACGACATTACTAGTCTGATGCCAATATTTATTTTGTTTTATGATTATGGTATACTATTACTTATTCATCTATTTCACACATTTATTCTAATTCTTAGTGCATCAGCTTACTGGTTGTCGATGGTCGATTGCTTTCATTTAGTATTTCATTTCAATGATAGAGCATTTGATGCATTATATTCATTTACTTTGGATTATTTTATTTTGAATTTATTTGTGTTTGGTTTTTCCAGCCTTATTACATTGAGTATTTATTCAGTCTATTTACATACATTTATTAGAGGGAATTTACTTAATGTATTATTAATTGTTGATATTTTACATGATTGTTTGAAAATGACATACCATTTTATTGTGTCATTTTATTACTACTATTATTTTACTTGGCTTTATTTATTAATTCATTTTACCATTTTACAATTATTACGACATTACTATTTATATTACTAATTACTTTTCATTTTTATATTTATGGAATTACTTACTTTATTTTTGTTATGACATTACTATTTTATTTATTATTTATTTACTTGACAATTACTTACTTTATTATTTATATTACTTTACTAATATTTATTATTTTCACTATTTTACATTTTTATTACATTACTATTTCATTTTACTACCATTTATATATTTATAATTACTTACTATTTATTATTTTACATTTTCACACATGCATTTATTTACATTTCATTTATTATATATAATATTACTTAATATTTTATTACATTTATATTTTTTATTATTTATTTTATTTATTTATTTAGTTGACATGATGATGCATATTTATTTATTTATATTAATTATGCATATTTATTTATGACATGATGATATGACATTGATGATGACATATTATGACATTTGACATTATTTATTTATGATAGTTTTACATTTATTTATGCATGACAGGATGACATGACAGAAAGAGATGATGATATGGACATGATGATGCATGGACACCACCACCACCACCATCACTACCGCCATCCTGCCCCCCACCATTATTATCCATCACCACCACCACTACAACATCATCACTATTTTCACCACCTTCAACATCATTACCACCACCACCATCACTATTCGCGCCACCACTGTAACTGATAAGATGGGAAACGAAAATGATTTTTTTCACAAACACACTACCTGTTGGGGTGACTGCCTGGCACATTCAGAGTCACATCAGCAAAGGGCCATGCTGAAGTCATTTCCCACATTAGGTAGCAGCAGCAGAGCCACCTCTGATTCTGCTGAAGGCAGAAAGACCATACTGTTGTGGGCTTTCTGTGTTGCCAGAGCGTGTTATGAAGAAGACTGAGGTTTGTTTCTTTTCCTCTGAGAGCCCCTTATGGTTTTTTTTTTTTTTTTTTTCATTTTGAGACGGAGTCTCGCTCTGTCGCCCAGGCTGGAGTGCAGTGGCCGGATCTCAGCTCACTGCAAGCTCCGCCTCCCCAGTTCACGCCACTCTCCTGCCTCAGTCTCCCGAGTAGCTGGGACTACAGGCGCCCACCACCTCGCCCGGCTAGCTTTTTGTATTTTTTAGTAGAGACGGGGTTTCACCGTGTTAGCCAGGATGGTCTCGATCTCCTGACCTCGTGATCCGCCCGTCTCGGCCTCCCAAAGTGCTGGGATTACAGCCTTGAGCCACCGCGCCTGGCCCAGCCCCTTATGTTTTATATGCAACAAGGAAGACTGGTTCATGTCTTCCTAGATCTTCTGTTGTATACTTAATTCAATTTTTACTGTACTGCATGCAGCTCACAGGAAAATTAAATTGGGTGAGTCTCTGCAAGAACCCATTTAATATGCTGTGGGACAGAATATTGGGGACATGGGTGTGTCTCCTTCCCCCAACCCTGTTGTCTCAGTTATGCAGGCAAATATTAGTTTAGAAATGTAACTACCCATTCAAGAAGAAAGACTTGAGCTTCAGATATTTGCTTTTCTGACTTTCTTTCCTTTATTCTTCACATTTTTATATCTATTTCCCTGTTGATAGAGATTAAAGAAAATACTTTAAAATTAATATTCCTCAGAGTCAATCTCCCTAGCAATCATTCCAAATCAGTGAAGGAATGAAGGCCACTGGGAATATGGTTGTAAATGTCAGCTTATTAGAGGGTTCTCAAGCTTGATGCAAACATATTGCTTGTGAAGGGTTGGCATTCTATTCATAGTCACTGAAGGCACCTGTTTCGTACATTGCTTTTTTTCCCATTTTTATTAGCATAATTAATTTTTTTAAATCTCTTAGCACTTTATTTTTTTCCCCCAACTGGGTGAAGTAGCACAGTCTTTGGACCTAAAGGAAATTAAAGACAATTAACCTAAAGAATGAAGCTATCTTCTGTTAGTGGGCATTCATTCTCTGTTTAGATGGTAGAGGGTGTATTTAAAGACTCAAAATAAGCCTGGTGTGGTACCTATAGTCCTAGCTACTCAGAAGGCTGAGGTGGGAGGCCAGGAGTTCAAGGCTGTTGACTGTGAATAGCTACTGCACTCTGGCTTGAGCAAAATAGCAAGATTCCATCTCTCTCTTAAAAAAGATTCAAACCCTTCTTCCTTTGAGTAGATTTGGGGTGGCTTTCAAGTTAGAAAGAAAATGATCTTTAAAGATCAAAAAGGAAATGAAACTATCTGGACACAATTGTTCCCAAACAAGAAAGAAAATTATGACTAAAGGAATATGGTATAGCTTTCCCTTGTGATCATGGAAGAAAGCAAGTCACAGAAACGTCCAGGTGAAGGTCAGATATGGTTCATGACTTTCAATCTAAGTGTCATGATTCTTTGGTATCCACTTCCACAGAACACCCCAAGCTTCGTGGCTCTCTTTTTCCAGGATGAGAGCACATCTGAAAGAGACTTGCTGCTCTACTAGCTTCAACTCCAAGACGTTTTTATAGTTAGACTTTTGGAACATTTTCATAGATTTTGTTCAGTTCTGCCTCTGACTCAGGAAATTAGAGACCTCACTCAATGTGTGCCTCCCTCCCCTCTGAGCAAGTAGTGCCTTTACCATTGGTGGATGCTTGGATATTCCTCTTGCTGCCACCAGGAACAAACATTTGTCCTTGTACCCTGGTACCTCCTGTCCAGTCTTATGAAGCACCAAAGGGGAAAGGAGAAGTCACAGATCCAGGCAAGAGTGGCATCCCCTGTCTGGGTATTCATCCTCCACCTCTCTTCCCCACAGATGGTTGGCTGTGACTATGAGATCGATTCCAATGCCACAGAGGATCGCTGCGGTGTGTGCCTGGGAGATGGCTCTTCCTGCCAGACCGTGAGAAAGATGTTTAAGCAGAAGGAAGGATCTGGTAATAAACAAATAAATAAAGTGGCAGGAGACCAAAGGTCGGGGGGCAAGATCAATGGTTGATTGATTCCTAGTTTTTGTTTTTATTTTTTTTAAACAGTCTGTGACATTCAAAGCATTCAAAATGGAATGTAGCCTTTACCATAAAGGAGTAAAGGTTCCTTGGCAGTTTTAGGAAAGAGGTTGATTGCTGACAAAACACAAGATACATCACAGTGAGATAGAGATCTGAAATGGCCTTGTGGTTGTGCACAGGAACAGGTGTAAGAGCATGATCCCTGGGAGAGGATCCTCTTTGAGAATGGGCATCACAAGAGGATCCAGCATTAAAGCCAATGGCATTGGAACAGACCAAGAACAAGGGGAGAGAAGCGATCAGAAGCTGGCTGGGAAGGCTGCAGACACAAGGACAGATTCTGTAGTGAGGACAGAAGCCAGCAATGGGTTTACAGGCAGAAGAATTGGGGTGCACCTTCAATTCAAAGTCAAAAGAGAAGCAAGGCAAGGTTGTATCAAATCTCTTTTATTCCCAATTTCTCCCTGGGAGAGGGTCCCACCCACTGGTGCGTTATGGCTTTCCAGACAGCTCCTCCACGTAGCATCCCCTTCTGATCCATACTTTACTATTCTTTTCCCATAGTCACTTTTTGTGGAGTTTCTTCTCTGTGCAGCTTTGGGCTATGGATAGTCCTCAGGGCATGAAGAGTCCACCTTCAGTGGCGGACCCCAATGCAGAGTCAGTTCCCAAGGAAGGCAGCTAAGAAAGGGTGAACCATCATATGGGAGCCACAGCAGATCTTGCTCCCCTGAGTTTTCCCCACCTGAGGGGTGAAGGAATTGAGATAATATACACCACTTTCCACTAGTCATGGGTTGAGTTACTCTAGGGAGATCAGACTGTTAATTCTCTGGATTACGTGGAGATGCTGGGAGTAGGGAATCCATCATGCACTATTGTAGTAGGGCCTGAGGGGAGACGGGCAGCGTCTGCTACACAGCGGTGATGCTCAGCACAGAAAGTGATAGCCACTATCAGAGATGGTAAATCCCTGTTTTCCTGGATTCTAGAAAAACAGCATCTCTCTTCTAAACATTCTTCCTACCCAGGAGGAAGTTATTGAGTAGGATCCTGAGAGGATCAAGTGTGTCCTTCAGTTAAGTACATGACCTATTGTTCCCTAGTAATCATAACAGCCAACAGTCTAAATTTAATTTCCATCCCTCTTTTTCATCTTTGACTATTGGATTACATCTCACAATAAGGTTAAATTGTGAGACTTAATGCTTGTTGTGCCCATGAGAATTACCACTGGAAGATTGTAAAGCTTTGATTGTTAGCTTTATTATGGATGAAAAATATTCTCCGGATTACTTATTTGGAATGTGAATGATAACCCGTGTGTCTTAGGCCTATAATTAAGCACTCTATGATAGCCAGTGTTTTTACAAGCTTTACAAAGGTGTTTTGTAAATATTTTCCATTATTTATAGTGACTTTACTTACTTATAAAAAGTTACACTTAAAATCGTATGTCTGCATTTAACCTGTTTTTTTTTGTTGTTGTTGTTTGTTTGTTTTTGTTTCTGTTTTTGTTTTTTTGAGACAGAGTCTCGCCCTGTCGCCAGGCTGGAGTGCAGTGCTGCAATCGCAGCTCACTGCAACCTCTGCATGCCGGGTTCAAGTGATTCTCCTGCCTCAGCCTCCTGAGTAGCTGGGACTACAGGCGCGCGCCACCACACCCAGATAATTTTTGTATTTTCCGTAGAGATGGGGTTTCACCATGTTGGCCAGAAAGATCTTGATCTCTTGACCTCGTGATCCACCCACCTTGGCTTCCCAAAGGGCTGGAATTACAGGCGTGAGCCACCACGACCGTGGTGTTTTATTTAATTTTCTTTATGAGTTTCTATCTTGACCTCTGAAGTGCTATTCTTCTAATATTATGATAACTCAATTGAAAACCAGAGTTGTTGTCCCCAGGTCTCTGCCACTTAACCTTTTAATCCTTTAGGAAATCCGACTCTAATTCTGGGTTCTTTCCTATACCCTGGTCTCTTGGGAATGAGAAAAAGGGATTATAAATGTTTTCTGCTCCCCTCTCATCCCTACCCCTGCCTGCCTGCAAGATCTCAATACCTCTGGCCACATGCCCACCACTGAGCATTTGACATCTCCCTGTGCCTCCGTGTTTTCAGTTCTCTTTCTCCCATGTCCCTTTTCTTCAATTCCTTTCCACCAGTTTCTAACAAGAGGGTTTTGGTTGCTCGCAGTGTGTTACAAGATTCCAATTCTCTCACAACCCTCTTTTGAGATAACTGAGACTAAGAGTCTAAATCTAAGGCAAGGCATTTTAACTTCTCAAAATATCTACCAGGTACTGTTATTTTTATATATTTCTTCCTCACTCTGTGGTTTGTGAGCCTGTCAAACACTGGTTTGTCTCTGAACCAGACACCTACGTGTCAGTGCTCTCAAGCCTGGGATCAGACATGGACCAGCCTTTCCCGGGAGCCTCCACGCATAAATCATCATGAGATATTGGCCTGCAATGAGCATTGTCTCAAATGGACAGCATAAATCTTTAAAAAGACAAGTTGGCCACTGTAGATAAACTGCCCAGGGTTAATGGTATAACCTCTTTATGAGCACATTTTTATTAGAAATGTCAAAGACTGGAGACCAAATATGCCAGTGAGTAAAGTCCGTTTTTGTGGACCACAAAAACTGTTGGATAAGATGTGTGTTAGTGTCAATAATGCATGATGTCTCTTATCACAATCTCAGAAATGAGGGCCTATCTTTTGCCCCATCCTCAAACATCCTGTTTTTTGTTTTGTTTTGTTTTGAGATGGAGTCTTGCTCTGTCGCCCAGGCTGGAGTGCAGTGGCACGATCTAGGCTCACTGCAATCTCTGCCTCCTGGGTTCACGTCATTCTCCTGCCTCAGCCTCCCTGGTAGCTGGGATTACAGGTGCATGACATCACGCCTGGCTAATTTTTGTATTTTTTTTAGTAGAAATAGAGTTTCACCATGTTGACCAGGCTGGTCTCAAACTCCTGACCTCATGATCCAACCATATCGGTCTCCCAAAGTACTGGGATTACAGGCATCCTGAGTATTCTTTTAGCTCAAGATGCTCAAGACTGGGATAGTGATGGAATTGTTTCTCCAGGTGGTCTCCTTGGACCCAGAGACTTCTTATTTGAGGTCGGAATTATGTTTCTCCTCTTCCCCTAATACTGGTACAAGTAGCTAATGCTTGCACTGGGGAAGATGCAAGAAAATTGATTTGCTGAACAAATATACTCATCATTCTTAATACAGCTGACCCTTGAATAACATGGGGTCGAACCGAATGAGTCCAGTTAGTATAAGGATGTTTTTCAATAACTATATTGAAAAATGTTTTGGAGATTTGTGACAGTGTGAGGAAACTCACAGATGAACTGTGTAGCCTAGATATATCAGAAAAATTAAGAAACAGGTATATTATGAATGTGTAAGATATATGTAGATATTAGTCTCTTTTATCATTTACTACCATAAAATATACACAAATCTATTAGAAAAAGTTAAAATCTACTAAAACTTATGAACACAAACACTTATAGACCATACATGGCACCATTTGCAATTGAGAGAAATGTGATCAAACCAAAGATGCAGTATTAAATCATAACTGCATAAAAGTGACTGTAGTAATACTATACTACCATAATAATTTTATAGCCACCTCCTGTTGCTATTGTGGTGAGCTCAAGTGTTGCAAATATCTGCTTAAAATGCTGTGTGATGCTCATCATTTCCATGTGAGGAGATCATCTGTCCAGTAAATTGCATATCACAGTAAAAAGTGATCTCCTGCAATTCTTGAATATTTTTCATTGTGTTTAGCACAATACCATAAACCTTGAATAACACCATGGGATTTATACAAAGTGCCACTAAGTGATGCTGGAAATGTTCCCAAGAAGCAGAGAAAAGTCATGACATTACAGGAGAAAGCTGAATTGCTTGATATGTACCATAGATTGAGGTCTGCAGATATAGCTGTCTGCTACTTCAAGATAAATGAATCTAGTGTAAGGACCATTATAAAAAAAGAAAAGGAAATTTGTAAAGCCATCACTACAGCTATGCCAGCAGGTACAAAAACCTTGCACTTTTTGTGAAACTTTTTATCTTTCATGCAGCTTTCACATCAGTGCAGGACTGCTATAGGAAAGGCATACCACACCTGTAGACTCTGATATGATTCAACATAAAGCAAAGTCATTGTCTGGGTGTGGTGGCTTATGCCTGTAATCCCAACACTTTGGGAGGCCGAGGCGGACAGATCATGAAGTCAAGAGATCGAGACAATCTTGGCCAACATGGTGAAACCCCATCTCTACTGAAAATACAAAAATTAGCTGGGCATGGTGGCACGCACCTGTAGTCCCAGCTACTTGGGAGGCTGAGGCAGGAGAATCGCTTGAACCCAGGAGGCGGAAGTTGCAGTGAGCCAAGATCTCACCACTGCACTCCAACCTGGTGACAGAGTGAGACTCCATCTCAATAAATAAATAAATAAATACAAAGCAAAGTCATTATATGACAACTTAAAGCAAAAGGAAGGAGAGGGATGTAAAGCTGGATAATTTAATAGCTGCAAAGTATGATTTGATAATTTTTGAAAGAGGTTTGGTTTTAAAAATGTCAAGATAACAGAAGAAGCAGCTTCTGCAAGAGACATCAGATGAGTCTCCAGCTGCCATTAAGAAAGTCCTCGAAGAGAAAAAAATCTGCCTAAACAGATTTTTAATGTGGATGAAAGTGGCCCTATTGTGGGGCAAACATGCTAAAAAGGACATTTACTAGTAAAGAAGATAAACGAATACCAGATTTAAGGCAGGAAGGAATAGGCCACCTCTATTGTTTTGTGCAAATGCCGTCAGGTTTATGATTTATTAAGGAGCTAACCTAACAGCCTTGAAGGGAAAAGATAAACACAAGCTGCCAGTCTTTTGGTTGTACAAGGAGAAGGCCTGGACAATGAGAATGCTTCTTCTGAATTTGATGCATTGCTGCTTTGTCCATGAAGTCAGGAAGTACCTTGCCAGTAAGGAATTGCCTTTTGAAGTTCTTTTGATATTGAACAATGCCCCTGGCTACCCAAAACTCCGTGAGTTAAGCACCAAAGGCATCAAAGTGGCCTACTTGCCCTGAAACACAGTGTCTCTAATTCAGCCTCTAGATCAGAGGGTCATAAGGATCTTCTAGGCTCATTACACCCAATACTCTGGAAAGGAGTGTCAACATTGTGGAAGAGAACTCTGACAGAAACGTCATGAAAGTCTGGAAAGATTGCAACATTGAAGATGCTGTTGTCTGAGAAAACGCCGTGAAAGCCATGAAGCCCAAGAGTAAATTTCTGCTGGAGAAAACTGTGTCCCAATGTTGTGGATGACTTCACAGGACTTATAACAGAGACAATCAAGGAAATCATGAAAGAGATTGTGAATATGTGAAAAAGGTGGGGGTGAAAGGTTTCAAGATATGGATTTTGGAGAAACTCAAGAGTTGCTAGACACCACACCAGGGGAATTAACAGAAGACAAATTGATGAAGAGAGTGCTTCCGAACCAGGACCAGAGGACTGTCCCAGAAAGAGGATGGAGAAGAAACAGTGCCAGAAAACAAACAGACATTGGACAGTCTAGCAGAAGGGTTCTGTTTACTCAAGACTGCTTTTGATTTATTTTATGACATAGACTTTTCTATGATGCAGACACTGAAACTAAAGCAAATGGTAGAAGAAGGATTGGTACCTTATAGAACACTTTTAGAGTAATGAAAAAGCAAAATGTCAGACAGAAATTACAATGAATTTCTGCAAAGTTTTACTGAGTGTGTCTGCCTCTCTTCCTCCATCTCCACTTCCTCCACCTTTTCTACCTGAGAGAAGAATCAATCCCTCCTCTTCGTTTTCCTCCTCAGCCTACTCAACATGAAGACAACAAGGATGAAGGTCTTTATGATGATCCACTTCCACTTAATGAGTAGCAAATACATTTTCATTATGAATTTCTTAACATTTTATTTTCTCTAGCTTACTTTATCATAAGAATACAATATATAATGCATATAACACAAAAAATATGTAGTAGTGGGCTGTTTATGCTATTGGTAGAGCTTCTGGTCAAGTAGTTAAGTTTGGGGATAGTGAAAACTTAGACACAAATTTTTTTACTTGCATAGGGACTTGGTGCCCTAACCCCTATGTTGCTGATGGGTCACTTGTACTTTGGAGCTATTCTTACTGGTCCTTCTTTTATCTACAAGGTATTCAGAAGCAGTAAATTAAGTATGCGTCTTTCAATCTGCCCATAATAAATATCTCTAATTTTGGATTTTCTCTCTTAAGTGGAAGAATAAAAAGCAAACTCTGTTGTTTATTGTTTTTTTCTATTTCGGTTTTCATTTTTTAAAAGCAAGGAGCAAGGTAGTAGACACAGTATTTCATACCAGTTGATTTACCTGCATGAGCTCTGCTATGAAAAGGCATGCAACATCCTAAGTAAGAATATGACTGCAGATAGCAACACTCGAAGGGCATTTATTTTTTAAAAACATTAGCCTCGATTACATGTGATCAATATCTTCCCCAAGGTGGTTATACATTAGTGGTTTTAATCAGCTGTTCCAGACGAGTCTTTGAGAGCCAAATGGAACTTAATTAAATACTACGCAAACCACATTTTGGTTCCTCTGGATGAGAGCTGTCAATTTGAAAAATGAGGCTGAGGTTGTGATCTGTATCCAGTTTCAGAGCAAATTATTCTTGCTGGACAGTCCAGGGTTTGACCCCCAGGATCCCATACTTCTTTAATGCCAGAGGAACATGAAGAAATTGAGGCACTTTCAGGTGACAAAGAGGAAGGGCTTGCTCATCAGACCAAATAACCTAGTGCATATCCAGTGGAAAAATGACCAAGATCTTCAGCGTCTTAAAACTGTATTTTATATATTTTTTTAAAAAAGCTGAAAGAACAAAGAATAGTTAGCTTACAAAAGAGGAAAATCACTGACTATTAGAGCTGAGAGGGACCGCAGACGTCATCATTCAGTTCCCTTCTGTGCAATGAGATTCAAAAAGTTAGATGAATCAATGAAAGTCATAGAGCGGATTTGCAGAAATGCAGAGACTAGAATCCAAGTCTTTCAACTCCCATTGCCCCAGAACTCCTTTCACCATGCCAACCTCCAAGTCCATGTTCTTTCCATTTTATGAGGTATTGGTTCTCAAGAAGCATAAATAAGGTGAATGCATAAAATGTTTAGCATAGAACCTGGCAAACACTGGCAACTGCTAAGCGTTCATTCCTTTTATCACCAGTATGCCTCTTACCATAATGACCATTAAACAAGAATAAGACTGTGGCTAGAGTTGATTGTTGTCTTTAAGTAAATGTCAACATATGACGCTTTTTCGGAAGGCTGAATTAGAACACATGAGAATAAATTATAAATTGCTATTTCAGCAATATATAAAAGAAAAAATGAGAAAGAAAACTTTCTAATGAATAGAATTGTCCAACAGTATAAAAGGCTGTACTCAGAGTTGAGTTCCTCATAACAGGCTGTATTAAAGATAGCCAGGTGACAATCTGAGATTCCCTCTAGGATTTTCTTAATGAATGGAAGCTAGGATTACATTACTTCTAAGAGTCTGTCTTTAACCTGCTGGCAAAGCGGGGGTGAGGTAAAGTATGTATCCAACGCAATGTTTAGGAAGTCTAATTTAATAGCCACAAGGGGGGAAGCAGAAATACTAGCAGGAAGCTAGCAAGGAGCTTTAGGGTTTTGAACTATCAACATAAAATTACAGAAAAATAAATGCTAGATGAACCACAAAAGCTTCAGAGTCCAATCTGCACTTATTTCACCCCTCCTTACAAAACCAGGCACATATTGAGTCACAAAACTCCTGAGAATTCTGGTCCCGTCCAAGTTCTCGAAAATCCCCCATAATTAGTGCTTCTGCCAATCCCAGTGGCTATCCAGCAAGGGCACTAAATGATGGGGAGGCTGGAAAGAGGATGAACAATGCGTCAGAAACAGTTTGCATTCAGCTGAGAAGCTGGCGTGCCTCTTTCATGATTGTGTCTTCTCTCCTTAGGTTATGTTGACATTGGGCTCATTCCGAAAGGAGCAAGGGACATAAGAGTAATGGAAGTTGAGGGAGCTGGAAATTTCCTGGCCATCAGGAGTGAAGACCCTGAAAAATATTACCTGAATGGAGGGTTTATTATCCAGTGGAACGGGAACTATAAGCTGGCAGGGACCGTCTTTCAGTATGACAGGAAAGGAGATCTGGAAAAGCTGATGGCCACAGGTCCCACCAATGAGTCTGTATGGATCCAGGTAATGCAGAAAGGAGGGAAACTGCTGACATGTGTACTGGTTAGAATACTTCTCATTTTTCCCCCTAGGTATTTGCTAGGTGACATCAAGTAAGAATCTTTAAAACCTCTTTTAGCAAGGAGCAGGGAGGGGAATGAGATATTAGTTTGTGCTGTTAATCCTTTATTGCCTAGATATTGCTGAAACCCCCAAAACAAAATGCAAGGTGCTCTAAAACCAGCCACTGGGAGGTTTGAGTTCAGCTTCTGGGCTGACTTATTTGAGGGTGATTTTTCCTCAAGTCTATTGTCATTGTGGCACGGGTTTCCAAGTAGCTTTCCAGCAGTGAGGATAAACTGACATGTTACTCTGTGTTGTCCTGAAGCAAAGCATTTGGCTTTGTGAAATTCTTGCTGGAAGGAGGAGTTAGAATACAATATGTGCTCTTCAAAGGTACAAGAAATTTGTCTTTCATACTGGGCACAGAACTGTAGACAAGGAGTGGAATGGATATACCAATAGCAGCAAAGCAGATTGAGGATGACAGATGACCAAGGAGTTAGATCCAGCCACAGTCTAAAGTTAGAGAGACATCTTTTTCGAGCCAGAGATCAGAGCGCTCACAGAAGCTGAAGGTCAAGCATGGCAGCTGTGATCCGTGAGTGTCAGGAGACTTTGCTTCCCCAGGGAGCAACCAACCCACTGCCTCTATGTTTAAGGTGAATCCATTTTAAACATGTGATGAGTAGACTGCCTGCAGGAGACGGAAGTAAGGGGAAGATCCCAAGAGCAGCATCGCTGAGCTAAAGCCCATGACCATTGTCAGCTCAGAACTACTATCTGTTAAAGGTACTGAATAGCCTGAGAGGTAGGGAAAGCCATCATAAGACAACAATAACAAACATCATACAAGTTGACATTCACTGAGGCACTGTTCTAACCACTTTACATGTGTTTACTCATTTAACCCTCAGAACAATCCTACAAATAGACACTATTTATTATCCCCACTTTGTATATAGGCAAACTATGGCACTTACCTATATTCACAAAGCTGGTAAGTACGTAAGAACACAAAGTAACCTATCAGCCTATTGTTGGAAAGGACACTCCTCGCCATTTCCACAAAGTACTCCCCATATGATTTGATCTCCCCATTTATGTGAACTGAAATTCCCACGGGAATCCAGCCAAGAAATAATTAGAGAGAATATAATTAGAGGAGAATATATAGCTACAGAGGTAGAGGTGGACATATAGTTATGAACTTAGACACAGACATAGGTATAGATCTATTTAATGGCATTTGTTCCAATGCATGCTCCCATTACTAATTTTAGATGACTGACATCGTGTGGTGTTTTTACATGACTGGCTTACAGTATAAAGTCATGACAGTCTGACATGACCCCTCTCTTGCCTTTTAGCTTCTATTCCAGGTGACTAACCCTGGCATCAAGTATGAGTACACAATCCAGAAAGATGGCCTCGACAATGATGTTGAGCAGCAGATGTACTTCTGGCAGTACGGCCGCTGGACAGAGTGCAGTGTGACCTGCGGGACAGGTGAGAAACAGCCGCTGTCACTATGAAACCATGCCAGCCTCAGAGCAGGTCATAGAGGCAATTACACCAGTGATTTGCTTTGTGCTGTCTGCCCATGGATCTGCAGGGCTCCACTGAGATGGCCAGGGGCCTCTGTGGACAGTGAGCCTGCAGGGTCATGGTTTGAAGAGAGGCAGTTTTTCTCTTTTACCAGCTCTATATACTGGCCTTTTATAGAGCTGATAAAAACTTTGATAAAAGTTTTCCGTAAAACCTTTGTTTGAAGGGTTCGTTACATGTCGAACAAAAAGCATTAACAACCACTGCTCTG
The DNA here is from genome assembly GCF_008728515.1 of Papio anubis. Classification (NCBI taxonomy): domain Eukaryota; kingdom Metazoa; phylum Chordata; class Mammalia; order Primates; family Cercopithecidae; genus Papio; species Papio anubis. The sequence continues at coordinate 32,842,068 of NC_044980.1, read as the reverse complement.
GTTGAGAACCTGAGCACCACAAAAGTGGAACAACTCCTCAAATGTGTACCATAAATCTTGGTCAAATTCAAACTACAACCAGCTCTTCTGATTCCTAACCCAGTGCTCCTTCTCCATCTCCTGTTTATCTGTTTTTACACATATAGCAGGGCAGCAGCTTACTCTCACAAAATCAAGCACTGGAGAGGTTCACTTGCTGCCATGTATTAGTCAGGATGAGATAAGTTCTGCCACAAGAACAAAAACATTGAAATCTTAGTAATTCAACACAATGAAGGTTGATTTTTAACCCATTGTATGCCTGAAGCAGGTTAGAAGACTCTGCTTCATTTCCTACATAAGACATACAAAACACATGGCTTCCAGCTTGCCCCGTAAGGAAAGAAAGCTGGGAGAGGCACCCTGGCTCTTTTGACAGCCTTGGCCTGAAAGTGCTGCAAGTCACTTCCACTCACATCTCATTGGTTGGTGTTAGTCACATGGGTACCATCTAACTGCAAAGGGAGGCTAGCAATTATGGAGGAGTACATGGACATTTGAGGAGCATGGTATCTCTCTGCTGCAGTGCTGGATGAACTTTCCCAAACCCTATGAAGGCAGGGGTCAGGGCCTGTTCAATACATGGGGCTATATCATTCATTTAGGGGGCTTTAGTAATATCACCATATGCAAAAGCCTCTACCTCTCTTTCTCCTTTGGGTCACGTCTAAGTCTGTTCTGAAACTTCTTGCCTCTAGCGTATAACTGCAACCTGCAAGACTAGGGCAGCTATAGAGTGATGTGCCAGAATTGGTGATGTAGCAAAAGGGAAGAAAAGTGAAGCAGTGAATGGACCAGAAGACCATGGCCTACTCCCCTACAGGCTTCCCTCTCACATGCCAGCACCTGCTCACTGGCTTTCCCACCCCTGAGAGTTGTGCACCATCAACTTTATAAACAATTTTTATATTATCAGCTTCTTTCTTTCCCCATTTCAGCACAGAAAGCCAAGGTTACCTTTTAGAATTCATAAAAATAAAACGTTCATTCTAAATTGTGTGATATTTTAACAATGCTAACTAACCCTCTGGAAATCTATCAAGGTCAAAGGTGCAGTCAGTGGCAGCAGCCATGAGCCGTGTTGATAGGAGAGTCAGTCCTGCCATTCCTACTGCTGCCTCTAGCATTTCCAAATGTACTGCCCACCACTGCCCAGGGTTGGGGGCTGGGCCTAGAGTTAGGCAAAGGCAATTTAAGTAGAAAATAAGTAGGTGAAAAAAATTTCCCCTGAGGAGCAATGGGAGGAAAATGAAGTCATTGTGACTATAGATATAAATACTTTGTCGATTTGTCATCCCCTTTGTTCTCCTCTTTCTATGAAGTACAAGTTTAAGCTCTAAGTCATTTGTCCCAGGACACCATGGAATGAAACAGCCAGTGCTGATGGTAGGGACTCCCAAAAGAAACAAGAGAACATCCTCCACCCTCTTCTATTTCAAGATAGAATGGACCCTTTGCATCACACAGACAATATTTCAGAACACCAGGAATCAAGAGATAAGTGGCTGACGTGTGCAGTGATCTTAAAAAGACATCTGAAGTCAGCTAGAAAATTGGACACTCTTACCAGATGTAAATCAGACATTTGGTTTTGTTACAGCCTAGGCCTTCAGCAGCACCTCCACCTACCTAGGTAAATGTCACTCTGATTACTAAGCCTTAATGGGAAAGATCACAATGCTCACATACTCACCTGAACTTCAGCCTCACTGTTTGTTTGAGTGAGGGCGAATCTTAACTCTGGCAAAGAAGAAAGACAGCATATCTACTGTAATATTCTCAAACAGAGAGGATGAAATGCTATTATTCACACAGGACACACATTGCTAATATAACATTGGAATGTTGCCTGAAACACTGAATCATTCAGTGGTGGATTTTTATTTTATCTAAGCTAAAACTTTAAGCTTAACTTTAAAAGTAAGTTAAACACATTACTGAAACATGAAAAATTGTCACCACCCTAACACATGCACTTTTGCTACTTTTCTTTCCTTTCAATGCATTTTTTTCTAATCATAGATGTATAAGTTGTGTGCATACAGATGCATTTATGTACATGACACACATGTATTTTTGCTTATCACAATAGGGATACTTTTTCAGGTGTTATACAATCTTCATAGCTATCAATTTTAAAGATGCATTTAATTTGCTGAAAAGATAAAGCAAAATTTCCTTAACCAATTCCTTATTGCTGTTCTTCTGATGAGCATTTGGGGACCTGTGTTAAAAAATGGTCTCCTGAGTTTTAATTTCTATGTGAAATTTCTAGGTTCAAAGAATATAAATATTCTGATAATTGACTTACACCAAATTACCAGATAATATTAACTTATTGCCAAATTGATTTCCATACTAAATGGGTTACAAAGAGGTGGTAGCAATCATTTTAATTTTAAATTATTGTGTTATTTTAGTTTTACTGAGAAACATTTCAAACATGCTAGCAAAATAGAGAATGTAGTAACAAATTCCTTTGTACTAACCACTCAGCTTTATTGCTCTTACCATTTTGTTGTTTGTTTCAATCTTTACTATTAAAGACAAAAAAAAAAAAAAAAAATCCCACAACTACAATCAAGAAGCGCATTCCACCTCCACTTCCTTCACTTTTTCCCCAAAGTTCACTAGGGTCATGAAACTAGTGTTTATTATTCTATGTATATGGTTAAATACTTTTACTATACATATGTGTAGCCATACACATTATATAGGATTGTTTCTCAGGCATTTAAGCTTTCTGCAAATAGTATCATATGCACTATACCATGCTTTGTCTTTTTTTCCCTCAACATTATGCTTTTGAGATAAATCCACATTGATTAAAGTAGCTCCAGTACTTTTTTGTTCTGTTGCCCAGGCTGGAGTGGAATGGCAAGATCTTGGCTCACTGAAACTTCTACCTCTGGGTTCAAGCGATCTCTTGCCTCAGCCTCCCAAGTAACTGAGATTACAGGCATGCACCATCACATCCAGCTAATTATTGTGTTTTTAGTAGAGACGGGGTTTCACCATGTTGGCCAGGCTGGTCTCAAACTCTTGACCTCAAGTGATCCGCCTGCCTTGGCCTCCCAAAGTGCTGGAATTACAGGGATGAGCCACTGTGCCCATCTCTCATACATTTATTTTAAGGGTTGTGTACTATTCTATTGCATGAATATATCATGACTTATTTATACATTCTACTATTTTGCAGCTATAAATATTTCTGCAATTCTGTAATGAATACCTTATGATTATTCCCTTATTACCTCAATATTTGGGCTTCTTTAATATGTATATCTAAAAGTAAAATTCCTAGGTCATACAGTCTGTGCATATTATAGGGGTAAATCTGTGAACTTATAGGGTGCCATGGAATATTTTAAATTTTCCAGGGAAACAATGAAATGTTAAAGGGAAACACAGTAAGAGTTAACACATTTCTTGGACATCATGTGTCTACTATTAGCTCGAGGTAGTTCAAGGTTAAGTCATACTACATTCTTTTCAATGACATTCTATGTTTGTGAAACTGGTTTTTCAGTGGTTGCTTTGATTAAAAAATCAATTACCACCTGAAAATCAACATGAAACCGGAAATATGGCATCTAGTCTCATTCCAAGATTTGAAAAATTGTACAATATCCAATAGATTCACACATCTCATCAACGTAAGTTAGTTTAAAATGAAACAAAAATAGTATTTTTTTCTTTTTCTTTTTTTTTTTTTTTTTTGTTTATTTGAGATAGAGTTTCATTCTTGTTGCCCAGGCTGGAGTGCAATGGCTAGATCTTGGCTCACCGCAACCTCCACCTCCCAGGTTCAAGTGATACTCTCTTGCCTCAGCCTCCCGAGTAGCCAGGATTACAGGCATGCGCCACCACACCTGGCTAAGTTTGTATTTTTAGTAGAGACAGGATTTCTCCATGTTGGTCAGGCAGGTCTCAAACTCCCTACCTCAGGTGATCCACCCGCTTCAGCCTCCCAAAGTGCTGGGATTACAGGCGTGAGCCACCTTGCCCTGCCTGTTTCTCAGTTTATATGTATTATTTTTTCAGATGGCTACTAAGTTGTTGGACCATAAATCTTTAATAAGTTAGGACTGAATTATTTAATGAATGTAACTGTTAAATGTCTTATTTTGCATGGAGGCCGCATGAAAAATGACTGAAACCTGAAGGACAATATGAACCAAAAATGTTGCAAGTCTCTGTTCTAGTCTTTGCCTTGTCTTTTAAACTTTGTTTGCATTGACTTATTTACATTGAGTAGAACTCATATTAAGCAGAAATATTACACTTTGTGAAGCAGGAAATCACTTGTGCCCAGGATTTCGAGATCAGCCTGGACAACATGGTGAAACTCTGTCTCTACAAAAATTACAAAATGTAGCCAGGTGTGGTGGTGGTACGTCGCTGTAGTCCCAGCTACTCTGGGGGCTGAGGCACAAGGATTACTTGAGCCCAGGAGGTTGAGGCTGCAGTGAGCCGAGATCCTGCCACTGCACTCCAGCCTGGGCAACAGAATAAGAACCTGTCTCAAAAAAAAAAAAAAAAAAAAAAAGTTAAATTTTTAATATAATGAGTTTGTCTGTGTTTCCTTTAAAGTTTGTGCTTTTGGTGTCTTAACTAAAAATACTTTTCTATCCTATATATAGATATGATCCTATATTTTCTTCTAAAAGTTTTAGAATTTTGAATTTCACATAGGGAGTTTAACCCACCTAAATTTATTTTTGTGTGAGGTATAAAGTAGGAATCCATTTTCGTTAGGAATAATCAATTATTCCAACCACATTTATTTAGTATGACAACCCCTCCTTGTTGGCACTTTTAAAGCTGTTATTATTTTAATATCTTATTTTAAAGAAATTGCTGAGAATTTGACAAAACTAACATGGATGGCTATAACTGCACTTGACAATATCTATATGGAGGAGGAGGTGAAATCTCTAGAGAGCGCTTAGAATGAATGCTCTCATCCCACCCCACCTACATGTAATTCAGGTTAAATGTGTACGCATCCTAGTAGCTGGAACGTCTGTTTCTAGGTTGTTGTTTCTCTTGGCTGCTTTTCAATTGGATTTCCTCCATCAGATCCCAGGCTTGTCACTACAGCCAGGGTTTGTTAAACATTACCACTGTCCTGCATTAAATAGGAAGGCCAAGACTAAGCTAATAACTTGCCTGCCTTTCCAACCGAGTGATGCTCTCCATGGTCACTTACCATGTGGCCTCCTTGGGAGGGTCCTTTTCTTTATCCGTACCTCTGGGTGGAACTGGTTTTCTTTCCTCTTGTTCCTGCAATTGCATGTGAAAAGATGCAGTTCATTGTGGCTTTTCTGGGGCAGCTGTGTGGTGCTTTGCCACTGTCAGAGAGTCAAAGGAATTGCATCTCAAATAACAAACTCGCTGTGTCCTATCTGTGAGAACTCTGAGCGTGATAAGTGATGATTCTCTTTTGTTTTCCTTTTTCCATCCAGTTTTGTAAGCATAGCTGTAAAAAGACCCAACTTTTTAGGAATTGTAGTCATTAAAATCTCATTAGCTTGGTTTTTAACAGAATTCTATTGTTAAAATGCTCAAACTACATCTTCATCTGCCTCTGATTATTTGCCGACTTGTAATTTTAATTATAATATTTGTGTCCACATCTTATCTCCTTTGTCAGACTGTAAACTCCTGGATGACAGGTTCCATGCTTGATTCTTTTTGTGTGTCCTTCCTCCTTCCCAGGTGTGGCACAGTGCTACTTACTGGTTTCTTATAAAGAATGTTACAAAGGAAACGGATGAAGAGATGTACAGGGCAAGGCATGTGGAAAGGTCACAGAGCTTCCTTGCACCCTCTGGGTGCTCCACCCTCCCGGAACTTCCATGTGTTCAGCCATCTGGAAGCTGTTTCACTGGCATTTATCCAATTTGCTTATAGGTGTGGGTCTATTTCCCATCTCCTATTCTGTTGCAATGATCTAGTTCTCTAATTTTTGCAGCTTTATATGTGTGTTAGTATTAAAATTCCTTATCTAGTTCTTTCTCTTTAAAAATCTTCTTGTCTATTCCTGGCCTTTGCTTATTTATTAAATTTTAGGATCAATTTGTAGAACTCCAAGAAAATCCTTATTGGAATTGTAATCAATTTGTATGTTATTTATGTGAGGATTGATACCTTTAAAACTGAGTTTTCCTGGGTCTGAATACATACAGCTAACTAGGGAGGTGAAAGATCTCTTCAAGGAGAACCACAAAACACTGCTCAAAGAAATCAGAGATAACACACACAAAAAATGGAAAACATTCCATGCTCATGGAAAGGAAGCATCAATATCATTAAAATGGCCATACTGCCCAAAGCAATTTACAGATTCAATGCTATTCCTATTAAATTACCATTTAGATTCTTCACAGAACTAGAAAAAAACTATTTTAAAGTTCATATGGAACCAAAAGAGAGCCTGACTAGCCAAGGTATGAATACAATAGATCTCTCTATTCAGGTCTTTGGGATTCTTTAAGAATTATTTTCTCCTTAGAGATACTTAGGAATGCTCTTGATTTTTGTGTTTTAATTTTGTATCCAGCAACCTTTCTGAACTCTATTATTAGTTCTCAGTTTGTCTGTAGAACTTTTTGAATTTTTGTTTCAGTAATAAGAAAATTTTTATCTCCTTTCCAGATGTTTTACTCTTTGTTTTTTGAAGTCATTGCATTGCATTGCATTGGACCTCTAGCAGAGTGCTGAATGGAATAGATCGTAGTAGACAATAAGAGACATGTATGCCTTTCTCCTGACTTTGATAAGAATGCTTCAGATGATCCTTATCAGCAAAAAAGATTTTCTTCTGTTCCTGGCGTATTACCTTATTATAAATGAGTGTTGAATCTGTTTAATTTTTTTTGCATCTACTGAGATGATCATATAGTTTTTCTCTGTTAATATGCTAAAAGAATTGGTTATTTCATGAATAGATTTTCTGTTATTGAACTGTACTGGCATTCCTTTGATAAAGCTTACTTAACATGGTATAAATTCATACATGTATTATATGCACTGTTGAGTTCTGTTTGCTAATATTTCACTTAGGACTTCTGTATCTGCATTCATGAATGAGATCTATCTTTAATATTCCCTTCCAGCACTCTCCTTGTTCAGTTGGGTGTCAAAGTTATAGAAGGCTCATAAATGAGTTGGGTTACTTTTCCTCTTTTTTCTCTGCAACTTTATATAAAATAAGAATAACAGTGGTTTTTGTCCATTGCTGTTCTTGCTTCCAAAGAAATTTCTCCACTGGTTCTAGTCAGTCCTACTTTAGTTAGGTGGGGGAGATTTTTCTTCATGCTTCTGTCCTCACATAGGACTCGGGAATGCATTCAAAGGTAAGCTGTCTGCAGATCAAGTGGCTAGAGTGGGCGCGCAGTGGTCTGTGCATGAAAGCAACTCATCCTTATAGTTTCTTCACACTTCTCCTTGACCATATGGGTCAATAGGTACTCCTCATTTTCTCATTCATTTATATTATTCTTTCTTCCTGTTGACTGACTACTATTTTCCTTTAAGATAGAGATGCATTCAGGCAAGTGTCTCCTGCAATTATATAAAATCTTCCCTGGTCCCATGACTCTCTTTCTCATTCTTAAATAATAAATAGTCCTATTAGTATATCATGGTAGTTCATTAAGATTGTAGCCTCTGGGATGGGCGCCATGGCTCACACCTGTAATCCCAGCAGTTTGGGAGGACAAGGCAGGCAGATCACCTGAGGTCAGGAGTTTGAGACCAGCCTGGCCAACATGATGTAACCCCATCTCTACAAAAAATACAAAAATTAGCCGGGCATGGTGACGCGCGCCTGTAGTCCCAGCTACTTGGGAGGCCGAGGCAGGAGATTCACTTGAACCAGGGAGGCAGAGGTTGCAGTGAGTCGAGATTGCACCTCTGCACTCCAGGCTGGGCAACAGAGTCAGACTCTGTCTCAAAGAAAAAGAAGATTGTGGTTTCTGGAACCAGACTGTTCAGATTTAAATCCCAGCTTAACCAGCTATCAACTATATGACCTTGTGTAACTTCTTTGTGCTTCAATTTCTTCATCTATAAATGTGAGAAATTTTGTATGGTTGGTATGAGAATTAAATGAATGAATATATGTAAAATGTAATTGTTAAAAAGAAGTGCCAGAAAATTCTTAGTAATTATCTATTTAAATATTACTTATTGATTATCCTCTTTATTCTCTGTTCTGTGACTCCTATTATATGAATGCTGAAACTTCTCAATCTACCCTGTACACATCTTAAATGCTTTTTATATGTTCCAAATATTTTTTCCTTTTGAACTGAATTCTGAGTTCCTTAGAACTTTATTCAACATCACTCACTTACTCTTCAACTGTGTCCTGTCTAGAATTTAACCTCAACACAGCATTTTTTATTTCAATGACTATATATTTCCTCAAGTTTTCTAGTTGTCATTTTTATATTTATCTATTCTTGTTTCTTCCATTTTTATAATTTATTATGCTAGACTAATAGAAATTATATCTTTTTAAAATTTACTTGAACATCCTCAACATTTTATTTCTGCGTTGGAGAAAAGTACAAGAGGTAAGGAGAAGAGATCCAAAGTTTTTGCAGCAGTCAAAGGAAATAATACAGTGGCTAGAACTGAAATTAAAGTGACATAGATGGGAAAATTGTACAAATGTGGAGCTATTTAGGAAATAGGCTAGACTGGGCTCAGTGGTTGATTCCATTTACCTATTAGTGGAGAGTGATTTGAGCATAGGGAAGATTGAAAGGTAACACTCTGTGTGCTCCGTTGGGTAAGTAACCAAATGGTGGTATCATTCACTGTGACAAAGAGCATATAACAAGAAACGGGTCTGAAGAAGAGTTTATTTTTATATATGTCTAATTAAAATGCCCAGAGGCAGTAACATGCTTATTTTAAGGCTTATCAGGGTGCCCTATCAAATTTATTTCACCCAGAATGTATTCCTATTCTAATTACTTTGTAGCTTATCTTAACATTAGATTTCTCTAAATGTATTTTGGAATTATAATTTACAGGCTTGATTAGAGTGTAATTTCCTTTTAGTACCTTTTTCTTTTTTCTCTCTCCTGCCTCTTTTCTCCCATCTTCTCTCTGTATGCACCCCACCCTTTCTAACATTTTTGCAGTTTTACCTGACCACACTGCAGGACCTCATTTCAGGACCAGGATTTGTCATGATTGTTTAGAACTGCTGTCTCATGGTGACATTGACAATATACTGGATAAAGTGATGGAGCCAGCAGGTAGGTCGGCTGAGCTCTTGATTAAAAATTGAATTATTGTCTTGCTAACTTCCCAGGCCTAAAACTCTCTAAGAGTGATTGTGCTAAGTAGTTGGGGGTGCGGCGGTGGTTGTTCTTCCTTTTCTTTTTTTTTCTTATTTTGAGACGGAGTTTTGGTCTTTTTGCCCAAGCTAGAGTGCAGTGGCATAATTTCGGCTCACTGCAAACTCTGCCTCCCGGGTTCAAGTGATTCTCCTGCCTCAGCCTGCCGAGTAGCTAGGATTACAGGCATGCACCACCACACCCAGTTAATTTTGTAATTTTAGTAGATACGGGGTTTCGCCATGTTGGCCAGGCTGGTCTCATACTCCTGACCTCAGGTGATCTGCCCACTTCATTCCTGCTCCTTCAGATTTTTATCAGGGAAAATAAATTTTCTTCTATTCCTAGTTTATGACATCTTTCATTATAAATGAGTGTTCAATCTGATATTTTTCTGTATCTACTTAGATGATCATGTTTTATATCTATTAATATGCTAATTTGGTTACTCCATAAATAGATTTTCTGTTACTGAGCTGTACTGGCATTCCTTGGATAGAGTTTACTTAATATGATATAAGTTCATACTTACATTAACTGCATTCACTCTTGATGAGTTCCAGGCCTAGGAAGGTAGTAAGACACTAACAAGGCCAGGAGCCTGACAGAGCTCTGCTTAAGTTAAGCACTTCACTTAAGTTCTGCTCAGTATTTTGCAGGGCTGTTTGACTACTTTTGAGTGTGGTGCCTTATTTTTTGTATTTTATAATCTAATTTTGTTTACATGTTTACATGTTATATATTACTGTTACACATTTGGAACAAAGAAATGTTTAAGTATAAATTCACTAAGATGTTGTTTTCTTATTTTGAATTTTTAAAATATTTTATTACCTTTGTTCTTGATCAGAGATCTATGTGAAAAACTGGCAAGACAATAGTCTAAACTGAGCTCACTGGTATGAGAGCCAGCCTGTTTTCCACAGTTTACTGCTCAGAGGTAAAGGGCACTCTCACAGAACACCAGTGACATTCTTGTCTCCAAGCCAGTATCTGTTCTTCTCTCCCCTCAGCCACATTTGCTTTTACTTCTGCCTTACCATGGGGAGTGATGCTCTGACTTTAGGGGAATTTAGGACTGACTACTCCTCAGGAAACTTGGAAGAGAATTACCATGCATTACGGAAGGCTTAATGAAAGTCATTTATCTGAGTCACCCATCAAAAGATCACCAATGAAAGTTCAGCCAATAGATTATCTGTGAAGAAACATCTGCAGAAATGGCTTAACACAGATATGCATCTCCACAGGAAGCTCCAGGACTCCTTATAAGAAAATATTTGGCCAAAGTTCAGGATCACTTTTAGAGAAATGCAAAAGCCACCTTTTTCCCTCATTGCAGCCCTAGTACTGCAGAGTTCTGTCAGTTATAATAGAGACTAACCAAAATTTCCTGTGTCCTGGAATGGCCCTACTTCTGGAAAATAGCTCCTCACTTCTGAACATGACCTTTGCCATTTCTGTGCTCAGTGATCTTGTTTCTGCGTTTTGCGGCCTGTAGGTACAACAGTGGCCTATACAAAAGAGGGAACACTTTCTCCTGCCCTACCCTGAACTTCTCCTTTTCCTTTATCTCCTGGGAAAATTCTCTCTGGAGTTTAGTCATTGTCCCTTTGTTCAAAAAATGTCATGTGCTGGTAGGGAAAAGCAAATATTGAGAACTGCAAAGATCATGCCTGCAAAGTTGCTGGAGATTGTTTGACTGTTCTAAACTGAGTTGTAAACTAGATCACATTCATTGGAAATAAATTAGTGTGGAGCAGATACTTCTGTTTACTGAAATTAGTTCCTACAGGATTTATCCAATAGTATTCCTACTAAAGCTCAGCATAACCATGCTTGAGATACTGTCCACGTATCCTTGATAAAGCACGAGATTCATAAATAGAAGCACCTATGCCACTATGACCCTGATTTGTGACCATATACTGATATTTAGAAAGCAGAATACACTTCTTTGGAAATTCAGAGTCAGATACTTCTTTAACATTTTCAAAGTGCACTCATCTTGGTGCTAATCCATCTGATTTGTCCACCATAATGGTCAGGTAGGATCAACCGAGTTCAGATATTGATCTGTCATAATGTAGGACTTCATAAAGATAATAGGAGGATGAATTCAGATGATTTTAATGGAATTAAACTATTGGAATTGAGAGATGGATGCTCTGGAATGAGGATTATATAGTTTACTAAACGCATAAATACATAAAATAAACTACTAGTAATATACAGTGGAGGTCTGATAACCTTTCTGTTGTAGTTCACTAATGAAGAAATGAGAATCCTTAATCAGAGTGGCTAATCGAATGGTCTGTTATTTAGTCTTCCTAGTTCCATTTTTACCCTGTGCGGCCAGCAGAGATTCATCCTGCCCTTATTTCAAGCCCTTAGTTTTGTTCTCTAATAATGCGGTTGCCTGGAATTTCTCAGTTGGTTTCTGTGAAGCTTTGCCTTGCTCAGTGTGCTCTGTGGAATGCTGACTGCCTGCTTTTCTTGTTAACCCATGGGAGCTGTGAGACATTGCAGGCCTTTGATTTTCTTTAAGTGAATGAGGTCCCTGACTTGGAGACAGAAGGGGAGTCATAATCAGGCAGGAATACTTCTCAATTGTGGTGAATTTTTAAAATATCTCCTTCATAAGGCAGAATTTTTCTGCCTAAGACTGTTAAACATTCTTTAAGCACCTTATTTAAGCATTTCTTATATAAATTCTTATGTTACCTGTAACCATGACAGTTAACTTATGAACTTACGTAACAGTTCATTGGCATTTCAGGGAGAGAAAAAGTAGTGGCTTGGAGTTTTACTGATGTGAGAGGTATGGGTTTCAACAAATGATGATAGTAAAATAAGATCTTATCATCTAATATACATTCAATATTTGTAGTTATTGAAGTCAATGTCAATGTTCTTTTGAGCTAGCAAATAAAAATGAATTGTGTAACAAGGGTCTAGTTGCTTGTAGGAAGGAGTTTACATCACAGGAGTATGAAAACTAGGGCTTTAGTGAATTGGCTGAGTTGAGTTTGCTTTATTCCCTAGTCTCAGTGTGTGAAGCCAACCCTGATCTTACAAGGTGCAGGAAGCAGAATTTTAGAGGGAGTTAATATTCATGATTGGATGAGTGGGTTACAGAGAGGCTTTGGATTCAGGTTCCAAAACTTTTCTCAAGGTCCCTCTGTGTGCATTCAGCATAGTACCAGGACTTAGGGTACATCGTGGGCATATGAGGATGCATACATACATCATTTTGTCCTCACAACAACCCTATACTATAATCTTTTGCCATCATGAAGATGAGGACAAGGAAACTGAGGCTTGAGAAGGTTAGTAGGATTGTCCATGATCACTCAGTAAGTAAACGTTAAAAGCAGGATTCAAAACCAGTTCCAGTTTTGATGGTGCTGTTGATGCTGTGATTGTTTTTGATCACACACACATACACACACACACACAAACACCCGCACACTTCAATGTGTTTGAGCTTCTATAGTCATGAGACGCAAGCTGTCTTTGACAAAGCCTTCATTATGAAGGATGGATTTGAATTCATAGAGCATGAAAACAAGTGAAGAAACCAAGAGATCCAGAAAGAAAAAAGGTAAATATTTAGTGGGAACCGAAATTGAAAGTTGGCTAAGAATGGACTCATTGACAAGAGAGATGGATATACAATTCCTACACTTCTCTTCTTCCTGTGAAGTGAATGTTTGCTACTTGTTTAGGAGAACTGTAAGTGACAAGCTCTCTATTGAGTCACAGGATTGTTATCATTTTTTGTTATTAAAAATCAATGTTATGTCTAATTTGGGGAGGATTATAATTTATATGCTAATGTGCAATTGAACTTGTACTGGTATCATTCTCACTTAAATGGTTATTTTAAAAAGGAGACCTTACCAGTATTTTTTTTTAAATTTATTTATTATTATTATACTTTAAGTTGTAGGGTACATGTGCATAACGTGCAGGTTTGTTACATATGTATACTTGTGCCATGTTGGTCTGCTGCACCCATCAACTCGTCATTTACATCAGGTATAACTCCCAATGCAATCCCTCCCCTCTCCCCCCTCCCCATGATAGGCCCCGGTGTGTGATGTTCCCCTTCCTGAGTCCAAGTGATCTCATTGTTCAGTTCCCACCTATGAGTGAGAACATGCGGTGTTTGGTTTTCTGTTCTTGTGATAGTTTGCTAAGAATGATGGTTTCCAGCTGCATCCATGTCCCTACAAAGGACGCAAACTCATCCTTTTTTATGGCTGCATAGTATTCCATGGTGTATATGTGCCACATTTTCTTAATCCAATCTGTCACTGATGGACATTTGGGTTGATTCCAAGTCTTTGCTATTGTGAATAGTGCTGCAATAAACATACGTGTGCATGTGTCTTTATAGCAGCATAATTTATAATCCTTTGGGTATATCCCCAGTAATGGGATGGCTGGGTCATATGGTACATCTAGTTCTAGATCCTTGAGGAATCGCCATACTGTTTTCCATAATGGTTGAACTAGTTTACAATCCCACCAACAGTGTAAAAGTGTTCCTATTTCTCCACATCCTCTCCAGCACCTGTTGTTTCCTGACTTTATAATGATCGCCATTCTAACTGGTGTGAGATGGTATCTCATTGTGGTTTTGATTTCCATTTCTCTGATGGCCAGTGATGATGAGCATTTTTTCATATGTCTGTTGGCTGTATGAATGTCTTCTTTTGAGAAATGTCTGTTCATATCCTTTGCCCACTTTTTGATGGGGTTGTTTGTTTTTTTCTTGTAAATTTGTTTGAGTTCTTTGTAGGTTCTGGATATTAGCCCTTTGTCAGATGAGTAGATTGCAAAAATTTTCTCCCATTCTGTAGGTTGCCTGTTCACTCTGATGGTAGTTTCTTTTGCTGTGCAGAAGCTCTTTAGTTTAATTAGATCCCATTTGTCAATTTTAGCTTTTGCTGCCGTTGCTTTTGGTGTTTTAGACATGAAGTCTTTGCCCATGCCTATGTCCTGAATGGTACTACCTAGGTTTTCCTCTAGGATTTTTATGGTATTAGGTCTAACATTTAAGTCTCTAATCCATCTTGAATTAATTTTCGTATAAGGAGTAAGGAAAGGATCCAGTTTCAGCTTTCTACTTATGGCTAGCCAATTTTCCCAGCACCATTTATTAAATAGGGAATCCTTTCCCCATTTCTTGTTTCTCTCAGGTTTGTCAAAGATCAGATGGCTGTAGATGTGTGGTATTATTTCTGAGGACTCTGTTCTGTTCCATTGGTCTATATCTCTGTTTTGGTACCAGTACCATGCTGTTTTGGTTACTGTAGCCTTGTAGTATAGTTTGAAGTCAGGTAGCGTGATGCCTCCAGCTTTGTTCTTTTGACTTAGGATTGTCTTGGAGATGCGGGCTCTTTTTTGGTTCCATATGAACTTTAAAGCAGTTTTTTCCAATTCTGTGAAGAAACTCATTGGTAGCTTGATGGGGATGGCATTGAATCTATAAATTACCTTGGGCAGTATGGCCATTTTCACGATATTGATTCTTCCTATCCATGAGCATGGTATGTTCTTCCATTTGTTTGTGTCCTCTTTTATTTCACTGAGCAGTGGTTTGTAGTTCTCCTTGAAGAGGTCCTTTACATCCCTTGTAAGTTGGATTCCTAGGTATTTGATTCTCTTTGAAGCAATTGTGAATGGGAGTTCATTCATGATTTGGCTCTGTGTTTGTCTGTTATTGGTGTATAAGAATGCTTGTGATTTTTGCATATTAATTTTGTATCCTGAGACTTTGCTGAAGTTGCTTATCAGCTTAAGGAGATTTTGGGCTGAGACAATGGGGTTTTCTAAATATACAATCATGTCATCTGCAAACAGGGACAATTTGACTTCTTCTTTTCCTAACTGAATACCCCTGATTTCTTTCTCTTGCCTAATTGCCCTAGCCAGAACTTCCAACACTATGTTGAATAGGAGTGGTGAGAGAGGGCATCCCTGTCTTGTGCCAGTTTTCAAAGGGAATTTTTCCAGTTTTTGCCCATTCAGTATGATATTGGCTGTGGGTTTGTCATAAATAGCTCTTATTATTTTGAGATACGTTCCATCAATACCGAATTTATTGAGCGTTTTTAGCATGAAGGGCTGTTGAATTTTGTCAAAAGCCTTTTCTGCATCTATTGAGATAATCATGTTGTTCTTGTCTTTGGTTCTGTTGATATGCTGGATTATGTTTATTGATTTGCGAATGTTGAACCAGCCTTGCATCCCAGGGATGAAGCCCACTTGATCATGGTGGATAAGCTTTTTGATGTGTTGTTGAATCCGGTTTGCCAGTATTTTATTGAGGATTTTTGCATCGATGTTCATCAGGGATATTGGTCTAAAATTCTCTTTTTTTGTTGTGTCTCTGCCAGGCTTTGGTATCAGGATGATGTTGGCCTCATAAAATGAGTTAGGGAGGATTCCCTCTTTTTCTATTGATTGGAATAGTTTCAGAAGGAATGGTACCAACTCCTCCTTGTACCTCTGGTAGAATTCAGCTGTGAATCCATCTGGTCCTGGACTTTTTTTGGTTGGTAGGCTATTAATTATTGCCTCAATTTCAGAGCCTACTATTGGTCTATTCAGGGATTCTACTTCTTCCTGGTTTAGTCTTGGAAGAGTGTAAGTGTCCAGGAAATTATCCATTTCTTCTAGGTTTTCCAGTTGATTTGCGTAGAGGTGTTTATAGTATTCTCTGATGGTAGTTTGTATTTCTGTGGGGTCGGTGGTGATATCCCCTTTATCATTTTTAATTGCGTCGATTTGATTCTTCTCTCTTTTCTTCTTTATTAGTCTTGCTAGTGGTCTGTCAATTTTGTTGATCTTTTCAAAAAACCAACTCCTGGATTCATTGATTTTTTGGAGGGTTTTTTGTGTCTCTATCTCCTTCAGTTCTGCTCTGATCTTAGTTATTTCTTGCCTTCTGCTAGCTTTGGAATGTGTTTGCTCTTGCTTCTCTAGTTCTTTTAATTGCGATGTTAGAGTGTCAATTTTTGATCTTTCCTGCTTTCTCTTGTGGGCATTTAGTGCTATAAATTTCCCTCTACACACTGCTTTAAATGTGTCCCAGAGATTCTGGTATGTTGTATCTTTGTTCTCATTGGTTTCAAAGAACATCTTTATTTCTGCCTTCATTTCGTTATGTACCCAGTAGTCATTCAGGAGCAGGTTGTTCAGTTTCCATGTAGTTGAGCGGTTTTGATTGAGTTTCTTAGTCCTGAGTTCTAGTTTGATTGCACTGTGGTCTGAGAGACAGTTTGTTATAATTTCTGTTCTTGTACATTTGCTGAGGAGTGCTTTACTTCCAATTATATGGTCAATTTTGGAGTAAGTACGATGTGGTGCTGAGAAGAATGTATATTCTGTTGATTTGGGGTGGAGAGTTCTATAGATGTCTATTAGGTCTGCTTGCTGCAGAGATGAGTTCAATTCCTGGATATCCTTGTTAACTTTCTGTCTTGTTGATCTGTCTAATGTTGACAGTGGAGTGTTGAAGTCTCCCATTATTATTGTATGGGAGTCTAAGTCTCTTTGTAAGTCTCTAAGGACTTGCTTTATGAATCTGGGTGCTCCTGTATTGGGTGCATATATATTTAGGATAGTTAGCTCTTCCTGTTGAATTGATCCCTTTACCATTATGTAATGGCCTTCTTTGTCTCTTTTGATCTTTGATGGTTTAAAGTCTGTTTCATCAGAGACTAGGATTGCAACCCCCGCTTTTTTTTGTTCTCCATTTGCTTGGTAAATCTTCCTCCATCCCTTTATTTTGAGCCTATGTATGTCTCTGCGTGTGAGATAGGTCTCCTGAATACAGCAGACTGATGGGTCTTGACTGTTTATCCAGTTTGCCAGTCTGTGTCTTTTCATTGGAGCATTTAGTCCATTTACATTTAAGGTTAAGATTGTTATGTGTGAACTTGATCCTGCCATTATGATATTAACTGGTTATTTTGCTCGTTAGTTGATGCAGTTTCTTCCTAGCCTCGATGGTCTTTACATTTTGGCATGTTTTTGCAATGGCTGGTACCGGTTGTTCCTTTCCATGTTGAGTGCTTCCTTCAGGGTCTCTTGTAAGGCAGGCCTAGTGGTGACAAAATCTCTAAGCATTTGCTTATCTGTAAAGGATTTTATTTCTCCTTCACTTATGAAACTTAGTTTGGCTGGATATGAAATTCTGGGTTTAAAATTCTTTTCTTTAAGAATGTTGAATATTGGTCCCCACTCTCTTCTGGCTTGTAGAGTTTCTGCCGAGAGATCTGCTGTTAGTCTGATGGGCTTCCCTTTGTGGGTAACCCGACCTTTCTCCCTGGCTGCCCTTAAGATTTTTTCCTTCATTTCAACTTTGGTGAATCTGGCAATTATGTGTCTTGGAGTTGCTCTTCTCGAGGAGTATCTTTGTGGCGTTCTCTGTATTTCCTGGATTTGAATGTTGGCCTGCCCTACTAGGTTGGGGAAGTTCTCCTGGATGATATCCTGAAGAGTGTTTTCCAACTTGGTTCCATTTTCCCCCTCACTTTCAGGCACCCCAATCAGACGTAGATTTGGTCTTTTTACATAATCCCATACTTCTTGCAGGCTTTGTTCATTTCTTTTTCTTCTTTTTTCTTTTGGTTTCTCTTCTCGCTTCATTTCATTCATTTGATCCTCAATCGCTGATACTCTTTCTTCCAGTTGATCGAGTCAGTTACTGAAGCTTGTGCATTTGTCACGTATTTCTCGTGTCATGGTTTTCATCTCTTTCATTTCGTTTATGACCTTCTCTGCATTAATTACTCTAGCCGTCAATTCTTCCACTTTTTTTTCAAGATTTTTAGTTTCTTTGCGCTGGGTACGTAATTCCTCCTTTAGCTCTGAGAAATTTGATGGACTGAAGCCTTCTTCTCTCATCTCGTCAAAGTCATTCTCCGTCCAGCTTTGATCCGTTGCTGGCGATGAGCTGCGCTCCTTTGCCGGGGGAGATGCGCTCTTGTTTTTTGAATTTCCAGCTTTTCTGCCCTGCTTTTTCCCCATCTTTGTGGTTTTATCTGCCTCTGGTCTTTGATGATGGTGTTGTACTGATGGGGTTTTGGTGTAGGTGTCCTTCCTGTTTGTTAGTTTTCCTTCTAACAGTCAGGACCCTCAGCTGTAGGTCTGTTGGAGATTGCTTGAGGTCCACTCCAGACCCTGTTTGCCTGGGTATCAGCAGCAGAGGCTGCAGAAGATAGAATATTTCTGAACAGCGAGTGTACCTGTCTGATTCTTGCTTTGGAAGCTTCCTCTCAGGGGTGTACTCCACCCTGTGAGGATGTGGGGTGTCAGACTGCCCCTAGTGGGGGATGTCTCCCAGTTAGGCTACTCAGGGGTCAGGGACCCACTTGAGCAGGCAGTCTGTCCGTTCTCAGATCTCAACCTCCGTGTTGGGAGATCCACTGCTCTCTTCAAAGCTGTCAGACAGAGTCGTTTGCATCTGCAGAGGTTTCTTCTGCTTTGTTGTTGTTGTTGTTGTTGTTGTTGTGTAGCTGTGCCCTGTCCCCAGAGGTGGAGTCTACAGAGACAGGCAGGTTTCCTTGAGCTGCTGTGAGCTCCACCCAGTTGGAGCTTCCCAGCAGCTTTGTTTACCTACTTAAGCCTCAGCAATGGCGGGCGCCCCTCCCCCAGCCTCGCTGCTGCCTTGCCGGTAGATCGCAGACTGCTGTGCTAGCAATGAGGGAGGCTCCGTGGGCGTGGGACCCTCCCAGCCAGGTGTGGGATATGATCTCCTGGTGTGCCTGTTTGCTTAAAGCGCAATATTGGGGTGGGAGTTACCCGATTTTCCAGGTGTTGTGTGTCTCAGTTCCCCTGGCTAGGAAAAGGGATTCCCTTCCCCCTTGCGCTTCCCAGGTGAGGCGATGCCTCGCCCTGCTTCAGCTCTCGCTGGTCGGGCTGCAACAGCTGACCAGCACCGATCGTCCGGCACTCCCCAATGAGATGAACCCAGTACCTCAGTTGAAAATGCAGAAATCACCGGTCTTCTGTGTCGCTGGTGCTGGGAGTTGGAGACTGGAGCTGTTCCTATTCGGCCATCTTGCTCCGCCCCCCTTACCAGTATTTTAAAGACTGCGTCTACAATGCCTTGAAACTTTCACATGCTGTAATTAAATGTTCACTGTCTTAAGTGTCTAATCTTAAGTTTATACATAATAGGAAATACTATAATTTTTGCCATAAGTCATTACAATGAGCTATGTCTTCAATTGTTTTATCTGAGTCTTTCAGTTGTCTAAACTGAATTTTTGAATCAAATTAAATTAACCATAACAAATTCCATCGATTTTATAATCTCGCTATTGAATTGAGAATATGATTAGCTATGTCATTTTCTTTTGGACATAAGGAACATTGCCTGTTCCTTATATTGAGGCATAATTTTCATTCAAGATGAGTATTCCTGTTTAAATTACAGGAAGACAGTTCTTTCAAAGGCACTAAGTTGACCTTTCACTGCTAGTATCCGATGAGATTTAGTAAGTATTTACTGCTGCATGGCAACGTTCTGGTTGCTACATGGGGAAAGGCATTCAGAATGGTCTGGAAATAACATTTTGAATTTAGTTCTCATATATTTTGGAATGTGACTGATTTTTACTTTGTGTCTTTTGAAGTAAGTGCTTCCAGATAAACAGTTAACTTAGTGCTGTGGCAACATATTGATTGATTGGCATCCTTAATTAGCTGGAATTTCTTTTGGGACTATATTTAGTATAGAAGAGAAAGGGAAAAATAGCAAGCCAACTAAAAAGCCAATATCAATTGTCTTTCTTTAATTACCAGGGAAAGATCAAAGTCACATAGACTTAGCTGAACGTGTTGTATTTCCTGCATTTGCAGTGTCAATAATGATAACTGCTCTTAAAAGGGTGACTGATTCGAACCCCCTCCACAAGAGATACTACAATATCCTATGTCAAAGAAAGATTTTGTTATTTCAGTAATTGATTTTCAGAGTTAACGAGTGTGTCACTGAAGAGGAATAGTTTGGGATTTTTACTGCAAAGGAGATATCACCAGTTAGGGACCCAGCAGGAAACAGCTAGCACAGTCAAGCTGACAACCTTGCCTACTTTCAAAGATATGGGTAGGGTTTAGGGAAATTAGGAAAGGTAATTTATTGCCCCTGCCCATTAACAGTGGAGGGTCAGGGGAATCAGGCTACCATCCCTAGGCCTAAAGAACTAAGAGGAAGGAGCAGTTAAACAAAGAGATAGTGCCTTCATTTCCCAAATCTCATGGGAAGCCACAGCAATTCACAGGATGAGCTTCTTGAGGTTGAGAGCAGGGAAGAGAAGTGGACACAGTGGATCTGGAGGGAAAACAGAAGAACTGTAGCACAAGAGAAGAGAACATGAAAAATCAATACAATCCATCATGGTTGGACTATAGCAAGCCAAGCTCAATTGCAGCTCTGGGTCCTGACTGGAGGAAAGAAGAAAGCTCACATTTATTGAGTGTTCTTTCCATTACTCATGGTAGATAACAAACCACCCTTAAATTAGTATAGTAAAACACCCACCCCTTTATTATGCCACAGATCCTGTGGGTCAGAAATTGAGACAGGACACGCTGGGTATGCTGTGCCTCTGTTCCACTATGTTTGGCACCTTGGCTAGGAAGACTCAAATGCCTGGGGGCTTGAACCATCTGAATGCTCTTTTATTCATGTGACTGGCACCTGAGCCGGTTGATCCAAGGGCTAGATTCATCTGGGACTGACTGTCAACCTACATGTGGCCATTCCAAGGGCGCTGAGTTTCCCCACTGTGGTAGCTGGAGTGTCCTGAGAGTGAGACACAGATGCAGCGGATGAAATTGCTTGGCCTTTTCTAATCTGGCCTCTGAAGTCACACAGCATCACTTCCGCATTTAGTTCAAGGCCAGAGGAATTAGACTCAGTGTCTCAGCGAGGGATGACAAGGTCATGTTCTAGAAGAGCATGCTGAACGGGAGAATATTATTGCAGCCACCTTTGGAAACTATGAGCTGCCACGTGCGCACTCACGAAGGCAATATGAACTAGTATCATTTTGAAACATTCTGACAATCGTTGCAACAAACCATTTTCTAGGTTAACCATAAAATTATATTAACCAGATCCTTTCATTATCCAAGGTTTCCAATGATTAAACTTTGTCTTCCCTTTATGGAGCATCACTTTTAAAATGTAAGAGATACTTCCAGGATAAACTAGCTGAGCTTCCTGCCCTCCAACAGCGTGAATATCACTGTTCTCATTTTCCCACAGATTAAACCCAGTGTTGTGTAGAAGGGAAAGTAGGGACTAGAACTCAGGACCCTTGGATTCTATTTACTTTCTTTTTTTTTTTTATCATTTAACCAGAAATAGATAAGAAATGAATCAATAAATTAAATGTTACCAAATGAACACACAAGCATCAGATGAGAAAGAAGCACTTGGCCAGGTATTGCTATCCTGTAACGTCAGGGAAGTCGACCTACTGGGTTGGGGCCCTCATTGGAAGATTGGGCTTAGCTTGGTACCTGGCACATACAAGGGCTGTCGTATATAAGAATGCAGTTGCCGAGAGAAGAGTAATGGTCACCAGGACCATTAATGTCAGTGGAGAAACTCTGACACATAGTTATCCCTTTTCCTTTTGCCCTTGATGACATCTGCCTGGCCTATCCGTTCATCTCCCAGCTGGTGCAGTGGATTGACCTATGCAATGTTACGAACTTTCCGAAGGGGATTTTATGTAAGGTTTTGTGCCATTCTGGAGACAGGAACACTAAGCACACTTATCTTTGCTATTCATGCACACATACAAGCCTTTTGGGAATGTTTCCAACCTGTTACAGTCATCTGACAGTCCTTTTCATGTTTTGACATCAAGAATTTGCCAAACCACCCAAGCTTTAATGAAACTTCTAAGCAGCTAAACTTCTTTTTTCCCCACTCTCCAATGGCAGATGCATGTCAGCTTCTCTGATGTCAACGATCCAACTCTCTATTCCACTGATATCTGTTAGTTGAGAAAGCCTGAGTGGTTGAAGGTTTACTTTTCTATTGAAAACACAATTTTCTCAAAAAAAAAAATGTTCTTTTTTAAAGGATTTACTTACTGTTTTGCAACCCCCTCTGACACTTTTTTAAGTGACAAGATGCCATCTGGCATCAGGGGGATTTGGCTGAAGCGAGTCCATGCTGAGGCAGCACAAGGTGGTGGGTGGTAGGACAGCAGATTCCAGGTCAGTCTTGCCAGCTGTGTGACTGTGGGAAAGCCCCTCAGTGTCCTAGGCAGTAAAGTGAGGAGGTGATCAGCTCACTGGATTGCTCAGGGCCTTTCCAGTTCTGGAGTTCTGTACACCAATGAGCCCACACAAAGTCTAGACATCCTGAGAGCTCAGGGTGCCAACCTTTGTACAGATTGCTCTGCCTTTCAGGGGTCTTAGTCTTTAGTATTCTCACCCAATATTTCACATGTCACATTGAAGCACTGGCCCGTACAAGGGAGATGCTGAGTTACTTCTTCACTGCCTCTTCACTTCAGTCCATGACAGTCTGGCCATTCCTCTACGTTCCCTTGCTAATGATGTCCTAGTTATCAAAGTCAGTGGTCCTTTCCCTTTCTCAACCTTTGTGACTTCACTGTGCCTCAGTTTCTTCACCTGTCAGATAATGATAATGATGGTGCTGAACTCATTGGGTTGTTGAGAGGTTTGGGTTATTATACATCATAATAGATAACAGGTAATATATTAATGATATAAATACACATAGTTTAGAACAATGCCTGAGACAAGGCGTCATTTGCCTATAGACTCTGTGTGAGTCCCTTACTGGCACTAACTATCTGGTCTCTGAAGGCAGCAGGATTATCAATCCTTGCTATGAAATCCCTGTATTTTAAAAAACATAACATCTCAAACTTCACAACATTATTTTAAATTGTATTTCAGCCTCTAAGAGTTTACCGACCTCAACTAATATAAAGATACCTGTCTCTTCTATCCTTTAATTAAGCTGATAATGTAGCAATTGCCTCATAACACCTGTTGACGACATCTACTTTCATTATTAGTAGCAGTAGTATTTTGGAGATGGAGTCTCGCTCTGTCGCCCAGGCTGGAGTGCAGTGGCACGATCTCAGCTCACTGCACCGTTCGCCTCCTGGGTTCAAGCGATTCTCCTGCCTCAGCCTCCCGAGTAGCTGAGATGACAGGAGCCCACCACCATGCTTGGCTAACTTTTGTATTTTTAGTTGAGACAGGATTTCACCATGTTGACCAGGCTGGTCTCGAACTCCTGACCTCAAGTGATCCACCTGCCTCTGCCTCCCAAAGTGCTGGGATTACAGGTGTGAGCCACTGTGCCCAGCCTACTTTCATTATTTAAATCTCATTTGTTTTCCATCTGGCATGTGTGTGTTAGTGTCGTCTCCATGGCTGGAATGTAATCTGTGGAACAGACTTTACCTCCTACCTCTATGACCTGCAGTTTTTCCTAGGCAAGCTCTCCTCCTCCCCTTGCCAGTTGCAGCATGAGGGTGAATCACAAGAGGTTCCCATTCTTCATCCCTTCTTTAAAAACCAAGTAACTTTTGAACAACTTTCCCATCAGCCGTCAGCATGATCGTTGACATGGTCAGGCACCTCACCTGACCATGAGCATGTGGGCTCAGGATTCAATACATGTGAATCTTTCTGTCCGACCCCCAGGTATCCGCCGCCAGACTGCCCATTGCATAAAGAAGGGCCGTGGGATGGTAAAAGCTACATTCTGTGACCCGGAAACACAGCCCAATGGGAGACAGAAGAAGTGCCATGAAAAGGCTTGTCCACCCAGGTAACCATCGCTAACAGCTGGAGCTCTGTGTGTCTGCCTACAGTGATGTCTGACTCAAGAGTGACCCAATGCTTGCTGATAAATAATGTGTGGCTTTGTTATTTGGATAAACACAAGAACGCTGTTAGAAGTTTCTGTGGCTATGCTGTCAGAGCCTGTGGCAAGCTGTGAGGACATATTCTCCCAAGAGCAGTATTTTCACAAGGTGATGTGTTCTGTGTTTAATTATTTGGCAAGACTAAGTGCCAAAGCATTGGTGAAGAGAATGCTAAGTGGATCACGCAAAAGTAGTTTCACTAATAGAGTTGTCTTTTCCAAGGACTTTACCAGTGCAACTCCAGCCTTCAGACGAAAGGTTGGCACCTTCTAATCACAGTGCCCACTTGTACTTCAGGCTGCCCAGAAGACGGGGCTCAGAGAGCAGGTTTTCCCAACCTCGACGTTACTGACATGTGGGGCTAGCTGACTCTTTGTGTGGGGTGCTGCCTTGTGAATTGCAGGAGGCTTAGCAGCATTACTGGCCTGTGTTTACTTAGATGCTGGTAGAACTCCCTCCCTCCCAATCCAGGCTATGACAACTAAAAATGTCTGCAGACATTGACAGATATCCACTACAGGGTAAAATCATCCTCAGTTGACAGTCACTGTTGTAGAGATATTCAGCAATATTCAGGGTATTGTTAACCACATTGGTTCAAGAGATTGGGATCCTAGAAGGTAGTTGGGATGTTATTATGCCAGGCTTATGTTTAAAAAGAGAGAGAGAGAAAAGAAAGGAAAAAGAAAAAGGAGGAAGAAGGAGAAGAAGAAAAGAAGGAGGGAAAGAGGGAGAGGAAAGAGGAAGAAAGGAAGGAATATTGGTTGATTTCCAGGAAGTATCTTCATTCTCTGGCGACCTTAAACAGGGATGTATTTGTGTTGCAGAGTCCAGCAAGCATTCATCCCAGTTCTACACAGACATACTATGAGGCATTTAAACAATGGGGAGACTCATTGGTATCATAAATCAAACAGGTGACAGGGCGGATTCTAAAGAAGAGCTAGAATGTGACAAATATCCAAGAACTAGGTTAGAAAGAAGAGTCAAGACAAGACTCTTGTCTTGAAAAAAGCGATGTCAGTCTCTTAGCGGTCCAAACTGGCAGGACCCAGAGGCCAGGGTATTCTCAACTCAGAGAGAGGTTTATTTTCTCTTCTGTTCTGTGGCTTTTTCTAGGTAGGAGCTGGACCCCACCACTATTGAAGCAGGATAGCAATGTGTCATCGCCTCACCTTGCTCTAACTCCTTCCTGTGGCTCTTTTGCCAGGAAGAACTAGAAATGACAAGGGAAGATAAGGGTAGCACTAGGTTTTATATGAAATTGCAGTTATGTTACTTTCTGAAGGAAGAATGAGCCAGGAAAGAGAGCCTTTCTTAGAGCTAGTCCATCGCCTACTACTCCACAAAATTCATGAATTGTGAGATTTTTTACTCCTGAGAATGTTAATTAGCATAATATAATACTTACAGGTTCAATTTCTGAAAATGCGCTTTCAAGTAGGATATGATAAGCTAAGTAGAATTCTATGAAACATTCAGATATAATGGTTGTATTAGTCCTTTCTCACACTGCTGATAAAGACATACCTGAGACTGGATAATTTGCAAAGAAAAAGAGGTTTCAAGGACTCACAGTTCTAAGTGGCTGGGGAGGCCTCACAGTCATGGCAGAAGGCGAAAAGCATATCTTACATGGCTACAGACAAGACAGAACGAGAGCCAAGTGAAAGGGGTTTGCCCTAATAAAGCCAACAAATCTTATGAGACTTATTCAGTAGCACGAGAACAGTATGGGGCAATGTGCCCCCGTGATTCAATTATCTCCCACTGGGTCCCTCCCACAACGTGTGGGAATTATGGGAGCTACAATACAAGCTGAGATTTGGGTGGGGACACAGCCAAACCATATCAATGGCCAGTTTACAAAAGTCCTTTTTATTTACGACTGCATTTTAGCTTCTACAGATATTTATGAAATAGTCATAAGACAGGGTATGGGTATTACTCTGAGGTGCTATATGAGGAGATAAAGGTTCAGAGAAATTTGATGCCATACCCTAGGGGAAACGGCTGCAGAGAAAACTAGCACTTCTTTTTTTACATTTTACTTTAAGTTCTGGGATACATGTGCAGAACGTGCAGGTTTGTTCCATAGATGTACATGTGCCATGGTGGTTTGCTGCATCTAGGTTTTAAGCCCCGCATGCATTAGGTATTTGTCCTAATGCTCTCCCTCCCCTTGCCCCCCAACCCCCTACAGGCCCCAGTGTGTGATGTTCCCATCCCTGTGTCCATGTGTTATTGTTCAACTCTCACTTATGAGTGAGAACATGAAGTGTTTGGTTTTCTGTTAGTTAAAAACTAGTACTTTTTAAGAACCCACTATTTTTCAAGCTGTTTCCACATAACCATATCATTTAAACCTGTAAGCAACCCTAATTTGTAGATACATTTATGCTCATTATACAAATGAAGACTCTAAAGCCTTCACAGAAATTTTCCTCGGTCACTTAGCTACAAGTTTTAGAGTCGGGATTTGAACCCAGATCTGTCTGCTCTGCTGCCTCTGTATGTGCTGCTACACCATGCTGCTGCCTAGGATCTCAGGATAAGCAGGTTTCAGTGCTAGAACCAGAATCCCCTACATTTAAACTATTTCTCTCACATTAAAACACAATAAAAATGTTATGAATGCGCAGAAAAAGCTGACTCCAAAACTAAGTCATGCCTCCAGGTCCAAGCGATTCTCCTGCCCCAGCCTTCTGAGTAGCTGGGATTACAGGCGCACACCACCACTTCTGGCTAATTTTTGTATTTTTAGTAGAGATTGGGTTTCACCATGTTGGCCACACTGGTCTCAAACTCCTGACCTCAAGTGATCCACCCGCCTTAGCCTCTGCAAGTGCTGGGATTGCAGGCATGAGCCCACGTGCCTGGCGATTTGCTTTTTTAAGAACAAATAATAAACTAATATTATTTGTTTTTGCAAACTTAGTTCGCTAGTTTCCTTGTATATGAATTTCAAGCTGCAATATCTTCTTCTGTCACCTAATTTCCATGATCTCTGAAAAGTTCATACCCATCACTGAGACCTGTCATTTCTTTTCCCAAAAAATTTCCTGTGCAAGGTTTAATCTTATTTATTTCTTCAGTAAATCTTCAGTAAATAAGAAATTTCTTCAGTAAATAAGAAAAAATCTTATTTTTTCTTCAGTAATATCTTGTTTTTACAGCCAATTTCAACATTCTGTGTTCTTCCCCAAAGGAGTATTTGAGACAGATTTTTTTAAGATTTAATAAAAACTTTTGATTAAACATAAAAAAAAATGTATTACATAGCCAATGGCTTTCAGGATGAAAGCCTTATAGAGCATGTTCCAGGAGAGAGAAGGCTGTCAAGAAAGAAATTCTTTGAAATTTTAATATATCTGATTCCAGAAAGAGGTTATTTGAGTCCCTTCTCCCTACTGACTTCTCTCTGAACTTTGGTTTTCAGAAAAGCAAAACTCTGCTAGGTCACAGCTGTGGTGGTGCCTAGCATATCCAAAGTACTCAATAAACCTCTGATAGTGATTTTTTAAAACTGTGGCAGCTAGATGTAGGTTTCAGTCCACAGAATAATGGCATATGACTTAAATCAAGGTTTCTCAACCTCAACACTATTGCTGCTTTGAGCTGGATAGTTTTTTGTTGTGGGAAGCTGTCTCGTGCCAATGTAGGAGGTGTAGCAGTATCCCTGGACTGTATCCACTAGATGCCAATAGCAACCCACCCCCACTTCCCTGTCACCACCGATTTGTGATGATGAAAAATGTCTTCGGACATTCCCACGTCCCCTGGGGAGGGAAGCTGCAGAAATCTCTGCTGATTGAGACTTTCTGATCTAAATGAAAGGAATGAGATCACTGAGACTGGGAAAAGCCCATGAAAGAGGGAAAAAGGACTGAGCATGATGTGTGTAGGGGACAAGAAAGCTAGGGAAAATAAGGCTGGAGGAATGGGATATAATGGGAATATGGAGATAATGTGTACACAGGACCAGGAGGTAAGAGTGCTTGCACTGTAGTCATGGTTTTGTCAGAATGTGAAATGTTTAGTTGAATTGGATTTTGGAATGTAAATTCTATTAGGAAAAAGATTCGTACAAAGAAAGATTATAATTATAAAAGTTGATTTCTTAAAGGAAATTACTATTCTCAGCAAGGGTTTAACCAATTCAGTTTTGGACTTTCATTTTTCTGAGTAATGAAATTTAGAAAGAGTGAGGTGTCCTGGTTTGTTGGCGATCAGCGCTGTTGGAGCACATACTGATAGGGGAATCAGTAGAAGCTACTGATAAAAGAGGGGTTATTTTAAAAATAAAAGAAAGGTTCAAAGGGTCTCTAACCCATCCCTTCTACTTGATCTCAGAGAAGACTCATATCCAAACTACAGTAAACTTTTACAGAATTCCAGAACAACTACAGGCTCTTCAAAGATCTCAAACATAGGCACACACATGTACACACACACACACACACACACACACACTCTTAGTCATTTAGATAAAACATAAAATCTCCATAAATATAAAAACAGTATTCTATTAGAAATCTCCTACAAGAGGTGGGGTTATGGCAAACACCCAAAAGAATGAATGGACAGCAGAGAACAGCTGGACCATGGCTCCTGAGCCCCGGACCTGGAAGACCTTTACAGCAAAAAAAAAAAAAAGAAGACGGTTTTCACTTTAATCTTGTGAGAGTAAGACTAAGCTGTTTTAGTCCGTTTTGTGTTGCTGTACCAGAATACCACAGACTGGGTAATTGATAAAGAACAAATTTATTTCTTGGCTAGGTACGGTGACTCACTCTGTAATCTCAGAGCTTTGAGAGGCCAAGGCAGAAGGATCACTTGAGCGCAGGAGTTCGAGACTAGCCTGGGCAACAAAGCAAGACCCTTTCTCTATAAAAATAAAAATAAAAAATAAATTTCTTTTAAAAAGAAACATTTCTCACAGTTCTGGAGATTGGATGGCCAAGATCGTGGTACCAGCATTTGATCTGGCGAGGGCCTTCTTGCTGCATCCTTATAAGGCTGAAGGAGGAAGGGCAACAGAGGACAAATATTTGTGTCCTCGTGTAGAGAGTGAAAGGGAGTAAACCACTCCCAAATCCTTTTTCAAGTGGCCTTAATCCATTCATGATGGTAAAGCCCTCACGACCTAAACACCTCCCATCAGACCTCACCTCCCAACACTGTTATATTGAGGATTAAGTGTCTAACACATATGTTTTAGGGAACACATTCAGACCACAGCAAAATCACAGGCAATATGTTCCCTAAGGGACTGTAGAGAAAACTCCGAGAAAACAAGAACGTCCATTATCACTTTGTAGTGATACAGCTGAAAGCCCTATAGCAAGTACTTAGATAAATTAAACTTTCAATCAACTCAGATTAAGGCCTTTTCAGAATGGCATTTTATAGATTCTCTTGGCCTGACCTCCTTTAGAAAAGCCTGAGGTAGGACAAAGTAATTAGATTAATACAGTGGGGCAATTATTGGTTTCACATCATACTGTTCCAATATTATTAGCTCTTTACCCACTAAGGTTAAACACCAAAGATTAAATAAGTAATCTCAATTACTTATTAAATGAAGAATATGATTGAATTGAGGAATTGCTTTCTTCTGATATTTTTAACTTGAGACTAAAAGTGTCACAATCAAAAGAAATTATACATAAATAAATTCAATATTTAGTAAATAAAGGTAAAAAGTTTTATCTTCAAAATTACCAAAATTCAATGCTGTCTCAAGTCAGGAGACTTTCTTGAAGTCAGGAATGAAGGACTTCCCCCAGTGTACTATTTTCCCATGAGAAATGAAAGTGTCCCACTTGTTACTATACGAAGGGATAGAAAAGTGGGCTCTACAGAGGAACAATAATGGACCCAAACCACACTGAGTGAAGACACCTGTTCTATCTTTGGTGCTGGGGAAGATTTGCACAATAATGGAGAAGAGGGACAAGAGATGGCTCCCTGCCATTTTCAAAAGCTACTTCTGTGTAACCAGTGGGCCCACATCCTAAATTCTTGAGTAAAAAATGATTTATTTAAGTTTATTCTTTTTCTACTCATTTCTTATCAAAGGCAGCAGTGAAAATATTAACAAGTAGACTTTAGGAGATAGGGAGAAAAATAAAGGCAATATCCCTAATTGATCACTTCCTAAATAATTTAAAAATTTATGTTGAAGTGCCTACTTTCCATTCAATTAAGAGCCAGGAGACCTAGAGTCTAATTGGACTCTTTTACTCAATAGCACGGTCAAAATAACAACAAATCATAACAAATGCTTGAGTTCTTGTTATATGTCAGGCTCTGTACTATATACACTTTACATGAACTGGTCTTTCATTTAATGCGCAGCAACGCTCATATATTTTTACACCCATTGAATAGATGAGAAAGTGAGACTTAAACTTGCTTCAAGTTGCACAGCAGAACCCTGGACCTCAGTTTTCTTACTGAAAAGGGAGGGCATGCATATATATTTTTTTCTCATTCAAAAACATGGAACTGCTTATGCCAGGCACTCTGCTGAGCTCTGGAGTTATGATTGAAGACACCGTGGCCCTGTCTGCAGCACGCCCCCTAGTGGGTTGGAGTGTCTCCATGGCCCTCCCAGCCCTGTGATCTGCATTTCTGACCCTGCTTTCTCAGTGGTTGAATGGAATGTATGCTTACGTTGGAGATCTTCTCTCACATGTCCATGTTTTCCTGCAGGTGGTGGGCAGGGGAGTGGGAAGCATGCTCCGCGACATGCGGGCCCCACGGGGAGAAGAAGCGAACCGTGCTGTGCATCCAGACCATGGGCTCTGACGAGCAGGCTCTCCCGCCCACAGACTGCCAGCACCTGCTGAAGCCCAAGACCCTCCTTTCCTGTAACAGAGACATCCTGTGCCCCTCGGACTGGACAGTGGGCAACTGGAGTGAGGTGAGCTCAGGGCTCAGAGGGGAAACTGGCATTATTCAAGCTTCATCAGCCTCTGCCTTCCTTCTCATTATCCAGTCCAAAGTGACCCTAGGTAAAATTGCAAAATATCCCTGGCCTGCTCATTTTCCATTCATATGGGATCTTGCTCTCACTTGCTCAATGGTCAGCTTACTACCTGACAGGGGTGAGGTAGATTCCGCCCCACCTCACCCCCAATACAGGATCACAATGACTAATTAATAAATCAGAAGCTTGGCCGGGCCTGTTGTTAAACCATTGGTAGCAGATCAGGGACCTCCCACGCACCCCAAAAGTGATTTATAAAACGTTGACCAGCACATCACTATAGTTAACCCAAACCAAAAGAGTGTCACTTGACACTAAGAAAAATACCCTCGAATTATCCATCTGTTCACCGTGTGTCAAGGCCAAACCAGACCAAGGTTTATAACATCTATTATCAGACACATAAGTTCAGATGAATGTTGCATTTTCCCCAAATTAATTTGATCTAATTATCTGACTATAATTGGAAATCAGTAAGCTGGAAGGTTATGAAAAGCTCTCCCAGGCTTTAATTTTCTTTGGGTCACTTTGGCATCTGGTTTTGTCAAGCCTTGTCATGTTCCCAGTTATTAGTGGAAGGCCCCAAAGCCTCCAAGGGCCTCAGCTCTGCTTCCCTATATGCAGTTCAGTGAATAACCTAAGGAATAACTAGAAAATGCATGTTTTTAAAAAATTAACAGACCAGTGTTTAGAGATGGATGCTGACTTTATCTTATGAGCTTCCTTGAATAGCCATATGCTTCCATAATAATGCTCCCACTGGCCAGGCACCTGTAATCCCAGCACTTTCAGAGGCTGAGGCAGGAGGATCACTTGAGCTTAGGAGTTTGAGACCAGCCTAAGCAACATGATGAAACCCCATCTCTATTGAAAATATAATTAGCCTGGCATGGTGGCATGCCTGTAGTCCCAGCTACTTGGCGGGGGGTGCTGAGGCAGGAGGACCACTTGAGCCTGGGAGTTCGAGACTGTAGTGAGCTGATATCATGACACTGTACTCCAGCCTGGGTGAGAAAGTGAGACTCTGTCTCAAAATAATAATAACAATAATGCCACCATTGCTCAGGATATTTTAGGAACTCCTATGAGGACTCGGGACAAAATGGAGAATATCTGATTCAGGAGAATGCCACAGAAAGTCGATTAGAATGGGGCCTGATGGATAAATGAATAATGTGATCAAAATTTTTGTGTTTAAAAAATATTTGATTATAAATATGTGACAGATTGCTTTGCACCTGCTCTGAAAGAAGAATTCTAAAATGTGTGTAAGCAAAGGTACCATCTCTGAAGATACCTATTTGAAAGCAAAACATTCATTTAAATACAGCAGCTTTGATGAAACCTTATTTCCAAGACTCCCTTTTATTAGCTTATGTCACAGTTTAGGTTTATTTACCTTCTGAATCTGTACAGGATGTTCTCTTGGGCATCTAGGTGAAATTAAAAAAAAAAAAGAAAAGAAAAGAAACAGAAAGTGTGGTCCCTAGATGGTAAGAACTTCCATCCAGTGGGAGAGATAGGATCCAGAAAAGAAAAAGAAAAAAGGAAAGAAAGGAAAGGAAGGACAAAGGTATGCATGTAAAGAAATATACCTACATACAAAAACGGGTGTATTACTGATTCACTCACCAATGTATGTACACACATCAGTGATAAACCAAACATTCTTTTTGCTATTCCTGGGGGAGTATAATCACAGCATTTGGCTGTCCTGCCTTATTAGTCCACCACAACCTAGGTTTCTGTAAATTACAGTGTTGTCAAAATAAGGCTGAATAGAGTATTGTGACTGGCCTATTAAATCTGTTTACCAAAAATGTGTTGGCTGCATCCAAAACTGTTAATAATTCTTGTCATGTAGAATTTACTAATTGCCAACATCTTAATGCTTTTTCAGAGGACTGCAATTACAGATTTGGCTGAGGAGTTCTTATTGTGTTCATGTTTATGGGAAGCGTAGTAACCTGTCTTAACTGGAGAACAAGAGACCAAAAAGTTGGCATGATGTGAGAAGCACTCGAGTCTGTGGTTCCATATGCAGCCATTGCATAGTCAACGGACCACACACGGACAGTTTCTAGCTTCCACTTGACAGAGCTGAGCAGAAAGGCTGGGCCAATGTCGTCATTTAGAAGATGTCATTGGAGTGCTTTTAGTTAAATCAGTACCAAAATACTCATCAAACGGGTCTTCCTTTCTTCTCTCTGCTGTCTTACTAATAACCTTCTAATGAACTTTGCTGGAGTATGATGAAATGTCTTTGACATTCTAACTATGCCCAGATACTTTTTTTAAAGAGAGATGACATAGCGATTCTTGGCATGCAGTATTTATTGTCTAGATTTTGTCTGGAGACCAGCATTATTTGAAGCAGGATAGTACTTCAGCCATCATTTGGTCTGCACTGTGTCATTTGGGTCACCATGGATGGTCTAAAACTGTAAGGTTACTGATCCAAAAGGCCCAGTAACTGACAGCCTTCTAGACTGCTATAAAATGGCCTTCTCTGGGCTAACCTAAGAGAGAAGAAAGAGAAAGTACATTCATGAGCTCCCTTCCCTATCAAAGCCCTCCACCAACTCAAGCAGTAAGGGAAGAGTGGGCCCAGCCATGTCAGGTCGGTATACTCCTCCCTGTTCCAGCAGAAATCAGAAAGGGGAGTTCTCTCCCCTGCTGCCCCAGGCAGACTTTCCTGCCCACTGTGACCAGCCCCTTTTCTCTAAGCTTATGTTCTAGATACCTGACTCCCACCTCCAATCTCAGGTTTTACCAAGAATCTTATCCTGGTTTTGCCCACCCTACTTTGTGGACTTAGAGGGTAAAGAAGGGAACTCTATTGTAAATAGAGACCAGGTATCAAAGTTATTGTGGCTCCCTTGCTTCCCAGATACACCATTTCAGGGGCATGCCTTATGAGAGGCAGCCAGTCTAGTAGTGAAGGGCACAGTCCCTAGAGCATGGCTTCCTGGGTTCAAATGTGTATGTGTGGCAAACAGGACACTCCAAAAGCCAGGATGTCTGTGTTTGTTTATATAGTTTTCCTTTCCAAAGGCATTTCAGGCAGTTTACAGTAAAAGGGCTCTGGACATTGAAGTGGTGAACTGGAAGTTGTAGCCATGCCTGGGAGCAGAGAGCAACATGCTAAACATGAGAATAATAGGGTTATTCTGATGAAGCTTTCAGTTTAACCCAGTGCATCCAGACAACCAGGGCAACAAGGGCAGCCCAGTGGGTTCCATAATTCTTTCTATCTGATAGATGGAAGGGTACCTCTTCTTCAAGAGACACCCCTGGTACTCCCAATGAGAGCTTTAAAATAACTTGCCAAAATTACATGAGATTTTTAATAATGACTCCAAGGATATAACTAGAGAATGATTCAGTCAGATACTTTGTAAAAAGCTGTGCCATCTTTTTCCTTGGATGGATGGATGAATGGATGGATGGATGAATGAATGGATGCATGGATAACCACCATGTACTTAATAAATGTTTGATTAGTACATCCTTGGCAGAAAGGGAAGTGGGAAGAGTCCTGGCTGAGATTCCAGAGAACCATCTTAGTTCTGGTCTTGTATTGCATAAACTTGTATTGCATGTTATACAGTCTTAGGAAAATGATTTTTCCTTATAGGACCTCAGTTTCCTCAACTATAAACCAACATGTTATTTATCCTAGTAATTAGACTAATAGTAATGATGGGTGATAATTTTTCTAGATTTTCCAGCCCTGACAATCTCTAATTGTGTGGCCTTGAGCCAGTGTTAATTCTCTCTTAGCCTGTTGTCATTGAGAAACATAGGATTATTGTAAGAATTGAAGAAGATAATTCATGCAAACACTTAGCATAGTGCCTGGTAAATAGTAAGTGTTCACTAAATTATTATCAGACAAGAAGACAAAAGTCTATTTTCCATGCTAATCTGATTTTGCAAACCTTGCTCAATCAGTTGTACCCAAAGGTGCTGAAGGAACTGATCTGTGGCCCCGTAAGTTTTCACCTATCCCCTCCCTGAGCTCAAGGAGCTCATTCATTTTATGCATGAAACACTGTAAGTGCAGTGCTTCTGGCCTACAGATTTTTCAAGGGCCTGTACAACTATTTGAGACCTGAAAAAAAAAACCCTCATGCATTGCTTCTATAAAAACAAAAGGACCCTGCAAAATCAGAAATCAATATTTAATTATATATTAATAGCAAATACACACCAAGCATTTTGTATGCATTGTTACTATGTATTATGTATGTATCTATTAAGTACTTTTATGGTTATTAGCACATTTAATCTTCACCATGACTTATTGAGCCCCATTTTATTAATACAAGTGAAGAAACTGAGGCATAGAAACATTTAGAAATTTGTCCAAAGTCACATGTTGCCAGGATTTGAATGCAGGCAGCACAGTGTCTACTCTGAATGTATACTTTGCCATACTGCATCTCAGATATCTGCAAAATGTAGCAATATGACAGTTTTTCATATTCATAAGAAATGTTTTCCGTTTGGAAATGATTTGTAGGCTGGCTTTTCTCATTCTGTTGGAATTTCAGACTGTGCTTAACGATTGCTGAGAAATCAGAGCCTCCCCAAAATTAAATGTTACCCTCACTGAATAACTTCAAAAGCGCAGGAAAAAAATAAAGCCTTTCGCAAAAGATTTGAATAGACATTTCTCAAAAGAAGGCATACTCGTGGCAAACAGGCATATGAAAAGGTGCTCAACATCATTATCATCAGAGAAATGCATATCAAAACTATAATGAGATACCATTTTTACCCCAGTTAAAATGGCTTACATCCGAAAGACAACAAAAACAAATGCTGGTGAGGATGTGGAGAAAAGGAACCCTCGTACACTCTTGGTAGGAATGTAAATAGTTTAACCACACTGGAGAACAGTTTGGAGGTTCCTCAAAAAGGTAAAAGTTAAGCTACCACGTGATCCAGCAATCCCACTGCTGGGCATATACCAAAAAGAAAGGAAACCAGTCTATCAAAGAGATATCTGCACTCCTATGTTTGTTGCAGCACTGTTTACAATAGCTAAGATTTGGAAACAACCTAAGTGTCCCTCAACAGATGAACAGATAAAGAAAAGGTGGTACATATACATGATGGAGTACTATCCAGCCACAGTAATGAATGAGATTCAGTCATTTGCAACAACGTGGATAAACTGGAGATCATTATGTGAAGTGAAATAAGCCAGGCACAGAAAGAGAAATATTGCATATTCTCACTTATTTTAGGACTCTAAACATCAAAACAATTGAACTTACGGACATAGAGAGTGAAAGGATGGTTACTAGAGGCTAGAAACAGTAGTGAGAGTTTGCAGGGAAGGTGGGGATGATTAAGGGGTACAAAAAAAATAGAAAGAATGAATAAGACCTACGATTTGATAGCACAATGAGATGACTATAGTTAATAATAACTTAATTACACATTTTAAAATAACTTAAAGAGTATAATTAGATTGTTTGTAACTGGAAGGATAAAAGCTTGAGGGGATGGATACCCCATTCTCTATGATGTGCTTATTTCACATTGCATGCCGGCATCAAAACATCTCATGTACCCCATAAATATATATACCTACTATGTACCCATAAACATTTTTAAAAAGTGAAATGGAAAAAAAAATTCAAATTTTTTTTTATAGCAAAAGTTACATTTTACTTGAGACGAGAAATGCATTTGAATATATTTGATGGGACATTGGTGGACACTCTAAAAGCAGACACACCCAGAGTCTAGGAAGATCTTTAACGGACCCTTCCTGTGCCTGACAAAAACACACAAACAAAACATTCACTTAACCAAGGTACTGAGAATCGATACAGTACAAAGCTCATCACAGGGGTGTTGGAATGCAGAGTAACCAAATAGACCGAATGCTGATGTTCACAAATGAGCTCTCTCTGGCTCTTGGGACAGAAGGCGTGGCTCAAAAGGCAATGCTATGTCTATTGCTAAGTGGGAAGCAAAGCTAGACTCATGTGAAGTCCCTGCCACCTGAGGGAAGAGAGAGCATGGAGGGATAAGGACATTTTTGAGAGTCGCTGACCCTCTGGATTCCCCAGTTCCAGGCACTCCTGTGGGGCTGGCCGCCTGATATTCTGACCTTGTCACTCCCTCTTTTGGTGTGGAGTGTCATTCGTGTCAACATCTCAGTTCTTCCCAGGCAACAGTAGCCTGTGCTCGGCCAGGGTTTCTGGAGGACAGATATGGGCACCTCTTTTTGCAACAACTACTCACGAAAAACCAGCTGAGAGCTATGTTGATTGTCCTCATCAGGTCTGATTTGTTTTAATTACCTAGGCTACTGTCTCAGTTCCCGAGGGCTGCCCTAATGAAGTACCACAAACGGGGCAGATTAAACAACAGGAATTTATTGTCTCACATCTGCAGAAGCTACAAAATCAAGGTCAAGGTGTTGGCAAAGTGAATTCCTTCTGAAAGCTGGGAGGGCAATTTGTTCCATGCCTTTCTCCCAGCTTCTGGTGGTTTGATGTCAATCTTTGGTGCTCATTGGCTTGTAAATGCATCACTTCAACCTCTGCCTTCATCTTCACATGACATTCTACCTGCCTGTGATCTCTGTGTTCAGATTCCCCTTTTGATATGGATACCATTAGGCCCAACCTAATGACCTTCTTGTAACTTGATTACCTTTTTAAAGATCCTTTCTCCAAATAAGATCAAATTCTGAGATTGGGGGCGTTGGGATTTTGACATATCTTTTTTGAGAGAGACACAATTCAACCCAAAACAGATACCTATGTGTTTTAGCTTGTTTTCAAAGCTGGTGTTTGCATGAGAGTTAATTATTCATGTATAAATTTCTGAGATTGTGCATTCAATGTTTTAATGCCCAAAGTATTCACTGTTTCTCTACTCAGCGCTTTAGCCCAAACCCTCTGATAAACTCCAACTGTGTTTTCAAATAAACTCTTTCTCAGCGCTACAGCTCAGTGCCAATTGTGAGCCTCCTCACTCCCAACAGTGGACCACAGGTTGGTGGAGTTGATAAATTTGGCAGCAAACCCCTTTCTCGGTGGGTTCCCCCACAAGAAGCCTATATCCAGGGTGGTGACAAGTGAGGGCAAAATGACTCCCAGAGAGCAGGGTAACAGATTGACATGCTGCTTGCATAGTCCAGGGTTCAAAATTACGAGGTAAGGGTGTACGATAATCATAGCTGAAGTTGTTTTGGAGAATTCTGAAACTACCAATTGAGATGGGTTTGGAGTGTGGTGTCGTGTACTGCATTTATCTCATCTGTAGAGCTTGACAGTTCCTGAGCAGATTAACACAGTTGGAAGATGTACTGGAAGAAGCGTGAAGCTGAATACAAAGCAGCAATGCCTGTTCTGCAGTGACTAGGAGAAAAGGCAAGTTCGTATTCAGGCCCAATAAGCTTGGTAGACAGCTAATACTGTCCAGCTGGGCGTACTGTGTCCCAGGACTAAGGAATGGCAATCCTTAGTTATTTGGAAGATTCAACGTCTGCTGGCTAAGAAAAGTAGATGTGGATGAAAGGTTGGTGCACTGAGGGACGTATAAACTCCTAGATCCCAGGTCTTCATTAATCAGGTTTTGGGTTGCTATTTGGGAATGAGAACTATAGATGAGATCATCAGCTTTTCCAAGAGAAGTTAAAAATCAGGAATTTTATTAACATAAAATTTCTAATTTTAAAAATGTTGGCTACTATTTTGGTTTTTGTGTTTTGTTTGTTGGTTGGTTGGTAGATTGGTGGGTTTTAAGATTGAGCAAGCCAAAGAATACATGTCAGTGGGCCACATGTAGCCGTTAGGCTGCTACTTGGGACTCCTCTTCAAAAACCATCTTCTGCTTCAAAATATTAAAATCTAATGTATTTTAACTCAGCAACCAGCTAGATAGCTGAAGTGGTCTGTCTCTGTGTCCCCACCCAAATCTCATTTTGACTGGTAATCCAAATTGTAATCCCCATGTGTTGAGGGAGGGACCTCATGGGGAATGATTGGATCATGGGAGCAGTTCCCCCATTCTGTTCTTGTGACAGTGAGTTTCCTTGAGATCTGATGGTTTTATAAGGGGCTTTCCCCCTCTTCACTCTGCACTTCTCTCTCCTGTCACCATGTGAAGAAGGACATGTTTGCTTCCTCTTCCACTATGATTGTAAGTTTCCTGAGGCCTCCCCACCTATGCAGAACTGCGAGTCAATTAAACCTTTTTCCTTTATAAATTTCCCCATCTTGGTATTTCTTTATAGCAGCATGAAAACAAACTAATACAGTAGCTATTCTTTACTCCTGCCTTACTCTTTTAGGTTGAGCAAATTCACACCATCAGTAAGATTACTTAGTTCTTGTTATTTGTAAATTTGAAAACCACATATCCATCTGTTAGCTTTAGGAAATCTGAATCTAAAAACATGCAGCAGTAAACCATTAGGGGGTGTGTGGGTCTCCACAGTATCTTGTAGACATGTGCCTGCACCTACCTCACCAAGACAGCTGCTCACTTCACACCTCCCTAATGAGACAGTTCTGTGTGACACCCACAAGGGCAGTGGAAATTGGGGAACCCCAAGCCTTTTGTTGTGATCACTATTATTATTATCAGCATCATTATTAGAACAGTGATAATAATAGCTTTCCATCACTAATTGTCTTCATATATTATGCCACCTCTGTTAAGCCTATTGTTGAAGGTAATCTGCACAGTAGCCTGCAAAGGTAGGTGCTGCTGTCTCTGTTTCCAGGTGAGGAAGCGGACTTAGTCACTGAATCGCGCAGGGAGTTAATATGATAGATCAGGGAATTTAAGCTATTTCTCAGAGGTTTTATAGTTTTTTTCTTTTTTTTTTTTTTTTTACTTCATAGTTCACTGGGGAGGTGGAGGGGATATGCCCCTATAATTTTGCATTTTAAAAATTTTTGTAAAAGTGTACAAGTAAAGCTAACTTCTTTAGAGATACTAGCAACATTTCAAGTCAAAACAAACCAAAAAGAAAAAGAGAAGAGAAAGAAAAGAAAAATAGAAGCGTTTCTTATTATGTTACTATCTAGTCTAATACTTCATGGAAAGGAAAGCCAAAAGAAGGTCACCTGCTGCCTGAGAAGAGTTGGCAGTAGCTGGGATCTCAGTTATCAGTCAGCTCTCAAGATTGAGCCTGCCTGAGGCAGCCAGCATGGAAATGTGTTCACACATACAAAACTGATGAATTTTACAAAGTGGGGATTTGAAAATCCAAGAAGTTCAGATTAGAATGTAACAAATGGAGAGGGAGTCCGCATGACTAAAATAGATGGAGCACAGAGTATCCTCCTACAGAAGAAGGGAAGAAACAATGCAGCACATCAGGAAGATAAATACCTCCTGCCTTCCCTTTCCAGGTCCAGGGAGAAGTGAGTCATGGACCATGCCAGAAGAGACTGTTGCCTCCCTGTCAGGCTCCGATACTTGCAGTTGGTAGCCTCCACTTTGGTAGGAAATGAGTGTGCATTAAGCATCATTTCCGCCCAAATTATTTTTATTATTATTTCAAAACAAACCTGGAAGTTCCACCTTGGAGCAACTTGTTTTAATATTTTGTGGACATCTTAAGTCAACAGCTTCACTGGTTGGGTCCAAATCCACAGTTGGACACTCCTTCAGCTGTACATTCTAAAGAGCTGATTTCACAGAGCCGTTTTACATCAGTGAGTGATTATGTTTGATTGAAACAAAATAAAGGAGAAGTTTTCTATGTCAATATTATGTTCCTACTTAGAGAAAATTGAAAATAGAACTTGAGAAGGCAAGGACCTTAAACTAAATGCAGAAGCTCATGAGTGAGAATTTTTCCATTCCTGATTTTTTTTCCAGGTAAAAGAGTCACTTAATTAATATGTACAAGGTGATCACTGTGTCCTCAGAACTATCCTGGAATTCCATTACGAATAAAAAACAGTTCCTGCCTTTGGGTAGCTTTTCACAAATCAAAAGTCACTGAGTAAACTCCATGGACAGCTACTTGTACAGTGTGTTGCGCTAGGTTTGGGGATGGGGGTAAAAATAAATCTAATGCTGGCTGCGCACGATGACTCACGCCTGTAATCCCAGCACTTTGGGAGGCCGAGGCGGGAGGATCATGAGCTCAGGAGATTGAGACCATGGCTAACACGGTGAAACCCCGTCTCTACTAAAAATACAAAAAATTAGCTGGGTGTGGTGGCAGGCGCCTGTAGTCCCAGCTACTCGGGAGGCTGAGGCAGGAGAATGGTGTGAACATGGAAGACAGAGCTTGCAGTGAGCTGAGATCGCGCCACTGCACTCCAGCCTGGGTGACAGAGCGAGACTCCGTCTCAAAAATAAAATAAAATAAAATTAAAAATAAATAAATAAAGCTAATGCTTATTCTACAACTGACTTGCTGCCTTTCAAGTGAGTTCCTGGGTCTCAGGTTCCTCACTTGTGGAAGGCAGAATAACAGTTCCTTCCTTGTACATCTCATAGGGACGTCGTGTATATCACACAGAATAATGTCTGTGCAGCCCTCTGAAATCATTATGCAGTCCCCATCCTTAAGAAACCTGCTT
This sequence comes from Papio anubis, assembly GCF_008728515.1. Taxonomy (NCBI): domain Eukaryota; kingdom Metazoa; phylum Chordata; class Mammalia; order Primates; family Cercopithecidae; genus Papio; species Papio anubis. The sequence continues at coordinate 32,800,148 of NC_044980.1, read as the reverse complement.
TGAGGTCAGGGATACATGATAAAGAAATGTAAAATGACCAGAGAAGACCCCTGGGTGGTCTGTGTTCAAGTACCAACTGTTTGGTGGTTGACTTCAAATGCCATTGGAAAGAGAAGCTAAAAATGGAACTGTTTGGTAAAAGTATGGATTTTTCAAAATATTTAGACATTTCGTGTTTTATAGCAACTCCGTATCTGCCATCCACATGTATTGAAATTGATGCGATGAACATTCTTCACCATGTATCCTGAGGAAGGCCCGTTCCATTAGGATTCCCCCAAAGGCAGTCTAGCTGCTTGGGCTTCAGCGTGGCATACAGAATATGGAGGGAACTTTGGGGAGGGGCCCCTACCAGTACCCCAATGTATACCTCAGTGCCATGCTAAGGGATTCACCTAACTCCTTGGGAAAGGCTATTTCCTACCTTTGATTAACTATGTACCTTTAAATTTTAGAGTAGGTCTTGGATCTATGCACCTGTGTGAGTATGGTGATTATCTAGCTTTTAATCTGATTCCACCTGCCACAGGCAAGTGAAAATGGAGCGTAAGGTACCTGGGGAAAATGTGTGAGTTATGATGGTTGCTTTCTAAATATAAAGGGAAATGTTCCTTATACCAAATTTCATATTCCAGAGAATATGCACACATTATACATTAATTTAATAAGATCACAATCCCAGAAAAGAGATAATGTGACTTACTAGCTCTTTAAAAGGTTTGGTGACTTGTGTAAACCATTGCACTCATTGTGGATCCCACCATCCACGGTTCACAGCCCAAAGGGAATGTAGTTTGACTACGTCATGGTTTACATTTTCAGTTGGTAAAGAATAAATGGTTGAGACTGAGTCCCAGCTGGTCTCCAGGATATACATATTTCCGTGGAAAACTGAAAGAGCACAGAAACCAAATGTAGAGATAGCAGACAATTTTAGCTGCGTAGTTCAGTTTCCATCAGGCCTGTTTTGATCTGTTATAGACCTGACCATGAGAACAAAAGCATCTTCTCTCACCAGACTAACAGCTGTTTCTCTCTTCTAGTGTTCTGTTTCCTGTGGTGGTGGAGTGCGGATTCGCAGTGTCACATGTGCCAAGAACCATGATGAACCTTGCGATGTGACAAGGAAACCCAACAGCCGGGCTCTGTGTGGCCTCCAGCAATGCCCGTCTAGCCGGAGAGGTCTGAAACCCAACAAAGGCACTATTTCCAATGGAAAAAACCCACCAACACCTGAGCAGGACCCCGTAAAGCCCGTCCCTCTACCTACATCCAGGCCCAGAATGCTGACCACACCCACAGGGCCTGAGTCTATGAGCACAAGCCCTGCAGCAATCAGCAGCCCTCGTCCTACCACAGCCTCCAAAGAAGGAGACATGGGTGGGAAACAGTGGCAAGATAGCTCAACCCAACCTGAGCTGAGCTCTCGCTATCTCATTTCCACTGGAAGCACTTCTCAGCCCATCCTCACTTCCCGATCCGTGAACATTCAGCCAAGTGAGGAAAATGTTTCCAGTTCAGATGCTGGTCCTACCTGGGAGGGAGGCCTTGTAGCTACAACAAGTGGTTCTGACTTGTCATCTTCCCGCAACCCTATGACTTGGCCTGTGACTCCATTTTACAATACCTTGACCAAAGGTCCAGAAATGGAGATTCACAGTGGCTCAGGGGAAGACAGGGAACAGCCTGAGGGCAAAGATGAAAGCAACCCTGTAATATGGACCAAGATCAGAGTACCTGGAAATGACGCTCCAGCGGAAAGTACAGAAATGCCACTTGCACCTCCACTGACACCGGATCTCAGTGGGGAGTCCCCGTGGCCACCCTTCAGCACAGTGATGGAAGGACTGCTCCCCAGGCAAAGGCCCAGTACTCCCAAAACTGGGACACCCAGAGTTCAGGGGATGGTTACTGAAAAGCCAGCTGACACTCTACTCCCTCTGGGAGGAGACCACCAGCCAGAACCCTCAGGAAAGACAGCAAACCATAGCCATCTGAAACTTCCAAACGACATGAATCAAACAGAAAATACTGAACCAGTCCTGACTGAGGAGGATGCAACAAGTCTGATTGCCGAGGGCTTTTTGCTGAATGCTTCCAATTACAAGCAGCTCACAAACGACCACGGCTCTGCACACTGGATCGTCGGAAACTGGAGCGAGGTAAGACATTTCCTACCCAAGGCCTGGTGTTACATGGAAAAAAGCTAGGAGTGTTAGATTCATGTGAAAATTTCAAAATGAACTTGCATTAAAATATATTCTGTGAAACAAAAGGAAGCAGTCAGACCATGCCCTCACCTCCCTCCTTACCCCCCTAACTCTCCAAATGGAAAAAAAAAAATTATATAACTTGTGAAGTTTTATAGATATATTGTCTAGCATTTAATCTGGTTCTACCTGCCACAACCAAATGAGAGTTCCTGCCTTGTACATTTCATAGGGATGTTGTGTATATCACACAGAATAATGTCTGTGCAGCCCTTTGAAATCATTATGCAGTCCCCATCTTTAAGAAACCTGTTTTGAGGTCAGGAATACAAGACAGAGAAATGTAAACTGACCAGTGAAGACCCCTGGGTGGTCTATGTTCAAGTGCCAACTGTTTGGTGGTTGACTTAAAATGTCATTGGAAAGGGAAGCTAAAAATTTATATATAGGGAAGGAGAACAAATGCAGTGAGATATACTGAAATGTACCCTGAACTAAGCCAGGAAGCCTGGGCAGTCGGCTGTGTAATCATGGCAAATTCATCTATCTTTCTGAGCCTTTTTTTTGCCTACAGAATGATAAGGCAAGTGTAGATTATCTCTAATGTTCCTTCCAGCTATAAACTGCAATGATCCTATGATGAAGGATGACTGAAAAGGCCTGAGTTCACATTTCAATAAAAAATCTAGTTTTGAGACATGGTTTAAAATTGTGAAGTAATCACAGATAGAATGGAAACCTAAGACAAAACTTGTTAAAACAATTGTATAGCTCGCCATATCAGTGATTTTTTTTTCTTTTGTTTTTGGTTTGTTTGAGTGCTTGCATTTAAAAAATTCATTTTGGCTTATTGAAAGAATTGTAATATAGAGGAAGAAGAAAATAAGCATGACGACATCATGCTAGCCCCTATTTTCATGCTCCAGAAATTTGGCTAGATATTTGTCTTTCCATTTCTAGAACTAATTACATCCTTTGAAGCATCAAAATCATTTCTCACCTATTTGAAATCTGAATATGCAGTATACAAACTTGTTAATATAATGTAACAATGCAAAAGAGGACTTTGTGGCAAAGTAATCACATGTTCAAATCATTCAGCATTTTTATGACATTTCATGACTCATCTCCCCAGCTAAAGGGAAGTAAACTATTAGCAGCTAATATAAAAATAGCAATTTTAAGTATAACAATTTATAAAACACGTAATTTACAAACCATTTTCACAGGTAGTCTCTTATTTTTCCCTTTTGATGGTCCTGATGAGTAGGTAAGTGTCTCACTGATACCAATTTACAAATAGAAAAAGAGATTTGTAACAGTTAACTGATTTCTCCAAAGACACAATTGGATGATGAACCTTCTATCTCTTCCCACTCTGATCTGCTATCTCTCTAGTGTATTTTAGCACCAACTGACAACTATAAAAAATTCTTTTATATAAATTAATCAACATCATTGGTCATGGAATTGACTAGAAGCAATAAATAGGTAAATTCAAACCATCTCCAAAATTTCTTGCATTAAATAACATAATTGTTTGCATTTGAGCTATGTTTTCACTTTGATTTATGTTTGATTTCTAAAATGAGTTATCACATTTTCTGTCATCTTATCATCTCCATTTAGAGATAAAGAATTCTGAGTCAGAGATAGAGAAGATTTTCATGCTTACAGTAAGCCAATTTGTTGAAGGAAGGAGATGAATGGGTCTCATGACTCCTGACATTTCAGTCCTGTTTCGTTCCTAATCAGTTTCTTTCCTAAGCATGCATCAGGCTTTATAAGCATGATTTTATGCTAATGAGCATAAATTCTCTCATTTAATCCTTACCACAGTCCCAGGAGATTGGTAGTATTTTCCCTATTGCAGAGGCAAGGAAACTGAAGCTGAGAGAATTTAAGTGGCTAGCCAGAATTGTACAAACCTGTGAGCTACGGGGATTTGAACTCAGACAGATGGACTTCAGAACCCATGACCCCTGGCTCTGCAAATCAGAAAATATTACCATCCTCTGTGTCTTTGATTTTATTTGTTTCTTCTTTGGTCATATTACATATGAAAATAATGCCAGTTATGTGGTGGCCTTGGGTAGACAAATGAGAAAATCACATAGTTCACAAGAAAGTTCTTTAAAATAACGTTGAGGCCACTCATGGTTACTTGAGTTCACAGGGGCGAATTGTCCCTCTATTACCACAGTGGGTCCAGGCTAGATGTTTTGAAACAAAATGGATCGTTTTAGGTGTTTTTGAAGTGATAGTGTTCGGATTCCCCCAAAGGCAGTCCAGCTACTTGTGCTTCAGCATGCCCTGCAGAATGCGGAGGGAACACTGAGGAGAGGCACCTGCCAGCACCTGTCAAACAGTACTCTCAAGTATATATTTTCTTCCTAAATCATGGTATCCCTAAAGGGCAGATAAGCAGGACTACTGTCTTCCTTCAGTCGACGCGGTTTAGACAGTGTGTGGCTTCTGGGGACTGAAAAACAAAGAAAACAAGTTGTAGAAGTGGAGGCTACTAATTAATTTGTATTTTGATATTTAGTTAATGGTGATAAGGTCTGAAAGCACTTACAATTAATGACACTGTGGGCCATGAGAATAAAACAGCCTAGGTCAAACAGAATAGGAAAGAGTAGATGATAAAAGGCATACGTGTAGGATTGATATCAGAACCATTCAAATACAAATGACATGTGTGCGTATGCATATGTAATTAGAAATCACACTTGCCTACATTCACACACATTAGGAGGGCTAGGCTCCTGTAACAAATAAAACCCAATGAGTAATGGCTCACCAGAAGAGATGTTGACTTCTCAGTCATGTGGCAATACAAGGTGATTCCAGTCTGCAGTGCTGATGGTAGAGGATGGTGCAGTCATTGGGGAACCCAGGCTGACAATGGCTCTACCATCTTCCCATCATCAAATTTGCCCCGGGGTCACCATCCCAGTCAATCAGAAAGGGAAGAGAGCATAGAGGCACTCCTGCAGGAGGTTGTATGCCCCAAGCCTTGAAGTGCAACAAATCACTTCTGCCTACATTCCATTGTCTAGAACTAGGTCACGTGATCAAACCGAACTCAAGGAAGCTGGGAAATGCAACCCAATTATGTGCCCAGAAGAAGAAAAAGGATCATGGCAGATACCTAGCACTCTCTGCCGCTGACTGTAGGGAGCCTGTTCCGAAGCAATGAGGATTTTGACCTATTGGGAGGTTATTGCAATAGTCCAGATGAGGCATGAGAACCATAAGAAGAATGTTCAGGATGAAGAGGGGAAAATATACCTGATATATATTTGAACTTAAAATCAGGGTTTGTAAATAATTGGATATGGGGAAGGAAGAAGAGAGAGGAGAAGAGAAGGAGTCTGTCACTGACTCACTGACTTTTTTTTTGAGACAGGGTCTCACTCTGTCACCCCGGTTGGAGTGCAGTGGTTTGATGATAGCTCATCGCAGTCCTGAACTCCTTGGCTCAAGCAGTCTTCCCACCTAAGTCTTCCGAGTAGGTAGGAACAGGTGCCAACCACTGCACCCAGATAATTTTTTTATTATTTTTTGCAGAGATGGGAGTCTTGTTATGTTGACCAGGCAAGTCTGGAACTCCTGGCCTCAAGCAAAATTCTGCCTCAGCCTCCCGAAGTGCTGAGATTATTGGCATGAACCACTATTCAATTTGGGTTTTTGGCTATTCCATTTGAATTGACTGTCATTGGCTATTCAATCTGAATCAACTATTTAATTTGAATTTTTGTTTGCTGGATGGTGCTCCTATGAACTGAAATTGTCTCTAAAAACAAAATGGTTGTATGATGATCCAGATATTAGTTTTTTTCCCATCCTCTTATCTTTTCATTCATCACCAAAACCCAGAGCAGCTGTGGAATTATGGAATTTAAGTGTGTTTTAATTATTTTGTCTTGAGAATATTTAATACATGTTAATTAATTGATAAATGTTAATTGATTTAAAGAGACATTACTATATCCATGCAAACTAAGCCAAAATAAAGTACACATCAACTATGATTACTGTTTGAGCTCAAAGGTTAATTAACACGTTTTGATTATAGTAAATCAAAATACAAAGAATTAATTCTATCTCAAACGTCAGTATCTGACTTTGAGAGAAATAAACTATTATTGAATACATTATAGCTCACAAAAAAAAAAAAAAAAAAAAAAAAAAAAAACCTGGCAACAGCAGTGGAACCATTAACAGCTATTAATTCCTGGCAGTTTGGCTGGAAAAAGAATATTGGCTCAGATTCTAGAGTTTTCAAAGCTGTAAGGACTATTACTAGACTAGAGCTCCACATTCGGCAGGAGTCCCCCCTTGTGACAGGGCCTGGTGCCTGCTCCCTTTGTGCATGTTTTGAGAGAAAATGTTTAATAAATAGAACTGAAGGCCAGCACAGTAGCTCACACCTGTAATCCCAGCACTCTGGGAGGCTGAGGTGGGTGGATCAGTTGAGGTCAGGAGTTCGAGACGAGCCTGGGCAGCATGGCGAAACCCTGTTTCTACAAAAAATATAAAAATTAGTCAGGCGTGGTGGCATATGCCTGTAGTCCCAGCTACTCAGGAGCCTGAGGCATGAGAAACACTTGAATCCGGGAGGCAGAGGTTGCAGTAAGCCAAATTCGAGCCACTGCACTCCAGGCTGGGTGATAGAGTGACACCCTGTCTCAAAAAATAATAATAATAAATAACTGGCAGAGATGTCATGGTTCAGAATGAAAAGTCTGAGTTTTGAGTTCCTCACTGTCCTTGATTTTTATTTCTGCCTATTCCTGAAGCTATTTCTTTGGGGTTGCCTCTCTCCATAATAAGTCACTTATCTCCCATTCACCACATCTTAGAGCCCGTAGAATCACCATTTATATCAATTTTCCTCTGTCCTACAGAAAAAGACATTGTAATCGTTTTTCAAGTCAGTGTCACCTCATCATTCCTGTCCTCTCTTCTTTATGTCCGTTGTTAGTCTAAGGCCCAGTGGTTTCTAATCTGATGGTAGGAGGAATTTACAGATGAAAGAAGATGCTTTTGTTTGTTACAACAATGTGGGGAAGGGGCTGCAACTAGCATTCAATGTCTGAGAGGCATGAATGATAAAAGTTTCGTGACATTCAGCAAAGTCCCTTATAAGGAAGAATTGTTGGGTCCCAAATGCCAATGGTGCCCAACAGATGAGAGTGAAGGACCTCAGTTACTACTCCTGCTTAGAACACCTGCCCTTGCCTCCTTGCTGGTCTACACACCTCCAGCCTCTCCCTTCTCCTATCTTTTCCACACACCATTGCACAAGACATGAGTCTGCCAAATTCATCCTCCAAAAAGCTATTCTAATCATTCCAAACTCCTGCTCATAAGTCTTTGATATCTCCTCATTTCATACTTGTTCAGATAAAATCTACTGTAACCCAATATCCAACAGCCTTCCCAGGCTTACATAATCAAGCTTTCAAAACGTACTGGCTCCTACTTTTCTTCATCCATGCTAAGCTTCAACAGCTCAGTTGCCTTAAACCTCCTGCCTCTCCCAGTCTGGGGTCTCTGTTCATGCTGGTTCCTCTCCCTGGAACTTCCTTCCCCTTTTCATCTGCCGTTTTAAATCCTACCTGTTCAGGATCAAGCTTTGAGCCTGATCTTACACAAAGCTTTTCCTGATCCCTAAAACAGGAAGTGATTTATAAAGTTCCTTGGGTGTGATCTGAAATCGCTCTTGCAATGTCCCCCTGCCTTCTGGCCTATGGGAGTCTGTCCACAGCCCCATTGGACACAGCACATTCCTTTAATTGTGTTTTCAAATACTAAGTAATTGATATAAAAGCTGAGCTAACACTGTAAGTAGGTATAAACCTTGAAGCCAGACTTTCTGGGGTTTAGTCCTGACTCAATAAATTACCGGCTGTACATCCTCACTCTACCTCATTTCCCTCATCTATGAAATGAGGATGATGATAATGCCCAACTCATTTGACTTAGGAGATAAAAGGAATAACTCTGTGTAAGGTACTCAGAAGAATGTCAGGCACATAGGAAGTACTCAGTGTTTGCTCTGATCCATATTTACAAAACAGTGAACTTCAGTGATATGCAGCGTGCATGGGTATGGCTCTTATTTTGATAGAGACTCACCTGTCATTGAATTGCCTCATCATTCAGTCAGATCCCTTGGGCCAGTCAGTTAACTGTAAACTGTGGTCATATAGAATGGAAGTGACAGCACAATTTTCCACAGCATTTCCGAGCAGTGTTCATATGGTGCTGATGTGACCCCGAGCATCATTTCCAGTTCTGAACACCTGGACACTGACCCTTGACTTGGTTAGTCAGTCACCACAGGGTCACTGGGTGTAATGAGCCCTCATCCTCCAGCAGGCCAGCCCAGGTTTACTTTCATAGCAGAGGCAGGGGTCCAAGAGCAAGAATGGAAAGCACCAACTCTTGAGAACTGGAACAGCATCATCCACTGCATTCTGTTGGCCAAAGCAAGTCACAAGAACAGCCCTGATTCAAGAGCTGGAGAAATAAATTCCACCTCTGGATGAGAGAAGCTACAAAGTCCCCTTGCAAAGAGCATGGGTTTAAGGAAGTATGAATGACGTAGGCCATTAGTGCAATCAATCTATAGCACTTCAGCTGTTATCTCTATTACCTAGATACATAATATGATACAAAGGAGAAAGTGCTAGGAACTTAACAAAAGAAATCAAATCCTAAAGAATTTTAAGGAGGAGAATATATTACCTCTATAAATGACCCACTTGGAAAAGATGATGATGTAGTAGAAAATAATTTCTACTTTTCTCTTTCTGTGATCTACAGATTATCTACCTAAGAACTCTATTATGTTATATATGTGTTATAACACAAGAACGTGCACAAAATGAAACATAAAATTATATGGAGAGTGAAGGCCGGGCATGGTGGTTCATGCCTGTAATCCCAGCACTTTGGGAGGCCAAGGAGGGCAGATCACCTGAGGTCAGGGGTTTGAGACCAGCCTGGTAAATATGGTGAAAGCCTGTCTCTGCTAAAAAATACAAAAGTTACCCAGGTGTGGTGGCACGCACCTGTAATTCCAGCTACTCGAGAGGCTGCGGCAGGAGAATTACTTGAACCTGGGAGGCAGAGGTTGCAGTGAGCCAAGAACATGCCACCGCACTCCAACCTGGGCTACAGGGCAAGACTACATCTCAAAAAAAAAAAAAATTATATGGAGAGTGAAGATACAGCAAGAGAAACATAAGTCTGGTCTTTATTTACAGCCTATCAAACCTTAAGCATGTCATAGATGGAACCTCCACCCTGTCTTTTTTTAGTTCAGCACTGTGTTTTGCTCATCCAGAAACAGCGCCTTTTAATGAGGATGAGCAGCGGAGAGGGGATACAAGAAAAATCAGCTACAGGAAAGAATCAGGTACATAAAAGGGAACAAATTACGTGGTGGACATTTGCATCGTTTTCAAAGTGACCCCCTGCTAAACCTGAGATATTTAAGAATTATAAACAAACAAAAACACTTTGAGGGGAACGAGCTGTATGTGTGGCAAAAGGCGACTGAATTCTTCACCACCAGTGGATCAAGGGATGAAAAGCATCACGCTATAACATCTTTCTAACTCCAAGTGTGATCTGAGGACCAACAACATCGGCAGCACCTGGGAGCTTGCTAAAAGGCACAATCGCCTCCCCTCCCCAGATCTACTGAATCAGAATCTGCATTTAGCAAGGTCCCCAGGTGATTCATATGGTCCCTAAGGTTTGAGGAGCACTACTGTAACAAATATTGTTCTGAGTTTTAGAGACAGAAAACCCTTTGGGCAGGTCAGTTCTGAAAGCCTGTCTGTTCATCTACACCATAATGATACCAGTCGACAATGCAGGTTTGTCATGGAGGGAAATAGGTGAGATAGTATCCTTCAGTGTTAGAGAGGAGAGGCAAGGGGCAGACACCTAGACCTGACATCCACTGTGAACAGCATTGGTAGGAAATGTGGCAGCTTCTCTGCAGCCCCCTGGGCAATCATGCCAGGATAATTAATTTTTTTTTTCTTTTGAGACAGGATCTCACCCTGGCACCCAGGCTGGAGTACAGTGGTGCAATCATAGCTCACTGCAGCCTCAAATTCCCAGGTTCAAGCAGTCCTCGCCACCCAGCCTCCTAAGTAGCTAGGAATGCAAGTACACAACACCACACCTGGCTAATTTTTAAATTTCTTTAGAGATGGGTTCTCCCTATGTTGCCCAGGTGATCTGAAACTCCTGGGCTCAAAGGATCCTCCTGCCTCAGCCTCCCAAAGACTGAGGCATGAGCCACTGCACCTGGCCTGCCAGGATAAGTTTTAAAGGGAAGCAAATTTCCATTTGCATTGAATTTTTCTTCCACATACAAATCAGGGTTTCTCAACCGTGGTTGGTTGTTAAAATCAGCTGGGGAGTTATTTTTAATACTGAGCATCCCTGGGTCCTACCCCAAGAGATTCAGATTAATTTGTGTGGGTGGGGTGTCCCAAGTGTTGGTAATTTTTAAAAAGCTCTTTGGGCAGTGTTAGTGAGCAGCCGGGACTGAGAACTCACTCCAGGATCCCAGCGATGGGGCATGTGTGGGAAGGTGATACTCAGCCTCTGTCATCTCTCTCCTTCCCTGCCACAGTGCTCCACCACATGTGGTCTGGGGGCCTACTGGAGAAGGGTGGAGTGCAGCACCCAGATGGATTCCGACTGCGCGGCCATCCAGAGACCTGACCCCGCAAAGCGATGCCACCTCCGTCCCTGTGCTGGCTGGAAAGTGGGAAACTGGAGCAAGGTAACTTATCAGGCTTGGCAGAGTCTTGGAGGTAGAGAAGGTGGGGATGGGTTGGGGAGGGAATCTTACATAAGCACTTGCCAAAGTTGGTTTTTTTTCTACCTTTCTGTTTCCCTTTTGCGTCTTATAAAATCAGGGATGAGTAAATCATGGGCATTACCATAGGCCTACTTCAAGTTACACAAAAGTCTTAGAAGTACAGTTTTTATTAACCCACATGTGGTAACCCACCTGTCCTTTCTCTTATAAGGTAAACCAGAAAAGTTAAGTTTAGGTTATCAATTGCTTCTCCAGCATGCAATGCTATTTCTATATTACTTCAATTTAGCATTTTAATGAATAATCCTATATTATCACATATATAATTAAATCATGAATCACCTGTGCTTTACAAAGCAAATACACAGTTTAATCTTCCAGACCCAAAATGAAAAGAAAGCTGAGATATAAAGAATAATTGATCTTTAAAAGCGTACTCCCTGCACTGATCTTATTTATTTTTATTTTTATTTTTTTGAGACAGATTCTCGCTCTGTCACCCAGGCTGAAATGCAGTGGCATGATCTTGGCTCACTGCAACCTCTGCCTCCCGGCGTGATCTGGGCTCACTGCAACCTCTGCCTCCCGGGTTCAAGCGATTCTCATGCCTTAGCCTCCTGAATAGCTGGGATTACAGGCACCCACCACCAGGCCAGGCTGATTTTTGTATTTTTAGCAGAGATGGGGTTTCACCATGTTGGCCAGGCTGGTCTCCAACTCCTGACCTCAAGTGATCCACCTGCCTTGGCCTCCCAAAGTGCTGAGATCACAGGTGTGAGCCACCACACCCAACCATACTGATCTTTTTAAAGTGCAATTTTACCATCTTTGCTAATCTTACTGTGATTACTAATTTTGCTGTGCTGTCTGCATCGTTCCTTGTGAAAAGAATGTATCAGGTTTTCAGATTAGTTAGCCTTGGTACTTTGAGACACTAAGTAGGCCTGATCTGCTTGTCATGGCTGGACTAGGGCTTAGCCAGCCCTTGGGGGATAATTCAGGGCTATAAGACACTGGTCAGCGGCGAGATTGAGGGCCAGTTGGCAGATAGGGAGTACAGAGGTGTGAACTGTGCATATACCTGTTTGCCATACATGCTCAACCCTAGGAAGCCTGGTTGACCCCTGTCTTCTCTCCAGGGAGATGGTTCCTCTTGATAGCTGAGACACAGGAGAAAGGAAAAGAAAGAACTATCCAAGAGGTTTAGGGAAGATGATGTCACCTCTAGACATTTGTTTCTTCATCTAGTGAAGAGCTCATGTCCCCAGACAAATAGGACCCAGAGGTGTTGCACTGGGCATTTCTGTCTCTGGTTCTCCTGGCAGACTTGACATCAGACAGGAACATGGGATGCTCCTGTCTGATGGTTGGTCTTTAGGACCCTCTCCCAAAGCAAGGCTCTGGTCTTTGGAAGAGAGGGGCTGTGAGGCTACTCCTTGAGAAAATTACCACCTTCTTTCTCCTTCTATATCATTTTTCTTTCAAGAATCAATACTGGTCTTTTTTATTTCTCTTCCAACTCATAACAAACTCAGGATCCAACAAGGACTGAAAGTTTGGCTACAACTTCTCTTCCATATCCAGAGAAATCTCAAGAAACATCTCATATACCTGAGCTTGCCGAATGTTGACCAAGTCCTAAAGTTCCACTTTCCTCTCACTGGGAATAATCATTTTGTTGGAAATTACATGGCTCATGAAAAGGACAGATGTGTGAAATAGCTTGCGTTTTGAAAAGGTCAGCTCCAGCCTGAGGGACTCTAGCCAGTGCAAACTCTGGATGAGAGATCAGCAAGCTCATCTCTGGGGTCTGGCCTCCTAAGGAAAGCCTGGCTTGACTCATTGCCTGGACTATAGGGTCTCTCTCATGCCTCTCTCTCTCTCTCATGGCCTATAGGGTTGCAGATATATTGATGAATCTCTGTAGTGCCCTGAGTGGTTTTGTAGGAGTTATTTCCAACACATCATCAAATTCAGCTAGAATGAGGTAACTGCTATATCTAAAATCTAATCCTCAAAATTACTCTATTCCTACCAGTAAAGAAAGTGTCTCTTTTGTTAGATAATAGATAAACCTTATATCAAAGATACTATTTAACTACTGATTGTCAGTTGCCCTGATTTTTGTTTTTTCTGACTACTATTAAGGGTATTGCATACATCAGCAGTCCCTAACCTTTTTGGCGATAGAGACCAGTTTTGTGATCTCTACAGAATTCTTTTCCATGGACTGGGGAAATGGTTTTGGGATGATTCAAGCATGTTACATTTATTGTGTACTTTATTTCTATTATTATTACACTGCAATATATAATGAAATAATTACACAAGTCACCATAATGTAGAGTCAGTGGGAGCCCTGAGCTTGTTTTTCTGCAACTAGACAGTCCCATCTAGGGGTGATGGGAGACAGTGACAGATCATCAGGCATTAGATTTTCATAATGAGTGTGCAGCCTAGATCACTTGCATGCACAGTTCACAATAGGGTTTGCATTCCTATAAGAATCTAATACTGCTGCTGATCTGACAGGAGGTCGAGTTCAGGCAGTAATGTGAGAGATGGGGAGCAGCTGTAAATACAGATAAAGTTTTGCTTGCTCACCTGATGCGCACCTCCTGCTGTGCAGCCTGATTTCTAACAGGCTGAGATATAACAGACTAGGGATTGGGAACCCCTGGCATACACGGCTTGTCTTTCATAGAGATATTAACTTAAATTTTATGTCAAATCTTGATTATTGTGACCCCTTTTTATAATTAATATTTTTTTCAAGATGGAGTCTCACTTTGTCACCCAAACTGGAGTGCAGTGGCCCAGTCACAGTTCACTCCAGTCTCAACCTCCTGTGCTTAAACAATACTCCTGCCTCAGCCTCAACTAGCTGGAGACCCCTTTTTCATATGGATGTCTGAAGTCCACATCATGTGCTAGGAAAGATTTGAAGGCCTTCCCTCTCAGCTTCATTAATTCTGATAGGCCTTTTATGCTCTCTTTGTGACAGACCTCCAAAATCTAGAGCAGGAAAGAGGATCCCTGGTTTTGCCTTTAACTATCCAGAGAGTTTAGATTCTGCCAAATTGATCATTTGCCTTTTCACAGATATTTTCTCAGAAAGAAAAATTCTAATTTTACCTGGAATTTTCTGCATTATTCCAGCAATCTCTCCTCCAGATCCAGAAACACTTTAATTCTCGTAGGATGACAGGGTATGCTGCAGCCTCACCTGAACCCACAGGTATCATACCTGAGGCATCCAGGTTACTCACCAAGAACTTCTACCACTGTGATTGCGGTCTGGATTGCAATTGTTTTACTGGCTTATTTCTCTAATACCATACTTCTTGATGAAGCCTGATAGAACTGCTCTGAACATTTTCTCATATACATGTGTCAGGTTTATGACTATAGTAAAGGTCATGTTGCAGTCCGAAGGGAGTGGGTGGATGAGCAGAAAGAACACTCGGAGGCCGTAGGCTGGTGAAAGATTATTTTATTCAGCACCAACTCTCCTCAGCAGCTTTCTCACACTGCCCACCCCGTCTCGGCTGCTTAGTCTGGCTCCCACATACAGCTGCACGGCTGACTCTCCCTCGCTTTCAGGGTCAGCAACTTAACTCTTTCTTTCTCTCTGGGCATGAGCGAGTCAAGCTGTGTCCTGGCTCCCCTCTGTCCATCTTTGCAGATGGACAGCTTTGGCTCTCTCTCTTTCTCTTGGTGCCAGCGTGACCGCACACTGTCAAACAGGGCAGTTATACCTTTTACAGACAACAGTGGCTTAGAGCCAAGTGATGGCCTTCCCATGTGAAGGCTACATGGCTGTGATAACAAGTGGAGTTACACACCTGCACTCTAAACTTGCTGAGTCACACAGGATGTAAACAGCCTACCTCAGCCTCTCCTTCACCAAACCACAGCCATGTTCCTTACAACATGGCAGAGGACCCAGACATTCAGATCTCTACCTTTCCAGTGTCTGGAAGTAGTTTATCACAGTGGCTTGCTTCCTCTTCATGCATTAATCTGTCTGAAACAAAATCAAGGTTGTCATCCTCAGGTTTGTCCCAGAGGCAGTCTTGTAAAAATGCAATTCTGCAGTATTGAATCGCAGAGGGGCTTGACTTGGAATCAGACGGATCTGGGATAATAACCCTACTCTGTCACTAATCAGCACGTGACACTGGCCATTCATCTAACTGCTTAGGAGCTTTAGTTTTCTCACTCCTGAAATGAAGTGGATGATATTGCCTCTACTTACTCTGTAGAATTGTTGTAAGGATCAAAAGAGAAATTGTATGCAATGAACTCTGTACATGATAAAAGACCATTCAAATAAGGCCCTGGACAAACGTCGAGCTCTGGGTAAATGTTAGGGCTGGCTATTGGACATTTACGAATCTCTTGCTTCCTGGACTTGGGGCAGGAGGCCTGTGGACAGGTTAGTGAAGTAAGCCCTGCCAATGGAGAAAGTGACCTGAGAAAGTGTTCACTCCCTAGTACTACACAGTCAGGGTGCTCAACATGTTCCTGAACTCTGGAGGATTTGACCTACCGTGGGTGCTAGTGCTGCCACGTGCCTGACATTGCATGGAAACTTTGGATAAACAATTTTATTTTTACCATAATACAGGACTTTATAATTCCCACTAAAGAAACTAGGGCTTGGAGTATTTAAATCATCAATATATACTTGATCACAAAACTAATATTAAATAGTCTCAATTCTAAGAAACCGTCACCTGGGGGATTATGTCATTTTAACTACAGCTTTTCAGGAAAAAATGAAACACTACACAATTAATATGTACATCAGTTGTAGGACACATGCCAGTTTCAGAATGTTAAAATTTGTGTGGGAAAGGCTGGGCACAGTGGCTCATGCCTGTAATCCCAGCACTTTGGGAGGCCAAGGCAGGTGATCACTTGACCTCAGCAGTTCAAGACCAGCCTGGGCAATATGGCAAAACCCCATCTCCACTGAAAATACAAAAAATTAGCCCGGCTTGGTAGAGCGCATGCCTGTAGTCCCAGCTACTCAGGAGGCTGAGGTGGGTGGATCACTTGAGCCCAAGAAGCAAAGGTTGCAGTGAGCCAAGATTCTGCCACTGCACTCCAGGCTGGGCAACAGAGTGAGACCCCATTTTAAAAAAAAATTCATATGGGAGAAAAAGTGATTCTTCTGATGGAAGAAATGTAGTAAGAGATAAAAATGAGCTTGAAAAATCCTCAGCTGGGGTTGACAGCAAAACCATGCATCATCAGCAGCTTCACACACTTCCTCACTGACATTTTGTCTGCTTCTTCTGAAGTTTTGGGAACTGCTGATTTGACAACCCCTTTATTACTTCTGTTAGAATGAACATTGCCCTTTTCATAGTTGAGTCTAGCAGACTTTGATTTATTTCTGAAATGAATCAGAAATATTTTTACCTTTTATTTGTAATAATCTGTCTTCCCACAGAGGCAACGTTGCCATTTTATTTTAGCAGTAACTTTATCATCTAAGTTATTTGCTGGAAAGTAACAGGAAGTGACAGCCATTCCTTATGGCCTTGGATTTCATGTATTTGCTAACTAGTCCTTCTGTCTTATTCTAATTCTTGTCTCCAAGTTTATTGAATTTTACAGATTGTCTGTGGCAGTGCTGCATTTTATGGACCTGAATTTTTACAAATGAATAAAATGGGGGAATAGCCTTTGTTTTGCTAAATACAGACAAACCATACTTTCATACACAGCATGTTCCCAGAAACATTTACTAAAGTCCAGTGTGCAAAAGTCAAAACCTAGGATTGTATGTTATAGGAGAGCTTCTATCCTATGAAGGCAAAAATTGAGTAGCAGAAAGGTGGATCATACACTGAGTATCCCTGCATTTATTTTCTGCTGAGACCAGCTCAGTTGGGAAGACCCTAATCCAGCGACGCTAGAGGAATTAAAGACACACACATAGAAATATAGAGGTGTAAGTGGGAAATCAGGGGTCTCACAGCCTTCAGAGCTGAGAACCCTGAACAGAGATTTACCCACATATTTATTAACAGCAAGCTAGTCATTAGCATTGTTTCTATACATATTAAATAAACTAAAACTATCCCTTATGGGAAATGAAGGAATGGGCCGAATTAAAGGAATAGGTTGGGCTAGTTAACTGCAGCAGGAGCATGTCCTTAAGGCACAAATCGTTCATGGTGTTGTTTGTGGCTTAAGAATGCCTTTAAGCGGTTTTCTGCCCTGGGCAGGCCAAGTGTTCCTTGCCCTCATTCCCGTAAACCCACAACCTTCCAGCATGGGCGTCATGGCCATCATGAACATGTCGCAGTGCTGCAGAGATTTTGTTTATGGCCAGTCTTGGGGCCAGTTTATGGCCAGATTTTGGGGGGCTTGTTCCCAACAGTTTTCCTCTTGATACAATTTTTTTCTGTGTCTAAACCATCACCCTCTCTTGACATCCCTGAGCATTTCAGATTAAGAGATTCTCAAGAAGAAATGGTTAGACAAGTGCCAATTAAATGGAAGCCTTTAGGAACATATAAGAAATGACCCCAAGACCACCAATGTCCAGACCACAAGGCTTTCCATGATGGCCTCTGCCCATCTTCTCTGTCTACCCCTATCCCCTACTCTAGCATTCTGACCAACTTACTGTTCCCAGTCAAGCTGTGTGGGTTCACAGCCTCTGTGCATGCCATTGCCGCCACTTCAAATGTCCCCCACGCTATTTTGCCAGTCACATGAGCATTTACTCATTAAGATTCAGCTCAAGCTTTGACTCCTTTATTTAAGCTATTCTTGACTTCTTCAGGTGAAGTTGACTATGTCCTCCTTTGTGTCCTCACTAGATTGTAGATAACTATGGCTTGTAATCTTTATTTCTTCTATTCATTTATGTGACTTCCCCTGCCACAGCTAGATTGCAAACCACTTAGGGTAGAGGTACAGAGCTTGGAACATAGTAAGTGCTCAGTGAGGGGAAAGTGGGATGGGGAGAGGGACAGGCAGACCCATGAATTTTGATGCTGTTCTGCTTAGAATTTTTGGAATAAAATTTTTTTAACTTTTATTTTAAGTTTGGGGTACAAGTGCAGGTTTGCTACATAGGTAAACTTGTGTCATGGGGGTTTCTTGTACAGATTATTTCATCACCCAGGTATTAAGCCTAGCGCCCATTAGTTATTTTTCCTGATCCTCTCCCTCCTCCTACATTCCACCCTCCATTAGTCCCCAGTGTGTGTTGTTCCCCTCCATGTGTCCATGTGTTCTTATCATTTAGCTCCCACTTATAAGTGAGAACACATGGTATTTGGTTTTCTGTTCCTGTGTTAGTTTGCTAAGGATAATGGCCTCTAGCTCTATCCATGTTCCTGCAAAGGACATGATCTCATTCTTTTTTATGGCTTTGTAGTATTCCATTGTGTATATTACCACATTTTCTTTAACCAGTTTATCATTGATGGGCATTTAGGTTGATTCCATGTCTTTGCTGTTGTGGATAGTGCCATAGTGAACATATGTGTACATGTGTCTTTATAACAGAATAATGTATATTCCCAGTAATGGAATTGCTGGGTCAAATAGTATTTCTGTCTTTAGGTCTTGAGGAATCACCAACACCGTCTTTCACAATGGCTAAATTAATATACTCTATTACCAACAGTATATAAGCATTCCTTTTTCTCCACAGCCTCGTCAGCATCTGTTATTTTTTTACTTTTTAATAATAGCCACTTTGACAGGTATGAAATGGTATCTCATCGTGGTTTTGATTTGCATTTCTCTAATGATCAGTGATGTTGAGCTATTTTTCATATGACTGTTGACCTCATGTATATCTTTTTTTGAAAAGTGTCTGTTCATGTCCTTTGCCCACTTTTTTATGTGGTTGCTTGTTTTTTGTGTTTTTTTTTTTTTGTTTTTGGGTATAAATTTAAGTGCCTTAGAGATGTTGGATATTAGAGCTTTGTCAGATGCATAGTTTGCAAAAGTTTTCTCCCATTCTGTAGGTTGTGTGTTTACTCTGTTGATAATTTATTTTGCTGTACAGAAGCTCTTTAGTTTAATAGATCCCATTTGTCAATTTTTGCTTATATTGTAATTGCTTAAGAACAAAGCTGGAGGCATCAGGCTAAGAGACTTCAAAATATACTACAGGGCTACAGTAACCAAAACAGCATGGTACTGGTAAAAAAACGGACACATGGACCAATGGATCAGAATAGAGAACCCAGAAATAAGACCGCACACCTACAACTATCTGATCTTCAAATTATTTTAAGGGTCTTATGAATGTGTTTAGCATAAGGAAAAGGTCAGAAAGGAATTCTTTCCATATCTCAATTTAGTATTTGATGTATAACTTTGAGAGGAAGAAAGTATTCTGAAATCAAAACAGAGCACAAACTCAGTGATCTCATACATTTATGACACTCTAGAATGCTGTGATAGTTTAATCATCTAGTTTATCCTCTTTTGAATACCAATGGAGAAATGGAGGCTTAGAGAAGTACAGTGATTAATCTGCAGTCACATAGCCACCTGATGCCAGGGCCATAGATGGATTTGGTCTGTTAGTCCCCCAGTCCTATGTTTGCTAGTTGTGCTATACTTCTCTGAACACTCTGTAGGAATCCAACCTGGGAAGTGTATTAGGAAGACTTCATAAATCAAAAATAGCACAAGAAAGAAAAGGTTTTTATTTCATTTTACCTCTGCCAGTGGCCCCAGTAAGCTAAGGGTATTTTTCATTCTAACTCAGTTTGCTTTGCAAATCATAGGAGTTAAACAAACTGATATAGTGATGTGGTAACTGGATTCTATCAGACCTGTTTGGTTTCAACAGGGTATTCTCCAGTCTTTCTGTTCTCATTAGCCTACCTCTTGTCCTCAGTCTGGTTCGCAGACTTTACATTAGGAAAACAGGAATACAAACAGCCCTCCTCTCAGGCAATAAGAAAATGAATATCACAATTGTCATTCAGCACACAAAAGCAAAAGAGCATTAGGACTGCAGTGACTTAATATGCTGTCACTTCCCTCTTGCTAACAGAATCAGAGGCTCTTTTGAAAATGGAATGGAATAATCATAGATTTAGTGAGTGTCTTCCCTTATTACTGACTTCAGCATATTAATAAATTTTATTTCCCACTGAATGTGAATATGCTCTTGACAAAAGAGTAATGCTAATTTGAAAAATAAGTTTAGGAATAACAGATTATACCAACAAATGGAAAATAAAAAAGTAAAGTCTCATTTTATGCTTATGTCTTTTAAATCCCCTTTTCCTAATAAAAAGTACTCTTGTTTTAACTATGTGCTATTTCCTGGAAATTTATTTTGTCAGGCAAATAGTTGCTTTGAGTGGAAGCTATTAGCATGCTTTCTTATTTGTTCTGTGGTGAATTTTAAGTTTGCTGTTACTGTTTTTCTTTGTGTGTTTATTGTGTGGCAGGAAAATAAAGTTTTCCATTTGTACTTTTGAGAAGCTGTTAGCAAGTATTGCTTATTTCTGATAACCTAAACACACTTGATTTATGGTAGTATCAGAGCATCAATCTGCCCCCTCGTCACATGGGCCCATGTGTTTCCAAGCTACAGACTGATGTTCGAAGTCAGGTGACTTGGTGAAATCTGCCAATCAGAGGAAGAAGGGGGAGCAGTGTTTTGGGGTCTATGTCTACTGAAAAGTCTTGAGGAATTTTCTTTCCTCAACCACAGCCCTAGAATCATGGCTATTCCACCATAGCCAGAAAGACAGCGTGGTCTTTTACCCTTCAGAGAGAAGAGCCAGATGAAAATATACCTTACAGCAAGGGACACCCTTTCTTGGTGACTTGTTTCCTTGGCCAAGACTGCCAATGAGATCACTGATGGAAGGATTCAGAGGGTAAAGAAACACATTATTTATCCTGTAATTACCAGAGATCTCTTTAGCCCATTGGGAGCCCTCCCAGCTGGCATTTTCTCATAATTCAGTGTTGATTCAACAGCTTCATAATGGCCATCTACACTGTGCCTGTCCCTGTGCTAGGGACCCATGGTGCGATGCAGAACAGGGCAGGGCAGGCTCTGCTTTCATGGCAGTGATGGATAGTAGAAAGGATGGACAAAATCAATAAAAGTTGCTCTGCAGTTTAGCTTTATGGGATGAAAACAGAAGAGGAGCTGAGACAAATTACAAGAGAAATCACCTCCTTTAGATCAGGTATTGCAGGAGGACCTCTCAGAAGAGGCGCCATTGAAACTGAGGCATTAAAAAAAAGAACAGTAGTGGGTAATGCAGAGAATAGAGGAAGGAACATTCAGGACATGGGAACCCCAAGGTCATTGTATTAACCCGAGGAGAACCTGGGGAAGAACCTGGGCTGACGAGCACAGATGTTAGCCTCCATCCCACCTACCTCAGTTCCCCACCTCAGTGTGGGCAGTGACAAGACCCATCAGGCCAGGTCTGGCCATGAGACACCAGGCTGCAGAGGGAAGATAAGCAGAAGGGCTATGGCAAGCACTAGAGTTCTAAACAGACCAGAGAGCAAGTCCCAGACACTCAAGTTATGATCAGATAAAATCTTTATAGGTGGGTGAGTGAGGAACTGCCAAAATCCAAGTGGTCAGAGAGTCAACAAAGCAGCACTCTGGAACAGGCTGGGTAAACTTGGTTGTGGGTGACCCAGGCCCATCAGTGTTTATCACCGTCCAAGGGAAGTCAGCAGCCTGCTGGGGAACCTGGGCTGCTGCACAGCAGGTGGGGTCAGAGAGGAGGGGAGTGAGTAGGGCCTGTGTGGTGGCTATCGGGGGCAAGTGCTGAGAAGACTCTCAGTGATGGCTGCAGGTGATGGCGCTGCAGGAGGAATGGTGAGGGTGGGGGCAAGGACAGCCTTTGCTCACACCCATGAGTCAAACCACTGAGTAGTTATGCAGTTTATTTCCCTACTCAAGACCCTTCATGAGAGAGACATACTATCATATTCTGCATCCAGCATCATAGAGAAAACCAGCATTCTGAAGGAGAGATGGAGAAGGCTTAGCAGCAATGCCTACTCCTGGGAAGGGATAGGCAGGCCACTCTGCCTCCAGCAAATACTGACTTCCAGAGGGAACGGCCACCCACCAGGGCAGATGCTGTGCCAGCAGGCACTCCAGCCCCAGGGTCTATAATCTCCCCACAGCTGTGAGGTAGCAGTTATGATCCCAGTTTAGAGATGGGACACCTGAGGCTCAGCGTACTTCAGTGACAGGCCCAGGGACTCATGACTAGTGAGTGGCAGAACTGGAATTCTCACCCACCTCTGTTGGCCCTCAACAGAGTTTGGGCCAAGCATGTGTTTCCCGATATCAGGAGCTGCTGGGGTGCCTCCTGCTCTGTGGTGTAGGAGGGAAAGCAGGGTTCACCAGAACTAGACCTAACCTCTCTTTATGACTGGATGCCTGGCACCTCCACAGCTGAGGGGAAGGAAGGGAGGCCTGATGCCAATGACTCAGAGATCGCCTTTGCTTTTGCTTTCCATACAGTGCTCCAGAAACTGCAGTGGGGGCTTCAAGATACGCGAGATTCAGTGCGTGGACAGCCGGGACCACCGGAACCTGAGGCCATTTCACTGCCAGTTCCTGGCCGGCATTCCTCCCCCATTGAGCATGAGCTGTAACCCCGAGCCCTGTGGGGTGTGGCAGGTGGAGCCTTGGAGCCAGGTATGGCGCCCAGAAAGGGAGCGATGTCTTCACACAACCTGGCAAGCCATGAATCTCGGTGTTACTGCATAAATGTAGAAATCAGGGAAGACCACACCTGTGTCCTGCCAATGACTGGCCTCTGTTCAGTGACCCCACCCTGTATCTGGGAAGCCGAATGGGTCTAACACTTTCAGGAGGTGAAAAAATTCCATGGAAAAGACAATGTGTTATGGTTTTAATCACAACAGTTCAGTGTTATGTTGCAATCTGGTCTCCCAATGGATATACCGGGGAATTGGTGTTCCTGCTGGGGAAATGAATACAATGGGATTATTTGAACAAGGACGAGTCTGATGAGAGCCATTTGCAGACAGAGCCTAACACGCCTCTCTGAGGCTTCTGCAGTCAGGCTGGGAGAAACAGCCCCATCTTTTCCACACAGTATAATATTAGAGTTTCATCTCTTCCATCTCTCAGATCATTGTACAAATAGTGAGTGTGTGTGTGTGTGTGCTCTCTTTATGAGGGCCCTGGCTCTGCTGGGTCTTAGTTTTACTTTGACACATGGAAAGAAGGTTACTTTGGTGAGGTTCTTTGGTGAAGTGTGATGATCTCATTTTTCAACAGACAAATGTTTAAATATCTCAACAGCTAAAACATACTCCCAACTACATCCACAAATGATAGAAAGAAGACCAAAAAATAAAAATAAAAAAAAGGAAGGCCGCATATTTTGAGTGCGTCCAGGAGCTAGGCAGTTTGCCTGCAATACTTGGTTTAATTCTCTCCATGACCTGGATGGTAGGCATTTTTAATCCTATTTTATAGGGGAAGAAATTGAGACTTAGGTTGAGAAACCTACCTGAGACACACAATGAGAAAATAAATGGAGTTTTAGTTCAAACATAAGGCATTCGCAACAAGAAAGATTTGATTGCTTATCTTTGATTGCCCATCTTTGATCCTGCTATGCTGTGGAACTTAGCCCAATGGGCATTGAACAAAAAGTGAACTAAGGAGAAAGAATGAGTCAATAACTACTTTGCGGGGCACTTACCATGTGCCAGTGAAGGGAAGGCAAAGAATCCCAACCTGAGGCTACAGAGTTAGTGTCAAAGCCTGTGGAGGACTGAGCCCCAACTTACTTACCACCCACCGGCCAAGCATCCACACTGATTCCTCAGGCTCTGGGCCACTACCTAGAGTTTTCTGGGGCAGCAGCCACCACTGTCCCCTCTTCATCCTCCTTCCCCTGCCTACTTCTGGAGTACATGAAGTGCCTGCTACTCCCAGGCTCTGAACCCAGACCTCCAAACTCTCCATAGGTACTGACCCTGGCCTGGACCTGTTCAGGCAGCAGCTTCCAGAATCCAGGAATTCAGAGAGGAGCTTAGGTTGCCCTGTCAGAGAAATGGCATTTGCAGGTGATCAAAGATGAGCAATCAAATCTTTCTGGTTATGAAAAAGATCTATTCTTTATGTTTCCTCAGTAGCTTCCAGGATCCCCATCAGGAGCCTGTTCCCTGAAGCCCTTCTCTCACCCTTCTTTCTAAATTGCCTGTTTTGAGCAAACCACAAAGGTGGTAGAGTTCCCTCTTAAGCAGCAGTAGAGATAGAAAATGTAAAAGTCAGTTGAGTACCCGGAGCTGCTGTTAAGGAATTGGGCATCTTTAGGTACTTTCCCTGCCTGTGGTGCTGACTGCCATCCTGGGAATGTTATGAACCCATCTGGCAAGCATATCGGCCCGCCCCGACTACCCTCCATGGCAGATGCATTTTAGCTATGGGACCATCTCTATACCAGTGGTAGTCAAGCTTTATCATGCTTCAGGACAACCTGGAGGGCTTGTCAATGCACAGATGGATGGGTCCTACCCCCAGAATGGCCAGTTCAGGGGATCTGAGGTGGGGCCTGAAATTTTGCATTTCTAACAAACGCTCAGAAGATGCTGAAGTTGCTGGTCTGAGGAACATTTGAGAACCACTTTTTTGACCCCCTTTTCCTGGAAATTACTTGGCCAGGTGGTGCCGAATCTATGTACACATAGGTAGGTATGCACAGGAACCCCAGATGTGGAATTCCTCTCCCTGTCTCCTCAGATGGGGTTAAAAACAGATTGAATAAGTGGGAAAAAGTTGATGTTGATTCTCAAAGCTGGAATATTGTGAAGGTGCTACATTAGTTCTTTTATTGAGCAGAAAAGATTAATTGCATATAATTTCCCTGTTTTCTATGATACTACCACACACATACTACCTGATGTGATGGACATGATGTTTGCAAGACAGCCATAATTATCTTGTTGTTATTGTTGTAACCATGCTAAAACTAAGATTTTTCAAAGTGCTTTTCAAAATACTCAAAGAACTTTTCAAATATTCTTGGCGAATTATTTTATTTCCTCCTAAAAAAACTCATGCACATGAGATAATGTATCTTATAGAATTATTCTAGTAAGCAAAAACCTGACATGTTTCAGAATTCTACCCCTTTAGAAATCTGACTTGTCATCTTGAATTTATTTTATGAGTATTACAGCCAATGCATCTAAGTCCTGAGTGAATCCATCCATTTTATTACTCCTACTATGGAGAAATTTAATTCTAAAACTTTATGCAGTGGAAAAGGAAGACTAAATCTCATTTTAATAGGAGGCAAACAAAATTGTATTGCAAATGTGTGCCCCCCTTTTGGGCTGTCAGAGATAATCATTATAAAAAACCTAAATTTTACATTTTTGTTACTAAAAAACCTTTTTCAGAAGACAAAATGCAGATAAAATAATGTCCATTCTGGAATGACCACTCATTTAGGTTTTTTAAAAAAAAATTCCTTCCTTTTGACATATTGTTTAACATTAGACTATTTGGCATCTTCTGACTTTTCTCCTCCTTATGTCTTCAGGATTTGCTTCATCAATATTTCTGCCTCTCTTTAATCCTTGTTTCCCCATTTAAAAGAAAAATAGTGAGTGGTCATTGTAAGGAACTTGCAGGAATGCTATAAATTCCAATACAGATACCAATATTCCTAATAACACTGTACACAACAAAATGACAATACGAAGTTCTTCACTTATCATTAAACATGTCTCCACCTGACTTTTACCTAATCTTGTCACTGCTGTGTATCAGTGCTCCAGGTCCTGTGGAGGCGGAGTTCAGGAGAGAGAAGTGTTCTGTCCAGGAGGCCTCTGTGACTGGACAAAAAGACCCACATCCACCATGTCTTGCAATGAGCACCTCTGCTGTCACTGGGCCACTGGGAACTGGGACCTGGTAAGACTCGTTTATACATACTTTTTTTTACTTTAGCTTTTTTTTTTTTTTTTTTTAAATACTTTAAGTTCTAGGTTACATGTGCACAACCTGCAGGTTTGTTACATAGGTTACATGTGCCATGTTGGTTTGCTGCATCCATCAACTCATCATTTACGTTAGGTATTTCTCCTAATGCTATCCCTCTCCCAGCCCCCCACCCCCTGACAGGCCCCAGTGTGTGATGTTCCCCGCCCTGTGTCCAAGTGTTCTCATTGTTCAGTTCCCACCTATGAGTGAGAACATGTGGTGCTTGGTTTTCTGTCCTTGCGATAGTTTGCTGAGAATGATAGTTTCCAGCTGCATCCATGTCCCCACAAAGGACACGAACTCATCCTTTTTATGTGGCTACATAGTATTCCATGGTGTATATGTGCCACATTTTCATAGTCCAATCTATCATTGATGGACATTTGGGTTGGTTCCAAGTCTTTGCTATTGTGAATAGTGCTGCAATAAACATACATATGCATGTGTCCTTATAGTAGCATGATTTATAATTCTTTAGGAATATACCCAGTAATGGGATGGCTGGGTCAAATGGTATTTCTAGTTCTAGATCCTTGATGAATCACCACGCTGTCTTCCACAATGGTTGAACTAATTTACACTCCCATCAACAGTGTAAAAGCATTCCTATTTCTCCACATCCTCTCCAGCATCTGTTGTTTCTTGACTTTTTAATGATCGCCATTCTAACTGGCATGAGATGGTATCTCCTTGTGGTTTTGATTTGCATTTCTCTGATGACCAGTGATGATGAGCATTTTTTCATGTGTCTGTTTTACATAAATATCTTCTTTTGAGAACTGTCTGTTCATATCCTTTGCCCACTTTTTGATGGAGTAGTTTATTTGTTTTCTTGTAAATTTGTTTATGTTTTTTGCAGATTCTAGATATTAGCCCTTTGTCATATGGGTAGATTGTCAAAATTTTCTCCTATTCTGGAGGTTGCCTGTTCACTCTGATGGTAGTTTCTTTTGCCGTGCAGAAACTCCTTAGTTTAATTGGATCCCATTTGTATATTTCGACTTTTGTTGCCATTGCTTTTGGTGTTTTAGTCATGAAGTCTTTGCCCACGCCTATGTCCTAAATGGTATTGCCTAGATTTTCTTCTATGGTTTTTATGGTTTTAGGTCTAACATTTAAGTCTTTAATCCATCTTGAATTAATTTTTGTATAAGGTGTAAGGAAGGGATCCAGTTTCGGCTTTCTACATAAGACTAGCCAGTTTTCCCACCACCATTTATTACGTAGGGAATCCTTTCCCCATTGCTTGTTTTTGTGGGGTTTGTCAAATATCAGATGACTGTAGATGTGTGATGTTGTATCTGAGGCCTCTTTTCTGTTCTATTGGTCTATATATCTATTTTGGTACCAGTACCGTGCTGTTTTGGTTACTGTAGACTTGTAGTATAATTTAAAGTCAGGTAGCCTGATGCCTCCAGCTTTCTTCTTTTTGCTTATGATTGTCTTGGCAATGCGGGCTCTTTTTTGGTTCCATATGAACTTTAAAGTAGTATTTTCCAATTCTGTGAAGAAAGTCATTAGTAGCTTGATGCGGATGGCATTAAATCTATAAATTACCTTGGGCAGTATGGCCATTTTCACGATATTGATTCTTCCTATCCATGAGCATGGAATGTTCTTCCGTTTGTTTGTGTCCTCTTTTATTTCGTTGAGTAGTGGTTTGTAGTTCTCCTTGAAGAGGTCCTTCACATCCCTCATAAGTTGGATTCCTAGGTATTTTATTCTCTTTGTAGCAATTGTGAATGGGAGTTCACTCATGATTTGGCTCTGTTTGTCTGTTATTGGTGTACAGGAATGCTTGTGATTTTTGCATATTGATTTTGTATCCTGAGACTTTGCTGAAGTTGCTTATCAGCTTAAGGAAATTTTGGGCTGAGACAATAGGGTTTTCTAAATATACAATTATGTCATCTGCAAACAGGGACAATTTGACTTCCTCTTTTCCTAATTGAATACCCTTGATTTCTTTCTCTTGCCTGATTGCCCTGGCCAAAATTTGCAACACTATGTTGAATAGAAGTGGTGAGAGAGGGCATACTTGTCTTGTGCCTGTTTTCAAAGGGAATGCTTCCAGTTTTTGCCCATTCAGTATGATATTGGCTGTGGGTTTGTCATAAATAGCTCTTATTATTTTCAGATACATTCCATCAATACTGAATTTATTGAGAGCTTTTAGCATGAAGAGCTGTTGAATTTTGTCAAAGGCCTTTTCTGCGTCTATTGAGATAATCATGTGGTTTTTGTCATTGGTTCTGTTTATGTGATAGATTACATTTATTGATTTGAATATGTTGAACCAGTCTTGCATCCCAAGGATGAAGCCCACTTGATCATGGTGGATAAGCTTTTTGATGTGCTCCTTGATTCGGTTTGCCAGTGTTTTACTGAGGATTTTTGCATCGATGTTCATCAGGGATATTGGTCTAAAATTTTCTTTTTTTGTTGTGTCTGTGCCAGGCTTTGGTATCAGGATGATGCTGGCCTCATAAAATAAGTTAGGGAGGAATCCCTCTTTTTCTATTGATTAGAATAGTTTCAGAATAAATGGTACCAGCTCCTCTTTGTACCTCTGGTAGAGTTCAGCTGTGAATCCGTCTGGTCCTGGACTTTTTTGGTTGGTATGCTCTTAATTATTGCCTCAATTTCAGAGTCTGTAATTGGTCTATTGAGAGATTCAACTTCTTCTTGGTTTAGCCTTGGTAGGGTGTATGTGTCCAGGAATTGATCCATTTCTTCTAGGTTTTCTAGTTTATTTGCATAGAGTTATTTATAGTATTCTCTGATGGTAGTTTGTATTTCTGTGGGATCGGTGGTGATATCCCCTGTATCATTTTTTATTGCATCTATTTTATTCTTCTCTCTTTTCTTCTTTATTAGTCTTGCTAGCAGTCTATCAATTTTGTTGATCTTTTCAAAAAACCAGCTCTTGGATTCATTGATTTTTTGAAGGGTTTTTTGTGTCTCTGTCTCCTTCCGTTCTGATCTGACCTTAGTTGTTTTCTTGCCTGCTGCTAGCTTTTGAATTTGTTTCCTCTTGCTTCTCTAGTTCTTTTAATTGTGATGTTAGGATGTCGATTTTAGATCTTTCCTGCTTTCTCTTGTGGGCATTTAGTGCTATAAATTTCCCTCTACACACTGCTTTAAATGTGGCCCAGAGATTCTGGTATGTTGTATCTTTCTTTTCTTTGGTTTCAAAGAACATCTTTATCTCTGCCTTCATTTTGTTATTTACCCAGTAGTCATTCAAGAGCAGGTTGTTCAGTTTCCATGTGGTTGTACAGTTTTGAGTGAGTTTCTTAATTCTGAGTTCTAATTTGATTGCACTGTGGTCTGAGAGTCAGTTTGTTGTGATTTCTGTTCTTCTACATTTGCTAAGGAGTGCTTTCCTTCCAATTATGTGGTCAATTTTAGAATAAATGTGAGGCGGTGTGCGAAGAATGTATCTTCTGTTCATTTGGGGTGGAGAGTTCTGTAGATGTCAAATAGGTCTGCTTGGTGCAGAGCTGAGAACAAGTCCTGGAGACCCTTGTTAACCTTCTGTCTTGTTGATCTAATATTGACAGTGGGAAGTTAAATCTCCCATTATTATTGTGTGGGAGTCTAAGACTCTTTGTAGGTCTTTACAGACTTGCTTTATGAATCTGGGTGCTCCAGTATTGGGTGAATATATATTTAGGATAGTTAGCTCTTCTTGTTGAATTGATCCCTTTACCATTATGTCATGGCTTTCTTTGTCTCTTTTGATCTTTGTTGGTTTAAAGTCTGTTTTATTAGAGACTAGGATTGCAAACCCTGCTTTTTTTTTGCTTTCCATTTGCTTGGTAGATCTTCCTCCATCCCTTCACTTTGAGCCTATGTGTATTTCTGCATGTGAGATGAGTCTCCTGAATACAGCACACTGATGGGTCTTGACTCTTTATCCAATTTGCCAGTCTGTGTCTTTTAATTGGGGCATTTAGCCTATTTACATTTAAGGTTAGTATTGTTATGTGTGAATTTGATCCTGTCATTATGATGTTAGCTGGTTATTTTGCCCATTAATTGATGCAGTTTCTTCATAGCATCGATGGTCTTTACAATTTGGCATGTTTTTGCAGTGGCTGGTACCAGTTGTTCCTTTCCATGTTTAGTGCTTCCTTCAGGAGCTCTTGTAAGGCAGGCCTGGTGGTGACAAAATCTCTCAGCATTTGCTTATCTGTAAAGCATTTTATTTCTCCTTCACTTATGAAGCTTAGTTTGGCTGGATATGAAATTCTGGGTTTAAAATTCTTTTCTTTAAGAATGTTGAATATTGGCCCCCACTCTCTTCTGTCTTGTAGGGTTTCTGCCGAGAGATCCACTGTTAGTCTGATGAACTTCGCTTTGTGGGTAACCCAGCCTTTCTCTCTATCTGCCCTTAACATTTTTTCCTTCATTTCAGCCTTGGTGAATCTGATAATTATGTGTCTTGGGGTTGCTATTCTCAAGGAGTACCTTTGTGGTGTTCTCTGTATTTCCTGAATTTGAATGTTAGCCTGCCTTGCTAGGTTAGGGAAGGTCTCCTGAATAATATCTTGAGGAGTGTTTTCCAACTTGGTTCCATTCTCTCCATCACTTTCAGGTACACTAATCAAACGTAGATCTGGTCTTTTCACATAGTCCCATATTTCTTGGAGGCTTTGTTTGTTCCTTTTTACTCTGTTTTTTCTAAACTTGTCTTCTCACTTTATTTCATTAATTTGATCTTCAAACACTGATACTGTTTCTTCCACTTGATTGAATCAGCTACTGAAGCTTGTGCATGCATCACAAAGTTCTCATGCCATAGTTTTCAGCTCCATCAGGTCTTTTAAGGTCTTCTCTTCACTGTTTATTCTAGTTAGCCATTCATATAACCTTTTTTCCAAGGTTTTTATCTTCCTTGTGATGGGTTAGAACATGCTCCTTTAGTTCAGAGAAGTTTGTTATTACCGACCTTCTGAAGCCTACTTCTGTCAACTTGTCAAAATCATTCTCCATCAAGCTCTGTTCCGTTGCTGGTGAGGAGCTGTGATCCTTTGGAGGAGAAGAGGCACTCTGGTTTTTAGAATTTTCAGCTTTTCTGCTCTGGTTTCTCCCCATCTTTGTGGTTTTATCTACTTTTGGTCTTTGATGTTGGTGACCTACAGATTAGGTTTTGGTGTAGATGTCTTTTTTGTTGATGTTGATGCTATTCCTTTCTGTTTGTTAGTTTTCCTTCTAACAGTCAGGTCCCTCAGCTGCAGGGCTGTTGGAGTTTGCTGGAGGTCCACTCCAGACCTTGTTTGCCTGGGTATCACCAGCGGAGGCTGCAGAACAGCAAATATTGCAGAACAGCAAATGTTGCTGCCTGATCCTTCCCCTGGAAGCTTCGTCCCAGAGGGTCAGCTGCCTATATGAGGTGTCTGTCGGCCTCTACTAGGTGGTGTCTTCCAATTAGACTATACAGGGATCAGGGACCCACTTGAGGAGGCAGTCTGTCCATTCTCAGAGCTCAAACGCCATGCTGGGAAAACCACTGCTCTCTTCAGAGCTGTCAGACAGGGACGTTTAAGTCTGCAGAAGTTTCTGCTGCCTTTTGTTCAGCTATGCCCTGCCCACAGAGGTGGAGTCTACAGAGGCCGTTGGCCTTGCTGAGCTGAGGTGTGCTCTACCCAGTTCGAGCTTCCCAGCCACTTTGTTTACCTACTCAAGCCTCAGCAATGGCAGATACCCCTCCCCCAGCCAGGTTGTCACCTTGCCGTTCAATCTCAGACTGCTGTGCTAGCAGTGAGCAAGGCTCCATGGGCTTGGGACCTGCCAAACCAGGCACAGGAGAGATTATACTTGTCTGCCAGTTGCTGAGACCTTCGAAAAGTGCAGTATTTGGGTGGGAGTATTCCATTTATCCAGGTACAGTCTGTCATGGCTTCCCTTGGCTAGGATAGGGAACCCCTTGCACTTCCCAGGTGAGGCAATGCCCCGCCCTGCTTTGGCTCGCCCTCCATGGTGCAGGGACAGCTGCACCCACTGTCCAACCAGTCCCAGTGAGGTGAACCAGGTACCTCAGTTGGAAATGCAGAAATCACTTGTCTTCTGTGTTGATCTCGCTGGGAACTGCAGACCGGAGGTGTTCTTGTTCGACCATCTTGGAACCTCAGTCTACTTTAGCTTTTTAAAAAAATGGTTTCTTGCCACTATACTTGAGCAAAAAAATAAAAATAAAATAACATGTATTTTCTTTTGATTACAAAAATAATCTATATTCATTGTAAATATTCAATGTGTTCATTGATTTATAGTATGTTTCTATATACTTTGGTTTTCATATTTCTGCCACTGAATACCTCTAAGTCTGCTAAAAGTTGACCCATGGCTGCTGTGGGTCTTGAGTTCAGAAGGGAAAAGATCAAATACTTTCAAAAGAGAAAAGATCAAATATTAAAGCTATTCCAGAGACATACAGCCTAAGAAACAGCTGTTTTATACCCAGCACCTTGGATGCTCTGGCTTTTCCTAGAGCAAAGAGGAGTTGGCATCTGTCCTAAAGCTTTAGACATAGTCAGACTTAGTGAGTTTCAGGCCTCTTGTCAGTCCACAGATCAGTTTGCCAGATGGCCAGCCTGTTTGATGGAACAAAATAAACCGTAAATGAAGGAAAGAGGTATTATTCTCCCTAAGTTTGTTTATTGCATAAATAACACTCTATCAGCAATATTGAAAATAAAATTCTGGCCAGGCATGGTGACTCATGCCTGTACTCCTAGCACTTTGGGAGGCCGAGGCAGGTGGATCACCTGAGGTCAGGAGTTTGATTTGAGACCAGCCTGGCTAACATTGTGAAACCCCATCTCTACTAAAAATTTTAAAATTAGCCAGATGTGGTGGTACATGCCTGTAATCCCAGCTACTTGGGAGTCTGAGGCAGGAGGATCACTTGAACCTAAGATGCAGAGGGCACAGTGAGCCGAGATTGCACCACTGCACTCCAGCCTGGGTGACAGAGCAAGACTCCATCTCAGAAAAACAAAATAAAGAAAATTATCCCATGGACAGATTCTGCCATCATTCTGACTTGTCTTATCCTGGATTTTCTATCAAATAAAGTCTCGAGAAAAAATTTAACTTTATTCGAAAATTCAATGCCAGGGAAGCAGGGGTGACAGAAAAGAGAAAGGAGGCAGAGAAGGGGAGTCAAAAATGAAGTGGTGTGTTACTAGACTGATTATCTTACCTAACTGACCATCGCTTGGTGTCAGGAGCAACTGATTGCTGATTCTCACAGGAAGGCTTCTAAAAACTGTGTGAACTACTGCGTGTTATGGCAGTTTATCCAGGAAGGGAGGGACGAGTAGGAAAGGAGAAGAGTTATCCACTGACTCCTGTCTCCCTTTGGTGGAGTCTCCCTTTAGAGGGCTAATATCTCCATACTTCTGAATTGTCCAGATATGGGCACTGAGCAAGTCCCATTGTGTCTCATGTCTCATTGGCAACAAGAAAGCCCAATCAGAAGCAGGGAGGTATGAGGCATGGTGATATGGTTTGGCTCTGTGTCCCCACCCAAATCTCATCTCAGATTGTAATTCTCACGTGTTAAAGGAGAGACCCAGAGGCAGGTGAGTGCATCATGGGGGCAGTTCCCCTATGCTGTTCTTGTGATAGTCAGTGATTTCTCACAAGATCTGATGGTTTTATAAGGGGCTCTTCCCACTTCACTCACCACTCTCTCTCACCTGCTGCCGTGTAAGACGTGCCTCTTCCCTTCCACTATGATTGTAAGTTTCCTGAGGCCTCCCCAGCCCTGTGGAACTCTGAGTCAATTAAACCTCTTTTCTTTATAAATTACCCAGTCTCAGGTATGTCTTTATAGCAGTGTGAAACCAGGCTAATACAAATGGCATGAGGTGAAGGCCACTGGGTTGTGCTTTCAGAAAATTGGTTGCCACCTCAGCTGGTACAGATCCTAGGGCCACGAGCTGGGAGACAGGGGAGCCAAGATGGTCTGATACACTAACATCACAACTACTAACATTTTTATAAAGTGACTTGTTCCCATGCATGTATGTTTCGATGGTTGTAATTATTACACACACGGGAATGCAGTATTTTGCCCAACATAATGCCCCCAGCTATCTGTAGGTTGCTATACAGTTTGTAATTCTCATTATTCATAGCTGCATAGTTGCACCAGCACAGCCATGATCCACTCTAATGCTGTGTCAAATTGGCGGTCTATTGGCAGTCAGACATGTGAGGCACAATAGGCTTGACTCTAACACCAAATTCACTTAGCTGTGTAGAAGGATACAAGCAGGAATTATATTAGGCACAACAGCCTCATCTCTGCAGGAGGTTGCTACCGAAGGATACAATTTCAGCAACTATCCAAGAGTACAACTTCATTTGCTTCCTTGTCTGTCAAGCGTGGTATGTATGGGTAGCAAGAAATGAGAGCCAAGGTGCACACAGGTCACCTTGACACAAAGAAGCCTCAGCCTCAGTTTCCTGCCAATATTTTAAACTATTTTGGTCACACATGCCCAAGGCCACATGCCAACTCACAGGCCTCCAGTAGGGAACAGTCCTACAGTCAGGAATTTCCTAGTAGACAAGACAGTCATCATCTTTTGCATTTACCTTAACTCTATAGTGTCCAAGGAAACCATACTTCAAGGTCATTTTTCTCTCCAAGTATTCTGAACCAGGACCAAAGTTAATCCTTTCTTTACAGTAATATTCCATCAAGTCGATTGATCATATTTACTTAACAGTTTCCCCTTTGTTAGGATGTTTCTCTGTTGTCACCCAATAAATAGTTACCAAACTAATATTCACTGCTATGAGCAAGATTTGCATGCCTAGTCTAGCCATGAACTTGCCGAAATTCATCATTAGAATCATGGCAGATTGGATCAAGGCAGCAGTGGCCTTCTCCAGCCACATGGGCCTGAGCAGAGACCATGCTTACTCCTGGCAGGCCTTGCCCCAGCTGCCTGGATATATTTCAGGACTAGGCTCTTCATAAATATCTCAGAACTCTGTATAACAAAATACGTACCTCTAATCAAAGCAAACATGACATCTAAAAGAGAAAATGTGATGTAATGTGAAGTCATAAAAATGCTGTAAGTTTGGGCCCATTTAGGGAAACAATCTCATGGAAGATTAAAAATTGTAAGAGAACATTTTTAAGCCTCCCTTTCAACTCCCTGAAGGAGTTCCAGGTGAGTCTATTGGGAGTGGACATGGGTTGAAGTTCCTTAGAAGAGCTGTGTGTCAGGAATTCACCAATTATGCATCGCAAAGAATGGGGGGATAATGAGAGAGTGGTTAACACCTACCAGGCCAGCCTTTGGAATCACTCATAACCTTCATGATCTGTTATTAGGTGAAACTACACAAGCTATGGATTGAACATATACATTTTCCTTTGTTCCCAAAACTCCACTAAATAGGCAGAAGGGATAAAATACTACAACTGGCACAAGCCCACAAGGACAAAGATGGGGGCAGGAGACAAGAGCAGAGAGATGGGTCCATACAATTTTGGAATCTGTAAAATTACCCTGATCTATCTTTAGCTCCCCCTCACCAAAAAAAAAAAAAAAAAAAAAAAAATTGGAATCTGGAAACAGATGACTAAACTTCCAGTTGACTTAGCGAGTGTGCCAGAGGAAAAAGTAACCAGGTGTGGTGGCACACACCTGTAGTCCCAGTTACTTGGGAGTCTGAGATAGGAGAATCACTTGAACCAGGGAGAGGGAGGTTGCAGTGAGCCGAGACTGTGCCACTGCCTTCCAGCCTGGGTGATAGAGCCAGACCTTGTCTCAAAAATATGGTTTAAATGGTATATTTTATGTTTTATATATTTTACCTCAAAAAATAATAATTTAAGAAAAGAGCATATGTGGTAAATTCAGGCACATTTTTTTACATCCTGAAGAATCTTATGTAAACTGCTTCTACAGGCCAGCGAATCTCCCTCCTGCAGCCAGGTGGGTGATCATAACATTGCAGTGGAACCTTATCGTTAGAATGGCTTGAGAGGACCTGGTCCGGCTAGGCACAGAGCCGGGTCTGCTGTTGCTCTGTTTCTTCCCCAGCTTCCATGCTCAGCCCTGTCCCTACCCCCATTCCACATTCTCTCCATGCCACTGGGGTCTTTCCCTCCCACTTCTCTTTTTACCCAATGCTCATCTCTCCTAGTAGCTCCACCCCTTTCCCTCACATCCAATCCCCAGCCCCAAATCAAAATTAGTTCAGACCAAGGTACCACGACCCAGATATGGAATTGTATTCTGCTTTGCTTGCAGTTCAGCCTCCCTCCATATGTTTCACTCCATATACTCATGATGCAAAGATGAATGTTTGGGTTGGGAGTTCCAGCTAGGACCAAGGGTGCGAACCCCATGGGCAATGCCTCCCTCCTTCCTGTTCCTCTCCAAGCACATGCTTCATTCCATTCACCTTTTCTTCCATTTGGTTTTCACTCATTTTACTTGGCAGGAAATGTGGCCACCAACAACACCCAAGTTCTCAAATTTCAGCCTTAGATGGAATTTCTTGCTGAGTCTCAATTCAAATTCCCAAGGAAGTGACTTATTGGCCCCGCTTGATGCAGGGACCTTCCCTAGACCAGTCTTGTGTGGCCTGGCTGGGTCCCACGGCACCAACATAGGTTCCTGGAGCCCAGTGCTGTAGTCGTGTGATGAGAGGCATCAGACCATTCTGAAATATGTGAAAGAGGAGAACGTTCTGCAGAGAACCTAATAGTAAACTCAGTCAGATCCAATCCACACGGCCTATAGTATAGAGTCTTTCTAAACTCACATCTCCAAATTATTAGTGCCTTTATTCTATGACTCCTTCAAAAAGGTTTCTGGTTATTGAGACATTTCCATTCTTGACCACAGTGGTGTTGGAGGTGTTCTACTGGTGTTTCCTTGGGAGTCGTGGGGATGACTTCCGACTCTCTGTTCACCCTCTCTTTCAGTGTTCCACTTCCTGTGGAGGTGGCTTTCAGAAGAGGACTGTCCATTGTGTGCCCTCAGAGAACAATAAAACTGAAGACCAAGACCAATGCCTGTGTGATCACGAACCCAGACCTCCAGAATTCAAAAAATGCAACCAGCAGGCCTGCAAGAAAAGTGCCGGTGGGTGAATGGGTTTGCTTGGGGAGAAAGAGATCTTTGCACAAACGTCATCCTGCATGATATAACTTGTAGATAGCTTTACATTTCTTTTACTCAACAGAAAATCTTAATGTTAAAGAGGTCAGCCGGTAACCCTGGGAACAAGCTATCTGATTTGGTGAGGTTTGAATCTTAACTTCTTGAGAGAGTATCTCATCCATTTTTCTTTTTTATTTTTTTAATTATTTTCTTTTTTAATTATTATTATTTATTGACTGTCATAAAATAGTCTCTCTAAGCCTGTTCACACTGATGTCATCCAACATGGATGAGAATTACTTCTATGCTTTCAAAGATGTCTTAAGAGATATCCCAGCCTTTCTCAGGAACCCAGTCACGTGTCAAATGGTCCTCTCTATAAATCTGGTACCACTATGTTAGGCCAGGTTCCCCAGAAGCAGGTTCTGGGGTGCAAGTGTGTGTGCAATGGGTTCATTAAGTATTTCCAGGGAAGATCATTAAGGGAGTGGAGGAAACCAGATGGAAAAGGGAGGAGACACAGCCAGGATGCCTTCTCAGGAACGTGAGTCCCAGCTTCAGACTGGTGCTCCAGGCAGCTCCAGAGCACAGGTTATACCCCCGAGCTGTCCGCTCCTGAGCCAGCAAGCTGT
This sequence comes from Papio anubis, assembly GCF_008728515.1. Taxonomy (NCBI): domain Eukaryota; kingdom Metazoa; phylum Chordata; class Mammalia; order Primates; family Cercopithecidae; genus Papio; species Papio anubis. Next base: position 32,762,283 of record NC_044980.1, on the reverse strand, counting down.
ACATTCACACTCCCACGCTCTTCAGCCATTGGACAGGGCCTACCCCAGGAGAAGTGAATTTGCAGGAGGCTCTCTGTGTGAGAGACAAAGGAGCTCCTACGGGCCGGGTAGGTTCCGCTATGATCTATAATGTCCATTCCACTGATTGTCTGGGCTTCATTGACATGTAAAATTTCTAAATTAAATTAAAAACAGAGAAGTGAGTACATTCAGTAGCTCATTAAAAGAAAAATTCGATAGCCCTTTGTGCCAGGAGAAAGGAGACAAAGGCTAATGCCCATAATTTTGACTTGAGCAGCTGAGTAGATGAAGCTACCATGCACTGAGAGAGGAAGCCTAACAGGGGCTTTGGGAAAGAGGGAAGGTAGTGAGTTCTGTTTGGAACGTGTTTGCTAAGGAGTCTGTGAGTCATCTAGGTAGGGGTGTCCTGTGATTCGTTTGCTGTACAGGTGTGGAGGCCAGGAGAGAGATCTGGTCTGGAAATCCTGATCAAAATGCACTGAGCAAGGAAATGCTTTAAGTGTGATTATCGCAGGTAGCTTCTTACTGACTTGCACTTAAGGGTGGCTTTCATTGGCCTTACTTGAAATTCCAGAAGAAGTCACCTAGAGCTCATTTTCTGAGGTGTTATTCATGTCTTCCAGACTCTTGCTTCTCAAAATATGGTCCCTGGACAAGCTGAATTGGCATCTCCTGGGAGTTTGAGGCTCTTGGGCCTCACTCTAGACCTACTGAATTAGAATCTTCATTTAACAAGATCCCTGGTGATTCACATGCACATCAAAGTTTGAGAAGCACCTTGTTCTAGACCAAGGGCCCAATCTGAGACTCTTTTCCTTTCATTTCATCTCTTTCTATGGTACCATACTTTAAACAGTTGAGGCTATAGAATCCCTTCTATGTTGTGTTATTTTTTATATAACTGAAGCAGCCACTTACTCTTGGTTGACCATGCCTAGTGTTAGGGCTTGTTATTTTGAATTATATGTAGGTTGTCTTCAACTGTCCTATGGCTGGACAATAAAATCTTCAATAATCAAAACAGGGTTAAGTGCATAGATTGTAGTTTTCATCTTGAAATCTCACACAAAATAAATGGCGACCAATAGTTGGCTGGCAATTGATGTGCTTAACAATGAATTCCATTCACTGACAAATATCAGGGCCACAAAAGTTAATTACTAGCTTCTGAAGGCAGAGCCATGCCTACTCACATAGAAGGAAAATGAAAGAGGAGCTGTAAGAAATTCCTTGATTTAAGAAGCCAGCCACCCACCCTGACCCCTATAATTCTCTAAAATTCTTTGAAAATATTCATTCAATGCCCAGGTTCTTGTCAGTCAGCTTTCACAATAAACATAACATAATCCTAAGTATATTTTATAATATCAGGTATGAATTCATATAAGATTTAGTTTTCTCCAGGTCATTTTACTTCTTTTAGAAACCATCTGAAGTTTTAATGACTTAAAATCTAAATTGGAACTACTATTTCCACATTAGTGCCTACAAAACCCTTTCCATGTATCTATGTGGAAAAAAAATCAAGAAAATTCATTTACCAAGTATAAGCTTTATTCTCAGCATTACATTCATATTGATTAAAAAACAAAAGCAAAATCCTTAAGCCTACCATTCCTGGGGTTGTTTTGTTGTTGCTGTTGCTGCTATTTTTAGGTAGAAAAGGCAAAAAAAAAAAAAAAAAAGAAAAAAGAATACTTAGATCCAGTGTTGATGTGTTGATACAAATGAACATTTGTGTTGGTAAATTTTCTACTGAAGAATATTCTGCCAGATGAATAGGATCTCATTCATTCACTTATTTAACAAAATATTATTGATCACAAAATGTCTCAGAGAAGTGCTAAGAGCTGAGAAGAAAGACATGAGTAAAAGACAGCTCTTAGCCTCAAGGAACCCAAAGTCATGGAAACTGTATTTGTCAACAACATTGAAATTGTTTTCCAGGCTTCTTTGGTGAACAAAATATTATCCCCTGATAACACAGATGACAACAAAGATACAGGCGTATAACTGTCCCTTTAAATTTCCAAATGTGGTTTCTGTTGAACCAGCAGAGGCAAACTGGGATCTCCCCTCCAAGTTGCCCATAATTATAAGCATTGTATTGTATGTACTTTGGAAGTGGAATCCAATTGACTGATGAACACAACAAGCTTTCATTGTTTCACAGCAATAGGGAGAACTGATGTAATTGAGCCCTGTCATCATGTTGGGCTCATGATCATCATCTAAATGAGTTGCTAAACATAGCTCTGGAACACAGACTGCCAATATAAGCCACTCTCATCTTCCACTCTTCCTTCTAGTCCCCTACTCTCAAAAAGGAGGGCCCCAGGACCTAGCATGTATCCAGACTCCAAGGACTATTGAAAAGCAAAGCTCTTGATCTCATGGTTTCCAGGAGCATGTGAGGATTCCAGGCTTGGTTGAGTCTCTTTCAGTCATTTAGGTATTGACCTAACCTGACAAGTGGGCCTCCTGTGTTGAGGAAAAAAGATGTTCTGGGCAGAGAAGACCTATTCATGTGATCTTCTCCTGCCCCATCACCAGTACACGAGATTCTCTCTCTCAGAGACAAAGCTTGGGAGCTATTGAGACAACATTCCGTTTCCAGCGGCACCATCTATATGCCAGCTGTGTGATGTTGGGTCGATTGCTAAGCTTCTGTGGAACCCTCAGTTATTAAAAGAATAGATGCACCCACATCTATTGATTTCTGTGACAACCAAATGGTATAGTATATGTCAAACATTGCCTAGTATGTGATGTATGCTTAATAATTTGTGTCTGTGTTTTTTCTACTTTCATGAAGGAAGGGGTGTATTAGCTTCCTGGGCTACAAGCACAAATATTCATGCTGCCATAACAAACTGTAATAAACTAGGTGACTAAAGACAACAGAAATCTATTCTCTCACAGTTCTGGAGGCTGGAAGTCCAAAATCAAGGTACTGGTAGGGCCACACTCATTCTCCTGGCTTCTGGTGGTTGCCAGCCATCACTGACATCCCTCGGCTTACAGAAACTGAATTCCAGCCTCTGCCTCCATTACCACATGGCTGTCTTTCCTCTCTGTGTCTGTGTCTCAGCACAGCTTTTCCTCCTCTGTTTGTGTGTCTGTCTCTGTGTCTCTTCTCCTCTTGTTATAAGGACACCACTCAGGTTGGATGAAGGGCCCACCCTAGTTCATAGTGACCTCATCTTAATTGACATCATAATTCTATCTGCCAAGATCTTATTTCCAAATCAGATCACATTCACAGATACAAAGGGTGAGGACTTCAACGCTGGGGTACATTTCAAAGGATACAGTTCAGCCCCCAACCAGGGCAAAGACTTTGGGGGCCTCCTAGAGGTCCTTTTTCTAATGGCAGATACCTTTGAGAACTCGCACTTTAGCCCTTAGCACACTCCATTTACAGAGCAGTTCAAGAGAGGGTATGGTGCGGTGCCCGAGTGGGTAGTACAATGATGCCTGTTTGGACATGGAGACAGAGGGGACTCATGTGGGTCAGCGCTGCCAGAAGAAGCTTTGTGGAACGGTGGCTGTCAGCTGAGCCTCTACCCTTCCTGTCTTTCTCCTCCTGGGCAACAGCCCCAGAGCACTCACAAACTCACAGCGACAAGATTGTGGGGCAAAGAGCTGCCCCTCCTGTGCTCTCTCCAGCCTCCATCCACAGAGACTTCAGGAGAGGCTGGCAAAGAAACTGGGGCGGCTGTGTGGTGCTTGGACTACCCTGCCAGGGGGCTTCCCAGAGCCCAGGAAGGAAGCCTTGCCTTGTTCCGATCAGCAACGCACACAATGCACGGCCCAGGTCCCATGAACAACACCCTCGGCTCTGCTGGGACACGGGAGATGAAGAACTCGAGGGATATTCCACAAGAGATATGCTTGGTCAAAACATGTACTCTCTGAAGTTGAATTTTGAGGAGGAAATTTAAAACAAAAAGAAAAACAAGCCCAGGCTCACACCTGTAATCCTAGCACTTTGGGAGGCCGAGGCAGGCAGATCATTCAAGGTCAGGAGTTCAAGACCAGCCTGACCAACATGGTGAAACCCAGTCTCTACCAAATATACCAAAAAAAAAAAAAAAAAAAAAAAGTAGCTGGACGTGGTGGTACATGCCTGTAGTCCCAGCTACTCAGGAGATTGAGGCAGGAGAATTGCTTGAACCCAGGAGGCAGAGGTTACAGGGAGCCGACATTACACCACTGCACTCCAGCCTGGGCAACAGAGGGAGCCATCTCAAAAAACAAAAACAGGTACTCTCTCTGAAACTTCCAAGGGTGTCAGGCAATTTCCTGTGGGGTTTTAAGAGAGATGGGGTTTTTATAAGAGGCTAAAAGCAGAGCCCTGAAGAAGGAAAGATGAAGACTCAGGTTTTGGATTCTAGGAGCATTATATGTTACCGATTCCTAAGGGCACTTAAAACTTGAGCCCCAAACAAGACTCTAGAAGCTAACAGAAGACTTTCATTTGTTCACAAAAATAAGGCACAGTTAAGAGAATAAGGAGTTCTGAGGAGATAAAAAGAACTTTTTGCCTTTATGATCTGAAGGGGGAAAAAGCATAGAGACGCAAAGATATTGTCACACATTTGGGGTGGAGAGGATCTTATTTCCATTTCTACTTTTCCTGACTCTTCCATTTACAAAGCATAGCGGCCTGTTTATGAAAGTGCTTTTCTTCAGAACTATGAAAATCTTTTCTCTGTAAAGGAGAAAGAAAGACGAGAGCTCCAAAAGGTACTCAAGGCAAGCTTAAAACAATTTCACTTTCTAGAAAAAAAATATCTAATTGAATTCTTTACAGACCCAGAAGCTGTGGGCCAGTGCCCTCTGAGAACCACCTGCCACGAGTGTGTGGGGTGGTCCCTGAGCAACCCACTCTCGTTCCCTGACTCATGTGTGGGAAAAGCAAGGCCAAGAAAATTAAGGGACACACTTACCCAGAGCTAGTTAGAGGAGAACAAGGGTTAGAACTCAGGTGACTAATTGTATACTTACTCTGGGAATTATTTGTACATGTCTTCTGCCTTCATCTCCGTGGTAAAGTTCTGCAGGGCAGAGATCACACTTTATATGTCTGTATACCTCACTCACTCTGGAAGCATTGGTTTGTCTTTTTTCTTTTTGAGATGGAGTTTCACTCTTCTTGCCCAGGGTGGGTGCAATGGCACGATCTCAGCTCACTGCAACCTCCACCTTCCGATTTCAAGCGATTCTCCTGCCTCAGCCTCCCGAGTGGCTTCCGAGTAGCCACCATGCCCAACTAATTTTTGTATTTTTGGTAGAGACAGGGTTTCGCCATGTTGGCCAGGCTAGTCTCGAATTCTTGACCTCGTGATCCACCTGCCTCGGTCTCCCAAAGTGCTGGGATTACAGGCGTGAACCACTGCGCCCATCCCGGAAGCATCAGTTATTTTGCTGACTGGTTGTTGGCTTGACACTCTGAATAGTATGATTGATGAGAGCATGAGCTCTAGAGTTAAGACTACCTGTGTTCAGATCTGGCCCTGCCATTTATCAGCTGGACAGCCTTATACAAGTTCTTCACTACTTGAGGCCCTACTTTAGTCATTTGTGAAATGGAAAAAATACTTGTCTGCTAGTAGCACTGTAAAGATTAAATGTAGTGAAGCATGGAAAACACTGCGTTCAACTATTTCCATAGCAATATTGCATAGCAAAGCACCCTGACACTCAGGGGTTTAAAACTACAGTCATATATTTTTTTTTTTAATTTCAGTAGTTTTGGGGGTATCAAAGTAGTTGTGGGGGATAACCAAAACCCACATTCCTTAGTGGTGATTTCTGAAATTTTAGTGCACCCATCAGCCAAGCAGTGTATACTATACCCAATATGTAGTCTTTTATTCCTTACCACCCCCAAGTTTCCTCCCTGGGTCCCCTGGGGCCATTATATCATTCTTATGCCTTTGAGTCCTCATAGCTTAGCTCCCACTTATAAATGAGAACATATATTTGGTTTTCCATTCCTAAAGTTACTTCACTTAGAATAATGGCCTCCAGCTTCACCCAAGCTGCTGCAAAAGACATTATTTCATTCCTTTTTTTTTTTTTTTTTTTTTTTTTTTTTTGGTTGAGTAGTATTCCCTGGGGTATATATACCACATTTTCATGTATCCACTCATTGGTTGATGGGCCCTTAGGTTGGTTCCATGTCTTTGCAATTGTGAATTATGCTGCTAGAAACATGTGTGTGTGTGTTTTTCATATAATGCACAGTCATGTATTTTTTGCTGAGCATCTATAGGTCAGCCAAGGTTCAGGTGATTGAGCTGGGGTTTGGTTGGCCTTGGCTACTAACTGTAGGTTGAGTCTAGGTCTGCCCCATGTGTCTCTTATCACCCTCGGTGGCTACACAAGCCAGGTTCTTCTTATGGTGACAACAGAAGCTCATCAGGGAAGGCTTGTCCTACTGCACATTCCAAGTCACTACACAGATCGTGTCTACCAGCATCCCATGGTCTAAAGCAAGTCACAGAGCTGAACCCAAAGGCAAGTAGGTGGGAAGGATTCTCCACCCACCAGGCAGCCATGGCAAGGTGGGAATGTTCTGTATAACACAATTACATGGGAGTGAAGAATTGTGACTGATAGTTCAGTCTAGCATAAACGCTTTGCACAGTGTCTGAAACATAATAAACATTCAGTAGATACCACCTATTATGAATTGTTATGGCTCCTTTCTTGGTAGACATATAAAGTCTTACGTTAATAGAAGTTGTGCTTGTGTATCTACAAAGGATAATCTTTGGACTTTTTTTCTTATTCTTTTTCTCTTTCCACAGATTTACTTTGCACCAAGGACAAGCTGTCAGCCAGTTTCTGCCAGACACTGAAAGCCATGAAGAAATGTTCTGTGCCCACCGTGAGGGCTCAGTGCTGCTTCTCGTGTCCCCAGACACACATCACCCACAGCCAAAGGCAAAGAAGGCAACGGTTGCCCCAAAAACCCAAAGCACTCTAAGCCCAAAAGGAAGCCACCCTCCACCAGACTGCAGCAGCCTGCTGACCGTGACATGCTTTAGCTCTGGGAGCTGCTTCATTGAGGTTTTGCTCCGTATATTTCAGGTTCAGCTTTGGGTCCTAGTGAAACAAAATCCATTGTGTTCCTCTAGCCACAAAATGTCCCTCACAGGAGGCCTAGGCTGCCGTACTTGCTGCTCCCTGATAGGAAGGTGAAATAGCTAGGAGAATCAGGCAGCTCCTGGTATCGGCTCCTGGGAAAGGTGCTAGGTTACAGATTTGTGAAATGTTGTATTTTTGTTCTCCCTTGAAGATAAAAACAAAGAGACTAGTTTTCTCCCCGACTACCTCAAGAGTATCAGGCAACAGAGCCACCCTTACCCAGGGGACAAATAATCTTCTTAATTTATCTTGATGAATACGTTTCTTTTTTTTTGATTTCCTCCCTGCCTGGGGCAGCTGCTATTTGAAATGTCACAGTGGAGCTTTAGGAACATTCCTTTAATCTCTGCAGGCAGAGGACTGCTTTCTCCACCCCATGTTCCCCTAGGGCAGGAAGAGAAAGCGCTCGTTACATCCCTCAGTCTCTTCCTCCATCCCTGTAGGGCTCCACATCTGGGCTGCTTAGAGTCTCCTGCCAACCTCAAGACACTAGACTAAGAGGAAACAGGCATAAGAAACACAGCCGAAGGGATTTAGGTCACTTACAGAGAAAACACTTCTGGCTTGAAGAGCATTTCTGTGAAAACTCTTAAAAAGCAAATGAGCAGAAATCAATTTCTTACCATTATAGAAAAGGAACTGTGGGCCTTTATTCTTCCCACTTTTCTGGCAAATACACGCTCCTTCGCAGAAGGGAAAATGAGTCTTCCTGGCTGATTTCCTCTCTTCTGTACAGTCCATACAGGAAGCCTGAGCTCAGGTCCCACCATCGTCTTGCTGCAGGGGGTGTATAAGCTAAGACCGCTAAGACCAGCTCTAGGGCTGCCACCTGTCCTCACCCTCCCCTCGGTTGGAAAATGGAGGTTCCCTATTAAAATATTGCAAAGAGCCAGGTAAATTGTACTAAGTACAAGAACATAGTGCAAACTTCTAATCTAGAGAAAAACAAAACATTTCTAAACAGTAAGGTGAAGAGGATCTACTTCTCAGTGTACCCAATATGTCTTATTGGACAAGTATTTTTTCCATTTCACAAATGAAAGTCGTAAAGGTGTTTCACCTTGAGGAGAACAGGTGAATCAGGAAGTCCAAGGAAACTGAAATAAAAGCTAGAATCCTTGTTCTGGATGTTCCTACCTCCCACCAGAAGTCAAAGTAGGCTTGGTCTCATATTCAGAGCAAATTTCTAGACAAAGTGATTTCTAAGGGAAGGTACTTACACGAACTGAACCCAGAGAAAGAGGGTAAGTGGGTGGGTGGAGGGGCATAAGCCTTAAAAGGAAGAAGATCTCGGAACCAATTCTTGGCAGGGAGAAAGGCAAGGATGTGGCCTTCATGTGATGGGCAGCATATTTTCTGACTCATGCACAGATACACTTAATACTCCCCATGGAACACAGTGTCCTCTGTCTCCCTTTACCTATCCGTTCAGCAGAATGGTGCTATTTAAAAATGGTGCTAATATCTAGATGGTGGCAGAACTAATGTAAACATAGATAGGCATACAAATGGGTAAGTGTATGTGAAACTCTCCATATAGCTATTCTGTTAAACATGTAATGGTGTTGCTGTCCAATGCCAATTTTATTGCTTGGGTACCTTGAATTTAAGATTTAATAGTATGTGCTTTTTATTTTTTTCCAAGCCATTAACATGTATTACTCTCATGAATTCCTGTGGAAAATAAAACAGTGGGATTGGGATGAAATTCAAGATAGACCAGAAACAGGAGGAAAGTAGAAATGTTTACCTAAAGCCAGAGAATTTATTTCTAGATGATAATTACATTATTGTATTCTCTGCCTTTAAATGTAAACATTGCTGGCCAATAGCAATCTCTGGTGAATAATGGTTTTCGAGGATAGGAGACAAATTGTTAGTGACATGAATGGAGAAGAATCTGATATTTACTAATGAGGCAGTTTGCAAAGACTGTCCCTGAAGTGTAGTGTAGGCTTTCAGGGGGATTCATTTAGTACGCTAGATTGATTTAACCTGGTACTGTACTAGCATAGGGTCAAATACGTGTCATCAGAGACCTGGATATGACCAGGCTTACAAAACTCAGGAACAAACTCAGATTCCTACTGACCTCAACCAACTAAACTAGGCCAAATTTCTCAGCATACAAAATGGACCAAGTTATTTACAACCCACGTGGTGAAGAAGATGGTAGATGTGTGGAGAGAGTTTGGCCAGGTGCTCCATTCTAGGTCTTTTTCCAGTTTCTCAAAGGCAGAAAATTGGCTCCTAATTATTTGCCATGGATATCTGCTTCCTGTACTGAAGCTATGTTGTGAGACAGCTGTGTGATGTCCATCATTCTTGACTCCAGAATGAAAACAGGGCTCGCTGTTTTCTGTCCTGATGGTATCATCTGTTGCCTTGGCGATCACTCAGTGATGAGTCGTCAGTATTTTGACAGGTCCCAGTGCTTGCCGTACAAGAGGGGACTCAGATCAACAGGAAGACTCTGAAGGCAGGAACCTGCATGGTGTCTTCACATCTTTGATACTTGGGTGCTAACATGAAGCAGAGTTGTTGGTTTACTTTATCTAGGCCCTTCTTTCTTCTCACCTGGAACAAGCAACTGAGAAGTGTATCAGGAGACACTGGATACATATCTCTATGAAATAGGGCCACCGCAGGGCCTGGTACTTAACTGCATTAACGTTCTAAAACCCAGTTTGGTTTACATTGTCTCTCACAGTAGTATATTTAGCTCTTCTCTGGACAGTTGTGGGTTAATATAATTCTTTAACATAAAAATGTAATTAAACACACCACGAGAGAACAATATTCCAGGAGACTTAATAGTGATTACTTTCTTCAATCAGGAAATCGTTTCAGTGCCTCCTTTGTAGGAATGCTTTGTTTTCTGATGGCTTTTCTTAAAGAAGAGCACACCGCCGTCCAGTCTCCTGAGACAGCCACGTCTCCGCTGACATCCCACTGTGATGCTTTCAGATAGTCAGTGAATGTTTCTGATAACCTTCATCTAGTATCTGAAACACAATGTGAGGGATGATATCGTTTTCAATAATAACACCCCATTCAGTTGACTAAAATCTTCCAAACTCTGAAAGCTGCACACTGCTACGCCAGTGAGTGCAGGTCTTAGCTCTTCTGCTTTCTGACTTCAAGATAAATCTCTGGGACGATGTATCTGGTGCTCAGTCCGCAGTGATTCACTTTTGAAGGAGAGGCCACATGACATGAACTGCCTGGTGTTACAACCTCGCTAACATATTTGATGCTACTCCTGTTGTCTGTACTGCTAATTCAAGTATTATTCTAAGTTATGTTATTAAAAAAAACATGGTGGGTAAAGCACAATCCTACCCGTCATTGTCCTCCAAAATAATTGTATGACATGCACGGCCCAGCCCGTTGCCCTCCCTGCATCTCTGTGCTGCTTTGCCGTTTTCCCCTCTACCCAGCCTCCTCAAGGGGTACCTTGGTGGGTATCTCAGTACTTAAAACCAGATTGTAATCATAGCCTCCCTTTGTGTGGCATCAATAAATGGCCAAACTCATTGATGTTTCTGTGTGATTCCTTTACCCCTGCTGTGAAACTCCCACCACCCACCAGTGTTACTACGGATTTTAGCAACCTGGGGAAGGATGCTGTCAATTTCTTCCTCCCACACTCTTTCCAGATTCTCTCCTACCCTACCCCTAGATCAATACATCATCAGATGAGTCACATCCCAGGTGAGCCGGTCTCTTCTCATGAATGTGCAACAACTGCCACAGTCATATGATAATGCCATATGATAATCTGAAGTGATGCCTAAAATTCCCCAAAACACTGAATTCAACATATTCATGCTGCTCACAGCATAACCTACTCCTTCATCGCTCCAAAGCATAGGCTTAATGCTTAAGAGAAAATGACCCATCTCTAGGGGAATTTGCTTTGGGAATTCAATCCTTATTCAAAGATGAGTGCACAGCTCAGTAAATGCAACTAGCAAAAGCAGAATTTGTACATATAGCGATCGAGTCTATTCACAAGGAATAAACAAAACCATAGAGGTAGTGAAGAGCCAGGCCTCTTCAGGTGATCCCTAGGATGTTTGAGGGCATGAATGGAAGTAGCAGGAAATGTAGTTTTGGTCAAGAAGGCATCGCGGAGAGCCATGGATACTTCCCTGGTTATACCTTAAAAATTATTCTATCTGTGACTATGAGATCTTGCTAATACTGCAAAGCCCAGCTCAAATGCTACTTCCCCTGGGACACCTACCCTGACCCTGCCAGAAAGACAGGGTCTGTTTTCCACTATACTCTGCTCCCACTATACTAGGTATATTTTCCACTGGAAAAGTAGCTCTTAATCAGGGGTGATTTTTGTTCCCCAGAGGATCTTTGACAATGTCTGGAGACATTTTTGTTTTCCACAATTGGGCAGTGGGAGAGGGAGGGAGTGCTACTGGCATCTAGTGAACAGAGGCCCAGAATGTTGCTGAACATTCTATGGGACGACATTCCCTCAACAGCAAAGAATTGTCTGGCTCATAATGTCAACAGTTCCAAAGTTGAAAAACCCTGCACTAAAACAATTATCACCTTGTAGTGAGTAGCAGGGGATCTTGGTTGAGTAAAACCAAACTTTCACTAAAATTCAGACTTCTCAAAAGGACTGATGAGGTAAGTCAGAAAACCTCAAAAGAACTAAAAAATGCATCAGGGTTCAAAGCACACCAGCTTGATTAAAGAATCTTGATGTTGAAGGGGATACATGATAATGAGCACAGCTCAAAAGAGTCTTAAACCAGCCCCTGGGGACAAAGATGTTTCGATCCTAGAGCTATGGCAATAAATCAAAAGCAAGCAAACTGGAAAACTGGCATGTTAGGAGTTTGAATTAATCATCCTCCTCTAATTGAGATTTCTAATCAAACTGAGAATAGACATAATCAGCCAGATCAAAATATCAGCTTCAGTGGTGGTGAAGCTGGCTTGGAGAGCATGTCCTGGGTGCAAATGGAAAAAAAGTTTTCCTACCCTTCACATCTGCATCCCCGCATGGGAAGCAGCTGGAGATCTGCAGGCCTCCCTCCAGTGGTTCTCTGAGCTCCAGGCTTCAAGCTCAAGAGAGATGGGGATGGAGTAGAAAGAAACGGAGAGAAATGGACCATTCAACCTATTAACCTCGGTTACTAGGAGTCTCATGGCCATCAAACTTTCACCAACAGCAGCACCCTCTCCTACCCTGGGAGAAGCATGTAAAAGGGTTATCATAAAGACCCCAAAGGGATATCTCAGTACTATCCACTCTGGAAGTGGAGGTTTCATGCCCCTATGGGAAAGAGGTAAGATTAGCATGAAGGAAAAATCAGGTAGAGGAAACACTGATTAAAAACTATCACATGGGCTGGACACAGTGACTCATGCCTATAATCCCAGCACTTGAAGGCCGAGGTGGGAGGATCACTCCAGACCAGGAGTTCAGGACCAGCCTTGGCAACGTGGTGAGATCCCATCTCTGAAAGAAAAAGAAAAAAAAAAAAAATGAATTAGCTGGGTGTGGTAGTGTCCACCAGTAATCCCAGCACTTTGGGAGGCCAAGGTGGGAGGATCACTTGAAGCCAGTTTGAAACCATCATAGGTAACATAGTAAGACCTTGTCTCTACAATAAATATATATATTTTTTTAATTAGCTGGATGTGGTGTTGCATCCCTGTAGTCCTAGCTACTTGGGAGGCGGAGGCAGGAGGATTGCTTGAGCCTGTTAGAGGCTATAGTAAGCTATGATCAGGCAACTACTGCTCTTCAGCCTGGGCAACAGAGCAACATCCTGTCTCAAAAAAGAAAGAAGTATCAAATTTCAAGTTCTAAATACAATAGATCCTCATTATTTGCAGATCCATATTTGCAAATGTACCTACTTGATAAAATGTATTTGTAGCAGCACTTCTGCGGACATGCACAGAGTAGTGAAAAATTCCAGTCATCCTTATACATATGTTCATAGCTGGGTTCCGATGATAAGATACTTTGCATTCCTTTTTTGCTTTTTCTTTTCTTTTCTTTTTTTTTTTTTTTTTTTCGTGACAGAGTCTCGCTCTGTCGCCCAGGCTGGTGTGCTGTGGCACAATGTCAGCTCACTGCAACCTCCACCTCCCTGGTTCAAGCAATTATCCTGCCTCAGCCTCCTGAGTAACTGGGGTTACACGCACAAGCCACCATGTCCAGCTAATTTTTGTATTTTTAGTAGAGACGGGGTTTCACTGTGTTGGCCAGGCTGGCCTTGAACTCTTGACCTCAAGTGATCTGCCTGCCTTGGCCTCCCAAAGTGCTGTGATTATAGGCATGAACCACCACACCCAGCCTTTTGCCTTCCTTTTCAAGGCCTGTTTAGTGCCATGTCTTTTGCATGTTTGTTTTGGTGATTTTTCTATTTCAAATGGCCCTCAACTGCAGGGCTACAATGCTGTCTGATGTTTCGAAGCACAAGAAGGCTGTGATGTGCACACTAAAGTTTGAGAGCCCTTGGGTTAGAGTGATTTCCACAGAACATGGTGTTATATAACCATGGGGTTTAGAGGTGAAGCAGTCATAATGTGTTCTTTTATTATTGGCCTGCAAGAAGTATGGTACCTGTCCAAAAAGCCTGTACAAGAATGTTCATTACAGCTTTATTCAGAATCATCAAAAACTGGAAACATATCTGGCATCCATCAACAGACAAATGAATAAACAAACTGATATATTTATTCAGTGGAATATTACTCAGCAATAAAAAGGAATAAACTATTGATACAATAAAATGAAAAAAATCTCAAAACTTTATGCTGAGTGCAAGAAACTTTACCCAAAAGAGTACCTACTATAAAATTCTTTTTTTATTATTATTGAAAAGAGGCAAAATCAGTCTACAGTGGAAAAAATTAAGAACAGTGGTTGCCTCTAGGGGTTGGGTGGGGCTGAGGGTTGACTTGGAGGGGTGTATGGGACATTCTCAGGCTTCACCCCCAGAATTTCTGATTCAGAACCAAGAATTTGCATTTCTAATAAGTTCCCAGGTGATATTGATACAACCATTCTGAAGAATCACACTTTGAGAACCACAGCTCTAACATAAGCTCTTTGATTGAAGCAGCAGACACCTCTGGTGCCCATGTCACATTCCCAAATGCCCATTTAACTTCTGTATGTGCTCAAAGTCCCCTTGCTTCAAGCGCATGCATGCATCTGTCTGCCTTCTGTTCCAGAGCACCCTCACATATGCACAGCTCTGAAGTGCGAAGGAGTTAAGACCACTGGACCTCTCATCCTTCAGATGCACCAATCTGGGAGGATTCTGCATGCTTTGTATGAGGTCCCAGCATTGTTAAGCCCCAATTGCCCACAACAGCAAGCTTTATAATACACCCCCAGGTTTGTCCTTTCTCCTTCCCATCTCACCCTTCCTACTCTCTTGCTTTTATTTCCTGAGATCACCTCCTAAATAAACTATTTGCATCCAAGTCCTTGTCTCAGGTTTTGCTTTGGGGAAGTAAGATAACTGGGTGGATGTTGGGAAATGAAAGTACACTGAATATGAGTACAAGGGAAGTGTATGATTCTGTTCTCATGCTGCTAATAAAGACATACCTGAGACTGAGTAATTTATAAACAAAAAGAGGTTTAATGGACTCACAGTTCTTCATGGCTGGGGAGGCCTCACAGTCATGGTGGAAAGCGAAGGAGGAGCAAAGGCACATCTTACAAGGCAGCAGGCAAGAAAGCTTGTGCAGGAGAACTGCCCTTTATAAAACCATCAGATTTCATGAGACTTATTCACTATTACAATAACAGCATGGGAAAAACCCACCCCCATGTTTTAATTACCTCCCACTGAGTCCCTCCCATGACACATGGGGATTATGGGAACTACAAGATGAGATTTGGGTGGGGCCACAGCCAAACTATATCATATAATGTCAGCATCTGACATTATCATAGAAGAGAAATATGGAGAACAATGGCCCTGAATGTGCTGCGTTGCTACCAAATCTGGCATTTCCCATTTGAACCTAGTGGGCCTACCTGATTCTCCTGCAAAACAGAATCTACCCACTCTTTCAGTCTGGCCTTGGTCAGGCCACGGCCCAGGGTGGTAGTGTGGTGTCACAGAGATGATTACGGATGGGTCAGTATCAAGCTCCATTCTTCTTTTTTTGGGAGGTGGGAGTGGGGAGCAGGGTCTCACTCTGTTGCCCAGGCTGAAGTGCAGTGATGCAATCATAGTTCACTGCAGCCTTGAACACTTGGTCAGGATCCATTCTTCTTACGGGTCACTCATGCCCATTTCTCAGGCCACTCACTGTGTTCTGACCTCTCACTCTCGCAGATGCTCTGTCTGACCTCTGAGTCCCTTTGGGAGTCTCTCAATCACATTAAATGCCTCACATTGCAGAATTGGATTCTGCTTTCTTGGGCTTATGTCACTTTGCCTTATCCTTGTCATTGAAGAGACAGGTTGGTAAAAACTGCACTTCCCAAGCTCTTTACATACCGAACACAGAAAGATGATCATATTTGCATAGCCCACTGCAGTTACTGTGAACCACTAGCAGCCAGATGTGACCAGGCCTGACCACCTTGAGCCCCAAGGAGTTCAGTATCTCGGGCACACCTGTAGCCTCCATCCTATTGAGTTATGTGGTTTTGACTCTGAATCCTTCCTGTCTTGAGTTGTCTTAATTTGATGCCTTATAGATCTAGATCTAAGGCATGTGGGGGTCTCTTTTGCCCTAACTCCTTCCTATATGCCAGGCAACCTTAAACTACACCCTTATCCCCAAATATTAATAAACACAGACTATCAATACTCACAGGAGGAAGAAAAATAGTGCACTGGAACTCAGGGAATGAAGTATTGTCAACCTACAGTGAAAGAGTATTTGGGGGACAGTGAGCCCAGCTTTGGGTGCCCTCCATTCTTTCACATCCTGAGAAGCTGGCCTACAACCTATCATCTCTGCTCCCCTCATTCTGAGTCATGGGTCCAGGGTCTGGGTGGGGTCAGTTGGTTGGCAGAATGAAAAAAAAAATCGGAAAAAATATCTCGAAAGACCAATCTTAGGTTTTACAATAGTGATGTTGTCTATAGGAGCAATTGAGGAAGTCACAAATCTTGTGACCTCTGGCCAGAGGTTCTGAGCAGTAAGGGATTATAGAAACTATGCCTGCATATAAGCAGAATTCAGGCCCCTCCCATAATCCTAATCTCCTGGACTTTCATTAGCTTTACAAAGGCAGTTTTCAGTTGCAGCAAGGAAGGGATCAGTTTTAAGGAGGGACTGTTATCATCCTTGCTTCAAAGTTAAACTATAAACTAAATTCTTCCCATGGTTAGCTTGGCCGATGCCCAGGAATGAGCAAGAACAGCCAGCCTCTGAGACTAGAAGCAAGATGGAATAAGCCATGCTAGACTTCTCTCACTGTCATAATCTTTGCAAAGTTGGTTTCAATCATACCCCTAGAAATAGAGTAAGTTGATATTTTGGTTTATATATCAGTTTCTTGTGAACTTGGTTAGTGTATGTTAATTCTTCCAAATCAGAGAAAATTTTATTTCTAAAGCTGCCAAAACAAAGGTCAGACCTTGAACTATAGTTGATACATTCCCCCAAAATGCCACTTCTTGAGGCCCAGTGTGAGCAGCCATCTGACCACCTACTGTGACATTGCAACCTCCACTCTCCCTGGTCTCACTCAGCAAGTGAGTGGTAGGGATGTTCAGAGAATTCCAATGTCTAGTATAGCTCCCAGCATATAGTAAGAATTTCATAACTTGTGGAAATCATCTTTATTTGTTCATCCATTCATAGAAAAGATGTCTTGAGGGAGGAGGGTAGCAAACAAAGAGTTGGGGTGGGGGAGAGAGGAAAAGGTAAGAACACACAGGTCATGCTTAGGGACAAGAGAGCAGACGATAGGGTGAAGAATGTGGTAGGGTGTATGTGCTGAGGTCACGGAGAGGAGTTGAGGTGTAAATATCAGAGGCTGAAGTGCACAGATACAGTGTCCTTCCCTGTCCATGCACTACGGCAGGAGACTGAGGGCACAGATGGGGCCATCTCAGAAGGGACTGGGGGGGAGGGTACTTCCTCCCTGTGCTTGCACTAACCTGAACCTTCCTCTTGTCTCTGCTAATCCCAGCCTGTTTGCAGCTCAGGGAGTGGCGGAAGCCATGTGCCAGAGGCTTCTCCAAAGTTGTGTATGGCTTCTCTGTCAGGCAGGTGGTTGGTGTGCTCCTGCCCATTCTGGAACCTGAAAGATGCTTGCTCCAGGCCTACTCCTTAGGATTTGAGGCCTGGGGTAAGAGTACAATGGAAGGAACAAACACCAAATGTATAAAGGTTTAAAAGTCATGAAACAAGCTACATTCTAGGCCTGGCCTCTGTTCTCATCCAACATCTCACAGCCATCCCCCCAAGGATCAGCCATGTGACGGAGAGGCTAAATTAGCTAGCACTGGGCCAGCCCTGCCTCCTGAGAATTTGGTGGCTCACACCCAGGTCTCCAAGGTGATGACTAAACCCAAATCCCTGATGGAGACTGACCTGGCCAAGCTCCCTAGGGAGTCTGGAGAGGTAGGTTCCTTGCTCCCATGCCTCACTTTTCCACCTCATAACCTGCAACAATTCTAAAAACCTTCCAACAATATCACATGGGCAGAGAAAGGGGAGGGAGCCAGTTATCCGCAGACCTGGTCCACCTAGGCCCCTAGACACTCACCATGGGTGCTATGGGGTGGCGAACTATAAGCTCAGCTCTTTCCCTGGTTTCCTTGGGCCCAGACTGTGATTTTTGCATCCCCAGCCTGCACTTATAGGCTGTCAGGCCCATACCCTTCTCTGGCCTGGGGAGCCCAATATGTGCACTGTATTTTGATAATTCTTATTCACTCAGTCAAAAAACTTTGTTTCCAAGCCACAAAGACAAAAGTATTTGCATTTCAGCCTTTTGGAATACTGGCCCTTAGAAAGCCAGGCTTGGGGCAGGGGCTCCTCTTGCCAGCCCTAGAAGTATTACTGCCCACTCCAGTGTAGTCCATGAGAATTTCCAATTATAAGCAAAGATGCTTGTGGGAAAAGGACCTTGTGGCCAAGCAGGGTCCAGGCTTATCTTGGGCAATAGGATAGATGAATGACTAGGAAAGTTGTTGGCATGCTCCAGCCCTGAAGCCCAGGTTTCAGAGGGCCACTCAGAAAGGCAAGCTGTTAAGTCATGACTGACTGGCCAGAATGGGATCAACAAATTAGAACCAATGTTTCTTGAGCTCAAACTCTGAGGTGTGCTTCCAACCCACTTCCAGCCCATCAGCCTCCACTCCTGCCTAATGAAAGGAATGTGATTCACAAAGGACCCAGAAGAAAAAGACACAGGCAGAGGGGCTATATAGGCAAAGCCTATTTCAAATGCACCAATTATCAGGCTGGGCATGGTGGCTTATGCCTGTAATCCCAGCACTTTGGGAGGCTGAGGTAGGTGGATCACTTGAGGTCAGGATTTCAAGACCAGCCTGGCCAACCTTACGAAATCCATCTTGTCTCTACTAAAATAAAAATAAAAATTAGCCCAGCATGACTGCACACACCTGTAGTCCCAGCCACTCGGGAGGCTGAGGCAAGAGAATTACTTGAACCCAGGAGGCGGAGGTTGCAGTGAGCTGAGATCATGCCACTGCACTCCAGCCTGGGCAACACAGCAAGACTCCATCTCAAAAAAAAAATCAAGGTCAAATGTACCAATTATCTTTTCTCTGCACTCAGACAAAGAATCTAATTATCACTCTGAATCATTAATAAACTATTGGGATTTCACAAAACGTTCCCACATTTCACTCTAGGAAGCCAAACTCAGTAACTCCTTATCAAGTTATCAAGCCTGATGAATACATCTGGAGGTTGAAGTAACAGCAGGACCATTTGGGACTTTGCTTCTGTTGTTCCCATATAGGGATTATCGGGAATTGAATGCCCAGAAGGGATTTCAGGACCAGGTGCCAAAAGACAGCATATCTGTTACCTCTTTGCACATCAGTAGGATGGTGTTAACAATATTTGGCCTACCTCAGAACCTCTCAGTGTGGCTGGGGAGCTAAAACAGAGTACAGAAAAGGGCCTGGCAAAGATGGTGGGCCCAAGATACATCCACTGCCACTCAGCTACCCATAGGAGAACCTGTGTCCTTGAGAGTCACACCATCCACCTAATATCCCTCTTCCACTCCTCGTCTCTATCATCTTTCATCCCTCCTCCACATTTATCAAGGCCTTTGGCTCCTGCTTCGGTCTTCCTTCTGGAAATAAACAAAGACCAACCAAATGAGAAAAATAAAGTCTATTTATTCTGAACTTACTATAGCAAGGGAGTCAGCCACTGTCAGTGTCTTTTGGCAGAGACTCAAGGACAGATAGAGGAGTGGAAAAACCTTACAGTGGACAAAAGGGAAGGCTTCAGGTGTGTCCTGATGGGAAGCTGTTGGCTTGGGAAGCTGTAGGAGGCTAATGAGAAGCAGTGATCCTATGTCATTGATTAAGGGTACATATTTGACTTTCTCTGTTTGGTCCTAAATTACAAATAGGGACAAAAATTTGGGAAGCTTTCAGTTATTAATCAAGTCCTGGTCATTTGGGGCTGACTGCTACCGGAGTTGTTTAGCTTCTTGGATTGTCACTAAAATATACCAATCTAGGCTGGGAATGGTGGCTCACACCTGTAATCCCAGGACTTTGGGAGGCCGAGGCAAGTGGATCACTTGAGTCCAGGAGTTTGAGTCTAGTCTGGGTAATATGGCAAAACCCCATCTCTACAAAAAAGCAAAAATAAAAATAAACTAACTGGGCATGGTGGCATGTGCCTGTGGCCCCAGCTACTCAGAAGGCTGAGGTGGGAGGATCACTTAAGCCAGGGAAGTGGAGGTTGCAGTGAACAGTGATTGCACCACTGCACCCCAGCATGGGCAACAGAGTGAGACTCTGTCTCAAAAAATAAAAACAGCAATCTGGCTTCCTGCAGTACTGACTTACAGCAGGCTGGTTTCTTGGGTTGCCTATTGTAGATAAAGAGGTTGACTTCCTGGGAAGGTTGCTGTAGGTTGTGGGTCAAAGTTCTATGGTCTGGACATTGTCTATTTGTATATTCATCCTCACTTCCCATTGCCAGTCCTACTCTTTTTTTGAGAAATTCAGTGTCTAATGACCCATCTAATTCCCCAGCCTTGTGCTCTCAAACTTGAGTTTACACAAGTTACATGGAAGAATTTTTTTTAAATACAAGCTCTTTGGCCCCAATTCCAGTGATTCAGGAGGATTTAGCAGGTCTGGTGCAGGCACCAGAATTTTCAGGTGATGTAGATACAGATGGCCCAAGGGTCACAGAGAAGTTCTCTATTCTCTCAATTGCTTGGCCTGGTCAGCAAAATGGACCCAGGGTCTCGCAGAGGTCTTGAAGAGTTCTAGGCCATTTCTATTTTTAGAAGATTCCAGCATATTTAAAAATGAAGAATTATCAAAGTTATCAAAATGTAAATGTTTATATAAATAGGAGACACACACACACACATACCCCTAATTGCATTTGAGGTAAACAGCCAAAGTCTAAACATGAAGCCTTCCTAAGGTGGTCAGCCTTGGTACAATGTGTAGGCGCAACGGTCCTGAAGGGAACACGCAGGCCAACCTAAACCCTTAGGGCTTCTTTCTTGTAGAAATAAGCCAGAAAAATAAAAGTAAATTTTTTAAAAGACACATTAGCCAATGAAATAAACATATGGTGAACTGATTTTTGATAAAGATGCCAAGAACACACAATGGGGGAAGGACGGTCCCTTCAATAAATGAGAAAACTGGATATTCACATATAAAAGGATGAAAGTGTACCTTTATCTCACGCCTCATACAAGAACCAACTCAAAATGAAATAAGATGTAAAACATAAGACCTAAAACTATAAAATTACTGGAAGAAAACATATAAAAAAAGAACTCCATGACATGGTCTGGGCAGTGATTTTATGGATATGACCCCAAAAACACAGGCAACAAAAGCAAAAATAGACAAACGGGATTGTGTCAAACTAAAAAGCTTCTGTACAACAAAGGAAACAATTAACAGAGTGAAGAGATAAGCCCCAGACTAGGAGAAAATATTTGCAAATCATTCATAAGGGGCTAATATCCAAAATACACAAGGGAAATCAAACTATCCAATAACAAGAAAACAAATAACCTTATTTTAAAATGGGCAAATGACTTGAATAGACATTTATCAAAAGAAGACATACAGATGGCTAATAGATACATATTTTAAATGCTCAACATCTGTAACAATAAGAGAAGTGCAAATTAAAGCCACAATAAGCTATCACCTTACACATGTTAGATAGGCTATCGTCGAAAAGATGTAAGATAACAAGTGTTGGTGAGGTTTTTGAGAAAAGGCAATCTTTATACACTGTTGGTGGTATTATAAATTATTACAGCCATTTTGGAAGACAGACAGTATGGAGGTTCTTCAAAAAACTAAAAATAGAATTACCATATGATCCAGCAATCCCACTACTATGTATATACCCAAAGGAACTAAATTAGTATGTGGAATAGATATCTGCACTTCTACATTTATTGCAACATTATTCACACTAGCCGAGATGTGGAAGCAACCTAAGCATTCATCAATGAATGAATAGATTTTTAAAATGTGGTATATACACATACAATGGAATACGGTACTATTCAGCCTTTAAAAATAAATAAATAAATAAACAAAAAACAAAACCCAAGAAATTCTGTCATTTGTGACAACATGGATAAACATCGAGGACATTATGTTAAGTGAAATAAGCCAGGCACAGATACGGTATGATCTCACAGCATGTGGAATCTAAAACATTCAAACTTACAGAAATAGAGTGGAATGGTAGTTACCAGAGGCTGCTGGTTGAGTTCCTTCAAGCAAAGATTTCAAAACTCTGGTGATGTTGTTCATACTCAGAGTGACCTATCAATACGGGCATGCATGAGCATGACCTGAGTATTTTGCCAGACTTCCTTATTGGTCCAGACAATGGCTGGTCCAGAGCATGCGTGGACTGCTGTGGTGATGAGAGTTTTGAAGTACATATCAAGTCATTGGGCTTTAACTCTCAATGTTTCTTCAGATCCTTGTGGGTGGGGTGTGGGGAAGGCCAGCTACAAAGCAACCTAGAGTTCCAATAAGAATCTGAGCAGTTAGGATGTAATTCTCAGTGATGCCACATCAGGAGGGAGAGGGTTGTGGCTAGATTTTTAAAAAATAGAAGAATTGAAAATTTGGTAAGAGTTGGCGATGAATGAGAGATGACTGGATTCAGTTCAATTTCTAGGTAAGTAACATGTTAACATGTTTTGGAGATTTTTTTCATGTTCATTAGTTACCTACAATTAACAAAGAGATGCTATATAGCTCAAAGACAATGGCTATGATCAGAATCTGATAAACCACAATAGTGTGCTATAATTTTCTATGAAAAACAAAATTTTTCTCAATAGTTATCCTTTTATGATCAAAGACAATCCCAAAGAAAATTTTTCTTGACTATAAAATAGGGTCAATAACATTAGATTTGGCCTGATCTTTTACATAAATACAGCAAGAATGGTAATTTATACCATGGACCTTTTTTAGTTTGCTTTACTGAAATTTTTCATAAGGAATCTGAGATTAGACTTCTAAAAGCATGTCAAGGCTAGGAAGCCAGGCCAATAACTCAATACCAGACTTTACCTTCAGTACCTTTAGATTTGGATGAACTCCTCTCTTCTCAAGGTTTCCAAAATATTGTAAAGTTTCTGGGCCTGCCAGGATGTGACCTTCCTTACTCACCTATAAGGCTGGAAACTCTGTAAGCCAGATACCAGGGTGGGTTTTCCCAAGAGAGCTTTGTAGGCATTAGCTACATAAAATCAACCTTAGCTCCTAACAGTTGATTCTATGTTTCTATGACCATCATTCTCAAATATGACATGTCAGTCAAGTCAGTCAAAGCTTTGGTTTATATAACCAATGTTTCTAACTATGTCCTGTTAACAAAGGGGTCAGAGTCATTGAATCTATGCAGAAAAATTATGTTGCCATGAAAATAAAAATATAAGAATTTGCAGATTCTGGAAGAATCAAGCCAAGGAAAAGTATAATTGTTCCAGTTCTGTTTGCAAAAGTATAATCTACTAAATTGTTACACGTTACAAAGAATGTAGAAGAAGAGAGAAAGAGGTTCCTTATAATCAAGACATAGAACAGCATCCACAAGATTCCAAACAAAATCCATAATCATTTTTTATGAGTCCTGTGTAATTCATTCAAAGAACTATAATCCATTCAGTCATATATAATTAATTATTATTCTGTTCAATCCTGGGTTAGCAATATCATTAACCCATTGGCTTCTCCACTAGAGTTCTAGAAATCTTGACTCCGTACAGTGGTATGGTCTCAAAAATAATTAAGAAATGCTGTCAGCCTGGGCCTGATGGCTCATACCTATAATCCCAATACTTTGGGAGGCCAAGGAGGGAGGATTGCTTGAGCCCAAGAGTTCAAGACCAGCCTGGGCAACATAGTGAGACCCAGTCTGTACAAAAAGTTAGATAACTAGCCTAGCATGGTAGCACACACCTGTGGTCCCTGCTACTTGGGAGGCTGAAGTGGGAGGATTGCTTAAGCCCAGGATGTCAAGACTGCAGTGTGAGACGTGATTGCACCAGTGCACTCCAACCTGGGCAACACTGTGAGACTCTGTCTGAAAAAAAACCAAACAAACAAGAAATTCCATCAGAAGCTTGTGCCCTAGAAGCCTATGACCCAGAGTACCTGAAATAGTCCTTTCCATGAATCTCTGAGACAGTTCTTTTTTCCTAAAGATGACTGGGTACTTTACACATTTTCTCTTATTTCTCATATTTAACAAGACACTTTTCTTTTTTTTATTATTATTATACTTTAAGTTCTAGGGTACATGTGCATAAAGTACAGGTTTGTTGCATATGTATACATGTGCCATGTTGGTGTACTGCAAAATCTCACTTTTATTTGAAGCATAGAAAAGTGTCTTGCTATTTACATTAGGTAAATACATTAGGTATATCTCCTAATGTAAATAACAAGACACTTTTCTATGCTTCAAATAAAAGTGAGATTGTTGACAAGTGATATGGTTTGTCTGTGTCCCCACTCAAATCTCATCTTGAATTGTAACTCCTACAATTCCCACATGTCTTGGGAGAAATCTGGTGGGAGGTAATTGAATCATGGGGGCAAGTTTTTCCCATGCTGTTCTCATGATAGTGAATAAGTCTCACGAGATCTGATGGTTTTAAAAATGGGAGTTTCCCTGCACAAGCTCTCTCTGTCTCTGCCCACCACCATCCATGTAAGACATGACTTGCTCCTCCTTGCCTTTGGCCCTGATTGTGATGCCTCCCCAGCCATATGGAACTATAAGTTCATTAAACCTCTTCTCTTTCCCTGTCTCTGGGGTGTATGTCTTTATCAGCAGTGTGAAAACAGACTAATACAACAAGTAATTTCAACGTACTTTCCAGGTGAGAAAGGAGGAACCAAGATATAAACATGCAAAGTACTGAAACATTCCCTTGATAAGAATTGAGTCCTTGGCTTTATGTGAGATGAGCTCATTATCACTAGGTATATTACAGGTTTACTCTAATTTCTCTAATTTGATAGATTTGGAAATAAGGAAGTCTTTGTTCTTCCTTCAAAAAAAAATAATACTAAAAAATTCTGAACTTCTAAGATTCAATTTTGGGCCATTAATTTTAAAAATGTATCAAGCTGATGTTTTGTGATTACCCTTTTAAGATTCAAATCCAAGGCAATAAATGAATTTTTAAAATAACACAAGTGAAGGAGTAATAATCTTCAGAAAGCAGAGAGTGGTAGTCTATCATTCAGGGATCTTGGTTCAGTATTCATGTCAAATCTAACCACAAAGACATATTTTCTCAAGTATTTTCTAAAATAATTTGGTTCTTAAAAAATGTTATAGCCTATTTATGCCATATGTGCTTTTTCCTCCAACATCAGAATAGAGGCTGGCTGTATAGGAGGTTCCTGGTACTAAGAAGAAAGAAAAAAAATGAAAGGATTGTCTCAGCTATCAACGGGTTGAAAGAAGACTTTGTTTTAATAAAGTTGAAATTGTATCTTATAATAAGATTTTTTTTTCTTTTTACTGGTCAGTCACATGAAAGGTATCATGCTTTGTTTAGTATACTACATTTTCAAAACAATATTAACAAAGAAAACTTTTTTTTTTGAGACAGAGTCTCACTCTATCACCCAGACTGGAGTGCAGTGGCACAATCTCAGCTTACTGCAACCTCCGCCGTCTGGATTCAAGCAATTTTCGTGCCTCAGCCTCCCGAGTAGCTGGGATTACAGACATGCACCACCACACATGGCTAATTTTTTGTGATTTAAGTAGAGATGGGGTTTCACCATGTTGGCCAGGCTGGTCTCGAACTCCCGACCTCAGGTGATGTGCCCACCTCAACCTCCTAAAGTGCTGAGATTACAGGCATGAACCAGGTATACACCATGCCCAGCCAAGAAAACTTTAGAGAAGCATTCACCAAAGTGAATACTGGTGAACATAATGCTGCAAACCTTCCCCCAAAAAAGAAGATTTCCAGGGTCACATAGGATTAGAATACCCTGAATTCTCAATATTCTTCCTATAGTTTCACACTGCACTTAGCATATTAAAAGCTCTAGGAAGTCCTAAAAATATGGAAACTTTTTTCATTTTGCTTAGCACACTATTTTCCAATTTTTTTTTCGTTTTCTTTGTCATAACAACAATTGTCATTTCTGCTCAATCTGATTTTGAAGAACATCACTTTGGGAAGCACTAATCCAGAAAAGGACCAGAATGCTGACAATGTGTGTGTGTGTTACTGGTTACACAGACCAGCCCTCATACAACGTGGGAGGGGACTAGACAAGGGTGTGAATACCAGGGAGCGGGGATTGCAGGGAGTCCTCGTGGAGGCTGGCTACCACATCACATTTTGAATAACTCCAGCAAAAAAATTATTATCATCAACTCATACTAAAACTCTTCCCGCTTTATACTTTTGCCTAGATTCCATTCCAAAACTGAACTGTTACATTTGGCAAGTAATACAAAATATCTGTAATATAACAGATAAAACAATAACCTATTGTTACATAATAGGTTTGATAGTTTTCAGTATGGACGATAGAGTCAGGCAGTTAGAAAAATTCAGCATAGGGCCAGGCAAAGTGGCTCACACTTGTAATCCTAGCATTTTGGGAGGCCAAGGCAGGTGGATCACTTGAGATCAGGAGTTCAAGACCAGCCTGGCCAACATGGTGAAACCCCGTCTTTACTAAAAAGGCAAAAATTAGCTGGGTGTCATGGCACGTGCCTGCAATCCCAGCTACTTAGGAGGCTGAGGCAGGAGAATCGCTTGAACCCAGGAGGCAGAGGTTGCAGTGAACCGAGATCGTGCCATTGCATTCCAGCCTTGGGGACAAGAGAGAAACACCATCTCAAAAAATGAAAAAAAAAAAAAAAAGAAAAGAAAAAGGAAAAGAAGAAATCAGCATATTCTTTGTATTCTGTGGCTTTGTAAGGCAAAAACTACATATCCATACAAAAGACTCTTTGGGGGAGCATGATCAAACACTGAAATAGACGGCCTGAACATCCTGATATTTTTTTGGAGTGACTGATCAAAGAGAAGATACTGGTTTTCACTGAGCCCAACTTGGCAGGAATTGTTGGCCTCTGACCTTCTCATTCCTGTACTCTAGCCACAATGTCTCCTTTTATAAACTGAGTCCCAGCATCATGCATGATCAGTCTTGCCCCATGCTGGGAGTGGAAGAGGAGGTCTGAAGACAATGTGCCCAGGGTCAAGCTCTATGCTTGGTGCTGGTGTCCGGTTTCTTGTTTCCTATTGGCCTAGGCCTTCAGCTCTGTCTTTCAACTGTCCTGGAATTCTGGTGCCAGGGTCTGACCTCACTGATGTGGACTCGCTGCCTTGACCCACAAAACCTCCATTCCATGCTGACTCCCAGCCCTGCTCCACACTCTCTGAACTAGCTGGCCTTCCGTGACCTGACCTCTGTCCTGCCTCATTTTTTTGTTTGTTTGTTTTCTTTTTCCACGTATACATATACATATATTTTTTTCTGTAAAATGTCCCAGTTCTTCCAGAACTTATAAACATGATTTATACCGAGGGGTAGATGGGAAAGT
Organism: Papio anubis; assembly: GCF_008728515.1. NCBI lineage: Eukaryota > Metazoa > Chordata > Mammalia > Primates > Cercopithecidae > Papio > Papio anubis. Next base: position 32,734,815 of record NC_044980.1, on the reverse strand, counting down.
GGACAGCGGCAGGGCAGACTGACCAGGGATGGGGAAATCCTCTCACTGCCCCCTTGGAGCAGGCCCAGGCCCTTTGGAGGATGGGGACTCCAATACATTCCTCCCTGAGGTTGTCCGGCTGCCTCTACCCCTCGTTCTCAGAATCCTGTGTGCCACTCAATTCCGGAATCCCTTCCAGGACCAACCCCAGGCCCACTGGACATGCTGCCCCGGTACTCAGAATCCAGAAGCGCCAGTCGGTTCCAGAATCCCTTTCTCAGCTGCTGGGGTGGTTGGGTCCCTCCTTTCTGCTGTCCACCTGACCCCAGAGGAGAGGAGGGGAGCCCAGGTCTACCCTCTGTGGCAGGAAGAGGGTGGAGGTAGAATCTGAAGGAGGATAGGGTATGGAAGGGTCAGGAGGGCTCAGCCGATGGTGAAGCCAAAGCCACACCATAACTTGTTCTTGCGGTGATTCAGGAAGGCCCCGAGGGCCGGTATCAGAGGCAGGGGTGGGAGCTTCTCCAGCGTGGCACCCAGGATCCAGTTGCTTTCCACAGACCCTTTGAAGAGGAGGTTGATCTTCGGCAGGTCCAGCTTTTACCCAAAGGAGACATTGGTGTCCTGCAGCCTTGTACTGGCCTCAAACTCCACATCCACCTACAGCTGGTCACTGGGTTTGTGGTATTATGTCCAACCCAACATTACCGTTGCCAACCAGTTGTTCGATGTGTATTTCCCCGTTAGAGACTTGACAGTGCCCTCCTCCCCAGGCCATCGGTGGTAGACCCGCTCTCTGCCCAGGGCCAGGTAAGGCGTTATGCTCTGTAGGTAGTGGGTTATGAGGATTCCTGAACCCATCAGGACGTCTGGGTTCCCCAGGGTGGCGTCCACTATGAAGTCAGAGCCCTGGTACTCCCCATCCACCTGCCAGTTCACAAACTTCGACTGCTAGGTCTGGATGGCCATATTGGACCTGAGGCTGGGGCCCAGCTGGTGAATGACCTGAGCATTGAGGCCGCCACTGTTGTCCATGTCACCCACCAGTACAGGGCATGCCTCTGTGGGACTCAGCTGCTTTGTCCCCATATACGTAACACCAAAGTGGTAGTTGGACTCCCTGATTGTGCTGAGGGTTACTGTGTGGTTCACCTGAAAATGCTTACTCAACCCTTTGTTCACTGTGAACTTGACACCTTCCATCTACAGCTCCTTGAACTTCCGGTGGCACTCCTCCAATGTGCAGGGCTTGGGCAGGCAGCCGCAGGCCCCATCCTCGGCACCCCCTGAGGCACTGGCGGTTGCAGTCCCGGGTGTCCGTTCCGAACCTCCACCCACACTGGTCCTGGCGCCCAGGCCGCCTCCCAGCAGCTGCAACCTGAAGCCCAGATGCTAGGACGGAGGTGGCGGCAGCCCCACGAGGGCCGGCAGAGGTGGTGGCGGCTGCCCTGCAGGCAGCGAGCTGGCTACCAACATGTTCCCCATGGTCACCTACGAGGGGAGAGGTCAGAGGGCGAAGGTCGGGGCCTGCGCGCCCCAGACTCAGCCCCAGCAAACTCCCGCTCGGCTCAGGGCCCGGGTTCTCACTGGCGGCAGCGCCTGCTCCCGGCCTGTCCTGCCTCATTTAGGTACCTGCTGTGGTTACTTCCTTCTGGGCTGGCTGACTTGGCCCTAGATTCGCACATTCCGGCCTGACACAGTCTGTCTTAATATGACGTGTCCATTGCTTTCCTTAGCCTCTTTTCTGGTGCAAAATTGAATACCATCACATACATTTCCTTATATAAAAGATTGAAACATCGTTATTGTCTATGTCTCCTGTCTGTATACTTTTTAAATATTTTCAATTTTTTTTTATTTCTATCAGAAATAAAATCTTAGGCAAAATAAACATTTTATACCTTTTTTTATTATTTTATTCATTCATCCATTCACTTAATGATTCAAGCTTACATACCTTCCACATACCTGGGATATTTCCCCAACTAAAGTTTCCATCCCTCTTCACACCTGTCACGCCTCTCCATTGACAGTGGAGTCTATTTCCTTTCTCTTTGAATCAGGGCTGGCCTATGGTTGCTCTGACCCACAGAATGTGGGAAAAGAGGCACCCTGCTAATTGCCGGCCTGGGCTTAAGAAACCTGGCAGCTTCCAGTTTGCTCTCCATGGCCATGAGCCACTGTATCAAAAAAATGCAGTATGCTGTTGGAGAAAAGGCAGCAACTAAGGCAGCAGCTATGTGAGTCAGATATATCTAGCCCCAGTCAAGGCGTCCCAGCCAACACCATGTGGAACAGAGACCAGCATGCCCTACCCAGTCCTGCCCACGTGGCAGCATCCCACTAACAAGGATCTGGGTTTTCTTGTTTTCAACCACTAAGTCTTGGGGTAGTTTGTAATGGAGCAATAAGTAGCATACATTAAAAACATGAAACTTTGAAACAAGCAAATATGAAACTTGTAAATTAACACAAAAAAATACATCCGGGGAATAAGAGTCAACTTCTGGGTCTACCGTCTACTCTCAGGACTGAATCATGTTTAATTGGATCCAAAGAAAGTTATTGGTTTTAAAAAAGCAGAGGACTCAGCATCCAGCTTACAGGAAATTAATAAGAAAGTGATTAGTGAAAATTGGAAACAGGTAGGCAGAGAATAATGATTCCAGAAATTAGAGTAACCCAATGGTTTTCAATCCTGCCAATAAACCAGAATCATCTGAGGCCTTTTTGAAAGTGCAGATTTCTGGGTCCCATGCTTTAAGATCCTGACTTAAATAATCTGGGGTGGGATCCAGAATAGCATTCTGAAATACTGCTGGGGTTTAGAAGGGACTGTGAAGAATAAAAATAAGCCCGCAGCTGAAAGGGCAATGGTTAGTAAATAATGTATTATGTATTTCAAATAGGAAAAAGAGGATTTTAAGGTCTCATGACAAAGAAATGATAAATACTTGAAGTGATGGATGTGCTAATTACCTTGATTTGATCATTCTGGCACTGGTTTCCAGTTTCTTGTTTCCTGTTGGCCTGGGGCCCCAGCTTTTTGTCTTTCAACCGTCCTGGATTTCTGGTGCCGGGATCTGACCTCACTGATGTGGACTTCCTGCCTTGACTCACAAAACCTCCATTCCACATGGACTCCCTGCTCTGCACTCTCAGAACTGGCCTTCCTGGACCTGACCTCTGTCTCGCCTTACTTAGGTACCTACTGTGGATACTTCCTTCCGGGAAGTATATATTTATGACGTACATCGGATTGTACACCATAAATACACACAATTATTATTTGTCAATTAAAAATCAAACTTTTTTAAAATAAAAAAATGGGTTTGTTAATTTGTTGTTGTTGTTTAGAGACAGGATATCTGTTGCCCAGGCTGAAATGCAGTGGTGCAATCGTAGCTCACTGTTACCTCAAACTCCAGGGCTCAAGTGATCCTCCTGCTGCAGCCTCCAGAATACCTGGGACTACAAGTGTGCACTTGCGCAGCTAATATTTTATTTTTAGAGAGAGGGGGTCTCCTTACGTTGACCTCCCAAAGTGCTGGCATTACTGCTGTGAGCCACCATGCCTGGCCCCTAAAAATGTGTTTCAAACTTCCAAATATACGGCTTGTTGCTTGTTTGTTTGATTTTCTATCTACATTGCATTGTTATCTGAGAATGCAATCTGCAATCGGGCTAGGGTTAGAAATTCGGGCTAGGGCTTTATCTGTAATTTCTGTTGCATAACAAAAAATAAATATTTTATAATATAAAAAGCTTATATAAGGTAATGAGAAAAATATGCTTTTCTTAACATGAGAAAAGGATAGGAACTAGTAGTTATGGCCTCAAACTAGCCTAGAAACATTTAAAAAATCCAAATTAAAAACCATACACTGTTTTATCGACAAAATTAGCTAATGTTTATAAAATTCTAACACAGGAACATTGTGTTAGAATAGCCAAAATACCAAAGAATAAGAATTCACCAATAGTGAGAATAGAATTAGCAGTTAGTACCATATTTCAGAAAAGCAATTGGGCCCTATATATCAAAGAATGTTCAAAATGTGTATGCCCTTTGACTCAGTAGTTTCATTTTCAACACTTATTCTCTCAAAATAATAGATACCAACAAGAGATACATATATAATACCTTTATTGGGGTAGAAATGGAATGCTAAAGTTATAAAAAGGAGGAAGAAGTATATACTTCCCAAAAGGCTAATATCATAAATGAGAGTGATGTCAATTCTATCCGTGCCAACCTAGAAAAGAGTGATACAATGTGTTGCATAACACTTGGAATGGGAAGTAAAGAAATCAATTTTTTAGAATGAGTTTAAAATAAACTCATCATGTGGTGCCTTATATAGGACACACTGTAGGTCATTTTAATCAATAACCTGAATGGTTTTACAGCAAATCTGATCCTCACACTGTCTAAAAATTAAACTAAATAATGAGTAGGAGAGGACTAAGTTAATGTCACATAAATATATAGCTTTATTGTAATTAATGTAATATAAAGATCTTACAATTCAACACAAAGTAAACGAATAACATATTCCCTAAGACAATCTGGACTAAATGTCATTTTCCTCTGCTTAGCTGTTGAAAGTAGTGAAATAATCGATAATTCAAGGTTATTTTCCAACTAGAAAATTTTTGGAGCAGTTATCATCCATTTTGTCACTCAGCTGTAGAAAAAGTCCAGCAATGTTCCTGCGGAGCCGTGGATTCTGAACAGGGTAATTTCCTGATGCACCTGCCAGAATGAATTAGCTACCTATTGCACAGCCAGGCACCCGCACGCCATGATCTGTTGCATGGAGCTATTTAAATTCTGGTGAATGTGAAGGAAGCCAAATTATTTCCCCCAAGATATTGAGGGTTGTTAAGTTAAACACACTGAATGAACTTAGGGAAATGCTCTGCCCCAGCCTCTGTTTGCCCAATGGCAGGACATCAACCTTTCCTGACTGGAGACAGCACTGGCTCATTGGCCCAGAGCAGGTACCAGCAGGTACCAGAGGAATCTGGGAACAGATTTTACTATCTTCCCACATTTCCCCACTATTATTTTATTTATTTATTTATTTATTATTTATTTATTTGAGACAGAGTCTCACTCTGTCACCCAGGCTGGAGTGCAGCGGCACAATCTCGGCTCACTGCAACCTCTGCCTACCTGGTTCAAGCAATTCTCCTGCCTCAGCCGCCTGAGTAGCTAGGACTACAGGTGTGTGCCACCACACCCAGCTAATTTTTTGTATTTTTAGTAGAGATGGGGTTTCACTATGTTGGCCAGGCTGGTCTCAAACTCCTGAGCTCAGGTGGTCCACCCGGCTCAGCCTCCCAAAGTGCTGGGATTACAGGCATGATCCACTGCCGCCCAGCCCCTACCCTTTAAAAGACTAGAACTGAGCCAAGCACAGTGGCTCATACCTGTAATCCCAGCCATTTAGGAGGCTGAGGCTGGGAGATCCCTTGAGGCCATGAGTTGGAGAACCGCCTGGGCAACACAGAAATACCCTGTCTACAAAAATTTAAAAAGTAACCAGATGTGGTGGTGCACACCCGTAGTCCTAGTTACTCAGGAGACAGAGGTGGAAGGATTGCTTGGGCCTGGGAGATGGAAACGTCAGTGAGCCATGATTGCCACCGCACTCTAGCCTAGGTAATATAATGAGGCCCTCTCTCTGACACAAACACAAAAAAAAAAGAAAAAGAAAAAGAAAAAGAAAAGGCTAGGCTGGGTATGCTGGCTCACGCCTGTAATCCCAGCACTTTGGGAGGCCAAGGTGGATGGATCATGAGGTCAAGAGATCGACACCATGCTAGCCAACATGGTGAAACTCCATCTCTACTAAAATTACAAAAATTAGCTGGGCAAGGTGGCGTGCACCTGTAGTCCCAGCTACTTGGGAGGCTGAGGCAGAAGAATCACTTGAATGCGGGAGGCAGAGGTTGCAGTGAGCCGAGATCGCACCACTGCACTCCAGCTTGACAAGAGAACAAGACTCCATCTCAAAGAAAAAAAAAAAAAAAGAAAGGCTAGAACTGCTCTCTCCTTTGTTTTGTCACTATGTGGGATTTATGGCTCTTTGTTAAAATACCATTTAAGCAAAGCCTGTAAGCCACTGCCTTGAGAGAGAACTACTGTTGAACTGAGGCCTCTCCCCACTGTTGAATACAGCACGGGTTAACAAACTTGTGCTTGTTTTTCTCTTGTTAACCTTCCTTTGTTTTCAGGAGAGTGTTTCAACTAAAAACCTAAGAAGAGAAAGAAAAGAAATTATGTTTTCTCACCTACAAATACCAAGGGAGGGCAGTAATTGACACTTGAGCCATTCTTTCTGGCAGAAGCTAAATAGTAGGAGCAATTGCTTATAGAGACATTAATACATACTAAACTTTATCATAGCCAGGTGTGGTGGCACACAGCTATAATCCCAGCTATTTGGGAACCTGAGGTGAGAGAATCGCTGGAGCCCAGGAGTTCAAGGCTAGCCTGGGCACTATTTCGCGGTCCCCATCTCAAAAAAATAAAACGAATTAAATAAATAAAACCCTATCATAAGCATATAAAGACATACTTGTGACTTACTTTGGCAAACAGGTTTGGATTCCAGTTACCAAAAGTGGCCTCCCGTTAAAGAAGCGTAAGTTAAAGAATAGGTTAGATAAAACATATATTTATGTTTTATAACCCTAGAGACTGATGTTTGACCTCACCACATTTTCTTGGCTCCCTTGAATTTTGAAAGGGCATCAAAAAAAGGATATTGAAAGGCTTTAAGATTTAGGGGTCTCTACTAAGCCCTGTAAAAGTTAAAGTAAGGATTGTCCAATGAGTGACCAGGTTCAACCTGGTTAGCAGGGTGTAGTGTTATGATATGTATGATATATACGCATGCATACATATAAATACACACATACCTATGTATACAGACACAGATATATATACACACACACGTACATATACACATGTGTATATACATTGGTTTTTCATCCCCAGCTCATAACTCCCACAACCCTTGTACACAGTCTTTTGTTATCATGTTCGGTATGTTAGGTCTCAGGAAACAGAATCTCTCTGACCTTCTCTTGCTCCAGCCTTTCTGAATGTGGGTCTCAAGACCAGCCCCAGAGAGGGTCCCACCCTGTAACTGGGAGAAGAAATGCCGACTCAAGAAGCTTCCATAAAAACCCAAGAGAACTGGGTTGGGGAGCTTCCCAATGGCTGAACACAGGGAGAGTGGTGCACCCAGGGAGGACAGGGAAGCTCAGCGCCCTTCTCCTACACCTCACCCTACACATCTCTTCACTTGGATTTTCTGTAGTATCCTTTATAATAAACCAGTAAACCTCAGTGTTTCCCTGAGTTCTGTGTGCTGCTCCAGCAAATTAATAGAACTCAAAGAGGGGATCATGGGAGCCCCAACTTGACATAGTTGGTCAGAAGTTCCAGAGGCCCAGATTTGTGACTGGTGGGAAAGAGGGGGCAGTCTTGTGGGACGGAGCTCTCAACCTGTGGGATCTGATGTTGTCTCTAGGTAGACGGGTCCAAACTGAATTAGAAGACAACCAACTGGTATCTGCTGCCTGGTGTGTGGGGAAAACTCCTACGCATTTGGTCACAGAAGTCTTCTGTGTTGATTGTGATGGTGGTGAAAGAGCAGAGGAAAAACATGATTTGGGAGAGTTTTTCCAAAACACAGGGCAATGGCATTTTTCCTTTTTTCAGTGGGAGGGACTACCCTCAAACTCAATTTCACACTGGTGACCCCCAACATTTTCAAGTTCTGGACCACTGTCACCTGTGCTCACATTGCTTAGTGTTAAGGCACATTTGTCCCTTAGCCACACAAGATATTCTTACACTTACTGCTTAAAACAAGAGAGCAACAGAGGTTATTGTCCCTCTGCTGGTAAACAGTCCAGTGTGTCCAGGCACATCCCAGCCCAAGCCAGACTCTCTACAAATTCTGGAAACTGAAAGACCATATGGACAGACTGAGAGACACCCGTTAACCTGCTCAAAAGTGGTGCATCCTTGGGTCTGGCCCAAGCCCATTGTGGGATAAGGCCTTACAAGCCTGGCCCACATCTGAATTTAGTCTATAAAATCAAAAGTGGATTAGATGTCAGGGAATGTTCTAACAGTCATTGTTCTTGCCCCATTAACTGGTCATTAAACACAAAACACAAAACAACCCTCTGCTCCATAGCTATTGGCTGGGGGCAGATAAATCTTCATAGTCTCTAATACATTCTCCTATAGATTGCTATTAATTCATGTCTTTCGTTAGTCAATCTCCCCATCTCCCTTTTTGGGGAATGGGAGTTGATTATTTTGTAGCTCTCGTAGTTGCTATTTATAAAACTTTGGTCAGTTGCATTGTCTTAAATACTTGCTTGATTTGGATCCATCTCTTTTATCAATTTATTTATACTGATTTTTAAATGGGCATAAAATTCAAAAGGTACAAAACAATGTAATATAAAACTTTCTTTCTTATTCTATTCTCCCAAATAAGTACTCTGTTCTGATCTCCAGAGGTAGCCATCATTACGAGACTTCTCATGTAATCTTCCTAAGATGTTCTTTGCATATAAGTTGATTTTTTAAACAAACAAAAATAGCGTAGCATAGACATATTTCTGCATCTTGATTCCTTTTATTCAACAATATATTTTGGCAATTATTTCTTATTAGTACAAACTTGCTTCATTCATTTTTAAAGTTGCATAACATTTCATTCCATGATTTTACTATTACTTATTTCATCACTCCACATTGGTGGATGTTTAGTTTGTTTCCTTTACAATTATAAATCAAGCTAACATTAACATCTTCATATATTTGTTTTTGCCTCCACTAGTGAGAGAGTATGCATGTATTTCATTTTAATGGCTAATTTTAATAGCTGTTGCCAGATTGTCCCCTGGAGAGGGCTGTAGTAATTTCCTGTCCCATTTCCTGTTTCTCTACACAATTACCAACAAAGTGTATTATCCAACACTTTGATAATCATTTTAATCTGTGTGAATCTGACTGGTAAAACATATTTTATCTTTATAGTTCTAATGAAAAATTAACTCCTTCTTTCCTATTTTGTGCCTTTTATATAATTTCTCTCTGTGTTGTATTAGCTACTACCTCCAGAAAAAAGTCGAATAATTACAGTAAGCATGGATATTCTTGTCTTGTCCCTAACTTTAAAATGAAGAAGTTTGATATTTCCCATTAAGTAGCTCTTGGATTGAGCTACAGATATTTTGCCAGTCTCAGAGACTGTTTCCAGGGAACACAGTCTAAGACACGAGCCTGTGAACCACTATGTGATTGGTATTTTCCATTTATTCCTCCAGGCCTCCACTCTCCCTCCTGATTTTCTGCCTCCGGAGGCTGACTTGTGTGAATTACATGAACTGCTGTTCCTCCCTCCCTTGGATCCTTTGTGGTGGCACTCTTTTGACTAAAACCAACAGAAATCCAACGGGAACCGAAGTTATGTGCCCGGCTGGCTTTCTGTTGGGTTTAGTGTGTGACATTTGACTTTCTGTTGGGTTTAGTCAAAAGAGTGCCACCACAAAGGATTCAAGGGAGGGAGGAAAATAAGGCTGGGTAGTGTTGAAGTCAAAATAAAAATATGCAAACAAATCTCTGAAATTCAACATTTATTTCAGGAAGAAGGAATTGCAATTCAGAGCATACATGCAGACCAGGTGTTCTTCAGAATATCTGAAGAACAGGGAAGGTCAGAAGTTTTATAAAAAGGAGAAATGTTACATATTGACCACTGAGAAAGTTCATTGGCACTAGTAAGGTTCTGGAGAGCTGGGAAACTCTGATTTGTGAGCAACACCAATGTGCAAAATTAGTCTTAGAGTTGCACATGTTATCTCAGCAACTATAGATGAAACTGGTTTCAGGTTACAATAGGTAGTTTCAGCAGCTGGACTTGCAGAGAATTACATTATTGGAGTAATATTGTGTGTCTTGAGTGCTTTCCCCACAAGCTTCTCCACCCTGTTTTTGTTTGGTACTACAACAGTGACTCGATTCATATAATCATATAACCATAATATGTTCATTTTTCAATGCACATGGCAGGTCAATAGCCAGACACTGAGATGCATCAGAGAAAGAGATTCAATCACAAGGCTGGTGAACGAGGAGACAGGAGGAAATCTCAAATCCGTCTCCCTATGGAGTTTGGGGCTAGGGTTTTTTTGTTTTTTGTTTTTTGTTTTTGAGACAGAGTCTCATTCTGTCACCCAGCCTCTAGTGCAGTGGCACGACCTTGGCTCACTGCAACCTCTGTCTGTCGGGTTCAAGTGATTCTCCTGCCTCAGCCTCCCAAGTAACTGGAATTACAGGCATGTGCCACCATGCCAAACTAATTTTTTTGTAGTTTTAGTAGAGACAGGGTTTCACCACGTTTGCCAGGCTTGTCTTGAACTCCTGATCCCAAATGATCCACCCACCTCAGCCTCCCACAGTGCTGGGATTACAGGTGTGAGCCACTGTGCCTGGCTTGGGGCTAAGGTTTTTAAAGGTTTTAGAGTGGGACAAAGTATGGAGATCACTGATTGGTTGAAGAGTGCAGTATGGAGTCACAGGACAGAGAGGTGAAGAAACTGTATTCTCATCCGGATTTCATTTCTCTGGTTGGTGTCAGCTATTTTGCTGGAATTCAGGATTTGAAAAACATCTTAAATAATCCTTACACAAAAGTCTTATGATTCTAACATCAGAAATCCTATCTATAGGAAGAACAGGCATGCAAATGGTCAACATCTAATGCTATGTGACTTTTGGTTACAAGGAAATGGGCCAAAGTGCAGCCCAATTAATGCTTAATCTTAACTATATTTCTGTACAGAATTCTTGTTAACCTGATGAAGATGGCTTTAGTCAACTTTCACAATAGTTGCTCCGCTGGTCCAGGTTGAATGTGTTATTTCATTGTTTGTAGGTCAATACTGCTCTCCAACTGGCCTGTTCAACATGACTATCCTTCCATATACTGGTAGTATCTTTCTTCTTCTGTCCCTTCAAACCTAGAGATGGTGGAAACTCTGTTGCTACTATCATTTGTGGTTCTCTTGCACCAGCCATACCTTTTTAACTAGTCTTTCTTGTAAATAAATCCCCCTCAAATCACTCAGGGTCTAATTATGCCATCTCTTTCTTTTTGAGACCAGAACTAATTAATGTACACTCATTAGGTACAAGTGAAACCACTTTTGTAAAGGTTATGACAGTAAGAGAAGTCTAGCATGGCCAACTCTATCTTGCTTTCAGCTTCACAGGCTAGCTGCCCTCACTCATTCCTGGGCATAGGCCAAGCTAACCATGGGAAGAATTCAGTTTATAGTTTAACTTTGAAGCAAGGATAATTATAGTCCCTCCCTTAAACTAACCTCCCTCCTTGCTCAAGGACCAAAGCTGCCTTTGTTAAACAAATGAAAGATCATAAGATTAGGATAATGGAAGGGGCCTGAATTCTGCTAAAATGTAAGCATAGTTCCTATAATTCCTTACTGTTCAAGAGTCATGTGGTCAGAGGTCACAAGATTTGTGAATTCCCCAATTGCTCCTATAGATAATATCACTATCGTAGAACTTAAGATTGGTGTTTTGAGATGTTTTGCAGACTTTTGCATTCTGTCAACTGATTGACTCTACCTAGACCCAGGACTTATGACTCAATCAGAATTGTGGCCCCTACCTAGAGGCAGACTCATTGTACAAGAACTGTTTTCCACACCCTTATGATTTTATCTCCAACCAATCAGCAGCACTCATTCCCTAGACCCTTGATCACCAAATTATCCATAAAATCTCTAGTTCTCAGGGAGACTAATTTGAGTAATAATTCCAGTACTTCTGCTTGGCTAGCTCTCATTAATTAATTAAGTTCTTTCTCTACTTCAATACCACAGTCTCAGTGAATCGTTTTTGTCTATGCAGAGAGCAGGAAGAACCCATTGGGTGATTGCATAGAAAGCAAGATGAATTCTCCCATTGCTTCCTGTCTATACTGAATAAGTTTTAGCCAGGACAAAGGAAGAGGATTAAGGAAATACTAATGGTGATATCTACTGATACTAGCCAGGCATTGTCAAATAAAAACTAAATCTGCACTTAGATAAGGAAAAATTCTATTTTAAAAGATTATTTCAAGAAGTAGAGCTGAGAGGAAAGAAGGGATTTTGCAATACAAGGACGGAGACTACTGCAACAGGGAGAAGTCTTCAACAAGATCTGCAAATTCAAGAGTTAGGCAAAATGGTAGGCCAAGCATGGTGGCTCATGCCTGTAGTCCCAGCACTTTGGGAGGCCAAGATGGGAGGATTGCTTGAGGAGTTCAAGACCAACCTGGGCAATATAGTGAGATCCTATCTACACACACAAAAAAATAATAATTACCTGGGTGTGGTGGTACATGCTGTAGTCCCAGCTAACTGAGCTAACTGTGGGGCTGAGTTGGGGAGGATTGCTTGAGCCTGGGAGGTCAAGTGCAGTAAGGTATGATTGTACCACTGAACTCCAGCCTGGGGGACAGAGTCAGACCCTCGGCTAGAAGGAATCTGGGGTGGGACAGAGAAATGAAAGAGTGAGATGGCTAATCTGATAGTAGTAGGTCAGAGACTGCTTGACCCTGGAGCCAGCCTATTTTCAGGAGGGGCTGTTAAGAAGGAGTTGTATGCTAACTCAGGTTGAAGATGGGTCAAATTTTGGGATTTAGGGAAAGGAGATAATCTTAACCAAAGTTTGATTAACAAGCACTTTATTCAGATTTAGATTCCATGGGCACAAGCAGTTCATCTAGTCAGTTACGAGGCAGAGAATAGGAATTTAGAGGATCTTTGTCTGGCCTTGTCAAAGGTGAAGGAAACCAAATATTTCACCTGAAAATATTTCTCCTGGGTATGATGAATATTTTAAATTAAAGGCCCTTAAAGATCAACAGAGATCTAGACGAGTCTTTTTCCCCTATGTACATAAAGACCCCACAGATCCACTAAGGAGAACAATTATTTTTCTTTTCTCTCCCTGTTACCTCATTACCCACTGGGGGGAAAAAAAAGATGAAGATGCAGAGTAAAAAGGAAAAAAAAAAAAAGAGAGAGAGAGAGAAAGCATGATTGAAGACCTGATGAATGTAACCACCCTGAATGCACCCTTTCACAAGATAGTATCTTCTTTTAGGCTCATTGAATTCCCAAAGAGAAACATTTACAAGTTAATCTCTGTTTCCTCATCCATTCACTCTCCCTGGTAATCATTTATTCCTTCTCCCAGAATTACTATATTCCTCAGTTCCTCCTCCCCTCTGAAATAAGGGTATGTAAGCTTCTGTACCCCACTGGGGAGTTCCGGTAATCACTCTGTGATTCTCTCCCGCTCATCTCTGTACACATTAATAAATTTGTATGCCTTTTTTCTTAATCTGACTTTGGTCAGTTTTCCCTTGGCCCTACAAAGGTAAAAAAGAGAGGCAACTGTGCATCCTATCTAAGTCATATGGGAAAGTATGGTTCTTGGCAATAAAGCAATATTGGGAACACAGATAGTGGGGGGTATCTTTAACCATGGCTATTTTCCAGGATCACAGGGCCCAGGTAAAATTCAACATTGTCAGCACTTACGTTAGAGTTTTATTTATTTATTTATTTTTAATTACCTTTTATTTTTAGAGATGGGGGCCTCATCATGTTACCCAGGCTGCTCTCAAACTCCTAGACTCAGTGATCTTCCTGCCTTGGCTTCCCAAATTGCTGGGATTACAGGTGTGACCACCACACCCAGACAATCTAAGAGTTTTCAGTGGTGATCTTGGTAGTGGCAGAAGGCAGTCAAATGCCTAGGCAGATGGAAGCGGGTCCCTGGTGAAACCTGACCTTCAAGCTGAAGACAGTTTAAAGTCTGAAACCAAGCTGTGGGTCAGAGATAAATCCACGGACTGGATTGAGAATCTGTCTTCCCATTTGGGGCACTTTCCTCTGATTGATCCCCACCCTTCACTTATTTTACATATACCTACCCTTCCCTAATTGTTTTTTTTGTTTTGTTTTGTTTTGTTTTGTTTGCACTGCCATGCCCATCTTTGAGTGGTGCCTTTTTTTTTTTTTTAATCCTTTTTTGCATACTCACAACCCAGTCAGTATGCACTCTCCCATTCTGAGCCACACTGGGAAACTACCTGCCTTCAGGTGGGGGACCACCCGGGTCCTTGAGTCGGCTCTCCACTGAGAGCTGTTCCATGACTCAGTAAAACTCTTCTCTGCCCTTCTCACCCTCTGGTTGTCTGCATAACCTCATTCTTCTTGGATGCAGGACAAAAACTTGGGACCTGACAAACAGCAGTGACAAAGGAGCTACTGTAACACTGTAACTCTCCACCCTCTGCTGGTGTCCAGCAACTGCCCCATGCAACGGGAAGCAGTGGCAGGGCCAGGCCAGCCCCAGAGCTGCCAGCCAGAGTGGGGCAGCAGGACTGAATGAGCTATAGTACAAATAGGCTGAAACACTCTCCATTCGCCGTGCTGTGAGTAGCAGGAAGGAAAGAAGAGCTACAACCCTTTTGCGTACCTAGACTTCGGGGCTCCCCGAGCCAAAATTGTAGCATGCTGTAACACCCACTTTGGGGCTTCAGGGTTGCTGACATCTCCAAGTTTTTTGGGCACCACCACGTTCCCCTCATCCAGACGCTGGCACCCAAAGTAGAAGTAGGTCCCAGCATGTCCAGCCCAACTGCAGGCTCAGAGCAGATCCCATGGTGAGTGAGGGATCAGGGCTGGAGAACAAGCCAAGTGCAGCCCACTGAGTCGAGTAGGCGGGGTACCTCCAGCAGCAAGCCCAGAGCCCAGCAAGGCCCAGGCAAGGGTGTCACTGGCTGTGGAGGTCCCTGGCTGGCGAAGCAGCACCGAAAATTCCTGCATCGATCTTATTTAATTCTTTCCCCATATCTACTTGTAAGTACAGTAGAGTGAGTAAGGGAGTGCTAACAAGACAAACATGGCAGGTCATTTAATGGTATTTTCCTCTAGTAAAAGGGGATTAATAACAGTTCTAGCCTCAGGATTGTTGTGAGAGCTCTAAAACTTCATACACACAAAGTGCTTAAAACAGACCTGGGATGTACTAAGTATTCAATAAATGATCCCAGGAGAATAATCTTTATTTTTCCCAATTTACAAATGAAGGCCCTGAGGCATAAGGAGGGTAAATAATTTACCCAAGTAAAGATTAAAACTCACCCAGATTATAGGCTTTTATCTACAGTCTTCCCTCCTGCACTTCCCGAACGGGGAGAAATTAATGGATAAATAGAAGCTAGGCATGGTGGCTTGCACCTGTAATTCCAGCTACTCAGGAGGCTGAGGTGGGAGAATCTTGAGTGCAAGAGTTTGAGGCCAGCCTAAGCAATATAGTGAGACCCCATCTATTAAAAATAAAAGTGGGCAGATAAAATGGAAGAAATGTTGGACAAAGCCTTGATAGGTTTTCCAGAGTTACTGCATACAAAAAAAAAAAAAAATGAATCTTTTTTGTTTGTTTGTTTTTTCTTTTTAATACAGGGTCTGGCTGTGTCACCCAGGCTGAAGTGCGATGTCCTGATCTGGGCTCACTGCAAACTCTGCCTCCTGGGCTCAAGCAATCCTCCCACCTCAGCCTCCTGAGTAGGTGATACCACAGACATGTGCAACCACACCCAGCTAATTTTTGTGTTTTTGATAGAAATGGGGATTATCCATGTTGCCCAGGCTGGTCTCAAACTCCTGAGCTGAAGCAATTCACCTCCTTGGCTTCCCAGTGTTGGGATTACAGGCACGAACCACCACACTGAGCCCAAATCACTTTTTTTATTTTTCTCAAAACTTAAAGATTCTTGAGGAAGTCAGAGTAAGAGAACATTCTTATTTCCATCAACCTGAAATAATCAAAAGGATCAGAATTCAGTTTTAATGAGTTTATTTGAGTAAAAAGCTGGAAATTACCATCCAGGAAACACAGACTCCAGAGAAATGGGGTCAATGCTCTGAACTTATGATCTTGCTTATATAGGCAGAACACAAAGAAATTTACTGGGATTATAACATTTTCTAAACAAGCCTGGCTTATAAACTATAACAATTTAATTAGTTACAATGTGTTTTCTGTACAGCCTATTTTGTTTTCTTTACAGCTTGTTTACATTTTCTTTCCAACAGAAAGAGTGTATTTGACATTCTATCCTAGACAGTGTGTTAGGAAGTCTGTGTGACACAGTGAAGAGAAAAACTGGGGACTTAGTAGGCACAATGCTCAGAAAATGGTTAGTAAATGACTCTTTGGGAATGTGAAGGGCGGAACTGCACAGAAACAAAGAATGTCTTTTAATGCAGATAAGGTACCCCAGGCAATCTCTAGGAGCTTCACTCAGAAGAATAGATGAAAAGTCTGTCTGGGAGTAATGAGGACTCCCAGTCTCTTCTTTCCTCTGGGTGGTTGATCTTGCCTGGTTATTTGATGAGATTTTTAGGGAGGGGTCTTAAGACAATTGAATGTCATTTGGAAAGAGGCTTTCTTAGTCAGATAAGGAAATTCCAGAGAGAATCTCCACCTGCACTTGAGAGGGGGACCAGGGAAGGTTAGAGGGGCTTTGATTATAAGGCAGCTCCTAAGGCTTCTTAGCAAGTCAGAGAGCCAGTCTTTGAGATATTGCTTTCTGAGCCCCAACAAAGCTTATGTGTCATTCAAGAGTATGCAGCAATTTTTTACAGCCTGAACAACAACAAAATCTTGTTTAGGGAGAAGTATTTTATCACTAACATTTTCCAAATTGCTGGTGTATGGTTGGTTTTTATTATGGTTTTAAAATTCTTTATGGAAAATGTACCTAATTATTGCCTGCACCAAGAGCAGACCATTTCCACTGCCTCACTCTTAACTGGTATATGGTCAAATACACAAAGGTCCTTCTTTTAGAATGATACATGTTGAAGTATTTAAGCATGAAGTTTCACAATGTCTACAATTAATCTCCAATGGCTAAGACATACACACACACACCCACACACCCACACACACAGAGCGCATAGAAATTGATAGGGAAAATACAGACACTTCTCACCATACCATGAGACTGAGTCCCAATAAACCCAACCTAAATCGAAAATGCATTTAATGTACACTCCTTTCAACATCATAGCTTACCCTAGCCTACCCTAAACACTTATATTAGCCTATGGTCAGGCAAAATAATCTAACACAAAGCCTATTTTAAAATAAAGTGTTATTCATTTATTAGAATTGCAGAGTACAAAATAAATATGAAAAATAATATTAAATAAAGTATTGCTGGGTGCAGTGGCTCTCATGCCTGTTATCCTAGCTACTCAGGAGGCTGAGGCAGGAGGACGACTTGAGCCCAGGAGTTCAAGGCTGCCATGCACCATGATTGTGCCACTGCACTCCAGCCTGGATGACAGAGCACAGTTCTAATAGAACTTCAGGACCGGGCCTGATATTATGTCCTGCAGAAATGCCTCTCCAGGGAACAGAGGTGGAGAAATTGTAGGTTCAGTATTTTAAATGGGCACCTGTAACCCAACTCCCAAACCTCACCCTCTTCAAAGTCTACATATAAGTAAGTTGAGAGTCTACCGTAAATTGAGATAGTCACATTACTTACTGCTCTCAGTAACGTCTGCCTCACTATGGAGCCAAGTTAGATTAGGAGAGGTTTACTGGAAGGAAATCAGAAAGCACATCACACATACACACACACACACACACACACACAGCCCTCACGCTCATCTTGGTTTTCTTTTACCTCTCTGCCTTTGGTAGGAAGAGTTTGAATAACACCTCCCGTTTTTTCGTTGTTGTTATTGTTTTGTTTGTTTGTTTGTTTTTAGACAGAGTCTCATTCTGTCCTCAGGCTGGAGTGCAGTGGCAAGATCTTGGCTCACTGCAACCTCCATCTCCCGCGTTCAAACGATTCTCATGTCTCCGCCACCCAAGTAGCTGGGATTACAGGCACGTACCACCATGCCCAGCTAATTTTTTTTGCATTTCTAGTAGAGACAGAGTTTTGCTGTGTTGGCCAGGTTAGTCTCAAACTCCTGGCCTCAAGTGATCCACCCACCTCCACCTCCCAAAGTGCTGGCAATTACAGGAGTGAGCCACTGGGCCCAGCCACACGTCCTATTTTTAATCCAGACTGCTTTTGATGAGACAATTCAGGAAATCCGTATATTTATCTCTTTGTCTGCTTTGTCATAAGGGGGATAAATAAAGTCCTGAAGGTTTTATTTAAGTCCTAAGAATAAAATAGTCTTGAAAATACTTTATCTTTCCATTAAACATGTTACTTAAAAGAAAAAACTTTCTAGAAATAAAGACTTATTAAGAGTCAAGTTGCCCTTCTAAATGACATATGCAGGAGGCTGGAGAGCTGGGTCAAGGATCTCTTTCAATTGCATTTGATCAATTACTTTCTTTGTTCTGCTAGCTACAAGTAATTGTCCATACTAGCCATTTGGTTAGAATGTCTTCACGGAACAAATGGCAATCTTTTGCATATTCTTTTCCTTATGTTCTGTTTGAAGACTATAATCCATTCTAAGCAACAACGACCTTTGTAAATTCAGGTCTCCCCTCAACCCCTGAGCTAGGGCTGGGACCCTCCCTTCTGATTCTTTGAATTTGCTGGTACCTTCCATTAGTCTTGAATGACATAAACCATTACAGCCCACCTCAATTCTATCCCATGCCCTAATCTACTTCATCTCTTATGCCCCAGACTAGTTTTCACAGCTTCCTGTTCATTTGTTCATTCCACCCTGGATCTCTAAGGAGATGAAAGAAATCTACCTGATCGTACCTCTTTCCCTCTACAACATGCTGTGAACAGCAGCCTTGGAGTCCCAAAACCTGTGTGCAAAATTTTAACACTTATTAGTCACTTCACTAGTATAATAATAATACTGTCCTCGTAGAGTTATTGTGAGGGTTAAATTAGTTAATACATGTAAAGCATGTAAAATAGTGCTATTCAAAGGATATTCTTTGAATCTATACCGTCCAAAAATTGCTTGCTACTAGCCTGCAGCTAGATAGGTATAAAAGTATAGAATGTTTACAAATGAACTTATCAAATCTTCATTGGATTGATAAATTTATAAATCAAAAAAAAAAGTTCATTGGGGGCATTAAAAGCTTTAAATGTTGATATATACAGCATTTATTCAAAGTGTACATAAAGGGCTGGGCATGGTGGCTCACACCTGTAATCCCAGCATTTTGAGAGGCCGAGGTGCAAGGATTACTTGAGGTCAGGAGTTCGAAACCAGGCTGGCCAAAATGGTGAAACCCCGTCTGTGCTAAAAATACAAATAATTAGCTGGGCATGGTGGTACACGCCTGTAGTCCTAGCTACTTAGGAGGCTGAGGCAGGAGAATCGCTTTAATCTAGGAGGGGGAGGTTGCAGTGAGCTGAGATTGAGCAACTATACTCCAGCCAGGGCGACAGAGTGAGACTCTGTCTCAAAACAAAAAACAAAAACAAAAAAACAAAGTGTACATAAAGGCCCTTAAAATCAGGAATCATTATTTTACTCATAACTTTTTGTGAAGTTATGATTGTTAAATAATATGTAGAAGTTATTAGTATAATAATTTTCTATATTAAACCCTTTACATCTAGTTTCAACGTACAACATATACAAGTTTTGTAGTTGTTTTTCTTTTTTCTATGTCATTTTTTAGGAATTAAGGTTTTTTTACTTTTTTATTTGTTAAATATTTATTGAAGCATTTGTAGTAATTTATAACCAATAACTAATTTGTACAGGGATTTCAATTTTAAGGTTTTTTTAAAAAAATTTTCATTGGTCACTGTAAAAGCTCATAGGAAGTAACTTTTAATGTACTTTGCAGAAATACTGATCTGTGACAAACTGGAAATTCAAGAAAAAAGTTAATCACTTACCACAGAGAGTTTGAGAAGCACTGACTTATTACAGAGCTCTGCCTGGCACATTGTAATATGAAACACATTAAAAAGTGCTAGCCAAATAAGAAGTGTTCATGAATACTTGCTATTACTACTTTCATTTGATAGATGAAGAATCTTAGGCAGAGAGGAGTTGAAGAACTTACCCATGTCCAGTGTCCATGATCCTGGTCCACTGAGGCACACTGCACTGGACTAGAAGTACCTGCCTGCCTACCCCGGGTAAACTGATAAAAGGAGTTTTCTTTATTGAGACAGGGGGCCCTGCAGAAAATCCGGGACAAAAAGCAGAAGCCAAACACATATTTCAGAGTGTCCTCAAGATGTTGATGTTGCCATCAAGAGCCGGATGAAATGGAATTGCCCAGAAAGCACCTGCAGGTGCATTGCCCAAGCAATAGTCACAACCCTAAGTAATAACCAGCCAGAAGTTGGCATTGGAGACCAACAAGGCACCTAGCAACCCAGCAGAAAAGAAACATTATCCAGAAGCCAGGAGATCTACTGGGGACCCCAGCTTCCCCACAAAACAAAAGGTCAAATAAGCTATATCCTTTCCGGATTCTACACACTCTTAGAGAAACAACAAAAGATAAGCTGTTTGAGCACTTTTGGCTAACAGAAATTGAACCCCACTAAAAGGGAATAAACTTCAGTTGTGTTGGAGATGTAGTTAATTGTCTTCTAGTATCCCCTAAGGGAAAGGGCTCAAGAGAAAGTTCCCGTTACAGAGGAAAACTCTCCTTTTCATTGTACCTCTGAGTTGTGAGATGAGTTGAGTTTTTCTGTCACTATAGTCACATTGGGAGAAAACTAGAGAATGAATTAAGGAACCTGTGAATCTCATGCTTCATGATTCATTTTTTCCAACTCCTTCCCTCCAAGCCCCTGTGAGAGCAGAGTTTGCAGTGCCTCATGTCTGCTGGCTTTGGAGCAAAGTGTCAATCAACGTGTCCCAGCCCATTAACCAAACTTGAGGACAAGGGAAGTTAAGTGCCGCAGCCCACAGGGGAGCATGTAAGTGGATTTAGATTCCCCAGGGAGCATAACACCTTAAGGACTGTGCCTGCAACCGCTGGGGAGACAATGAGACAGGCGGGCAGTGATTCTTCGAGAGACTAATGAGGCTTTTCCTGGCAGAAGCACGTTTCTGCCTACACTGCACTAATGCAGCATTAATGGAGAAAGGAGAGGAAATGCGAGCATTTTCTTCTGCGGAGGACAGATCTTGTGTCACCTCTTTTTGTTTCCTTGATTTATTATAAGGTTTTTAACCTTTTTTATGAGTTAAGTAAATTTTAGTATTACATGTTATATATCTGTATATTTGAAAGATAAATGTAATAACAGCTTTAATGTTTACACCTGTAAAATAAAAGAAAACATTTCTAAAAACCCAATTAATTCCTTAACAGTTTTAAAAGTAAGAGGCTTTTGTAAAGTTTCCCTACATTGTTTGTAGTGGTTACATGACTGTATATGTTCCTCAAAACTCATTGAACTAGGCCAGGGGCAGTGGCTCACGCCTGTAATCCCAGCATTTTGGGAGGCTGAGGAGGGCAGATTACCTGAGGTCAGGAGTTCGAGACCAGCCTGGCCAACATGGTGAAACCCTGTCTCTACTAAAAATACAAAAACTACCTGGGTGTGGTGGCAGGTGCCTGTAATCCCAGCTACTCTGGAGGCTGAGGCATGAGAATCACATGAACCTGGGAGGCAGAGGTTGCAGTGAGCCAAGATCTCACCAAGCCACCACACTCCAACCTGGGCAACAGGGTGAGATTCTTTCTCAAAAAAAAAAAAAAAAAGATATCACTACACACCTATTTACACACCTATTAGAATGGCAAAAACAAACAAACAAACTAAAACCTCACTGAACTATATATATGTTCAAAAAGCCTGAATTCTCAGCATGTTAATTATTCTTCCATTTGAAAAAATATATTAATTTATTAAATCCCAAAAGCAGTTTTAAGGAAACATGTGAATATTATAACAGACTTTTTGGAAATAACTTCAAACCTACGGAAAATTTTCAAGAATAGTAGAAAAAACCTTATTTTTTTCCTAAACTAAATATTTGAGAGTAAAATGCCTATTTTACTCAATCTCACCTTGTGTTATTTAGAAAGAAAGGAAGAGAAGGGAAGGGGATGAAGAGGAGGGGAGGGGATGCAGGGGAGGGGATGAAAAAGAGGGGATGAAGGGGGGGTAATGAAGAGGAGGGAGAATAAAGGGGAGGGGATGGAGGGGAGAGGATGAAGGGGAAGGGGAATGAAGCGGGGGATGGAGAGGAGGGGATGGAGGGGAGGGGATGGAGGGGGGGGGAAGGGGGGGGGAGGGGATGTAGTGGATGAAGAAGAGGCATGAAGGGGAGGGATGGGGATGGAGGAGAGGGGTGGAAGGGGAGGGAAGGGTGTCAGGACTGATTTCTTCCTGGAGGCTCTAAGAGAGGGTCCACTTTATTGCCTTTTCTGGCTTCTAGAGGTGATCTGCTTTCCTTAGCTTTTAGCTCTTTCTTCCATTTTCAAAGCCAGCAATAATGGGTCCAGTCCTTCTCACATCACTCTGATCTCCTTTTGTGCCTTCCTCTTCCACAGGTAATCCAAGGTAATGTCCCCATTTCACGATTTTTAGCTTAATCACATCTGCAAAGTTCCTATTTCCATGTAAAGTAATGTATTCATGAATTCCAGGAATTAGGATATGAACACTTTTAGGGACTCACTATTCTGCTGGTGTTTGGGGGTTTGTTGTTGTTGTTGTTTTTGGTTTTTGTGTGTTTTTTGTGACTGTCTCTCTCTGTCACCCAGGCTGGAATGCAGTAGTGAGATCTCGGCTCATTGCAACCTCTGCCTCCCAGGTTCAAGCAATCCCCACCTCAGCCTCTTAAGTATTCTCACCACGCTCAGCTAATTTTTCTTTCTTTTTTTTTTTTTTTTTTTTTTTGGTTTGCAGGTAGAGATGGGGTTTCACCATGTTGCCCAGGCTGGTCTCAAACTCCTGGGACTCCCAAAGTGCTAGAATTACCAGTGTGAGCCACCACGCCTGGCCCACCATTCTGCTGTTAAATCAGCCACCGTGCCCGGGCAACTATTCTGCTGTTTAGCCTAAAGTCGTCTTCTTCCACATTTTAAGTTCAGCCTAAATGTTTCTCTGTACATAATGAACTATAACCTAAATGGAAGTGCAAACAGACTGTAACCTACTCTTGTGCCAATCAGAAAAAGTTTTGGCCAATCTAAGGGGGCTAACTGATCAAATCGTGTTCAAATAAGGTAGACACCCAGCTGTAATCTATCCATGTTTCTGTCCCTCTGTTTTCTGTATGCCACTTTCCTTTTACTGTCTATAAATCTTCTACCCTGTGGCTGCGTTGGAATCTCCCTGAACCTATTCTGGCTCAGGAGGCTGAGCTATTCATAAGTCATTTTTTACTCAATTAAACTCTATTTAATTTAATGTGGTGAAGGTTCTTATTTTAATACTGCCTACCACAAAAAGGAAGGATGGAAGAAAGGAAAAGAGGGAAAAAAGGAAGGAAGAAAAAGCCTTACCCAAACGTTCATATATGGGTTTTTATGGTCTTACTACATCAACCAGAGGATACCTAGAATTTATTGCCTCCTATCTTGAAGTTCCAGCACTAGAAGGACCCTTGCGACGGCTTCTTTTCCTCCCCTCACTCATCAGTTTTGCTGTTTCATAGCCACCACCTGCACCTCTAACCCTAGCAGCTGCTGCACAAGTCAGGCCCACCACAAACAAGCTCATGGCTGAGGGCTCTTAGTGTGTCCCCGTGGTTTATGGACCAGGTGCCTTCCTGCGTTCCCATTTCTCCAGAGGAAAGGGGTACTTGCGGGGTCTTGAAATGGCACCTCATGGTTAACAATTAGAGGCTGAAAATATTTATTTAAACTAAAAGAAAAATCCTTCTTGGAGGGATTTCAGGTCCTGTGACGTGTCACTGAGGAAAAAGGATGAGGAAGGCTATTATTCCCTGAGGCCCCTCCAATGCTAACAGCAGGCCCTCTTGCACCCATTCCCAAAGTTGCCTTCTTGCACCTGTGAGTGCCTGGTTATGGGAGGATCAGGTGTCAATCCAATGCCACATTTTCATCCCAGGTGAGGAGAGGCCCCATCGTCCTCTCCCCTTCCCTGCCCCCTCTTCCCCTGACCAGCTGTTGCCAGCACCTGAGCTCAGAGGCTCCCTAAGAACCAGGCACGAGCCTCATCTATTCACGCTGGTTAACTGGTTACAGCTTGAAGACAAGAGAACATTCGTCCATTTTTGTTTGCTCTCTGATATACTGGTGACCCTTGGCAGCTTTCAGACTAAGATTCAACCCCAGAAGGATCTGGAAGGCCTGGGATGTGCTGACTTCCACCAAGCCATGAGCGCCAATGGATGCCCTTGTCACCTGTTTGGGTAACACCAAGTTCTTCCTCAGCCTAGTTAGTAAATGGTTCTGCTGTCATTCCGAAAGACTGGCAGAATGTCCAATCAAAGACTTTTGCTGCTTCTGGTCTAGAAGTTTTGGACATTAGCCCTCAGGTTATGGGGATCTGGTCCTGACTATCTAATGGTGAGATTGTGTAGGTGGGGATAGGGCAGGAGGTGAGGAGTAGTGGGAACAGGTGAGGCAAGACTCTAGCTTACCAGTTAAGAACTGGGTGCTGAACTCTGACTACCTTGTTTGGAATTCTAGCTCTGTTGCTTTATAAGCTTAAGCTCTCTGTGCCTCAGTTTTCACACTTTAAAATGGATATATACCTTCCTCATACTGTTACTGTTGTTTCTGTGAGGAAGGTTTTGTAGGACCAAGGGAAACTTCCTATTTGCCCTCTTAAGGTTTACTGAAAAATCAACTCACAACAGTCTGTTTAACTGGAGAAAAGACACAAATTTTATTAACATGTACACAGGTTGAATCACAGAGTGATCACTCACCCCTCAACAGCGTTCAGAAGCTTAGAGACCATCCTGGCCAAACAGGTTACAGGAGGGGAAAGAAGAGGAACTATGTTGCTGCGGGGTGAGGGGAGCAATAAAGGATTACTAGGGAGAATGAATTGATTCAGGAACAGAGATGAACTGGTACATTATCTTGTAAAAGGGTCTGACCAGGTGTGATGATATTCTTTGTCTTACAAAGAGGTAAAGAGAAAAACAATTGTTCCTTTTGGTGGGTCTGGATCTTAGGTAGATAAGGAAACTTCGACTTCATCTTTGGGAGAGTCAGTTGCGGGCAAAGTCAGAGAGACCATGAGGCTTCTCCAAAACAACATATATTGAGGTAGTTGTTTCTGAGATGTAACAGCTGATATTTACCAAGCACTTCCTAATACTACTATTGTTTTATTCTGGGTGGCATTCAGCTCCTGAGGGAAACAGGGCTCTGAATGGGCACTTCCTCAACAATTAAAATGGCTCCTTCTCTGGGTATTACCGTGACTTCCCTGCCTCTGTGCTCCTTCTGATTAGATTTAAATCAGAGAATAAACAGGAGTGATCAGACACCTCACTGGAGGGGAGGCTGGGGACCTGAATAGCAGTTTGGATTTCTGCTCCCAAGACTGTCCATGGGACCTGCAGAGCTTACCTAGAGGCAAATCCAGAATATGGGGTCTGGGACTGAGACAATTTGGGGAAACCTCTTTTAGGAAAAAAATATACAGAATCACGAGTATAAAATGAGGCAGTAGCACATGAACATATTGCTGGGATGCTGCTGGAGGAACAGCCCTGAAGTTTTATCCTCCTTAGCTTTGGAGTGAGTTCACTCTGGCTGATATGGTTTGGATGGTTTTCCCCTCCAGATCTCATGTTGAAATGGGATTCTCAGTGTTTTGGAGGTGGGGCCTGGTGGGACGTGATTGGATCCTGCAGGCGGATCCCTCATTAATGGTTTGGCACCGTCCCCTTGGTGATAAGTGAGTTCTTGCTCTGTTAGTTCATGTGAGATCTGGTTGGTTAAAAGTCTAGGACCTCCCCGCTCACCCCCACCACCCCCTGTCTGTACTCCCTTGCTCCTGCTTTCTCCTTGTGATGCCCTGCTCCCTCCTTGCCTTTCACCATGATTGTAAACCTCTTAAGGCCCTCACCAGAAGCAGATGCTGGCCCCAGACGTCTTGTACACCCTGCAGAACCGTGAGCCAATTAAATATCTTCTCTTCATAAATTTCCCAGTCTCAAGTATTGCTTTATAGTAATGCAAATAGACCAATACACTGGCTAATTTTCAAGGTTCCTATGAGGAGCTCTGTAAGTGTCCCCTCTGTGCAGAACCTCAGAGATTCTATCAGCCCTCAAACGGATCTTCAACAGAATGCAGGCCCCGGGCTGGACAGCTCCCAGAGAGGTTTGCCTGCCCTCTTGGGAAGACTGAAAAGTGTTAGGGGTGGGGCTGTCTCTGCCCTCAGAAACTGCCCCAGGACATCCTGGGAGCTGCCCAGCCTATTGGGTGAAGGCTCCCCGGCTTCGGTATCCTTCCGCAAAGAGAGAGGCTGACTGACCATGATGTGATGGAATGCACAACCTCTTCACTCTGTGATCTCGGGAAAGCCAACCTCTTTGATCTTCAGATCCTTTAAATAGGGTAATAATAATAATAATGCCATCCTCACAGGGTTGTTGTCGGGAATAATCACAAGTACGAAACTCTAAAGCCCTATGTAAAAGTTGGTTCTATTTCACTGCCCTCAGCAAGACTAGTCCACAGATGAGAAATGATGGTGAGCAACTGGGCGGTGGGAAGGACTTCATCTCCTCCTCCACAGCTCACTGCATCTGCATTCTTCATGAGTCTGAGACTAATTTGTTACCATCTTTCTTAGGCAATTGAATTATCTTCATCATGATTATGGCAGAAGAATAACCACAACATGAGGAGCTAGGATTGCCCAAGTGGAGTTTGAAGCGTGGTCCTTGTGAGAGACAGGACTAGCTGGATTTCCTAGGCCAACTAAGAATCCCTAAGCCTACCTAGGAAGGTGACTGCTTCCACCTTTAAATACGGGGCTTGCAACTTAGCCCACACCTGACCAATCAGAGAGCTCACTAAAATGCTAATTAAGTAAAAACAGGAGGTAAAGAAATAGCCAATCATCTATTGCCTGAGAGCACAGTGGGAGGGACAAGGATCAGGATATAAACCCAGGCATTTGAGCCAGCAACAGCTACCCCCTTTGGGTCCCCTTCCCTTATGCGGGAGCTCTGTTTTCACTCTATTTCACTCTATTAAATCTTGCAACTGCACTCTTCTGGTCCGTATTTTGTTATGGGATGGAGCTGAGCTTTCGCTTGTCATCCACCACTGCTGTTTGCCACCATGGCAGACCCTCTGCTGACTTCCATCCCTCCGGATCCAGCAGGGTGTCCACTGTGCTCCTGATCCAGCGAGGCACCCATTGCCACTCCCGATCGGGCTAAAGGCTTGCCATTGTTCCTGCACGGCTAAGTGCCTGGGTTCCTCCTAATTGAGCTGAACACTAGTCACTGGGTTCCATGGTTCTCTTCCGTGACCCACGGCTTCTAATAGAGCTATAACACTCACCGCATCGCCCAAGATTCCATTCCTTGGAATCCGTGAGGCTGAGAACCCCAGGTCAGAGAACATGAGTCTTGCCACCATCTTGGAAGTGGCCTGCCACCATTTTGGAAGTGGCCCGCCACCATCTTGGGAGCTCTGGGAGCAAGGACCCCCAGTAACATTTTGGCAACCACGAACTGACCTCCAAAGCGGTGAGTAATATTGGACCACTTTTGCTTGCTATTCTGTCCTATCGTTCCTTAGAAATTGGAGGAAAATACCAGGCACCTGTCAGCCAGTTAAAAACAATTAGCGTGGCCACCGAACTTAAGACCCAGGTGTGAGGCTATCTGGGAAAGGGCTTTCTAACAACACCCAACCCTTCTGGGCTGGGGATGTTGGTCTGCCTGGAACCAGCTTCCACTTTCAGTTTTCTTGGAGAAGCTGAGGGCTGACTAGAGGCAGAAAGCTGTCGTCCCGAACTCCCAGCATTAGCCGGTTGAGATCACGGCACAGCCAGAAGTCTCTACTCAACAGTCGCCCATGTGTGTGCCCCTACCTGTCCTTCTGACCCATACCTACTGGGTCCCGACCATGACTTTCTTGAAAGTGTAGCCCCCAAATTCTCCATACCTCTGAATCTACTTCCTCCGATCCCTGCCTGCTACCTACAGACCTTCATTTCCTCTGGCAAGTTGTATCTCCAAAGGGATCTAAGGAAGCTCTAGGCTGCGTCCTTAGGCATCTAGGCTATAAACCCAGGGAGTCTTATCCCTGGTGTCCCTCCCGATTTAGGTATACAGCTCTCAACATGGGCAGTTATGTAGGATCCATTCCCCACCACCCTTGCCAGGGTCCCAAGTTTGTAATGGCTGAGAGAAAGACACGGAGAGAGAGACAAAAAGGGAGTCAAAGAGAAAAAGAAAGGAAAAGATAGAAATAGTAAAAAAAAGTGTGCCCTATTCCTTTAAAAGCCAGCGTAAATTGAAAACCTGTAATTAATGATTGAAGGTCTTCTCCGTGACCCTATAACACTCCAATACTACCTTGTTGTCAGTGTAAACAAGGGCGTAGCCTGAGAACGCTGAGGCCACTGACAACCTGGAGCTTTCCTATCAAAAATCCTTAACCCAGCAGATTTCCTAACAGGGGATTCAAATCTTAATTACCATACAAAGGTCTGACTAGACCTAGGAGGAACTCCCTTCAGGACAGAATGATAGATGGCTCCTCCCAGGTGATTGAGAAAAAACCCAGTGGGTATTCAGTAATTGATACGGAGACTCTTGTGGAAGCAGAGTTAGAAAAATTGCCTAATAATTGGTCTCCTCAAATGTGAGAGCTGTTTGCACTCAGCCAAGCCTTAAAGTACTTACAGAATCAAAAGAATATCTCAATCCTGACTCAAAAGGTTAGCTACACCCTCTCTGAAATGAATTTGCATAAGAACTGTTGTTTATAGGAATTGCATCTTGATGGGGCAGCTGAGTTGTTATGAAATACTCAGGAATCCAGTCCAGCCCTAGGACTCACCCCTGAGTGCACACGCAATATTGGGCACGATGGTAAAGGACCACTAGAATCCAGCAGCCCAGACCCCTTTCTTTGTGGTCAAGAAAGGCAAGAAAACAGGCACAGGACTGATACATCAGTGAGCGTAACTAATCCAATAAGCAGAGGTCCATGGGTGGTTACGCACCCTGGAAAGGAATAAGCATTAGGACTATAGCGGACGCTCCATGACTAACGCTCATCGGAAAATGACTAGGGGTGCTGGCATCCCTGTGTTCTTTTTTCAGATGGGAAACATTCCCCACCAAGGCAAAAACACCTCTAAGATGTATTCTGGAGAATTAGGACCAATTTGATTCCAACACGCTAAGAAAGAAATGACGTATATTCTTCCGCAGTACCGCCAGGCCACGATATCCTCTTCAAGGGGGAGAAAGCTGGCCTCCTGAGGGAAGTATAAATTATAACACCACCTGACAGCTAGACTTCTTTTGTAGAAAAGAAGGCAAATGGAGTGAAGTGCCATATGTACAAACTTTCTTTTCATTAATAGACAACTTGCAATTATGTAAAAAGTGTGATTTATGTCCTACATGAAGCCCTCAGAGTCCACCTCCCTACCCCAGCGCCCCCGTGACTCCTTCCCCAACTAATAAGGACCCCCCTTCAACCCATACAGTCCAAAAGGAGATAGATAAAGGGGTAAACAATGAACCAAAGAATGCCAATATTCCCTTATTATGCCCCCTCCAGGCAGCGGGAGGAGGAGAATTCGGCCCAGCCAGAGTGCATGTACTGTTTTCTCTCTCAGACTTGAAGCAAATTAAAATAGACCTGGGTAAATTCTCAGATAACACTGATGGCTATATTGATGTTTTACAAGGGTTAGGACAATCCTTTGATCTGACATGGAGACATATAATGTTACTGCTAGATCAGACACTAACCCCAAATGAGAGAAGTGCTGCCATAACTGCAGCCCGAGAGTTTGGCGATCTCCAGTATCTGTTAGGTCAACGATAGGATGACTACAGAGGAAAGAGAACGATTCCCCACCGGCCAGCAGGCAGTTCCCAGTGTAGACCCTCATTGGGACACAGAATCAGAACATGGAGATTGGTGCCGCAGACATTTGCTAAGTTGCATGCTAGAAGGACTAAGGAAAACTAGGAAGAAGCCTGTGAATTATTCAATGATGTCCACTATGACACAGGGAAAGGAAGAAAATCCTACCACCTTTCTGGAGAGACTAAGGGAGGCATTGAGGAAGCATACCTCTCTGTCACCTGACTCTATTGAAGGCCAACTAATCTTAAAGGAAAAGTTTATCACTCAGTCAGCTGCAGACATTAGGAA
Source organism: Papio anubis (assembly GCF_008728515.1). Taxonomy (NCBI): domain Eukaryota; kingdom Metazoa; phylum Chordata; class Mammalia; order Primates; family Cercopithecidae; genus Papio; species Papio anubis. Next base: position 32,704,427 of record NC_044980.1, on the reverse strand, counting down.
AAAACTTCAAAAGTCTGCCTTAGGCCCAGAGCAAACTCAGAAACTCTATTGAACTTGGCAACCTCGGTTTTTTATAACAGAGATCAGGAGGAGCAGGCGGAACGGGACAAACGGGATAAGAAAAGGCCACCGCTTTAGTCATGGCCCTCAGGCAAGCGGACTTTGGAGGCTCTGGAAAAGGCTGGGCAAATCGAATGCCTAATAGGGCTTGGTTCCAATGCAGTCTACAAGGACACTTTAAAAAAGGTTGTCCAAGTAGAAGTAAGCCGCCCCCTCGTCCATGCCCCTTATGTCAAGGGAATCACTGGAAGGCCCACTGCCCCAGGGGACAAAGGTCCTCTGAGTCAGAAGCCACTAACCAGATGATCCAGCAGCAGGACTGAGGGTACCCAGGGCAAGCGCCAGCCCATGCCATCACCCTCACAGAGCCCCGGGTATGCTTGACCATGGAGGGCCAGGAGGTTAACTGTCTCCTGGATACTGGCACAGCCTTCTGAGTCTTACTCTCCTGTCCTGGACAACTGTCCTGCAGATCTGTCACTCTCCGAGAGGTGCTAGGACAGCCAGTCACTAGATACTTCTCCCAGTCATTAAGTTGTGACTGGGGAACTTAACTCTCTTCACATGCTTTTCTAATTATGCCTGAAAGCCCCATTCCCTTGTTAGAGAGAGACATTCTAGCAAAAGCAGGGGCCATTATACACCTGAACATAGGGGAAGGAACACCTGTTTGTTGTCCCCTGTTTGAGGAAGGAATTCTGAAGTCTGGGCAACAGAAGGACAATACGGATGAGCAAAAAATGCCCATCCTATTCAAGTTAAACTAAAGGATTCCGCCTCCTTTCCCTACCAAAGGCAGTACCCCCTCAGACCCAAGGCCCAACAAGGACTCCAAAGGATTGTTAAGGACCTAAAAGCCCAAGGCCTAGTAAAACCATGCAATAGCCCGTGCAATACTCCAATTTTAGGAGTACAGAAACCCAACGGACAGTGGAGGTTAGTGCAAGATCTCAGGATTATCAGTGAGGCTGTTGGTCCTCTATACCCAGCTGTACCTAGCCCTTATACTCTGCTTTCCCAGATACCAGAGGAAGCAGAGTGGTTTACAGTCCTGGACCTTAAGGATGCCTTTTTCTGCATCCCTGTACATCCTGACTCTCAATTCTTGTTTGCCTTTGAAGATCCTTCAAACCCAACATCTCAAATCACCTGGACTGTTTTACCCCAAGGGTTCAGGGATAGCCCCCATCTATTTGGCCAGGCATTAGCCCAAGACTTGAGCCAATTCTCATACCTGGACACTCTTGTCCTTCGGTACGTGGATGATTTACTTTTAGCCACCCGTTCAGAAACCTTGTGCCATCAAGCCACCCCAAGTGCTCTTAAATTTCCTCTCTACCTGTGGCTACAAGGTTTCCAAACCAAAGGCTCAGCTCTACTCACAGCAGATTAAATACTTAGGGCTAAAATTATCCAAGGGCACCAGGGCCCTCAGTGAGGAACATATCCAGCCTATTACTGGCTTATCCACATCCCCAAACCTTAAAGCAACTAAGAAGGTTCCTTGGCATAACAGGTTTCTGTTCAATATGGATTCCCAGGTACAGTGAAATAGCCAGACCATTATATACACTAATTAAGGAAACTCAGAAAGCCAATACCCATTTAGTAAGATGGACACCTGAAGCAGAAGCAGCTTTCTAGGCCCTAAAGAAGACCCTAACACAAGCCCCAGTACTCAGAACAAGAAATAGAATAGGGAACCTCACGAGGACATAGTTTCCTCCCCTCAGGATGGCTAGCCACCGAAGAAGGAAAAATACTTTTGCCTTCAGCTAACCAATGAAAATTACTTAAAACCCTTCACCAAACCTTTCACTTAGGCATTGATAGCACCCATCAGATGGTCAAATCATTATTTACTGGACCAGGCCTTTTCCAAACCATCAAGCAGATAGTCGGGGTCTGTAAAGTGTGCCAAAGAAGTAATCCCCTGCACTGCAGGCCATACATTTCAATCCCTGTATCTTTAACCTTCTTGTTAAGTTTGTCAGCCACTGGGGCAAATGTTCAAAGTGCAGGTCACCTATTCCAGTCCATGCTGACTGAATCAGAAAACCTGCAGATTCCACAAGCATAGATTTTTCTGATGCACACTGAAGTTTGAGAAACACTGGTTTCAAAACATTACCTAATAGGAAAAGCTGTGGAGTATTTTTTTGGAAAGAGAATGACTTAAATTTCAAGAAATAAGTGACAATTAGAGGCTAAAGCCCAGTAGGGGGGAAAATAAGCCCTATTTCCACTTCTAGCAAAGATAATTATTTAGTGGCTTAGGTAAGAAGCTGTGCCCTGATCGTAGCCATCAGCTTAGAGAAATGAGCACTAATAAGTGCTAGGAAATGTTCGGCATATGAAATTCAAGTGTGCTAACAAAAGTAAAATGCTTTCCCTTTAGAATTTGTGGACTAGAATGTATGTAGCAGACATTATTCCAAATCAACAGAGATTAAATATACCAATGTGAACATCACCTTATATATTAAATAATTAACTTTAATTTTTAAAATTAATATTCCATCAAGGTATCTGCATTTCTCACAAACAGTAGCTCTCTAACTTCAATGAGTAGAAGAAATCACTTAAGAAGCTTGTTAAAATGTATATGTTCTAGACTCCCTCTCCTCCATTGATTTTTTTAGGTCAGAGATCAGCCTAGGATTTTAATGAGATTTCCAGATGATTTAGAAATGGTGTTAGAAAGGCTAACCTGACTGGGCACGGTGGCTCATACCTGTAATCCCAGCACTTTGGGAGGCTGAGGCGGGTGGATCACCTGAGATCAGGAGTTCAAGCGATCAGCCTGATGAACACGGAGAAACCCCATCTCTACTAAAAATGCAAAATTAGCCGGGTCTGGCGGCTCATGCCTGTAATCCTGGCTACTCGGGAGGCTGAGACAGGAGAATCGCTTGAACCCAGGAGGCGGAGGTTGCAGTGAACCGAGATCACGCCATTGCACTCCAGCCTGGGCAACAGAGCAAGACTCCATCTCAAACAAAAAAGAAAGGCTAACTTTTGAAAAACAAACACTTAGGAAGAGTCTGACCTCTGACCAACGACTCTCTCTTCCCCCACCAAAAACAAAAACAAAAACAAAAAACCCTCAAGACAATTTATTCAACCAAACTTCCTACTTAGCTGCACATTGAATTAATACTCAGTGACTAATTTAATATCATATACCCATTTCCAGAGCCATGAACACAGTAACAATTGTAAGTTCCCAGAATTGAATTTTTTTGCCCGTAATTATTACAAGAAGCAGCTTAATAGTAAATCAACTTAGGGTGGTACTCTGGTCCTGTGATGTGTGAGTACACACATGTAAATCAAATGCATTAATACATTAAATTTCAGTTTCCTGGATTTCTGCATACAGGACAATATAAGTGGAATGGATGTTGGTCATGCTTTTTGGTTACTCAATAGTTTTTGAGCTCTGTTCCCACTGAAAAGGTAAAGAACGTACCATCCCAAAATATGCAAAATAGGTATATGATTATTTCGAGTAGAAAACATTAGAGAAATTGTAGTTTCAGAGAGAGCTAGCTGATTCGTGTCTTCCTGCAGGCTTGGTCTTCCTGAAGGCAGCAAGCCATGAAGGGGTACACTTCTCATACCAGGGTGAGAAAATAGCTCTTATTACCAGACTGGGAACTGGGCACTACAATAGACCTGAATAAATATATTTATAGAAATAACCCTTATCTTCCACTAGTTTCACACACACCCACACTCACATATTTTGTAGTGACTTCTCTAGAAACTTGCTGTTCCAGGCTGGGCACGGTGGCTCACGCCTGTAATCCCAGCACTTTGGGAGGCTGAGGTACATGGATCACAAGTTCAGGAGTTCGAGACCAACCTGACCAACATGGTGAAACCCCATCCCTACTAAAAATAGAAAATTATCAGGGTGTGGTGGCATGTGCCTGTAATCACAGCTACCCGGGAGGCTGAGGCAGGGAATCGCTTGAACCCAGGAGGCAGAGGTTGCAGTGAGTCGAGGTCATGTCACTGCACTCCAGCCTGGGTGACAGAGTGTCACCAGAAAAAAAACAAAACAAAACAAATTTACTGCTCCTAGCCAGGTCCCCTTTGTTCTGTCATTACCTCTCAAATTTATCATTCTTTATCTGATAAGTATAAAAGCATTTTTCTTTGACCACTTCTTCAGACTCCACTTTCTTGTGAAGATATCCATCTATAATTGCCTGACAGGTTCTTCCTGCCCACTGCACAGACAAAACCAATTCACTAAGACTATAATATTGCAGTAGAGAAAGCGTTTCATTATTGCAGAGCTAGCCAAGAAGGACTAGGGTTATTAATATTACTCAAATAAGTCTCCTTGAGAACTCAGAGGATAGAGTTTTTATGGACAATTTGGTGGGCAGAGGGCTAGAGAATCAGTGCCACTGATTGGTTGGAAATGAAATCATAGGGGTGTGGAAAATGATTCTCCGTCAATCTTTGGGTGAGGGCCACAGGACTGGCTTGAGTCATGAGTCCCAGGTCTGGGTGGGGTCAGTTGGCTACCAGAATGCAAAAGTCTGAAAAAAGTCTCAAAAGATCAATCTTAGGTTCTACAATAGTGATGTTATCTATAGGAGCAATTGGGGAAGTCTTGAATCTTGTGACCTCTGGCCGCATGACTCTTAAGCAGTAATGAAGATTATAGAACCTGTGCCTACCAGAATTGTAGCAGAATTCAGGCTCCTCCCATAATCCTAATTTCATGGCCTTTCATTAATTTACAAAGGTGGCTTTGGTTCCTAAGCAAGTAGGGAGTTAGTTTTAGGGAGGGACTATTATCATCCTTGCTTCAAAGTTAAGCTATAAACTAAATTCCTCCCATGGTTAGCTTGGTCTATAGCCAGGAATGAGTGAGAACAGTCAGCCTGTGAGCCTAGAACCAAAATGGAGTCAGCTTTTCTAGACTTCTCTCACTGTCATAATTTTTGCAAAAGCGGTTTCACATCCATATACATGTAAAGCTAATAAAATTTATGTGCTTTTCTCTTGTTAATCTGCTTAGTATTAATTTGATTTCTAGATCCAGCTAAAAAGCCCACTAAGACCTAAAAGGGGTCCCCTAAACTACATTTGGGGAATTTTCCCCATCATTCATCTTCTCTTCAAGATGGAAGCCCTCCACCAACTTCCCTTAAAACTAGTGCACAAGGAGCATTATTTTCACAGGAAGAAGGTGGTACTGGGTGAGTCCAGTCAGCAAAGAGATGTGGCTGGATCATGATGGAGAGATGCCAGCTTTCATAGGTAGCATTGGCAAAAGCGCGAGGGCAGAGAGAGATGCCAAATGCAACACAGAGGATCTTTGGTCTTTGGCAAGCACCATTTGAATGGTGTGGTGAGATCTGAAATCAGAGTATCAGGGACACAGAACACACTGGAATAGAAAAGATATTGGTGCATTTAGGTTTACAGGTAGAAAGCAATTAGGGAAGAAGTTGATGATATAAAGGGGATAACTGTTGAATCAGGTATGGGAGCAGATGCAAATAATAGCATTACTTTTCTTACACTTTATACAAGGCCCACTGATTCCTACTACTGATTCCATGAAAGAGGAATGTGTTAGTCCATTCTCACATTGCTATAAAGAACTGCCCAAGACTGGATAATTTATAAAGAAAAGAGGTTTGATTGACTCACAGTTCTGCATGGCTGGGGAGGACTCAGGAAACGTACAATCATGGTAGAAGGCAAAGGGGAAGCAAGGCACATCTTACGTGGTGGCAGGAGGAAGAGAGAACTAAGTGGAAGTACTATACACTTTCAAACAACCATCTCTCATGAGAACTCACTTTAACAAGAGCAGCAAGGGAGAAATCCACCCCCATGATCCAATCACCTCCCACCTGGCCTTTCCTCCAACACTAGGAATGACAATTCCACATGAGATTTGGGTAGGGACACAGAGCAATAACGATATCAAGGTTTTATGTACATTTTATGGGTAAGTAAAGAGGCTCAGAGAAATTAAATAATGGGTTATCCAACCGAGAAGAGACAGAATAGCAACTCAGCTGGCTCCAAAGCTCATCACCTTGCTTCTACACCAGAAGACCAAGAGGTCCAGTAGAATGGTTGGACTTAAAAGGAGGGAGAAGACCTCATTTACTGGAGGGAAGAAGGGAAATACTAATATAAGTTTCTAGATTTAATGACGTAGGAGGAGAGCAAACAGTCTGCTGTTTAGTAGGGGAGTAGACGAAAGTGAAGTGATATTTGAAAACATAAAGTTATGTGCTTTCTATAGGCTCTTAGGGAAATTCAATCTTGAGGAGATGTAGGTATTTGAAGAAAGTAGTGACAGTTACTGAGGGACTTGAGGGACTAGATAAGGAAACTACGTATAGAGATAAATTATGGTGCAACTGAGGTTGGAGATAATTAATTGGAAGTAGCTCCAGTTCTTAAAATTCTAGACTGTTTTCTTTAACAGCGCTCAGTCTCTTAACTGTAAATTTGTAGAAACACTCAGCATTTTTTTTCAGTGAATCAAGCAGGACATGGATGCATGGAAATTGGAATTATTGGAAAGAGGTTTATAAGTGATTGGCCATGGAAATTAAGGTTTAGTGAGGAAGAGAAACAAAAGGGGAGACAGAGCAGGAGACAACCAGGGGTGGAAGGTTGGGGAACAAAGGAATTAAAAGACTAGACATGGCAGAGGACCTTTGATATGGTTTGGCTGTGTCTCCACCCAAATTTCATCTTGAATTGTAGCTCCTATAATCCCCACATCATGGGAGGAACCCGGTGGAAGGTAAGTGAATCATGGGGGTGGTTACCTTTATGCTGTTCTCATGATAGTGAGTTTTCACAAGATCTGATGGTTTTATAAAGGTCTTTTCCATCTTTTGCTCATTTTTTTCCTCCTTCCTGCTGCCGTGTGAAGAAGGACGTGTTTGCTTCCCCTTCCACTATGATTCTTAAGTGTCTTGAGGCCTCCCCAGCCCTACGGAACTGTGAGTCAATTAAAACTCTTTGCTTTATAAATTACTCAGTCTCATATATTTATTCGTAGCAGCATGAGAACGAACTAATACAACATTTTAAAATTTTAATTTCCAATTTTTTTAAGAGACAGGATCTCTGTCACCCAGGCTGGAGTTCAGAGGTGCAATCATAGCTCACTATACCCTGGAACTCCTGAGCTCAAGCAATCCCCCCACCTCAGTGGTCTGAGAAGATGGGACTATAGCTGGGAGCCACTGGGCCCAGCTGTGGCAGAGGAATTTCAATCCTGTTTGCTCAAAATTAATCTTGAAACAAAGACAGAAGCAGCTGTCCATCTTTGGACCAGAAATCTGACCACAGTAATTCAATCTAATTGGTTTTTTTCTGTCATATAAAAATGCAGAATTAGGCAGTCCAGGTAGGTTCAGTGCATCTACCACATCATCAATACTCCAAACTCTATCACCCTGTTCTTGTCCATTAACCTGTGGTTTTCATTTTCATGGTTTTGAAGGTGATTAGAAGTTGTGCATAGTTTGGTTCTTCCCAAGAACCCTACCCCAAAATATTGTTTTTTTTCTTTTTTGAGAAGGAGTCTGGCTCTGTCGCCCAGGCTGGAGTGCAGTGGCCGGATCTCAGCTCACTGTAAGCTCCGCCTTCTGGGTTTACGCCATTCTCCTGCCTCAGCCTCCTGAGTAGCTGGGACCACAGGCGCCCGCCACCTCGCCCGGCTAGTTTTTTGTATTTATTAGTAGAGACGGGGTTTCACCGTGTTAGCCAGGGTGGTCTCGATCTCCTGACCTCATGATCCACCCGTCTCAGCCTCCTGAAGTGCTGGGATTACAGGCTTGAGCCACCGCGCCCGGCCTATTTTTTATTTTTGAGACAAAGTCTCACTCTGTCACCCAGGCTGGAGTGAAGTGGCATAATCTCGGCTCACTGCAACTTCTGCCTCCTAGGTCCAAGCGATTCTCCTGCCTCAGCCTCCCAAGTAGCTGGGGTTACAGACATGTGCCACCATGGCCTGGCTAATTTTTATATTTTGGGTAGAGACAAGGATTCACCAAGTTGGCCAGGCTGGTGTTGAACTCCTGACCTCAAGTGATCCACCCACTTTGGTCTCCCAAAGTGCTGGCATTACAGACACGAGCCACCATGCCTGGCCTAAAGAAAACATTTTAAAAGAAAAGAATAATTATTAACTACAATAACACATACAGAAAAGTACTAAAAAAATGTAATCATAGAATACTATGTGGCTTATTAGAGCATAATATTTATGGTCATAATAACAAAGACACCTAATATGGATTTCACAAAAAGTTGACATATGACATTAAAAGGATGGAGGGAAGAAATGGATTGTGAAATAAATTCCTCATTTTCTGAAACAGGAAGTCAAGAGAGGGGTTCTAAGAGTAATGAAGGCCGGGCGCAGTGGCTCACGCCTGTAATCCCAGCACTTTGGGAGGCCGAGGCAGGCGGATCATGAGGTCAGGAGATCGAGACCATGGTGAAACCCTGTCTCTACTAAAAATACAAAAAATTAGCCGGGCCTGGTGGCAGGCACCTGTAGGCTCGGGAGGCTGAGGCAAGAGAATGGCGTGAACCCAGAAGGCGGAGCTTGCGGTGAGCCGAGACCACACCACTGCACTCCAGCCTGGGTGACAGAGGAGACTCCGTCTCAAAAAAAAAAAAAAAAAAAGAGTAATGAAAAGAGACAGCAACAATCAGGTGTGGTGGCTCACTCCTGTAATCCCAACTATGTTGGGAGCTGAAGTGGGAAGATCATTTGCGGCCAGGAGTTCAACACTGGCCTGGACAATACAGTGAGATCCCATCTCTATAAATAAAAAGTCAAAAAAATTAGCCAGGCATAGTGGTATATACCTGTAGTCCCAGCTATTTGGGAGGCTGAGGCAGGAGGGCTGCTTGAGCTAGGAGTTCGAGGTTGCAGTGAGCTATGAGCCACCACGTTGTGGCCTGGGCATCTCTATTAAAAATCATGAGATTGCAATAGTATTTAGAGATAGGAAAAGAGATATACACCAGCGTGTCTGAAAGTGGTTGCCTCAGTAAGAGGAAGAGAGATGGAGGTCAAAAGGACAAAAAGTTGGTTTCCTTATAAGCCTTTTTTCCCTATTTGATCTTTTTTTTTTTTAAAGGCAGAACAGAATAAGGACAGAGTGGGGATGAGAGCCTTCTATTCAAAGTATGTTTCTCAACATCAGCTGGGAGCTTGTTAATGCAGTGTCTCCAATCCAGCCCAGACCTACAGAATCAGCCTGCATTTTAACGCCATCTCCTGGTGATTCATATAGCCGTTGTCATTTGAGAAGCATTTGTCTACTAGTCACAGAGCAGGGGACCTGTAGTAAAGGTGAGGAACTGAAACAAGATTCCTAAGTACACAAGATTCTGAACTCAGCCCATCATTCGAGGTAACTTCACCCTTTTCCCTTATACCTTCTTAACATCACTGCTCTGTATTTCTGGCAAGCCTTAATCTTGTTTCCCAAATTTCCTGCCTTGATCATCACTTTCGTGACAATCTGGTTTGAGTTTGACCTCTTTACTTCACAAAATCTATCTTTACAGATTTTGTCACATGGCAGTTGCACGTATTGTTTTTCTCAAATTGTTCCTGTTTATTTAATTACCAAGACCATATAACTCACAATAGATTAGATGCTCAAGAAAGCTTTAACAATTGGGTTCTTTCAAATCTTCAAGTTATATGCCAGAACAGATGAATGAAGAACTGTATGTAGACCAGTCTCTGCTCTCCAGGAAAGGAAAGAAAATAAGATTACAGATAAGAGCTTTGATGGGGTAAATCCACAATTATAATCGCTCTTAGTGGTCCCTGGGTGTCATGGCTCACACCTGTAATCACAGCACTTTGGGGGGCTGAGGCAGGAAGACTGCTTGAGCCAACGAGTTTGAGACCAGCCTGGGCAACATAGTAAGAACCTCATCTCTACAAGAAATAAAAAAATTAAAAGTTAGCCAAGTGTGGTGGCATGTACCTGCAGTCTCAGGTACATGGGAGGCTGCCGTGTGGGAGACCACTTGAACCCGGGAGTTCAAAGCAGCAGTGAGCCCTGATTGTGCCACTGCTCTCTCCAGCTTTGGTGACAGAGCAAGACCCTTTCTCAAAAAAAACAAAACAAACAAACAAAAAAAACACAAGAACCCTCCCATCAAGACAGTGGCCCTCTAATGATTCCACTAGAAGTGAGGACTAAGCTAAGTAGGTGTTAGTTAGATCAAAAGAAACCTTTGATTTCCAGTCCCACTAAACTATGCCTTTATTATATTTTTTTATCCCAAGTTTTGAACGATTTGTAAAGCTTTTCTAAATGTTGAGTCTGGTTTAAGTATAAAATTAAATTTCCTTCAGACACATAAAAATTACAACTCTATCAAAAGCTAATTTTGAAGCTATTTGGAAGCAAGGCTTAATTACAAAGTTTCAAAAGAAAACCCCTCTGATTAAAGATCTTAGTTCCTTTATTAAAGTGAAAATTAATCTATGCAAATTAGCTTCTCTTTGAAGTGACCCATGTGTGTTAGTCAGGGTTCTCCAGAGGCACAGAACAGGATATATGTATATATGAAAGGAAATTTATTAAGAATTGACTCACAGAGCAGTCTTGAAACTGATATGAATAATTTTTTTTTATACCATAATCCAATTCTAGTTATCTTAATTGAATTTAAAACTTTTTCAATTGCATTAAATTTACAAAAAAGTTCTTCCTCATTATACTAAAGCATTTCCAGTACTCAGATACTGAATGAGTAAAATCATTTTATTGGCTCTTTAAATTAACTCCTTCAAATGCACATTGTTTAAAAACTGACTAGGTCAAAAATAGTTACGCCTGCAGGTTGACCTACTCGGACTCTGCCAAACTCCTTCAAGTTCAACATAAATTGACAATTTCAGAGTATAAAGTCAATGTTATGGAAACACTGCTCCTCCTTTTCCATGGGGCCAATCTGGGCAATTTTTTCATTAAAAGTCTTCTTCTGCCTGTTTGCTGCGGGACTCCTTGAGCTGCTGTAGCCGCTCCATAGTTTCAGAAATGGTGCGTTCCCCGTGGACCTTATTGTCTCTTGTGCGGATATTAACAGTGCCACTGATTTTCTCTTTTTCACCAACAACTAAAACAAATACACAAAGCTTTGTCAGACTTAATCTAAGATATGGAAGGATTCACACTGAACATCTGAAAAGAAATGATCCTAGGACCCCAGCTACCCCATAGCTTCTGACACATTAAAAGGTACAAGTGACCACGTATTAATATTTAAAAGAAACTCTTTGCAATATCTAAAACTACTACTGTGCTTATTGAGTCAATCTAGACAACTTAAAATAATAATAAAACCCTAAACATCATGAATATCTTTTTCAAGTAATTCCACATGAGGAATTATCTTAAGAAAGTAATCAAACAGATGTATTTAAAACAATGTGTCTTCATCCTTGATATAGCAAAATATTTTTTCACAAACATCCATGATTATTTAAGTGAAAAAAAAAAAACCCCAAAAAACCAGTATGTATGCATGAGCCTATTTTTATAGTTATTATGTATTAAAATATATAATAGAAAAAAATCAGGACTGGAAGGAACTAAATTCTTGATTGCAATTCACTTAAGTCTGTCTCAAGGTTTCAGTAGATTTTCCTGATGTCTGGCAAATTTTCTTTGTTAAGTTTCCATTCTTACCTAAAATGAAGTTATACTGTGCTAACTGTGCATTTCGAATCTTCTTATTCAATGTACAACCTGGATCCAGATCAATGTCTGCCATGAATTTGGCATCATGGAATTGTTGCCGTACCTATTGTAACAGATACAGAATTTGTCAGATCTAAAATTAGAATTATATTTTGATCTTACATGATTTTACTGAACACAGGGATCAGGACTTCCTGGGTGAACTTCCAGCAATTTAAAGCTGGCAAAACTGTCTTAGATATTATTCACTGCCATTTTTCCCCCCCTTTTGAGAAAAAGGCTAGCTCCTCTTTACTACCTCAGGTCATGTGTATTAAGTAAACAATATCTTCAGTATTCTTCTTTTCCAAAAAAGCAATACACTAGATTACATTTTATTAATTTTACATTAACTAAACTTCCCATTAACATGATAACCTATTAACATGACAAAAAGACCTAAATGAATTTTATTTCACTATCATTTCATATGAACCTCGGATTACAGATATGAAAAATATCACATGATCAACACCTGAAAAAAATGATCTTCAACTGAATAAATCTTAACTTCTGAGTATCAGAAAGTTTATCAGATTATCATAGGCATTAGTCCCTTAACTTCAAAATAGAATAATATTTAATAGTCTAAAAGTAATTTAGATTAGAACAAAGTAACAATGAGTATAAAAAATGTTTCGCTCGGCGTGGTGGCTCATGCCTGTAATCCCAGCACTTTGGGAGGCCAAGGCGGGCGGATCACCTGAGGTCGGGAGTTCGAGACCAGCCTGACCAACATGGAGAAACCCTGTCTCTACTAAAAAAATGCAAAATTAGCGGGGCATGGTGGTGCATGCCTGTAATCCCAGCTACTTGGGAGGCTGAGGCAGGAGAATCGCTTGAGCTGAGGAAGCGGAGGTTGCTGTGAGCTGAGATCGCGCCATTGCACTCCAGCCTGGGCAACAAGAGTGAAACTCCGTCTCAAAAAAAAAAAAAAAAAGTTTCTGTTCAACCTGCTATAAGAGTTGGGCATTTTACATTCAAATCACCCCACACCTGGCAGAAAACTGTTTCCTTACAGTGGCCATTAACCCAAAGGAAGAACAGAAGAGTTGGAGGAAGCTGGTGTTCCTTCCTCATCTCTGCCATAGGGACAGTATCCTTGGGCTTTCACAAAAAGCCAATGTGAGCAGTGACTGTCTATCATCTTTTTGTAGACACAGAAGTTATACTGTCGACTAGCAGAATCACCACAATTCCACCCAGACCACTTAGAAGAAGGGTCAGAGTTTCTGGAAATCCTGGTCAGAAAGCAGAATGAATTTTTCCAGGAAAACATCTTAAGTACAGCTGAAGGTGAAACAGTAACTACCATACTCAAGAATCACCAGTAAAACCAGCATTCTCCGGTTGACCTAGGTGACAAAATATCTTTCAATTTTTGATTGAAAAGGATTCTAAATGATCTACAACACATTCATTTCTCAAATGCGAGTTATGTGTAAACCAAGGGTTATTTATGTATGTCAATGTTTATTTCTATAAGGTATACTTTTTGAAACAATCTAGGTGACTTTGCCTATACTGTGCACAAGCTTTAGCATATTAACTAGTAGATTTTTAAGCCATAGTGATCACAAACCAATTAACCTGTTGAAATTTTGTAACACCCATTTCAGAAGGGTCGTTACAGAATTTTAGAATGCCAAGATAGGTCTACATCTTCAACTGATAACTACTTTAAAGAATAAAGCATCAGTTTTTTTCATTTTTCTCAACATGGGTCCTGTGTGTGCCTGTGAGATGGGCAATTCTGCAGTTGGGGAAGTGGCCTGACAATTACAGGGTGTTTAACATGTCTACTCTACAGTTATTAGGTATCGGGAGTACTGCCCTGTCTTCTCTCCCCACAAACGAAAAACTTACCACCACGTAATCTGGAATATCATCCTACCCCCAAAGGGAAGTGGGGAAGTCAGTGATGTCTCCAGTTGAGAACTCAGTTAACCAATACAGAACTTTTTCCTACTGTGTGAGCTTTCACATACAAATAAGACAAAGTGCACTCAACCATAGAACATTAACTTTGATTCTCATCATTTGTAACTAAAACTACTGTGTGCAGTAATAGTAATAGGAATAGTCTGAATGGTTTATCTACTAGACTGTTTAGTGTTCACTTCATTTTTTTTTTTTAAGAGATGGGGTCTCACTATGTTGCTCAGGCTGGAATGCAGTGGCTACTCACAAGCACAATCATCACACCCTGAACCCTCAAAGATCCTCCTGCCTCAAGCCCCCAAGTAGCTGGGACTACAGGTATGCACTCCACGCTCAAGTTCATTTATTTCTTAAGGGTAATTAAGACCTGAGTGTGGTTTATTCTGATGGTATGGAGACAGGATGGCTTTGATGTTATGGTATTGTTCACTGATCAACTTTTAATAATTTGAAATTCCTTAGTATGGAATTTTCACTACGGCAGAACAGATTGTTCTATGCTTTAAAGTGAAGTTATGAATGGTTATACATTTGTTGGTTACGTTTTTTGGGGGTAGGGGCAAGACACTGGTCTGCTATGCTACTAACCTGGAAAAAAGTTTCAAATAGCTGAAGAAATTTACATTAAAATGAAGCAAAATTACTCTTTGAGTCAAAGAGCAGCTTCAACTGTATTTTGAACTGGAATTTACCTATCATACTGAAGTACCTGATATTTGCTAATTTGGTTTTTTAAAATACTAAATACTAAAATATACAAGCGTAACTGGGTATGGCGGCTCCTGCCTGTAGTCACTGCTACTTGGGAGGCCGAGGTGCGAGGACTGCATGAGCCCAGGAGTTTGAGGTTACAGTGAGCCAGGCATTGTACCACTGCACTCCAGCTGGGGCAAGAGGAAGATCCCATCTCTTAAAATGAATACAATAAAATATACAAGTGTACCTAAAACACTATCCAAATATGTCTTCTGATTATGGAATCATGTAGAAAAGCATTACAGAAGAAATATAATCTATTCAGGCTTAACAAAGATTAAAAATAGTAACATTTCTCTACATCACAACAGCTCGATTCACCAAGAATATAGGGCTTATGTGATCTGAAAAGCTTAACAGATATTAAGTTGAAAGAAAATTCACATCTAAGGCTTACCTTTTGGGCATATTCATCACAGGTTGGTCCCACTGGAACTACCATTACCTGGCGAGGGGACAGCCAAAAGGGCCTTTGAAAGAGAATAAAAATACTCAGTGTAGATGTGGGCACATTCACTAAACAGGGACAGCATATTTCTTAGTCTACTCTTCAGTATCTTTTCCTGGAACATGTAAGGACTACTTTTAAAACTTGGCTTAAAAAACCCCAAAATGAAAAATCCTATCCAATAAAGATTAAGGCGAGGAGATGCAGGAGAAGAAAACTAACCCTACATAAGGAAAGTCTGTAACTACGATTTGTCTTGCTAAGCAGATAGCAAAACCAGTTGAGGATAGGACTATGCCTCACACTTTAATACATCACAAAACACTGTGAGAGGGGGTAACAAATTATTTAATAACTGCATGTAGTGATTAATTGTTCGAGTATTTTATTACTTATTCTTCACGGGGACACAGTGTCCTCAGTTTATTCAAAATCCATTTTGCACCACTCAGCAAATTGTAACTGATAATAACTGGTTATGGCACTTGGTAAAAATGAGAGTTTTCACTACTTATTAAAAAATAAGCCCATCCAATTCTCCCTTTGAAGCAATTCAAGTGTCAAATGCTTCTGATGCTGCAAACATCAGGCTAATGTTTCTCTCCATCATTCCTCTATTTTCAGTTGTTCTGTTATATCAGGCAAACATCAGGCAAAAGGCTAAAGTAGGCACTAAATTCTACCCTAATCATGGACTTTTCCCCACCTACAACAAGTTTAGCAGAGCAATTAGCTGAGGACTCCCTTAATTCTTGAAGTACCTTATAGAGCATGTGTCTCACATTTTATCTGACTTTGAAAAATCTAAAGAGATTATATCATTGACCAGTATGAAAAACTGTTCTAATTTCTGAAGTAACCAAGTTCAAATAAAACTGAAATGACAGTAATGTAAGATTAAACCAATGTACATCATTCTACAAAAGTGTTAAATCAATGAGATTAATATGGAAGGCTCTACACATGGGTGCTTTTATAACCCTGTGCTGCTTTCAAATGCATTGTGGGTCCAGAAAAAAACTGCTTAAGAAGTAAGATGAAAGTTATGTGGCCATGTATCTTGCCAACAAAAACGTAACCTCATAGAAACGAATCACAAAATGTTGATTAGTTTGGCATCTGTTTTAAAAAACGCTTGGCTTTTAAAAGATGTCAAAATACTTGCTTGTTATGATTAGCAAGGCTGAACGAAAAAAGCCATAAGCTTCCTCATTTATCTACGTAAAACCCAGCAAAGCCATCTAAATCCCAAAACAAAGTTACCAGAAAAGCATCCAAAACAATAAGTATACTTCTTAACAGAATACTAATTCCTAATTAGAAAGTATTACACAACATTCAAACAAACCAAGTTCTGGAATTAATTACTACTAGCATAAAAAGTTTGTGTTTAGATTATGATTCCTTATTTTTTAGTGAACACTTGTCATTAGTTAGAAGCAACTGACTGCAATCATTCTCCCTTTCCATCTGATAATTAAATCAAATAAGTAGACATTTCTTGTAGCCAATTTATACTAATCAGAAAAAAAAAAAAAAAGACAAAAATTACCATTTGCCCCCATAGTTTTCCGTGAGGATAGCAATCATTCTTTCCACTGACCCCAAGATGGCTCGATGAACAATCACTGGCCTTTTCTTATCATCACCATCGTGGCTACAAAGAAAAAGAATTTGTTTTGCCTTATCATATATATATATTTTCCCCTATATATCCCTGGAGAATATTCAGAGCAGACACCAGAAACTCACCTTACATAAGTAAGATTAAACCTGATGGGCAACTGAAAATCCAGCTGGATGGTCGCACACTGGTGGTACCGCCCAATCGCATCTTTAATCTGTATGTCAATCTAAGAGGCAAAGACTGGGTTATTATAAAATGCCAGTGATACTAACGTGGAGTTCAATAGTTGGATTAGGGCTGATTTTTCTTTTTCCCAACTTCTTTCGAAGCCATATCTTCTTCATCCACAAGTGAAAATCATATTATCCAAATACACTTCAGTGCTCACCTTTGGACCATAGAAAGCTCCGTCTCCACAGTTTAACTCCCACTTTTCACCAAATTCATTCAGACTGTTTTCAAGTTGCTGAGGATAAAGCAAAAATTTTTTTTAATTGCAATTTCCCTTCTTCCAGCCTGAGACTAAAAATACAGTAATTACTTTCATAGATCAATATTCTCTGCTTTAGAATTTTGTCCACCTGAACATATGCTCACATCAACCCCTTTGTAAAGCTTATAGCTTGATAACTGAAAAAAGCCATTAAATTCAACCATTCCTAAAATACACAAAGAAAAAAACTAGCTTACTCAAACCTAGGAACCATTTCCAATTTCCTTTTATCCATTTAAAGAGGCTTGGCTTTCTTACATCTCGGAACAAGCCAATTTCAAACAGTATTCAAAAGCATGCTGAAAAATACCACTTACTTTCTCAGCTTGGTCCCATACTTCAATATCTCCAAGGAATTTTTCCGGGCGAGTAGAAAGGTTCAGTTTAAAAGAAAATCCAAATACGCTATATACCGTACGTAGAAAATCCAAACAACCTTTTATTTCATCTTCAATCTTTAAATTAAAAAAAAGGAAAAAAGAAACAGTAGTTATTTTCCTTGAGTTTCTTGACACTTCTTTCAAAGTATTTTATTCCCCAGGGTCTCATACCTGCTCCATGGCACAGAATATGTGAGCATCATCCTGCTGGAATCTTCGTACCCGGGTGAGTCCTGTGAGTGCTCCAGACAGCTCATTCCTATGAAGTACCCCAAAATCAGCTAGCCGCAGAGGCAGTTCTCGCCAGGACCTTGGCCGATGATCAAACATAAGGCTGAAGAGAAAAAGAAAAGTCCACGGACACTTAAGAATAAAACTGCTTGTGTAATGTTATATTTAATTATATGAAATGTTGTCAAACAGCCACTGATTCTAGCTGTCCATCCAAGCAACATTTCTCAAATTCTGGGCTTCATACAGCAGTAAAAGCATCTGCATGAATAAAATAGCAAATAAGTTATAATTCAATGAACCACAGTGAAGAATAAAAAATGTATTCCAACAACTGAAGAATCTGGGAAAATTAAGAAGGAACTTAGTTGATTTCCTGGCCTATAATACAGCTTCTTCACAAAGATTCTTCTCTCACCTCCTCTGCCCTCCATGCCTGGCTAATAGTTGCTGCGGACACTGAGTTACCTGTATCCACAGCTCTCCTGTGTCTTCCCTTAAGCTGTTCTTCACCCAACTTTCAAAGATAGAAAGCAGAGCGGCCTCATGACAAGGAACATTTTCCAAGAATGCTGAGTCATTAGCAGGTTTTGACAGAACAAGTTTCTTTAAAAACAACAACACACTAGATAATTTGTTACACCCCCATATTCCATCTTCCTCTTTTATATTCTGCCTTGGTCACTGCTGTGATCCCAGTACCATTACTGAATGCCCATAGATCTGGAGATCTGGTGGGACACAGTGGCTCATGCCTGTAATCCCAGAGCTTTGGGAAGCCAAGGTGGAAGGATAGCTTGAGGCCAGGAGTTTGAGACCAGGCTGAGCAACGTAGCAAGACCTCATCTCTACAGAAATAAAATTTTAAAAATCAGTTGGGCATGGTGGCATATGCCTGCAGTCCCAGCACTCCAGTTAGAAGACCTCTTAAAAAAAAAAAAAATAGATCTGGGGATCTAATGAGGCACAGAAGATGTAATACAACAATGATGTTGCTTTTAAATGCTCTTCTGTTTTTAATGAAATTTGTTTTTAATGAAATTTGTTTTTAATGAATTTGTTTTTTATGAAAATTTGTTTTTAATGAAATAATTTGTTTTTAATGAAAATGTTGTTAAAGGAGAGAAGAACCCAGGATGAATTGTAGCATGTGAAAATCTTCAGTAGAAATTCAAAGCTGCCGAATACCAGTGTCCTGGGCAGTTCATGGGTTTCAAAGCAAACAGCTCCTTCTCCACCTCAAAGGAGAACATGTTCTCGCTGTAGTGCTGCCAGTGACCCGAGGTCATCCAGAGTCGGCTGTTGAAAATGTTTGGGGTGACTACCTCCTGGAATCCTCTTTTCCTATATTCACTCTGATAGAAAATAAACAGAAACATGTGTAGGCAAATAAATGCTCATACTTCAAGTGGGAGTAAAAACTTAAAAGAGAGATTTTATACTCTCTGATGAGAACGATGCACACATGCCATGATTAAGAAATCTCACTTCTAAGTATATACCGAAGAGAAAACTCTTGCCACATGTACATAAGGAGGCTTATAAAAGCAATGCTACTGCAGCATGGCTGATAAAAAGGGACAATTATACATCAGCGTCCATCAGAAAAGGGTTGAGCACATTGTGGTAGTTACATAACAAAATAACATGTAGCACGTGAAAATAAACTGGATTTGTATGTCTCTAAAAATAAATCACAAGGCAGTCTGATACACAATGAGGCTTCCTATACGTAACACAAATACATAAATAATTTAAGGGTACACATACACAGGCTAGATGTAAATAACATGGACAAAAAGAATCCACGTCAACTTCAAAACAGTAGTTTCTTCTAGAAAGCTGGTATATGGTATACCAGTATATGGGTATATATAGCAGTATATGGAGGTATATGGATCAAAACTGGGTCCTAAAGAGAGGCTTTTTAAACAACTATTTTTTTTTTTAATATCGTGAACAAAAAAAAAGCAAATATAGTTCAAAATGAATCTTTGTTAAATTTGGGTAGTAAGTACACAAGATATTGGATATACTATTCTCTATAAAGTTATACTTGAAACATTTCATAATTTACAAAGGAAAAAAGCAATGTAAAAACCGTTTTTTCAAAGAAAATAGAAATCAATGATCAAAGTCAAAGAGGGCACAGAGCTCCTGTGTCAAGGACCACGGGTGCCCCTTCAAGCTCACCAGCTTCCATATGTATATGAGCAAAATCAACTACTAGGGATGATTTATGAGGCCACAGACTTCTACTTTTACTTACTGTTTTATGTATTTCTTCTCAAATAGAGATTATCTTCCTTTTTAGTAGACCTTATTTAATAAAAATGATCATATACCCTAAATCTAAAGAAGAAAGCAATAAATATGACTTACCCTAATGAATTCAATAAGTGCATTATAAATGTAGGCTCCCTTTGGCAGAAAAAAGCAACTTCCAGGGCTGAGTTCATGAAAGAAATATAGTTCTTGGTCCTGGGTAAAAGAAAAGCAAAAGAATATTTATGTACGTCATGTATATGTGTGTGTATATATACATGAATTTCAGTGTTCTTGAGCTCAGAATATGGTCATGATGTCCCATATTTCAATCAGTGCCAACCCTGAATCAAAGAAACCATGTCAGTGTTTCTGGTGGTACAGAATTGCAGCTGATCTACAATTTGGCAGACGTGTAACACATGCCCTGCTTGTTATATTCCTCAATCCAGTCAAGTTTCCCCAACAGTGGCAGGGAGGAAGGGTCCCTCAGTTCTCTATCCACTGCAGTACCTCTTATAGTTCTTAATTCCTTAAAGCTCCAAGATCTGAAAGTTTTTTCATTTTATTTATTTATTTTCTTAATAGGAGTGTCAGGAAGGAGACTGGGATAATGAAATAGATGATGGTAAAGTTGGCTGACTTTGGGTCACGGTGAAAGAAACACACCCTCCTACCTCCTTGCCCAACATCCCCCTCACCAAGTGCCCAAAAGCCCTCAGGGAAGGGCCCACCAATCGTTGCTGGCTGCCTCATGGCTGGAATGTCAGGTAGTCAGGGGTGCAAGGCACTGGCTGCTAGCTTCAGCTCAAGCTTCATAACCTAACAGCCAAGGACCCCTGGCACGGAGTGCCTATTTTAGGGAGGAAAGTTTTATCTAGCCTAACTTCCAGTTTAGAGGACATTCAGCAGTAACAGAGATAATGGGTAGAGGAAATGACAGCACAGGATCTGTGTGTGACACGCTGTGTTACCTTGGGCAACAAGTAGGTTAATCTCTGTGGGACTCCGTTTCCACATTTTAAATGAGTCAGTGAGACTAGATGGTTTCCAAAGTCTAGTTCTCCCAGCTCTACGAGAAGCTGTTATACTTCTTCTACAGAAAACTGTAGATCATCAGCGTTTGTTCTGAATAAAAGTAGTTCAAATGCATTTTTGTGTGGTACTGAGCCCACTCCAGGCAGATAATGTGGACAATCAGCAAGTATTTATAGTTCGTACAGGACATAGCACCAGTTACTAAAAAGCTACAGCATCTCTTCAAAACAAAATTCCTAGTACTTCATACAGCTAAATTTCAAACTTCAAATGAAGTTCAAAAAAACTCAGTCTAGACACATCATTGTTCTTGAACATACCCTGCCAATTTTCCTATGATCTCGGTTTTTAGCTTCCTCTTGGAACTTCTCCCACTCTTTCAACATTTTAGGATCTGGGAATGAAATGCCATAAATTCTCTGCAGAGTCTCCATATCTGCTTTGCCTTCCCAGTATGTGGAAGAATTCTGAAAACAAGGATTAACCATGAAACAACATTCAAATTTGTAAACATCTCACTTATTTTAACTCTCAAGTGCTTTGAGGCCTTGTTAGAGTAGTTACTCATTCTGCAGCACAAAGTTGGCTGTTTACTTCCCTCGAAAATGCCCCTCCCTCAATCTGCAGGTGGGTGCAGTGGCTCACACCTATAATCCCAGCACTCTGTGAAGCAGAGGCAGGAGGATCGCTTGAGCCCAGGTGTTCGAGACCAGCCTCGGCAACACAGGGAGACCCTGTTCTTTACAAAAAAAAAAAAAAGGAAAATTACCCAGGCATGGTGGTATGCGCTTATGGTCGCAGCTACTCAGGAGGCTGAGGCGGGAGGACCACTTGAGCCTGGAGTGCAGTGGCACAATCTCCGCTCACTGCAACCTCATTTCCCAGGCTCAAGTGGTCCTCTATGCTGTCTTTTTGGGGTAACACAGTGAGACCCATTCTACACCCCAACACCCACAAAACTGCCCACCCCTCAATACTTAACCACAATTCCACAAACATTACTTTGCCTGCAAAGGCATTTCTCACAAAATGATTGAGCAAAAATAGAAATGAGCCAATAAAAAAAATCTTGAAATGACTCAATTATTCTCTTGATTTAAAGTGCATTTTAATAACCTCCACAAAATGTTTATGAAATAGTATAAAACTGGGTTCTGTTAAAAAGAACAACTTGGGAAATTATTAATTTAGACATACAAAGGGCAAAAGCACATACTCCTAGTGAGTCTCAATGCTTTTATAGAGCCAGGATGGCCCATGCTGTATGATTTTGTAAAACCTCTATCCCCTGGGCTTGCTCTGGTAATGACAGCAAGTCAGTCACCCCTGGAGGGATTTCAATTATAAAAACCTGATGGCATACAGCTCCCGGTTAATAGACAGCATGAGAAAACATCGTTTCATGTGCAGCAGAAAATGGTAAAGAGAAATCAGTGAAAGTTTAAACACATATCTATTCTAGACAGATACACTCACATAGTCTTTAAAGTTACATTGCTTACTTTGTGTATTTTTAAAGCCTTAATTTTGCCCGTGTGTCTGACATGAGGACCCCGGCAGAGATCTATCAAAGGGCCACACCTAAACATAAAATGAAAGGAGTTTTAACAAACACAAAATGACATACATACCAGATACATTTAATGACATCTAACATTCTCACCTATAGACTGTGGTAGTTGGAGTATTCACCTTTTCATTCAATATCCGACATTTGAACTTGTTGTACTGAAAACAGGAAAAATTATTCTTTTAAAAGACTGTCCTTTAATTTTTACTTCTAAGTACTATAGGTAAAATGTAGCACTGTATGAATATAAATGTTGATATTTCATGTTTTAAAAACGTGTTGAAGGAATGGTTTGCTAGGGAAAAAAGTGAAATAAAAATAATAAGAATACTTAATGTTTTCTAAAGAACCAAATACGCTTCAGCTTAGTACACTGAACTCCAGTGCTGTCACTTCAACTAACATGAATAAATGATATTAACGGTGGGGGCCACACATTATGGTTCAATTTACCTTAAACATTGCCAGTAAAGTTTCTTTCTTAACTTCCAGTCTTTCAAAAGCTTGTTTTTCTTTAATGATTTTCTTACATAAAGACTCCAGAGAAGAGAAATCATTGCTAGACACACCTCTGAAGGAGAAGAAAGTATAATCTTTTCATTCCATTTGAATCACACCATGGCTTCAAAAAATGTTTATTTGGAAAAAATATTTGGAATACTTCAAGGGTTTTAATATCAAAAAATTAGACTATTGCATCATATCTTAGAATTCTAAACAAAACATTTTTCATAAGTAATTTTTACATTTTATATTTTCAGTGGCTTCTACCTTGGTCATCCATGGAGACCTTTCTCACTAGTGACCCCTTCCCACAACTCTATCACCAGGTTTTAAAGGAGAGGGGAGGACCAGTCTCCCTGAATTTCCCAAAACACCTTAGGACTCTACCTCCATCAATCTATAACAGAGGTCTCATTATTACTTCAAGGAAAATGCAACATTTCAAGTACTCATAATAGGCATACGTGATGAAGAAGCAGCGAGAGCTATAACATTTCTCCTTTACTGAGAACTCTAAAAATAACTTATGGATCCTTAGGCACTGACTTCAGTTTTCTTTATCTAGTTGACAGCTTACCCTTCCTCGAGGTACATGTCATAATAGAATCCATTTTCTATTGGTGGTCCATAACACAAACATCCACCATAGACTCTTTCCATGGCTTCACCCATTATGTGAGCACTGGAGTGCCAATACACCTGAAAATTTAAAGAAAAATGGCATGGTCTGAGTCTTGGCATACAAGTTGTCAATTAATGTGATTGTCTGAAAGAGACATAATATTTATTACAAGTAAACCCAATATATAAAATCCTAAATTTCTAAATCTATAAACTACTGTGTGTTTCTATCCATAGCCAAAGTAATTCAAAAGGCTTCCAATTACTAAAGTGTATTTTTATTTTGGAAATCATCTGGTTTAGCTGTTTTCAAACAAATGAAACTAAACTTGCCATCACTAATTAAATAGCATTGATTTTGCTCTCTGAAAACAATTGCTCTCACAACGTGACTATCTCATTGACTGCAATGGCCCAGGTTCTATTGAGTCAATGTGCCCACAGCACCATGTCTCAGACACTGTGATCTGGTCTTTAGCTGGCTATGGAACATCATTTAGAAATTATATGTTGTTATTGGCCCAAAACAAAGGTGGTACAACCCGACCCCACAACACAACGACAAAACATGAGGACAAACATCTGTACACTGAAACCAAATGGCAGTACTTGGTTTTAAAGTAATCACTGGGATGAGTCAGAATACACCCAAAGCAATGTTTTCAAGATTTAGTATTAAGGTACCAAAGTGACATTAAACAATTCTCATAAGAAACTTGAGGACTCCAAAATACATTTGAAAACCACTAATCCACATACATAAGTGAACAATCATCACTAAAACAAAATACTTTGTTTCCCCTTATATGATACACAGCCATGAAGAATTAAAAAGAAAATCTTGTCATCAAATGCAGGTTGACTTTTATAGTGTTATCCAGCAGATTTGCA
Organism: Papio anubis; assembly: GCF_008728515.1. Taxonomy (NCBI): domain Eukaryota; kingdom Metazoa; phylum Chordata; class Mammalia; order Primates; family Cercopithecidae; genus Papio; species Papio anubis. The sequence continues at coordinate 32,679,819 of NC_044980.1, read as the reverse complement.
TCTTAAGACGAAAAAGATACAGAAAAAAACACAGAAATTGTCCAATAAAGGGAGTGCTTTGAAGTAAGGTTCAAATTTATTTGTCAAATGTATGTATCTTGCTAAAATGTTCATAGCTTAGAGGCCAGGCGCAGTGGCTCACACCTATAATCCCAGCACTTTGGGAGGCTGAGGTGGGTAGATCACTTGAGGTCAGGAGTTCGAGACCAGCCTGGCCAACATGGCAAAACCCCGTCTTTAGTAAAAATACAAAAATTAGCCAAGCGTGGTAGTATGCTCCTATAATCCCAGCTACTCGGGAGGCTGAGGCAGGAGAATCGCTTGAACCTCGGCGGCAGAGGTTGCAGTGAGCCGAGAGCGCACCACTGCACTCCAGTCTGGGCGACAGAGCGAGACTCAATCATTTAAAAAAAAATTAAAATTAAAATTAAATAAAATAGTGTTCACAGTTTAGAAAACAATTTTTACTTGTTTAATCAATGTTTAATAAAATTCCCAAAACATTTTCCCTATTGAAGTGTCTAGTAATGAAAAGACTTATTCAGCTTCACCTCTTTATTTTCTAAGGCAAGCACTTTTATTCTGTTCCCTAAATGAAGGACAAAATGAAGATTTCAAATATGACAATGAGACAACAATAACTGTTTGCCACCCAATCGCAGCAGGACTGAACTGATGCAAACATTAATCTGCATCCTAAAATTCAATGAATACTAAATCAGCTACTTACTGCCTGAGCCTCCTCATCCTCAAACTTGAGAAGCTCCAAGGTACAATCTTCTTCCAGAGGGCGGTCCAGGTCCCACACAACATTATTTACTTTAGCAATAACGGTGTTGTCGGCCAGGCCTTGACTTAAAAGAAAAAAAATGTCCATACATATATAAGAACACAAGAATCTAATTTGAAAACAGGAAAATAAACACTATTTTTATTATGTACTGATTCTTTTATTGATGTATCTCTATTTTTCTGAAATATAACAATAAAAACAACAAACTCCAAAAATGTACCTAAGAATGTAACTGGAAGATCCTGAAAATGCAGAACACTATCATTTGACAGTGAATGCCTCCTGTTTAAGCAGATATGGCAACTCTGATAAATAAGCACGATCAATTGCCAATGGTTTGATTAATCTTAATTTCTCCAATAAATAAGTTTTTTTTTAAAATTGTTTAGAGACAGGGTCTTACTATGTTTCCCAGGCTGGCCTCCTGGCCTCAAGCAATCCTCCAACATCAGCCTCCAGAGTAGCTGGGACAACTGGCACAAGTCACCACACCCAGCTTTCTCTTAATACACCCACCTTTCTCTTTCTACAAAGGTAAGCTATTTAGACTCCAAAGGGGGGGGCGGGGGAAAGGCCTACCAAATACTTCTCTGTTCCTCTTCTTGCTTAAAATGTACACCGGTTCCTTACTTTGACAGACAATGCTAACCTCAGAATAAATTCTGCAAATGCCTAAGATGATAATATTTATAATATAGAGGTAAAATGAAAGACTATTTAATAAAACTTTTCATAATGTGAGTAAAAATATTACACACCCAATATACAATATCAAACATAAAGTATCAAATGATGAAATATCAGAGCACACAGAGTGTAAAAGCCACAGGAGTTCTGAGGAGGCAAAGCAGCACAGGACAGAGTCATCTGGAAAGGCTTTGAGGATAAAGCACTCACAGGAAGAAAGCGGGGGGGCCATGGCATTCCAGATGAGGGAATGGCCACAGACGCAAGCAGAGGTGCAAGTGAAGAAAGGTTTATGCAGGAAGCTGTGTGACTAGAGCAGAGTTGAGTAAGGTGAGCCAGATTATACATCTAAATGCACAGCTAGAGAAATAATAGTCTATAACAGCCTGGACATCTCAACGAAGGTAAGCAACATTCTAAGCTGTGAAGAAAAAGTATACACCTTTTACACTGTAAATCTCAAAGAAACCTACCACTAGAAGGCTTTAAGCTAGCTGGGCTTGCTGTGTTGGTGTTCTCTATGTGTAAAGGTTTACAACCAAATGTATACAACTTCTCCCATGTAAGGATCAAGAAAGAAGAACCAAACAGAAGGTAAACAACAAACTCTTTTCTATTTTCAATGCTCCTACTAACTTTACCATAGGTTATAGACAATGTTTTCTTTCCTCCTGAGATCAGATGGAGCCAATAAAATAAATACATGCATTTCACAAAACATAACATGAATTTGGCAGACAGAAATGTATTTTATCATATTGGTATAAAATAGTTTTCAGGAGATTAAAGAACTGATAAAAAGGTTACTCATATTCTCTAGATTCTTTGGGAAGAACATGACTTTTATCTTATCTTATCTTTTATCCAAAATGGAGCCCCAAGATTCTAAGAATAGAGTTACTTTGAAAATGTAGATTACACATGGGGCCATACTGGATCATGTCAATTTCTCAAAGAAGGGTAAAATAATCTGTAAGGTTTGCAACAAAATGGCCGGGTGTGGTGGCTCACGCCTGTAATCCCAGCAATTTGCGAAGCCGAGGGGGGCAGATCATGAGGTCAGGAGATCGAGACCATCTTGGCTAACATGGTGAAACCCCGTCTCTACTAAAAATACAAAAAATTAGCCGGGCGTGGGGGCGGGCGCCTGTAGTCCCAGTTACTCGGGAGGCTGAGGCAGGAGAATGGCATGAACCTGGGAGACGGAGCTTGCAGTGAGCCGAGATTGTGCCACTGCACTCCAGCCTGGGCGACAAAGCAAGACTCTGTCTCAAAAAAAAAAAAAAAAAAAGATTTATAACAAAACAAAACTTCAAAGAAAAATCTATTGATGCAAATGGAACATGTCTTTTTTGTCCTTCCCTTTCATATTCACCACTAATTATCTGAATCTTTAAATAGCCTGTTATCAATGTTATAATTTTTCACAGAACAAAAAGTTATTCTGGACTTTTGTAAAAATTTCCTAAGGTATTCTCAGTGCAGATCAGTGACTTAACTCCAGAGCTAAAGCCCATCAATGTTTTATGTAATTCAACCTTTTTTTCTTTTCCCTCCACGACGGAGTCTCACTCTGTCACCAAGGCTGGAATGCAGTGGCTCAATCTCCACTCACTGCAACCTCCACCTCCCCGGTTCAAGCTATCCTCCCACCTCAGCCTCCAAGTAGTTGGAACTACAGGTGTGTGCCACCACGCCTGGCTAATTTTTGTATTTTTAGTAGAGACAGGGTTTCACTATGTTGGCCAGGCTGGTCTTGAACTCCCGACCTCAGGTGATCTGCCTGCCTCGGCCTCCCAAAGTGCTGGGATTACAGCTGTGAGCCAGTGTACCCAACTATGTAATTCAACTTAGAATTTTATAGTTCTTGAAAAATATTTTTCAACTGAAGACTTGATAAATTACAACATAATCTAGATCAACATTGTAGAAGGTAGGGGAAAAGGTTCCCAGACTAACAGAAGCCTAAATTTTAATGACACAGCCACAATCTCATTGTGTGACAACAGAAGAATCTCTTAATCAACCTGACCTTCCAAATTATCTCTAAAATGAAAGGTTGAACTGATACTTGAAGGTCTATCCAGTTCTCTGTGCTCTCACATAGAAACTTGCATGGTATCACAACTGTTTACTTCCTTTGGAGTACGGTAGAAGTACTTGTAGGTAGAAGCCCTTGTCAAATGAATGGAAATACTCTGTTCACTTTGTAAAAAGTACTAACCAATGTCGGTGGTACAGTAGAGGCTCATGGCTCATAGGCTTAACTGGTTCTGCTTCTACTAGTTGTATAATAGGCTTACCAAGGATCAGCCATATTGGTTCCCCAAACTGTTTTTGTGCTTGTTCTTTTACGTGTTTGGTTCAACAATACAAAATTGATGATAATCAACCATATGACAATTCATGTGGTGATATCAAAGAGTTCATTTCAATACATAACAATTATAAATAAACTTAAAAATACATAATTATAAAATAATACAATGAGGTAATTATGGTTTCTATGAAAACCAAGTTGAATGTTTGAGAAGGCTTGATAAATCCAAGTCACACACACAAAAATATTGTCAAGTTAGGTGTGACTTTACAACTACACGAAAATCTGCAAGGATTCTGTGCTCAGACCACTTCTCAAATGTGTTAAGATAATGTAAGAACTCTAATTAGCACTCGCTATCCCCCAAAGCTTTGCCATACATATATATATTCACTGTTTTACGTATGTATATAAAGTTAGCAAATACATATATAGTCACATATTTAAAGTTGAAGTGTTTAAGACCAAGATTGGCAAGCTTTTTCTGTAAAAGGCCACACAAATATTTTACACTTTGCAGGCCAAACATGGTTTCTGCTGCATATTCTTTTGAGTTGTTTTATTTTTTCCAACTATTAAAACATGTAAGAATCATTTTTATTTTTGACTTTTAGGACGTACACAAACAGGTTATGACCATAGTTTCCCAATATCTGGCTTAAGACATAAATACATATATGTTTTACCAATTATTATTTTGATAAACTGACCAATTACTGATCCCAATCATATCAGATTAAGAAAACTTCTCTCCTATTACAAAACATTCATCTAATTCTCAGTTAATTGAAATAACTTCTTCCCACCCCAATAAAAGTTTTAAGACTAGGAATAGTCTTTCATTGAATTTATAAAAACAGTACACTTTTTTCATGTGTCATATAAAGTTTCTTAACCTTTCCATGTCAGATTATCTAGCTCATTTTTAACCTCAAAACCAAGGCATTTAAGTCAAAATAGGTAAACACTGTTTACTCGGTTTTGTAACATTTATAATCATAGTAAGACTAAAAATATATAAAGCCCCATAAGACCAAAGTGAACTCTTTCAGAAATTAACTTTCAATTTTGACTACATAGCTCTGTATCATTTTGATTTTTAAAAAATCCCAAGTAGGCCAAATTAAACAGATTAAAAACACTGAATAGCAACATAAAAATATTATAAGAATAAAACATGGCAGGATAATAAAATGAAGTTTAGTTAGGCCACAAACTATAGAATGTCATGATGGATGTAGCTTATACCTAATTCCACAGGCAATTTGATATGGTGTAGTTTTCCAAGATTCCGCATCAACCTGTTTACCATCAGGCAAAGTGACTTTAATTGGCTTGCTATCTTTTTCTGCCTTTTCTGCCAGAAGGGAATCATGTTCTGCTTTTAGTATATTATACATCTCAAGACGTGTGTAAATATATTCAGGCCAAGGATTCAACTGTAAGACAACAAATCAGGAAATAAACAATCAGTAAATATTGCTTTCCTATTTAGAAATGGGAAAGAAATAGTAAAAACAATACAGAAACCCACGACTATTGATTCAATGTAGTAAATAAACACACTGCCAAAATCACCGGCATTACCTCAATTTGTTCCTAAATGAAGGTAAAAGAAGGAATTAAATGCCCTATTCTTGGTTTTTTTTGTTTTTTTGTTTTTTTCAGACAGTCTCGATCTTGTCCCCCAGGCTGGAATGCAATGGCGTGATCTTGGCTCACTGCAACTTCCGCCTCCTGGGTTCAAGCGATTCTCCTGCCTCAGCCTCCCGAGTAGCTGGAATTATAGGAGTAGCTGGGATTATAGGAGTGCACTACCACGCCCAGCTAATTTTTGTATTTTTAGTAGAGACGGGGTTTCACCATGTTGGCCAGGCTGGTCTCGAACTCGTGACCTCAGGTGATCTGCCGCCTCGGCCTCCCAAAGTGCTGGGATTACAGGCGTGAGCTGCCGTGCCAGCCTAAATGCCCTAGTGTTATGCTGAATTGACAATTACCATTTTGCTATTATTTTACAGCAAGTGGTCTTTTCTCTTTTAAGATGCCTTCTTAAGATCTTTTCTAACAAAATTATTTTACAAATAGAGCTATAAACAATACTGGAAATAAAAACAATAAACTGGCTTTTCCATTTTGTTTCAATCATATCCAGGTGATGGTCTGTGTAGCTGGTCGGCCTATATATCCACTCACAACCAATCACAAATGTATTTGACTTAAGGTCTCCCCTTCAAGGAAAGTATTTACTGAATTCAAAGATGCCAAGATCACCCTGAAATATGTAATTAGCAAATATAATAAAACAGCATACTACTACTTTCTATAGTAGATAAAATTAACAAAAATATTTTATATACAACATCAATTTAGGTTTCTAAAAGTTTGGTAAAGAAAAAAAAAGAGACAGCAATCAAAGAACTGACTTCCTCTACTGTCAGAGACTCTATAATTTATGGAACATTTCAAAAAGGCAATGAATCTGTGGTAACAAAACAGTCGAACTAACATCTACAGCATTTATCATCTTCAAATTACAAGAACATTAACACTGCATACAAAAGTGAAGAGGAGATTGCTTAATTTTGCCATGACTTTCTATCTTCAAATGAATTTCAATCTATCAAATATAAAATGACTTACTACAATACAGATTTTAACATTTGTTCAATGTTGATAATGCTATCAAAACATCTCCATATATGTCAACATACAATTTGAAAGGAGTACAAGCTAATATCTAATCCTTAAGAAAATGACCAGGCTCATTCCTGTAATCCCAGCACTTAGGGAGGCCAAGGCAGATGGATCACTTGAGGCCAGGAATTTGAGACCACCCTGGCCAATATGGTGAAATCCTATCTCTACTAAAAATACAAAAATTAGCCAGGTGTAGTGGCGCAACCTGTAGTCCCAGCTACTTGTGGGGCTGAGGCACAAGAATCACTTGAACCTGGGAGGCGGAGGTTGCAGTGAGCCAAGATCGGGCCACTGCACTCCAGCCTGGGCAACAGAGTGAGACCCTGTCTCAAACAAAATGAAACAAAACAAAACTGACTGGAGATAATAGAAAATAATATCAAATGAAAAAGATTCCTTGTCTGCCCAGTAATTCCTTCCTTCCCTCCTTCTTTCCATTCTTTAATGACAGGGTTTCACTATGTTGCCTAGGCTGGCTGGAGTGCAGTGACAATTCACAGGCACATTCACAGCGCATTTTGGCCCCAAACTCGTGGGCTCCAGTGATCCTCCCACTCAGTCTCGAGTGGTTGGCTCCCACCACTGTACCAGGCCCTAATATCCTTATAATTCCCACCCACAGCGGTCCCTCCCTTTCTTTAGTCATTCAGTTGTTCTTTGGGAGCTTTTCATCAAATTACCACAACAGTCCATAATCTTCAATGGTGAAGAATCCATGAATTAACTAAAAGCTCAGAGCCTGTCATTCTACAACCATAATCTGAACCCCTCAGACTAATGCACAGTACCTGCTTCCATCTACTCTAAAGCATCATCATACACCTCCCCACCAGCACTACCCTCTGTATCTTAACTGCGGTTTATCATCATAGCCACTTGGCATGTCCCAATTAGAATTTCGTGTCAAAATTTCTTCATCATTCATTCAGCAGATACCCTCTGTGTCAGGCTCTGTGACTGCAGAGATGAATAAAACCCGCATGTTGCCCTTGGAGGGGAAGGCCAAGGTCTTGGACAGTTCACTGTACACTCTTTTTTTCCAGACCAATCATTAAACATAAATAATCACATGTCCCACTTAAAATTCTCTGTTCAGAAGAGTCTTCTAATTATACTCTTTGTCTTATTTCCAGGTCAATTCTCAAGCTGTGATGGAATAGCATGTATGTTTGTATTGAAAGTATAAAAAATAAATTAGGGAACATACGCATTTTTCCATTTGCTTGCAAATTTTTAAATTCATAATCAACAATTTTCTTCACAATTACAGTGGGGTATAATGGTTGGAAGACTGATCAACTGATCAACCGTAAGAGAAATGGTTAGGTAGGGTTCTAAGCAACACTACACTTGATCATCTATAAACTTACCCTAAAGTAAATGACGGCACTATACATTTAGTAATTGCAGCGTTTGTAAAAGTGGCTCTTAAAAGCCAGCTTATTGTGCTACTTCGAAAAAGGCTGTTCCTTTGTGCTTCTTCCTTCTGGTAGCTTTCTAAAGAGTCTCCAATAAAACAGCTCTAATGACTAAAGCAAAAAGTGAAGCACAGTTCACAGCAGTAAAAATATAGTAGAAAGACAAGCTTAACTGCCTCTAAAAGCAAAATACTCAGGAACCAGGTTGATTTAAGGTTGGCTTTTGATATGCCAGTTCCTTTCAGTGTGAGCCTGGGGAAGGGAAAGCATTTTCTCCAGACTTGAGAGGCCTTAAGGGGAATCTGTCCTGGCTTAGAAGCCAACCCTAGGGCAGGTCCAGATACAAAGGGCAAGAAGGCGGTCACAAAACTGGCTTTCTTTGGTTTTTGTTGTATTCAGTGTAAGCCCAAACACCAAGCCTCTATTCCTTAACATCTCATTTAATGAAATAATCAGAGAGCTGGCATCACCTCTGGCAACTGAATAATTACCAGTCTCCTCTTCAACTTTTGTTCTCTGATTTTTATATTCAACCCCACAATCAGATCACCTTATACAATCATATGCCAGTTGCTTCCTTTTACAGTAACAAAAGACTGAAAGTCTTTTTTCCCCTCTCAGATTATCCTTTCCTAATTCTTCTTCCTGATTTTTCCAATCAGTACCATCTTATAACACCATGTAAACCATTAGAATCCTTACACATTCAGAAAGTCTCAGAAAGTTCCCTGTGATTTGCCAACCTTTGATAACAGAGCCCTCTGCAATAACTTTTACCTCAGCTCGACCTCCATCTCCAGATCCTTCTTTGTTCTTCTTTTTGCCTCCTTCCTTTCGCTTCTCTTCACCAGCATCAATCTAAATAAGCAAAATACGTTTTATATTTTAATCTAATGTGACACCTCCACCCTGCGATGCCCCAGCAAAAGTGTTGAGAATGTTATTTTAGTATTTGTTATTGAATTTTTAAAAAATGGAAATCTGATATTGAAAGACTGAACAATTTCATCACTGGCAAAGACAGGTTAACAACTACAATAAAGACGAGTCTTCAAAAAGTAAGAAGGAGTTACTAACGATGTTTAACTCCTCAAATTTCATTTATTTTATTTTAACTATTCCCGTGACTCTCGCTTCAGGTTTACTTGGACCACATACCAAACATATGGCCACAGGGAAGCATGCAGTTGACTCAGTAAGCATATTTCCAGAAAAAACAAACAAACAAACAAACAAACAAACTGAATACAAAGTGTGCCCATGAATTCCACCAGTGCTACCAAAAGCCATGGAAGAAGCAAATATAAGGCCCAATCCCTACCATGTGTAAACCTAGTCTCTCCAGGGAAAGTAAGGCATACATGTGTGAGAAACTCCCGGAGAACAAAAGAACACAGTAGTAGCGCTATGATTAGACGTCAAATAAGTTAGGACTAGTGTAAGAACTTTAAAGGATGGAATGCATTTCAACAGGTGGATTTTGAGAATAGAGGCAATGTGTCCTACGTGTACACATAAACTTGTTGTCAGAAATGTTAAAATTTAAAGAGAGAAAAAATGACTAAACCAGGCTGATTAATGAAGGATTGTTTTAGAAAGTAATACAAGGTAAGACAGACTAATGCTCACAGAAGAACTAAAAGTTACCGTAAGGAATACAGGCTTCAATTAGAAGTAAGTAAAGTCATACAAAGTTTTAAAGTAATAAATCCTGTGCCAGGAATGTAAAGGGGGGGATTTTATTTAGTTTGCATGTTTGTGACCTTTAGTTTTTTAAAGTTTTAAGATACAATCCATATATCATACAAGTTACCCATGTAAAGTATACAATTCAATGGTTTTTAGGTATTCACTGTTGTGCAACTATCGCTACCATCAATTTTAGAGTATTTTCATCACCCTCAAAAAGAAACCTTGTACCCATTAGCAGTTCACTCCCTTTTGCCTTCAACTCCAGACCCTGGCAACCATTAATCTAGTTTCTGTTTCTATGGATTTGCCTATTCTAGGAATTTCATATAAATAGAATCACACATTACGTGGTCTTTTGTGACAGGCTTCTTTTAGTTAGCATAATAATTTCAAGATCATCAGGTTGTAACATGTATCAATACTTGTCATTGTACCTTTTTATTATCAAATAATATTCCATTGCTTACTTATCCATTTATCAGTTGATGGACATTTTGGTCATTGTCTTTTAAATCCTATAAAACATGTTACTTGTATAATTTTTAAAAAAACTAGTTTTAAAATATGACTCCTAATTTCATGCTGAGCTAAAATTCCCCCCTACTCCACGAGTCTGGATTTAATAAACTTTAAAGGTTCATTTAGATTCAACAGATCCTTTGTCATACAGTAGAAGTGAGGTAACTAATCAAGTATACTGGGTAAAAAGAAAACTGCAGGTGTGTGCAGGTTTAAAGTTGAAAGATAATAAAATAAGTTTTATATTTCTGATAAGATTATTTGGGTTTTGATCATTTGCCAAACGAACAGGGGTAGTGACAGAGAGAGAGAGAGACAATCACCACAAAGTTTTTCTGGTTCTAAATATGGCTCCGTTTTATAAACAAGAACATTGGCTCAAAGAAGCAACTTGCCCACTTGTATCATTAAGTAGTAGAGGTGGGACATTACGACAGGTCTCTCTGGAACCCTGAGGCCTATTACCTCTTTTCTACAACACTGGGAAGAGAGTGGGCAACTGTTCTCTATTTCCCTGAGTATATATGTTATGTACATCTACATACAAGAAATCTAAAATTTCAACCCAAAAATTGGGAAGCAGAACTGGATTGTTAACAGATGCTACAGAATTACCTTTCTCAGGAATGATCTGTCCCTGACTCACTCAGAACAGCACAGGCGTTATTAGTATTTGCTATAGGATACTGGGTTTGAGAAAGGGGAAAAAAAGGGATACTTGGTTTGAGCAAGTTACTGTTCCTATGCCTGCTTTCTCATCTGTATAATGGAGATAATAACAGAACCCAGTTCATAGCGTTATTAAGAAGATTGAATGAGGCTGGGAGCGGTGGCTTAGGCCTGTAATCCCAGCACTTTGGGAAGTCGAAGCGGGCGGATCACGAGGTCAGGAGATCGAGACCATCCTGGCTAACACGGTGAAACCCCGTCTCTACTAAAAATACAAAAAAAAAAAAAAAAAAAAGTTAGCAGGGCGTGGTGGCCGGCTTCTGTAGTCCCAGCTACTCGGGAGGCTGAGGCAGTAGAATCGCGTGAACCCGGGAGGCAGAGCTTGCAGTGAGCCGACATCGCACGACTGCACTCCAGCCTGGGCGACAGGGAAAAAACAAAACAAAACAAAACAAAAAACAAAAGACTGGGCCGAGCGCGGTGGCTCAAGCCTGTAATCCCAGCACTTAGGGAGGCCGAGACGGGCGGATCACAAAGTCAGGAGATCGAGACCATCCTGGCGAACACAGTGAAACCCTGTCTACTAAAAAAAAAATACAAAAAACTAGCCGGGCGAGGTGGCGGGCGCCTGTAGTCCCAGCTACTTGGGAGGCTGAGGCAGGAGAATGGCGTAAACCCGGGAGGCAGAGCTTGCAGTGAGCTGAGATCCAGCCACAGCACTCCAGCCTGGGTGACAGAGCAAGACTCCGTCTCAACAAAAATAAATAAATAAATAAAAAAACACAAAAGACTGAATGAGTTAATTCATGGAATACATTAATACAGTGCCAAACCCGTACTTAGTACTCAAAATAAATATTAACTGTTGTATAACTATTACAGGAAGGAAAAAGTACATATTTGTTAACCATACATATTAAGTCCAATTAAGAATAGTACAGGAGAATATTTATGGACATGGAAAGTTGTTGACCACATCCTATTAAGCAAAAAAAAAAAGTTACAAAACAGTAAAAATACCATTTTATGTGGAAAAAAAAACTATGTATTGTCACCATTTATCATCTAGAATTAAATTTACTTGGTTTAGAATGTGCTCCATTCAATTCCGAGTAGACAACCAAGAAAAAGTTTTGGCTTTTAAGTGACTTGTCCTGTCACAGACTTGGGATAGAGGCTCCCTTAGCTCAAGATGCCACCACTTCTCACTTGGACTATTACAACAGTTTTCTGCATGTGGCCTCATCTTCTACCCCAATGCCAGCGTGACTTTTACAAATTCAATCTTCCTGCTTAAGATCCTTCATGTATAGAATACAAGTATCAAACATCCTTGTTGCCTAAGATCTTTCTGACTGCTGTTCCTTTAACCCTTCTGGCATATCTCTTGCAAACAACCCGAAAGACAATTCACCTGCGTGCCCCTTTTCACTGCCTTCCCTACCTTTATGTGGGAAGCCCCGTTCTGCCTGTTTTCCTGGTGAAATCACTCTTCCAAACTCAATTCGAAAGAGCCCTCCTAAGCTTCCTCTTCTGTAATACCACACAGCTGATCACAAAGCACTAGGGCTGTTTTCCTGTCTCTTACACATCAGCCTGTGAGGCCCTCAAAGTCGGGGAACTGGGCCCTACTCATCTTCCCACCTCCACCGCCCAGCTCAGTGCCGGGCAAAATGTAGACTTAACCACCCAAACTTGGACAAGTTGGGTCAGATCTCAGGGACTCGGTTTTCCTTTCCTCAAAATGGAGCTCTTTACCCCCGCAGGATCTTAGGAGATTGATTAAATAAGGCTCTGCAATATGTTTCCCGCTTACAGTAAGCCACAAACCCGAGTTTGGAAGCCCCAAGCCTAAGATTCTGATTCTGTCTCCGCGTCTAACTACTGTAGATGTGAGGCTCTGAACAAGTCGCTCAATCAAGGTCTGTTTCCTCATCTGTAAAGAGAATGGACCCAGAGATGAACTGCAAGGCCCCACCCTAATTTATGAATGGACGGTTCCCAAAGGGGGTTCCGACTTTCCATGAGTCCCACCGTCCCCCACTCCTCCGACCCACGCGGTACCAGCCGCTTCCTGCTTCCTGACCCCTGCCCCCGCCGCGAGGGTAGCGTCTGCACCCACGAGAGTCCGAGGCTGGTCTCTGGGTTCCACCAGGTCTGCTCACCGGCTTCTCCTCGCCTCCCATCTTCCCTGAAGGACTGCTGGCTTTCTCCTCAAACATTGGCGAACGAGGAAGCGATCAGAGAACCCGAAAGCGACGGCCTAGAGGAGAAGAGCAAAGAGGCGGGTCGCAGGTGGGCTAGTGCCCGGGAATACTGCGCTTGCGCCACTTGGCCTCCACTGGACCAGCTGATGCAATCGAAAGGCGCCCTAACCCCGCCCCCAACTTGCGGCGGAAGGGGCAGCCAATGGATAACGGGGGAAGACGGGCCCTCCCTCCTCTAAGCCAATGGAAAATCTTTTTTGATGACAGAGCCCTTCTAGGAAATCAGGTTGTGGCGGGTGAGGAGGAGCAACTGCAGGAGCTACAAGCCTACTCTCCGCAGACCTTGGTTTCGACGCTTTTCAGAGTCAAGTCCCCAATGCGCTTGCGCCTTCCTCCCTTCTGCCTTTATGTCGCACAATCATGGATCTTCCCGGACACCGTAGATAATAAGTCGGTCTTGGCATAAAGTTCCGGGAAGTTTTCGGCGACGTGGATACCATCTTCGACACTGGAACAAATCCAGGGATGGAGTCCAGGGTTTCCTGCGGCTTAGGCGCTTCCTGACCTGGCGCGACTGCCGACTTCTCCGCACTACTCAGGTCTCTGGCTCCCTGTCTGTAGTGGTGAATCGAGCCTTGCTCATGGCAGTCCAGGCTCCCCAAGCCCCGAGTCGTAGTAATCGGGGACAAACCGTTTCTTGAACATTCTTCACTGCTAGCCGCTGCTGATCTGTACTGCCTGGGGGAGCATTTCTATAGCGCCCGCAAAAATGCAATAAAGCTCACCCAAGGAAATAACCATGGATTTTCACTCCTAGGTGTCAGTGTTTGGAATCGACTGGGCTTTTAAAATTTATGTTAGTAGGCAATTTAAAACAATTACTTATTTGAAATCAGAAGCGCAATGGGCACAACTTCACGTACGTACTCCATCACCACGTTTTGTGGATTTTTCTTTTTAAACATCAGTTCTGTTCTCTACAACTCTCTGCCTTCAGGGAACAAGGGGTTAAGAGAAGCTGCTAGAAACAATGTTACATAGCAGTTACATATAATTGTTAACCTATAATTTTCTGCATCTAGCAAACTCAGTAATCTTGAGCTCTCTGGTTTTCATTATACTTAGTTAAAATTAAGATATAATTCAGGCAAACGTGTCTAATGAGCATAATTAAATTGTTTTACGTTAGAAGGTAAGAGTAGATCCCGTTGATTCTCATTCTAATTTAAATGTGGGGAGTTAGTTTGGTCTATCTGAGCCTATTAAAATTGAATATAACTCCTGGAACATCCAGCACTACTAATAATCTAGTCTCATCATAAACTTTCTTCTAGGTCTAGTTAGTAAATGGGTTTTGACTTCTTTTATAATACAAATTAAGAGGTAATTTTCCAAACCTTGATTGAAAAATTAAGCAAGTTTTGTCTCAACACTCGACATTTATTGAACATCTGCTGTGTGATAGGTTTACATCTTCCAGGTGCTGGCAAAAATACACAAAGTGTGCTTTCATGAAGTTTTCAATCAAGGAGATAAAATACATTTTTTAAAAACTGTAAACTTGCAAGGTAGGAGGAGAGCTTAAGCTCAAGAGTTCAAGACGAGTCTGGGTAACATAGTGAGACCTCGTGTCTACTAAAAATTAAAAATATATATATATTAGCCAAGCATGGTGATGTGCACCTGTAGTCCCAGCTATTCAGGAGGCTGAGGCGAGGGGATCACTTGAACCTGGGAGATCAAGGCTGCAGTGAGCTATGATCACATCACTGTACTCCAGCCTGGGCAACACAGCAAGACTGTCTCAAATAAATAGATAAAATAAAAAATAAAAAATTAACTGGGTTTGGTGGTGTGCGCCTGCAGTCCTACCTACTTGGGAGGCTGAGGCAGAAGGACTGCTTGAGTCCAGGAGTTTGAGTCTGTAGTGAGCTATGATTTTGCCACTGCACTCCAGCCTGGGTAATGGAGTAAGACCTCATCTCAAAGAAAAAAGAAAAGAAAACGACTGTTACTGAAATCAAAGTATCAGCTACAGAGCAGTAAAAAAATATAGATAGATAGATAGATATAGATAGATAGATAGATAGATATAGTAAACTTGCTTAGCTCTAAATACACACATAGTGAAAGAACAAGTTGAACCAGTAAGTTCTACCAAGAACTACATGAAACTGCCAGCACATACTATTGTAAGTGCCAAGAGGAGAGGTCCCCTTAGCCCTCTGAAGTTTGGCTGAAAATCACTGACATGAGGTAAATTAATAGAAAAAACATACAAATTTACTTAACATGTATACACAGGAAGAATCACAGCATGATTACCCACCCCTCAGAGGGCTTCAGAAACTTGTGTATACAATCCCAGAGACACAGGATATGGTAGGGAGAAGAGGAATTCTGTTGAGGGGATTACAAGGGAGAAACAGTCCTCATTTAAGGATGGCAAAAAGAAAAAGCAGAAGGCATTTCTAACAGGTTGACTGGTGCAGGAACATAGGGGAAGCTGTAACGGAGTTGCTAGTGTGGGAATCTCGCAGAGGTATCCCTGTAGCACAGTGCCCTCTGGTGTTAGGAAGATTTTTTTTACTATGTGTGTATTTAGAGCTAAGCAAAGATCGCGGGAGCCTCCAGCACATCTCAGACCTAAAGCACAAAACACGGTTATGCAACTTTTGTGTATTTGCCAACAAAAAAGAAACTTCTGATTTATTCTCAGTGTTATAATTTATGCCCACTGTATTAGCCCATTCTCTGCTATGAAGAAATACCTGAGACTGGGTAATTTATAAAGGAAAGATGTTGAATTGACTCACAGTTCTGCATGGCTGGGGAAGCATCAGGAAATTTACAATCATGGCAGAAGGTACCTCTTCACAGAGCAGCAGGAGAGAGAATGAGTACCAGCAGGGAAAATGCCAGACACTTATAAAACCATTAGATCTCATGAGACTCACTCATTATCACGAGAACAACATGGGGAAACTGCCCCATGATCCAATTACCTCCACCTAGTCCCACCCTTGACACATGGGGATTATGGTGATTACAATTCAAGATGAGATTTTTGGTGGGGACACAGCCAAACTGTATCACCCACTACCCTACATACTTTAAAATTTTTTTACATTAATTTATTATTTTTATTTTTATTTGTAGAGACAGGGTCTTGCTTTGTTGCCCAGCTGGTCTCAAACTCCTGGCCTCAAATGAT
Source organism: Papio anubis (assembly GCF_008728515.1). Taxonomy (NCBI): domain Eukaryota; kingdom Metazoa; phylum Chordata; class Mammalia; order Primates; family Cercopithecidae; genus Papio; species Papio anubis. The sequence goes on along the minus strand of NC_044980.1, from coordinate 32,663,603 downwards.
CCTCTCACCTTGGCCTCTCGTGCTGGGATTACAGGTGTGAACCACCACACTGGCCTCCTACATACTTTTTAGGAAAGTGGTTGTCAATAGCTCTGCCGTGAGAGGTGAATCAAAATTCTGTGATATGCTACAAATAGTGTTACAAACAGTAGAAGTTTGTACATAACCATCTCTCTATCGGTTCAGGGGCAAAACAGTCTTCTTCATTATCAATCCTTAATTACTCATTTGAATAATTTTTGCTTCTGGTTCCTACAACCTTGGGCTGGATGGTTTTGAAGAAACTAGTCCCTGAGGGAAGAATGCTTCTATCAGGGAGCACAGTCATGGTTCTGATCAGTTGGCCTAAGAGTACACCCTATGTGGGGCTTCACATACTGCTGCACTCACAGGCAGAATTGGGGGTTGTTTTTCTGGCCAAAGTGATTGATCCTCATTACAAGGGGACAAATGGGTTTCTTCTACCTAAAGGACAACTTTGTCAAGAAGGAGATTTTTTTGTAGAGACCAGCTGATCTCAAACTCCTGGCCTCAAATGATCCTGTCACCTTGGCCTCTCATGCTGGGATTACAGGTGTAAACCACCACACTGGCCTTGTACATACTTTTTAGGAAAGTGGTTGTCAATAACTCTGCCATGATTGAGATTCACTGAGACATTTTTTAGTACTTCCTTGTCTAATGTTCTGCTGTTGGAAACTCTGGGAACCCAACAAAGACAAGGAAGGAAGGAAGGTTTGGGCTATCCTTTTAGGTAAAGAACCCAGTCTAGCGAGGTCCTGACAAAGGTTAAGGGTAACTTGAATAGGTGCTGGGAGAACAGAGTTATGCAATGTTAGCTACATAATTTGAAGAACCTAATGCAAAATAAAAATGTAGGGCTCCTTGTTAATTTCAGTCTATTTACTAGGCACAGTGGAGCAGCAACCAAGTGCAGAGCGCTTCTAAGTATTGAGCCCTGTGTGACTGCCCAGGTTGTACATCCATGGAGCTGGTGCTAGTGCTATGATTGCTAAATTAGCCCTCATGACCAGAAAGAAGTATGGCCTGTAGAAGTTATGTTTTTTGTCACTTTTTCCACTCCCCCAAATTTTCCTTCTATATATATCATATATAAAGAGTACTAGAAGTGGCTAACTTTTTAGTTCTCATGAGGGAATATGATTGAATCAAGATCACTCCATGATGATACACATTCTAAAGGGACTTCATGTGTCCCTTGTGTTGGAGGCGCACACTTTTCATGTGGATGAAAAGCTATAGAGGATGTTGAAGGGGAAAAGGTGTGGCCTGTACCAATGTACTTCTGGGCCATTGGCCTCCCGTTGCTTCCAGCAGGAGTTGGGAGGGAAGAAAACAAAATCAGGACATGTATACCCCTGGTCCTTCCCTGGGAGGAGGTTGCCTTGGGCTGTTGATGTTTCACAACCAAAGGTCACTGCTGATCTCATAGCAATCACTACACAACACTTCCCTTCTGGGTTCCAGCAAATGCAGGCTACCCTCACCCTGCCTGGCCTAGATGTGGTTACAGATTTCCCACAATTACTATTTGTAGGATCCTGACTCCCTATACTTCTCATCTCTTTTAAATAAAGCCTCTTTAAATTACTCTAACTCAAGTGTGCCCTCTGTTCTTTGTTGGAACCCGGTGTGATATAATCATGTTCCTCAGCTATAAAATGGTGATAGAAGTAATAAACCTGATTCTAGAACTTGTTGGGAGGATAAAATGAAAGTACATGTATACAAAGTACTTTGCAAATTCTAAAGGGCTATAAAAGTTAATTATGTTTGGGGGAATGAATGCTCTAGCCAGTTACTTTCTCTGGTTTACTCTAGCTTTATTTGGAATCATTCTGAATAATATCCCTCAATTTGTTTTCATTTTTGTCATATCTCTTCCTTGCTGAGAGCTTTTGCTATGATTTAACTGTGTCCCCTAAAGTTCATATGTTAAAAACTGAATCCCCAATGCAACTGTTGGGACGTGGAGTCTAGTAAGAGGTGATTATGTCATGACAGCTCTGCCATCATGAATGGAGTAATGTCATTCTCTTGGGAGTGGGTTAGTTATTATGAGAGTGGGCATGCTATAAAAGTGAGTTTGGCCGCCTCTTGCTCTTTTTCTCTCTTGAGCTCTCTTTCCCTTCTACTTTCCACCATAGGATGATGCAGCAAGACAGCTTTCACTGGGTATAGGCCCCTTGACCTTGGACTTCCCAGCCTCCAGAATTTAAGAAAGAAGTTAATTCTCTTTGTAAATCTCCTAGCTATGGTATTCTGTTATAGCAATACAAAATGGACTAAGACAGATTTAAAATAGCTTTGAGAGGCCTAGCATATGAGGAATACATTCTGGATAGCTTTTAGGAGGTTCTGAACCTCATCTCCAAAGGGTATACTTACCTCCAAAGTAAGTTGTTAAATGTGTAGAATTGTGCATTTGCCTCTGGCGTTCCTCCCTTCTCATTTCTTTGCAGAGTATCTGTGCCATTCCCTGAAGGTACTTTAGGACCTCACACTTTTCTTCATCCTACCTCCCTCTATAAAAAACAGTTTCCAGGAAGGGCTGTGAGTTCATCTTCACTAAATAAATGGCTGCTAGACTTTGATATGTGGCCTTACTCAGATATCAAAAGTGTTGTCTGAACCAGGATTTTTCACAACCTCAGCACTATTGAAATTTTGGGGCTAAATAATTATTTGTTGAGAGAAGCCACTGTTCTGTGTACTATAAGTGCTTAGCAGGATCCCTGGCCTCTACCCACTGAATATCAATAGCACTCTTCTCCCAGTTGTCATGACCAAAAATGCTTTCAGACATTGCCAAATGTCCCATGGGGCAAAATTACAGTTAGGAATACTGGTCTAAAAAATGAAAACCCATCTGTACAACCTTTTGGGCATCATCAAATCAAAAATAAAAATGCATATAAAGGCAGTAACTGGAAAGTCTTTCTAAAAATACAGAACTTGAGTGCTTGCTGGTAAAGAATCGCCTAGTTCTCTGAGTTGTACAGTCTGATAGTTTTTCCTCCAAACAAATCTGTACATATCCATGTTTTTTCTGAGTACTTCCCACCCAATAATTCAATTATGGTGACATGTGATTATGAATAAAAACATTTTTTCAAGTCCTGTTTCATATAGCAATATATGAGTAATTTATGTATACCTAAAAAATATTCTGAATATTAGCTGAAGTTCTTCAAAGAAACAAAATCATCTATCTACTATCTATCTATCTATCTATCTATCTATCTATCTATCTATCTACCATCTATCTATCTACCAACCTACCTACCTACCTATCTGAAGAGAGAGAAAGAGGGGAGGAGAGAGACAGACACAGAGACAGATAAAGAGACAGAGAGATTTCTTAGAAGGAATTGGTTCACATGATTACAGAGGCTAAGAAGGCCCAAGTTCCACAGTTGGAAAGCTGGAGATCCAGGAGAGCCCGTGGTGTAAGTTCCAGTCCAAAAGCCAGCAGGCTGAAGATTCAGGAAGAGCCCATTTTTCAGTCAAGTTTGAAGGCACACTGTTCCAACTCAAGCAATCAGGCAGGAGGAGTTCCCTATTACTCAGCCTTTTTGTTCTACCCAAGTCTTTAATTGTTGGATGAAGCCCACCTGCATTGAGGAAGGCACTCTTCTTTACTCATTCCACCCATTCAAATGTTCATCTCATCCAGAAAACCTCACAGATACAAGCAGAATAATGCTTAACCAAATGTCTGGGCACCCATGGTCCAGTCAAGTTGACATGTAAATTAATTATAATATCTTCCCATTGACTATTTTAAATTATCTCTCAAGAACTGAGTTTGGAAATGTTGATACCAGTATTTCAATCTGAGACACTATGCTAGTTCAAGGATATATATAGCCAGCTGCATTTTTCAATGAGAGGCATCTTGGAAGCTTAATAAAATTGGAGTCCTCTGCTGGTACAACCTACTTAGGAGCCAACAAGACCATGGTGCCACATTCATGCTTTCCCCTAGCCATCATAAGCCCCTATTTCTATCAATTAGATATAAACAGAAATCCAGTTAATAAGATATAATAGTTACAGTATGTGCTAAACGGAGGTAGAAGAGAGGCTCCAAAATACAATGACAGTAAGCTAGATGTTTACTTACTTTTCTGTTACAATCATGTAGGGACCCAAGTTCCTTCTATCTTTTTGCTCTAGTGCGGTAGTTGGCAAACTTTTTCTGAAAACACCAGATAGGAAACATTTAAGGCTTGCAGCCCAACATGATCTTTGTTGCAATTACTTAAGTTCTCTGTCATTGTGGTGCAAAGGCAGCTATATATACTTTCTAAACAAATGGACATAGCTGTGTTCCAATAAAACTTTATTTACAAAACCAAGTGACTGGTCTATGGGTGATAATTTGTTAACCCTTTCTCTAGAGAGTTCTCATCTGCATGGTTGTACTTGGGTTGCTGGCACTTCTGCATTTCAATTTGCAAAAAAAGAGTGGAATTGCTTATTCCAAGTGTTTTAAGGCCCAGACACAGAAGTGACACATAGTTACTTCTACTCATATCTCACTGGTCCAAACTGAGTTGCATAGCTTCTAGGGAGGCTGAGGAATCTGGCCTCTAGCTAGAGAGTCATGTACCTCACTTAATTTCTGTTACTGAGGGGAATAAAATATTTTGGTGGAAAATTAGTAACTACTGCCACATGACACCAACCACTTGGGATAATTCTGCAAATTACATGATTCTCTATCTTTTTAATTTAATTTAATTTAATTTTAAGTTCTGGGATACATGTGCAGGAGTGCAGGTTTGTTACATAGGTAAACATGTGCCATGGTGGTTTCCTGGACCTATCAACCCATCACTGAGGTATTAAGCCCCACATGCATTAGCTATTTATCTTGATGCTCTCCCTCCCCGCCACCCCCGACAGACCCCAGTGGGTGTTGTTCCCCTCCCTGTGTCCATGTGTTCTCATTGTTCGACTCACACTTATAAGTGAGAACATGTGGTGTTTGGTTTTCTGTCCTTGCATTAGTTTGCTGAGGATAATGACTTCCAGCTTTATCCACGTCCTTGCAGAGGACATGATCTCATTCCTTTTTATGACTGCATAGTACTCCATGGTGTATATGTGCCACATTTTCTTTATCCAGTCTATCATTGAGCATTTGGGTTGATTCAATGTCTTCGCTATTGTGAATAGTGCTGCAGTGAACATATGCATGAATGTATCTTTATAATGGAATTTTTTTATACTCCTTTTGGTATATACCCAGTAATGGGATTGCTGGGTCAAATGGTATTTCTGGTTCTAAGTCTCTGAGGAATCGTCACACTGTCTTCCACGATGGTTGAACTAATGTACATTCCCACCAACAGTGTAAAAGCATTCCTATTTCTCTACAGCCTCATCAGCATCTGTTATTTCTTGACTTTTTAATAATTGCCATTCTGACTGGTGTGAGATGATATCTCATTGTGGCTTTGATTTATACTTCTCTAATGGTCAGGGATGTTGGGATTTTTTTTTTTTAATGTTTGTTGGCCACATAAATGTCATGTTTGTTGGCCACATAAATGAGAAGTGTCTGTTTATGTCCTTTGCCCAATTTTAATGGGTTGTGGGTTTTTTGTGTGTGTGTGTGTTTTTTTTTTTTTTGACAGAGTCTCACTCTGTCACCCAGGTTGGAGTACAGTGGCACAGTCTCCACTCACTGCAAGCTTTGCTTCCCAGGTTCATGCCATTCTCCTGCCTCAGCCTCCTGAGTAGCTGGGACTACAGGCGCCCGCCACCACACCTGGCTAATTTTTATTTTATTTTATTTTTATTAGAGACAGGGTTTTACCATGTTAGCCAGGATGGTCTCGATCTCCTGACCTCGTGATCCACCCGCCTTGGCCTCCCAAAGTACTGGGATTACAAGCGTGAGCCACTGCGCCTAGCCCATGCCTGGCCTTTTAATGTTTTTGTTTGTTTGTTTGTTTTTTGTTTTTTTTAAAATAAATTTGTTTAAGTTCCTTAATCCTAAGCAAAAAGAACAAGGCAGGAAACATCATGCTGCCCAACTTCAAACTATACTAAAATGCTACAATAACCAAAACAGCAAGGCCCTGGTATAAAAACAGACACATAGACCAACAGAACAGAGAGTTCAGAAATAAGACCACACATCTACAACCATCTGATCTTCAACAAACCTGACAAAAACAAGCAATGGGGAAAGAATTCTGTTTAATAAATGGTGCTGGAAAAACTGGCTAGCCATATGTAGAAAACAGAAACTGGACCCCTTCCTTACACCTATACAAAAATTAACTCAAGATGGATTAAAGACTTAAATGTGAAACCCAAAACTATAAAAACCCTAGAAGAAAATCTAGGCAATACCATACAGGACATAGGCACAGACAAAGATTTCATGACAAAAACATCAAAAGAAATTGCAACAAAAGCAAAGATTCTCTTACTGCAGATAGTGTGTTTTTAGTGTGTTTAGTTAGGAGGTTTTTTTTTTCCCCCTTAGGAAATAACTCTTAATAAACTATTTTCTCAGAATGTAATGCATAATCTGGATAGTATACACAACTTAGACTTTATATTCCTGAAGAATATATCTACTAATGCCTACTTTGTTTTAGGGTGTTCTGTGATTTGTGCCTTTAGAGAGTTTACAGTATGCTTGAAGAAATAAAATATCCCAACATAAAGTTTAGCAATATAGGGGATATATTATAACACATATAAAAATTGACTCAAGGTAGATTAAATACTTAAATGTAAAACTTAAAAGTATAAAATCCTTGGAAGATAACTTAGGAAATACTATTCTGGACATAGGACTTGTCGAAGATTTCATGACAAAGATGCCAAAAACAATTGCAACAAAAACAAAAAAAATTGACAAATGGAATCTAATTAAACTAAAGGTATTCTGCACAGCAAAATAAACTTATCAACAGAGTAAACAGGCAACTTGCAGAATTGGAGAAAATACTTGCAAACTATGCATCTGACAAAGGTTTAATGTCCAAAATCAATAAGGAACTTAAACAAATTTGCAAGCCAAACCCCAACAACCTCATTAAAAAGTGAGCAAAGGACATGAACACTTTTCCAAAGAAGAGATACATGCAATCGATAAGCATATGAAAAAATGCTCAACATCACTAATAATTAGAGGAATGTAAATCAAAACCACCATAAGACACTATCTCATACCAGTAAGAATGGCTAATATTAAAAAAATTTTAAAAAAAAACAGATTCTGGCAAGGTTGTGGATAAAAGGAAACGCTTATACACTGCTGGTGGGGATGTAAATTAGTTCAGCCATTGTGGAAAGCAGTGTGGTGATTTCTTAACACTCTAAAAACAGAAATACCATTCAACCTAGGAATTCCATTATCGGGTATACACCCAAAGGAATATAAATCATTCTACCATAAAGACACATGCATGGTATGTTCATTGCAGCACTATCCACAATAGCAAAGACAGAATCAACCTAAATGCCCATCAATAGTAGACTAGATAAAGAAAATGTGGTACCTGTACACCATGGAATACTATGCAGTCACAAAAAATAATGAGATCATATATTTTGTGACAATATGGATGGCGCTGGAGGCCATTATCCTAAGCAAACTAATGCAGGAACAGAAAACTGAATACGCATGTTCTCACTTATAAATGGGGCCCAAACAATGAGAACACATGGATCCACTAGGATAAGAACAACAGACACTGTGGCCTACTTGAAGGTAGAGGGTAAGAGGAGGGAGAGGATCAGAAAAGTACCCATAAGGTACTGTGCTTATTACTCAGGTAACAACATTACCTGTGTGCTAAACCCCCAAAACACACAGTTTGCCTATATAACAAATCTGCACATGTACTCCTGAACCTAAAATTAAAGATAAAAAAAAGATTGAAACAAGACAGCAATACATTTTCAATAGCTGAATCAGATGCTGCAATATAAGCATTAAGAGAAAGAGGAAGACATAATTGATATCTCATATTTGGATATGATTTCCTATTTTCAAGCTGAGTTGATAAAACTGCCTTGTTTTGCATGGAAATAGTTGGGAACTGAAAGACTTGTCCTCAAAAAATTGCTTTTTTGAGTCATATATTTTAATTATTACTATTATTTTTGAGACAAGAGTCTTGCTCTGTCACCCAGGCTGGAGTGCAGTGGCATCATCTCAGCTCACTACAACCTCCGCCTCCCAGGTAAGCAGTTCTCCTGCCTCAGCTTTCCAAGTAGCTGGAATTACAGGCACGTGCCACCATGTCCAGCTATTTTTTTTTTCTTTTTTCTAAGTAGAGTCGAGGTTTCACCATATTGGTCAGGTTGGTCTCAAACTCCTGACCTCAAGTATCCAGCTACCTTGGCCTCCCAAAGTGCTGGGATTACAAGCATGAGCCACCGCACGCAGCCTTTCAGTGATATATTTTAATATTATCAGCACTTGATTTCAAGAGACAGAAACCCACTCAAGCAAGTTTAAACAAACAAAAAATGGCATGGCCAGATTCAGAGGCTTTAATGATGAATTCAGTCTGTATCTCTGCTTCCCTTCATGTGCTAGCTTCAATTTTACGAAAGCGATTTCCATGTGCCAGGAAAAAAAAGGGCCACTAATTTTTCTATTTTATCTTTACATCTTTACAGCTCAAGATCCCAGAGGAAGAGGAGCCATCTTTCCCAGTGACTTTAGCAGAAAAATCCCTGAGTCAGTCACTGTGCCCACTGGAAGACAAATGGAGACTCACCAAGCTTTGGTCATGAACTCACTGGGACTGCAAGAGACTGGGTCAGCCCCACCAAAATAATGCAGAAGGGAAATACGTGGTTTTTCAAAGGAAAGGTGGGAAAAACCAGTCCAATAAATGTGTTTTCCTTTTGGTCACACATATCATATACAATATGTGCTCATTTTATAAAATTACCGCCCACTACATTTTAAAAAGGATATATTGACAATGTACTATTAATTCTTGCTTTATAGAGATGATAGATGATAGATAATAGATTAGATAGATGATAGAGATAGATTAGATAGATAGATAGATAGATAGATAGATAGATAAGGACATCAGTGATAGGGTCAATATAGGCCTGGGTGCTGGAGCTACAAAGATGACTGAGGCCTGGGGTTTCTCACCTCATGAAACTTAGGGGAAACTTAAATAAATAAGTAAACAAACATTACAAAACAGTGTAATTATCACTGATTTGATATCACAGATTTGATATCAGAAAATACTTTTGCACAAAGGAATACAATTCTTTAAAGTATTATTTCTTTCCTTGTTTGGCTTTTGAGGGTACAAATGTAAATGACAAATATGCTGGATTGGGAGTCAGTAGGCTTTGGGCAACCTCTACCTCTGTGACCTTAAGCATGGACAAAAATGACCACTTTGGTTCTCAGTTTTCACTCGTGGAAAATGAGAAGGTTGAAGTATATGATCCCCTAGATTCCTCTAAGTTAAAAATTCTAAATATTTGCATGCATGAGATTATAGTAATCAATGGTGACTTCCTTGGAATTCTTCATACGTCAGGATGTATATAAACTGAAAAGCCACTAGATGTCATGCTTGTCACAGATTTTTGCTATTCAAGTTTTTTTTTTTTTTGTAAATATCAAGATCTGGGAGTTGAGCAGGACTTTAAAAACTGTATTTGTTCAATCATGGCTGTTAATTAAAAAAAAAACTATTTGGATTAGATAGATCAAATTACTTAGCTAAATTCACACAGCTAGCTAGCATTAATACCAGATCTCCTGATTTCTATTCCAATGGAGCCGTCTCTTTTTAAAATGAATGATGTTTGAAATGATGTTTTTACATCAGCTATCAACTTTGGTAATGATAATTTTTTCTTTTTCTTTTTGAGCTATCACTCAAAGTAATTTGGGGAACCAATTGTTCAAAAATTCTATGATTCAATATAATATCAATAACAATAGATAAAAAGTAGTTATTACTCATAGGTTACTAGACTGCCTTGAAACCCTGTTTGAAGATAATTTACAGGATGATGTAAGAAATTGAGTAGATGTGAATAAAAGTGGAAATTAAAGTTCACACACACCTAGCTGATCTGAATTTCGGACTTTGAGAATTTCAGGTTTTCTTTTCTTAAGATGGCCCTGGATGGAAAATAAGTTTTTTTAAAACAGCTTTCTTTGAGAAGTGAAATAACTTTTAGGTTTCTGAACCAAACTAATTAACATTAATTTTTATGCAATCCCTTGAACTTTATCTAACATGCAGTTCTTAATAAACGTGGTTCTCTAATTTATGATTCCTAATACTTAGTTGTGCAAGAGGATTTGAGACAGAAACAGGGCTGTAAGAGGCAGAATTGCAGCAGATAGCCTGATGAGAGGGGAGGATTGCTAGACTCCAAGAAACAAAACTAATCTACATCATTACAAAATAGCAGATGTTTCTAATTACAACCTTGTGTCTTCAAGAACCGGTTAAATTATATCGACAGTCCTTTGTGACATATAAGCTTTTTGAGAAGGATTTTCTACAAAATGGTCAAAATGAAGCCTTGGTGTCCAAAAGCAGTTAAATATTGCTTATATAGGGAAGTCATTTATGTAATTCTTATAACTGTGAAGTTACAATAAATCCTTTTTCCAGAGTGAGGGTAATGTTGGATTATGGATATAAATAGTGAGCCTGTTAATACTGGCTCTGCTGCCTCAGTAAACTGAGAAGAATACTACTACTGCACAGAGGTGATGTGGGATATTTGAAGGAGTTGTGGAAAATGGAAAGTCCTATATAGTTGTAAGCTATCAAGATGATGACAGTTAGAAAACGTGAATGGCTACATTCTCCCAAGAAAAGCTCTCCCTGTGGAGATGAGCGACGGAAACTGGAAGAGCTCAACATTAAAGAACTAGAAGAACATATGGGAAGGCCAGAGGTTAACTTCTCTGTGGATGATGAGGTAGCTGGACTGATCTATTTTCCAAAAGTTAAGAAGTGATCACAGAGATTCTTCCAGGGATGAGAAAATGGGACCACTCTCTGAATCAATACTGAGATACGATGTGTCATGAATGCAGGTAAAACCACGGCTGTCCAAATAGGATGGAGCTTTGCGACCGCAAGGGACCAGCTGTTGCATTCGCTCTCCCCATCTTTGTTCTGCTTTCCCTGCTCACTTCTAAAATGAAGGAAAGCCAGGATCTGTGTAATATCTTTCTTGAGCTATTTTCAGTTGTATTTTGTATCTATTCCTGGGTTGGAAAATTGAGGCCTTCTGCTGTTTTTCCTGTTTTCTGTGGTCAGGCTTCAGTATTTTTCTACCTCTTTTTAAATCCCCTTGATGAACTTATACTTAAAAAACAAAAGTTGCTTGTTGCAGGAATATTCCAGTTGGTTTCAGAGAGGGAGCAAGACAAGTTGGATATCACGTGCCCATATCTCTCACGTGTGTGCTAACTGAATTTCTACATGCCCTCAAATCACCTCATGTTTTGCAAAATTGTTATGTTGGAATCAGCAAACAGTTAGAAAATGTGCTATATTTCAGTGTGGCAATTTTATATTCTCTTGTCTATTACTGAAACAAATTATTTCCCACACATTTTGATGACATTATAGTGGTGCTAGTCACATTGTTGTGTTAAGGTGGCCTCAGCATTCCCACGATAAATTTTGTTTGTCAAGCTCTTGTAACTTGGCTACAAAACTCTACCTCGAGTTCAAGACTTGCTTTAATCCCAGAGCCATCTAGGAAAGAAAATAAATTTATCTTAAGTTGGATACAACGTTAGCAATAAAATAATTAACAGTGAAAACCTCCTCCCATTACTCAAATCTTGTTGCTATTTTTCAACAACTCCAATCCTGAAAACATCATTTTTTGAATTTAATAAATTCTCTCATTCTGTATGAAATTTCATATAATTTGGAAGTTCATCTTTAGGTCAGAGAAGGACATTTTATCTCTGCAAATAAACCAATTAAATATCTGGGTGAGAAAATTCTATTTTTTTAAAGTTTCTTATTTTTAACTAAGTCGTTTCCTAAGGGTTACACAATGGAAGGACAGAGAGGGCCGCCAAGAGCCCTGGAGGCACCATTTGTTCTGATGCTGTCTTTTATCAATTTAAGAAATAAAGCCACAGAAATCCTGCTTCACTCGCCTTTCCTCTCTTGAGTTGATTATTATTTGTTTTTTTCCTTTCTAAAGTTTTAGTTCAAATTCTTGTTATTTTGATAGAAAGGGAGTTCTGGTGATAAAAGTGCATAGAAAAGTGCATAAAAAGTGCATAGCTACAGATCAAATTCACTTTGTAAAAATGTCTCTTTAGAGATTATCAGTAAGTGAGCCAAGGTGCTGTAGAAGTGAAATGCTTTCTCAGTTGAACTGTCTTTCTACATAAGTTTAATTTTTAAACTGCCAATTTGTCTGCACGCCTCCATTTTTTACTTACCCACTTGATGATAACTTGGGTGACCCTGAGGCTTTTGTTAAACTTACATTCAGAGATCAAGGCTCCAGTCAGGGACTCACTCGGCTCCACTGGGGTTGTTTCCTACTCTCACGGACTTCAAAGAAAACGGAGCCCGGAGAAAGATAGCACATTGGGGTTATCTGAGCCAATTTTTTAAAAATCAAGAATATCATGCAATATACCCAGGTAACACATCTGCACCTGTACCCCCCGAATCTAAAATAGAAGTTGAATTAAAAAAAAAAAAATGTCCGGGTGCAGTGGCTCACGCCTGTAATCCTAGCACTTTGGGAGGCCAAGGCGGGTGAATCACGAGGTCAGGAGACCGAGACCATCCTGGCTAACACGGTGAAACCCCGTCTCTATTAAAATTACTACATATATATTAGCCGGGCGTTGTGGCAGGTGCCTGTAGTCCCAGCTACTCGGGAGGCTGGGACAGGAGAATGGTGTGAACCCTGTAAGAGGAGCCTGCAGTGAGCTGAGATCGCGCCACTGCACTCTAGCCTGGGCAACAGTGCGAGACTCCTTCTCAAAAAAAAAAAAAAAAAAAAAGAATATTTTGGGGTAGGGTTCTTGGGAAGAACCAAACTATGCACAACTTCTAATCACCTTCAAAACCCTTAATGAGAAAGTTTCACTTTAGTAAGTTCCATCTGAATTGAATGCCAATCAGTTGGAAAAATAGCAGATGTGTTATGAGACCTCTAAGCTAAATGTGCTTCCTGAAAAAATGCCCACATTCGAGGCTCTGTAAATGTAGTAGGGAATACGCAGTGGGAAGAGCAGAAGAGAAGCCCTGTCTTCACCTTGTTGGGTCATTCTTATTAAGTTGCTATATTTCTCTGAAAAATAGTTTGTGAAAGTTTCTCTCTACATAAAATAAGAAAAGGAAGCTATCATAATAATATTTTTTAAAAATTGTTTAATACAGGGACTGGCAAACATTTTCTGGAAAGGGGCAGATAGGAAATATTTTTGGCTTTGCAGGCTGCATGGTCTCTGTCACGACTACTCCGTTCTGCCGATGTAGAGTGAAAGCTGCCTAGACAATATGTAAATGAATGGACGTGGCTGTGTTCCAGTAAAACTTTATTTATGGAAAGAACCAGTGGCTCACAAACCAAAGTTTGGTGACTTTGGTTGGAATGTTTGCATTCTTATTATGTGACAGGTTCCACTTCACTGCTTTACATACATGAATATACCTAATAAGGTGGATACTATTATTGTCATCAGTTTATGAATGAGGAAGCCAAAGTTCAGAGAAATTGATCTACTTGCCCAAGGACATATAGCTAGTAAATGACAGAGCTGAGTTTGAGCATGAAGTGTACCTCTGTCAGCCTCCAGTCTCTTACATTTTTCTTTTCTTCTTTTTTTTTTTTAGACAGATTTGCCTTCCCACCTAAAAGCTAAAAGCTTCCACAAGGGACTTGTAACAACCTAGGAGTATTAGCCGGGTGTGGTGGTGCATGCCTGTAGGCCCAGCTACTCAGGAAACTGAGGCAGGAGAATCGCTAGAACTCGGGAAGCGGAGGTTGCGGTTAGCCCAGATCGCACCACTGCACTCCAGCCTGGACAACAAGAGCGAAACTCCGTCTCAAAATTAAATAAATAAGTAAGTAAAAATAAAAATAAAAGAAGACTCAGGAGTAAATACCAGGAAATTTGATGTAAATCTTACTAACTCCAACTGGTGAGTGATATAGAATAGCATTCAGAGTAATTTGTCACAGAACATATTTTCCAGATGATTCTTGGAATTTAGCTTGGTAATATGGATAATTTGCTTTTTCTGATATTTGATTATACTTGTTCCACTCATATTTTAGCTTAAAGGGGTATTCCTCTTCTCTCCAAATATATTTACTAGCTTTCCCACATTTCCCCCCTCCCTTGAAAGCAAGAATACTACTATTAAAATGCACTACTTACTTGAACTTCTCTTTTGTAAGTGAAAAAACTCAAAGCATTTTTTTCTTTTCCCCCTTCAAGAGGTAAAATTAAAAAACAGTGTTTCATAAATGGAAACAATGAGAAAACCTTGGCAAGCACCACTGAGGTGATGAATTGTAATTCAACATGAATGTCATTCCCATCCTCTTGTGTAATTTGACAGTTACTGAAGGGCTTGCATCTTTAATTGTATGGCGTTTGTGATAATAAAAGTGTATGCATTTTTGCAATAAGATTGTTGGATTGTTACTCAGGCAGAACAGTTCATTTGATGAGACTTAGCAGTATACTGAGATTCCAAGTTGATTCATCTCCATTAAGGAGAGGAGAGCTCCCCCTATACCTCATGTTTTCTATCTGGCTCCCAGGGCAGGCTAAGACTGAATGGAAAAATAGTGGAATATTGACTGACAAACATTTTCTGGGAAGGGGCAGATAGCAAATATTTTTCACTTTGCATGCTACACGGTCTCCATCACAAATAATCAACTCGGCTGACGTAGCATGAAAGCTGCCATAGACAATACGTAAATGGTGGATGTGGCTGTGCTCCAATAAAACTTTACCAGAAACCTGGTGGCTCACAATCCAAAGTTTGGTAACTTTGGTAGGAATGTGTGCATTCTTATTTTGTGACAGGTACCATTTAGCAGCTTTATATACATTAGTATGCCTAATGTATGTAAAACGTAAATATAAAATGTAAAACTCTCACATTTTCAGTGTAGCAGAACCAATGATCACACTTTTCTATAGGCTGCCTGTAGTTTATGATGTTCTTCTCAACTGTTCTCTTAAATTTCCAAGAAGATCTTAGCACAGGGTCTCTGAAAGGGAACATGGGCTCCAGAGAAAGTCTTGTAGTGCAGCAAATATTCCCAGTGAGCCTGACCTAAGCAGTGTGAAGTTTCCCAATCGAAAGGTTACCTCTTAATCAATCAGATCTAGAAGGGCGCAAAACAGACCCCAGGATTTGAGCTTTTAGAACAAAACCATCCACTCATGTATGTGCAGTGCTATGGCTAGAACTCCTGGGCTATCTTTTTGTAGGATGGAGCCATTCTGGCTTCTGAAGCTTGCCCTTGTTTTCCGATTGGAGTCATGAATGTTTTATGGACAATAAACGTCCTTGACAATTCTCTGGAGGTCTTCTTGGATTATTAACTCTGTTGAAGGTCTGATTAAGCCAAATCAGCATTTGTAGTTCATTTTCTGGGAGTAGCAATGCAGTGATGCAGGTGTATAGTTGCCACTAATATTATCATCATCAAGTGGTCATTAGTGACCCATTGGGGACAGCACTATGCTAGGCATCAGTGCTATCCAGCTGTCTTTCCAGAGTCTCTCACTTCCAGAAACCTCCACATTCTGGTGTCCCCAAGCTAATCTCTCATTTTTATTCTCTACCTAAGCCTGGCCCTTCCAGGTTTGTTACAGGGTCTCTGTGTCTTTTCATTTATCTAACCCAGATATGCACATGTTGCTTGTGTTGGAATAAAGTCTCATCAGGTTGTTTTTAGGAAAATTAACCTTACTTTTTAAATCATAATTAGGTCTGAAAGAGGGAAAACGAGATTACGTTTCTTCTTCTTTTTTTTTTTTCTAACTAAGAATGCCAACTATCAGACACTAGGTTGAATTATAGTTCTCCAGGACAATCAGTTAATATGTATAATATTAAAGTACATGGTTACAAAGGGGTAACAGTAAACTTTTGAACTCTTAATGTTTCAAGAGGAATTCTTTACAAATGAACTAGAAAGTACATGTTTATGATACAGGATATTTAGAGACACCAAGGCAAAGATGTGATATTTGAA
This sequence comes from Papio anubis, assembly GCF_008728515.1. Taxonomy (NCBI): domain Eukaryota; kingdom Metazoa; phylum Chordata; class Mammalia; order Primates; family Cercopithecidae; genus Papio; species Papio anubis. The sequence continues at coordinate 32,647,325 of NC_044980.1, read as the reverse complement.
TTCCTGAATTGTCTGGAGAGTTCTCTTAATTATCTACTTATTGATGTAGAATTGATCTTCTAAGAAACTACATAGCTTATTTTTAGAAGCATTACTAGAGAGAGATAATTATACTAGTGTTTTTAATTTCTGGTAAAGTTGGCTGGAAAAGGATGCAATAAGAGTGAACATTTAATTACAATCCAGCAGCATAAAAATTCGTCATTTCAACTATCTATATGTTCTTTAGAAATACATTTTATTTTAATCTAATGTTTTGGTATGTTTATCATCAAATACATTTCTTCTAAATATACAACAGGGTCAGAGTTTTCCCTAGGACATTATACTATCCAGGGAAAATTAATGACAGAGTAACACAACCTCTGCCTCCTAGACCAAAAAAAAAATTTTTATGTTTATGAAAGTAACATATGCAGTACTTCTCCCTTATTTACAGTCTTGCTTTCTATAGTTTCAATTACTCATCATCAACTGTGGTTCGAAAATATTCAATGGAAAATTTCAGAAATAAACAATTCATAAGTTTTAAGTTTTTCAGCATACTAAGTGGCATAATGAAATCTTGCATCATTCTGCCCTGGAAATGAATTCTGCCTTTGTCTGAATTCATCGTGTAGACACGACCTGCTCATGAGTCAATTAGTAGCCATCTTGGTTATCAAATCCACATTCACATAGCTTTATTACAGTGTAAAGTTATACTTGTTTTATTTTACTAATAGTTATTGTTCTTAACCTCTTACTGTGCCTAATTTATAAATTAAGCTTTATCACAGGTAGGTATACATAGAAAAAAACATAGCATATATAGGTTTTGGTTCAGGTATCCACTGAGGATCTTGGAATGTATCTTGTGAGGATAGAGGAAGACTACTATATTCACTCTAGAACATTTGGAAATAGATTTTATATGAAATTATATTAAAATATCATTCATAATCCCACTGTCCATAAATAATCACTGTTACTATTTAATACATTTTTTTTCCAGTCCTTATCTATGCAGGCGTAAATCAGTGTGCATGTATCAATGGGGTCACAGTAAGAATTTTAACCAGAATTTAACTTGTTTATATTCTTTTTTTTTTTTTTTTGAGACAGAGTCTTGCTCTGTCGCCCAGGCTGGGGTGCAATGATGTGATCTCGGCTCACTATAACCTCTGCCTCCCAGATTCAAGCGATTCTCCTGCCTCAGCCTCCTGAGTAGCTGGGATTACAGGTGTGTGACGCCACGTCCAGCAAATTTTTGTATTTTTAGTAGAGATGGGGTTTCACCATGTTGGTCAGGCTGGTCTCGAACTCCTGACCTTGTGATCTGCCCACCTCGGCCTCCCAAATGCTGGGATTACAGACGTGAGCCACCGCGCCCGGCCAACTGGTTTATATTCTTATCTGTACAGCTTCAATCTCCAATTGCAGCCCGCCAGCTCCACTCCCTAGTTATTTCTGGGAGTTCCTGGGATGTCCCAGATGAGTTCATAAATAGTTTTTCATGTACTTCTTTATTTCCCTTGTTGCCTTCTTCTGCTTCTTGTTCACTGCTGTATCCCTTAGCATCTAGAATAATGGCTGGCACAGAAAGCCACTGATACATATTAACTGCTGGGTGCATTTGCACATGCCTGTAATCCCAGCACTTTGGAAGTCCAAAGCAAGAGGATGGCTTGAGGCCAGGAATTCAAGGCCAGCCTGGACAACACAGTGAGATCCTGTCTCTCCAAAAATATTTTAAAAATTAGCTGGGCATGGTGGAGCGCACCTGTCATATCAGCTATTCAGGAGGCTGAGGCGAGAAGATTGCTTGAGCCCAGAACTATGAGGCTGCAGTTAGCTATGATTGTACCATTGCATTCCAGCCTGGATGACAGAACGAGACCCTGTCTCGATAAATAAATAAATAAACAAACAAACATTGAGGTTCTCAACAAATAAAAGTTTAAAAAATACTTCCACAGTGTCCCAACTGCTGGTGCTCTTTCAGGGGACACTGTTGTCCCACAAAGGGTGCAGTGTCCTCATGCTCTTCCTAAAGTTCTCACTCGGATGGACCAGTGCTTCACAAAGAGGTGTGAAGACCCCACTTCCCAGCTCTGTGCTTTGTCTCTCAAAATAGCAATGCACGGTGTAGGCCCCCACACCTCACAGAGTCCCTTTGAAAACACTTTCTTTGGCTTCTGCCTGCAGTCCTCTCTGCATTGGACTCAGACCTGAGTCTATAGGGTTGGGAACCATGTCTGAAACATGGTGTCTCCTCCAATTTTGTGTCTGTATTCCCTCCTCTCCAGATGTTTTCATATAAGTGAAATTTGATTACAAGAGGAAAAAGAAATTACATAGTTGGTGCTCATTGAATATTTTTAAAAGGTGTGAACAGTGGACAAAACATTCCAATGACTCTGAGGTGTTTCGCCTGAGAAATGTCTGAGAAAGTGGGAGAAGGATAGTCCTATCTCATTTACCTTGGAAATAATAGTTGTAGTAGTAATAATACTAGATGTTTCAAGATCTTTTCCAGGTTTTGATGAAATTTTTATGTTTTAGGTTTTTAAATGTATTTTTGTTTGTTTGTTTTGGCATTGGATTAATTCAATTTCTTGGCTCATATAGTCACATTCTTTTTTTATGATTTATATAATCTATTTACTGATGCCAGATTTATCCCTTGATACAGAAGGAAAATTTAGCTTGTGCAAGACAAAAGGAATCAAGTCCATTTTGATTTTCAAGGTCAATACTAAAGGGAGAAAAGTAATGAAAGTTTCAGTATTAGAAGCACAACAATTGTTTCTGTTCCTAGGACTTTGAAGTGTGGTTTCCTAATTAGAACCACAAAGTCGATGTCTTTCATAGACTGAAGACTTGGGGATGCCTTTCACCTTTAGAAAGCTGCTCCCATGGGTCCTCTCTGGGTCAGTGGAGTACTTTGAATAGAGCAAAAGTGAGGACGGTACTCAGAAAAGAAAGTCATCTGGGATTCCTCAGAATGATTTTGAAAACTATCCCGAATCTTCTTTTCCTTCGTTCCCAACATGAACTTAGTTCCTGGTTCATATCAGCCACTTTTCTGCTGCTCTGTGTCCTCTCATATTATTCCCAGGTTGGCACCAGGGCCATGGGAAGGATATCAGAATGGCCCTCCAGACCCTTTTCCTGAAGCTGCCGGTGCTCTTCCGAGCCTGGCTTCAGTCCCTCCTCTTCCTTGTTTCTGTCTCTATTGCCGCCCACCTCGAGTTTCCTTTCTCTCTGAACACCTCCAGCACTCACAGTCTGTCTCACATTATTCGGCAAATAGCAAATATTTGTTATTGGTCAAAGCCATTGCCTGGGAGTCAAGATATTTTTGTTTTAGTTCATAGGTTATATCGCATTTTCAATTTGGGGAATCTTATTTTTTCATATAAAAATATAGGAGTAGGTAAGCTATCTCTAAAACGGCTTTTAGTTTAATTCCATTACCTCTGCTGCTCAAGCAGATTTGAATTGCACATAGGACCATAACTGAGATTTCTACCTTCTTCATGCCTAACTGAAAGCTGGGTGCAAAGAAGAGCACAAAAAGTGAATACTTAGTGACTGATTCAAATCCTCAGAAAGTGCAAATATTTTAGTTTTTTATTCTCCTACGAATAGGAACTATAATGTCAAACATTTATTGCTATGTTTTAGACTCATTCTAAAATTAGCCCAAGGTTTCCTATATTTCCTGCATCCAATGGAACTGGGTATTACTCTGTTTTTACACTGCTGACAAAGGCATACCTGAGACTTGGAAGAAAAAGAGGTTTAATGGACTTACAGTTCCACAGTTGTGAGGCTGGGGAGGCCTCACAATCATGGCAGAAGGCAAGGAGGAACAAGTCACGTCTTACATGGATGGCAACAGGCAAAGAGAATATATCAGCAGGGGAAATGCCAGATGCTTATAAAAACATCAGATATTGTGAGAACTCACTCACTATCATGAGAACAGTATAGGGAAAACCTCCCCCATGATTCAGTTATCTCCATCTGGCCCCACCCTTGGCACATGAGGATTATTACATTTCAAGGTGAGATTTGGGTGGGGACACAGAACCAAACCATATCAAACTGTAAAATGAGAATTCGTGGTCATAAGATGACTCTGAACTCCTGTTAAAATTTTAAGTATCTTTTTCTTCATTACAGAGGTTCTCAAATGGGGCAATTTTATTCCCCAGGAGACATATGTGACTGGACATTGTTTTGATTGTCACTACTGGGGAAGTATCACTAGCATCTAGAAGGTAGAGGCCAGGGATGCTGTTAATCATCCTGCAATGTATGGGACAGCACCCTACAACAAAGAATTATATAGTTTAAAATATTAATAGTGCCACACTTGAGAAATTCTACTATATAATACTCCTATTGGTGGTGGATATTTTGTCTTATTTGTATTTGTTTTCTAGCGATCAATGCTTGTTTCTCACGTTCTCCAAAAACTGATCTAATCCTTTCAGCTTAACATTACTGTTAGGTACATTTCATGGAACTAAAATTATTTGAAAATTGATAATGTATGTGGAGATTTTATTTTGTAATTTTTTAAACAATTAGAAAATTTAATTAACCAGAACAATCACTGTTCTAACCAATAAGTTTCAGAATTAGAATCCATAACACCATAGTTTTCTGTACATTGAGCCTACAAAATGTTATTCATAAACAGTAATATAATCGCACCCTAATGGACTCTCTGAAATTGACATTTTCCTCTGAAGTCAAGTTTAATTATGATAAATAAGTTGCATGAATACCTGAAGCACATTTCCAGATGGGAAGATGAAAGAGTGATGATATACTGTTTCTCAGAAACTGAATTAGTGAGTGAAGAGAGAAGGAAAGGGGAAACATATGATGTTTACGTAGTCACTGTTAATATTTTAACTTTCTGAACTTCAGCTTTGAGTATAGCATGGGTTTTAAAAATTTATTTGAAGATTTAATTTTTTTTTCTTTTTCTTTTCTTTTTTTGAGACAGAGTCTTGCTCTGTTGCCCATGTTGGAGTGCAACAGCACGATCTCTAATCACTGCAACCTCCACTGCCTGGGTTCAAGCAATTCTCCTTCCTCAGCCTCCCAAGTAGCTGGAATTACAGGCACCTGCCACTATGCCCAGCTAATTTTTGTATTTTTAGTGGAGACGAGGTTTCACCACATTGGCCTGGCTGGTCTCAAATTCCTGACCTCAAGTGATCCACCCAGGTTGACCTCCCAAAGTGCTGGAATTACAGGTGTGAGCCACTGTGCTCAGCTGAAGATTTCATTGTTATTTGCCAAAGATGGTATAGACATTTAAAAGCTGCCAGTTCCTAGATTGATTGATCCATTCAATCCATCTATCATTCAATCAACCAACCAAACATGTATAGATTGCTCTCATGTACAATCTTTTTAAATTTTTTTTAGCAGAGTCTCAATCTGTCACCAAGGCCAGAGTGCCGTGGCGGAATCTAGACTTACTGCAACCTCCACTTCCCAAATTCAAGCAGTTTTCCTGCCTCAGCCTCCCAAATAGCTGGAATTACAAGTACACACCACCATGCTTGGTTAATTTTTGTATTTTTGTAGAGACAGGGTTTTGCCATGTTGCCCAGGCTGATCTCCAACTCCTGACCTCAAGTGATCCACCCACCTTGGCCTCTGAAAGCATTGAGATTACAGGTGTGAGCCACTGCCCAGCCTCTCATGTACAATCTTCTATGATAGATAAAGACTAAGGAACAAGGATTCTGTTCTCTAGGAGTGTACAGGCAATTGGGACAGATTTAAGACATATCTGTGTATATCTCTAATACAAAAAAAAATTTTTTAAAGTTTATGCAAATAAGATGCAAATAAGTGTTCTTGTAGTCCAGAGGAGGAAAGGTAATTTCCAACTGGTGATTTTGGTGGGGGAAGATATGTTGAGGAAGAACTTTGAGATCAGAAAATATGAACAATATATAGATATATGAAATGTTCCTTTGGCCCAGTAGTCTTTGCTCTTCCTGACCAGTATCAAAACCACTATTAATTGTGTGTGGAACTTCTCAGAGCCTGCGATATGCTAAGTAAACTTCAAGAGAAGGAGATATTATGCAGCACATCTCAAACGTGTTAGTAAATGTATCACTTTATTTATTTGTCAGGATGTAAGTTCCACAGGCCACGTTTCAGAAAATGCTATTTTACTCTATAGAAGCTGGGTGAATGTGGAAGAAGACAGGCCTCTGGAGAATTTTGAAATCACATTCAGGGAAGAGGAAAAGATGTAACAATTTTCATGTGACTGAAATTGTGCTGCGTCCTGTATGTAACCACTTGCATGGGCTACCAAAAAGCTCCAGCCCAAGGAAAGGGTTGGTTTTGAGACCAAGGATGAGCAGGCTGTTGGGTGTCATGGGGGCTATGTGTTTCATGTCACAGATACACACCAAGAATTCATTTAGCTCCATAGTAACATGGAGACTGGCTGCCTCACTTAGCCGAGTCATTTCCTCTTATGAAACTTGAACAGTACACGAAAACCAGGTTCCAGGCATCCCCCCAACACCCCCTCCTTTTTTTCCATTTTCAGGATTAGAAATTTGATCTTTGGAATTATGCTTTTTTTTTTTTTCTTTTTAAAATAAAACAATGGTGGCAGGTTTGGTATGGAATGCTTCTGTAATTGTAAATAATTGTTTCATATATTGGCAATGGGGCATACTTAGAATTGAAGGGTCCCTAGGTCAAAATGTGGAACCCATTCAGACAACATCAAAGCCTTCTCTGTTCTCTCCAGAGGGCAGAGAGCAGATACATCTGCTTGATTCAACACATACTTTTCTTGCAACCAACCAGTCGTTTATTGCTTTAGCACACACTGACAAGCAATGAGACAAGACAGGGACAGAGGAGGCAGCTTGCCAAGGGATAGGGCCCTGAGCATCTGTAAGGGAGCATTACAAAATCACAGAACACTAAAGCTGAAGGGAACTTACTGATTCCCATAAAAGAATCAGCTTCCCTAGACAAGATGGGGGGAAACTGAGGCCAAGAAGTCCAAGTGACGTTCCTTAATTAATCAAGCAATAAAATCAGATTCTGGGCTCAACATCTCAGTCCTAAATCAGTGTCCATTTTTCTGCATCACAAATTAGTTTGGATTTCATTATGCAATACATTATCTACTCTTGGCTTTTTTACTTTTAGTTTGTTTGAGAGTGAATTGGGATTCCCTGCTATCCTTTCCTCAGGCATGACCTTTGGAGGTTTCTAATTAGAAATAGTAGACGGTTCTGGCATTTGGATGGAGTGGAACACAAACAGATCTGCAACAGAGATTCAATTTTGTTGGAAACTCACTGAGGTTGCAAAATGAAAGACGAAATTGCCAGGTAGAAATGTGTTTGGTGTTTTAGTGAATCCAGAATGCTGAGAAAGAGTTGAAAAATTTGGACCAATCTCCTCATTGCTTGGCTTGCTCAGCCCTGCTCAGTACTACAGGAAAGTTTGGTGGAAAAAACTGGAAAGAGGCTTAGTCTATAAATATCCCAGCCGAGTCCACCAAAACAATCTTGGGCTCATGCTTTTATTCTCAATATATCCATGACCCAATTAGCAAATATTTACTAAGCAACTACTGTGTGCTAGGCAGTGGGAATACAATGGCTTTAGAGATGCTCTCTCCCCTAGCAGGTTGTCTTCTAGCATGGAATTTCCAGGGGCCTGGCATGGTGGTTTGTGCCTGTAATCCCAGCACTTTGGGAGGCTGAAGGGGGAGGATTGCTTGAGCCCAGGAGTTCAAAAGTAGGCTGGGTAACATAGTAAGACTCTATCTCTACAAAGAATATAGAATTAGCTGAGCGTGGTGGCATATGCCTATAGTCTCAACTACTCAGGAGGATGAGGTAGGAGGATAGTTTCAGTCTGGGAGGTTGAGGCTGTGGTAAACTGTGATAGTGCCACTGCATTCCTGCCTGGGTGACACAGTGAGACCCTGTCTCAAAAAAAAAAAAAAAAAAAAAAAAAGAGGCATTTCCAGGGGACTTCTAGAAATCATCCTTGACCTGCAGTTCAAGGACACTGTAGCAGATGTTCAGGTACATCCTTCACTTGCGGAAGGGAAGTTGAACTCAGCTCACAACAGAAGTTCAAACGTCAGTACTCTGGTCTAGTGCACTGGGGTGCCAGGGGTGGGAGTTGGGAGTCAGAGTCAGAGATCAAGGATCCCCTGAGACAAAATCATCATGAGTGAAGACAGTGGGCCCAGCTGTTCAGATGGAACAATGTGATGATGGTCCGGATGTTGGAGAGAGTAGTGGTTTCAGTTTTGGTGTGAAACTACACTTGACCCAACCAATTCTCCATTCCTCAAGGGTGCTTAGTCCTTCCCACCAGGTATTATGTTATTTACATGTCTCTTTCTCCAACTAGACTGTAAGCCTCTTAAAGGCAAGGTATATATTTTAAATAATAGTAACTTTTGTTGTTTTTTTCTCTTCAAAGGAAATGCACATTTATTATCAGACACTTGGAAAATACAGATAAGCAAAATGAAGCAATACAATGTTTGGAAAATTTCCACATACCTTCTGTTACTGATTTCTAAATAAATTACATTGCAGTTAGAGAACATGATTTGTATGACTTTAATATTTTCAAATTTATTGAGATTATTTTAAGGACAAAAATACAGTCTGTCTTGCTGACTAACGTATGTGTACTTGTAAAGACTGTGTATTCTGTTGTTGAGTGGGATGTTTTATAAATGTCAATCAGGCCAGATTGGTTCATAGTGTTGCTCAGGTCTTATATTCCCTTACGGATTCTCTGTTTACTTGTTTCGTCAATTAATGAGAGAGAGGTATTGAAATATACAACCCAAGTTGTGGCTTTGTCTATTTTCTTTTCAGTTCTTTTAGTTTTTGCTTCATGTACTTGAAGAAGCTCTGTTATTAGGTTCTAGTTCTTACTTTGGTGCTGCTGACCCCTGGGGCTGCACAGTTCAGGGTCTCATGGATCAGGGACAGGCTTTGAGTGTCTTGGTGAATACTATTGCTAATAAGAAATAATAAAGTAGGAAGCAGCACCTGATTTTGGTGCCATTCGATACCTTGTTTGAGGAGCCCCTCCCTTATTTTCAGAACCCCATCTCTGACTAACCCCTCCATGCCTTTGCTCCTCTCTGTGCTACATAGAAGCTCATTTAAGATTGTTCTGTTAGATTTATTTAAAATTTTCCTTTCTTTTACCCCTCTCCAAAATGTCTGGTTCTATAGGGTTCAGATGAATGGCAACTGTAACTACTGTAATGAGATTAACAAACTCTAGTTCAAATGTTCTGTCAGACACAAGGCTTGAATCTATCTCAAGCAAGAAAGAAATACACTGAAAATATATACTGAGTAACACAAAATACAGAAGGAGAAGGTTTCTGAGCTCAGAAATGACAGAAACTAAGGAAGGCCAGTGAATTAGTCCATTTTCACGTTGCTATAAACAGCTACCTGAACACTGATATAAAGAGCTACCTGAGACAATGTCATTTCTAAAGAAAAGAGGTTTAATAAACTCACAGTTCCACGTGGCTGGGGAAGCCTCAGGAAACTTATAATCATGATGGAAGGTAAAGGAGAAGTGAGCACCTGTTTCAAAAGGCAGCTGGAGAAAGAGAGAGTGAGGTGGGAACTACCAAATCCTTTGAAACTATCAGAGCTCATGAAAACTCACTCACTATGAGAACAGCATGGGGGAAACTTCCCCCATTATCCAATCACCTCCCACCAGGTCCCTCCCTTGACACATGGGTATCACAGCTTGAGATGAGATTTTGTTTGGGCCACAGAGCCAAACTATATCAGCCAGGCAGCAGGTACATAATTTAGAACATGTCACAGGAACAGCTGGTTGGAGTATGGCCACTGACCTGACTGCCCCTGAGCACACTGAGCTACAGCTGCTGGCTTCCTGCCTTTGAGCCACTGTCTCTGTCCTTTACATCATTCTTTCTCTATTCAAAAATCAAAGGAAGAAGCATCCAATTATCCAGGCTTAGGTTTTACACCTGTGTCCCCTTTACCAGAAAGTTGAGGAAGAGAATAATTTGTCCCCTAACTCCAGCTTCTGTAGTTGGGTATGGGCCCAAGTCCTCAAGCAGAAAGGATGTTTACTTCTTGTGCTGATCCAAACCAGAATAATGTAGTAATTGAATAATAATTTAACCTTCCTCCTGATAACATATTTTAATAAGTGCATTCAAAACTTTAATGCAAAGGAGGGCCTAATACAATAACAGCAATGACTTCTCACAGCACAGTGGCTATCACACTTATTGACTCCCCTTTGACCATATCAAGTAATAACAATAACAATAAATTATAATTTAAATAATTTTTGCATAGTTTAAAAAGCATTCTTGTAAAAATTATCTCATTTCACCTTGATAATTTTCCTGAGTAACAGACAGTCTAGAATTTTGAGTCCTATTATACAGATGGAGAAACTGACACCTAAGGGGGTTTCACCTAGCCTGGAAGGGAGTAGAAACATGGTTTGAACCCATGATTCCTTTTGCTACATTCTGTTGTCTGTCACATGGAGCTGCCAACTTTTGATAACTCTAGTTCACACTAAGAACCAGAAAACAACTTCAAAAAACTCAGTGTCTAAAAAGTTGGTCTTGTTTCTAGCAATGGTTCTCAAATATTGGTCCATGGACCAACGGAGTCAGGTTCACCCGGAGCTTCTGCTGCACCCCATCTTCGGTCCTTCTCCCAGGTGTTTCCCTTGAGGCCACCATTTTTAATACTTTTAACTAAGTGTCTTAGTCCATTCATGCTGCTATAACAAAGTACCTTAGACTGTGTACTGTATACACCTTATAAGTTTATTGCTCATAGTTATGGAGGCTCGATAATCCAAGATCAAAGTGCTGGCAGGTTCAGTGTCCAGTGAGGGCCTGTTTGCTGCTTCCAAGATGGTGCCTTGAACACTGTTTCTTCTGGAGGAGACAAACACTGTGTCCTCAGATAGTAGGAGGGACAGAAGACAAAAGGGCATAGCTAATTCCCTCAAGTCCTTTGATAAGGGCATCATCCCATCCATAAGTGCTCTACCCTCATGACCTAATCACCTCCCAAAGACTGGCTTGCCTGCTTGCTTGTTTTTCTTTCTTTCTTTCTTTTTTTCTTTCTTTCTTTCCTTTTCTTTCTTTCCCTTTCTCTTTTTCTCTCTTTTTCTCTCTCTTTCTTTCTTTCTTTCTTTCTTTCCTTCCTTCCTTCCTTCCTTCCTTCCTTCCTTCCTTCTTTCCTCCTTCCTTCCTTCCTTCCTTTCTTTCTTTCTTTCTTTCTTTCTTCTAAAAAAATGTGCAGAACGTGCAGGTTTGTTACATAGGTATACATGTGCCATGGTAGTTTGCTGCACCTATTTATCCATCCTCTAAGTTCCCTCCCCTCACCCTTCATCCCCTACCAGGCCCTGGTGCGTGTTGTTCCCCTCTCTGTGTCCACGTGTTCTCATTGTTCAATTCCTACTTATGAGTGAGAACGTGCAGTGTTTGATTTTCTGTTCCTGTGTTAGTTTGCTGAAGATAACGGCTTCCAGCTTCATCCATGTCCCTACAGAGGACATGATCTCATTCCTTTTCATGGCTGCAGAGTATTCCATGGTGTATATGTGCCACATTTTCTTAATCTAGTCTATAATTGATGGGCATTTGGGTTGGTTCTATGCCATTTGTATTGTAAATGGTGCTGCAATAAACATACGTGTACACGTTTCTTTATAGTAGAATGATTTATATTCTTTTGGGTATATACCCAGTAACGGGATTGCTGCGTCAAATGGTATTTCTGGTTCTAGATCCTTGAGGAATCGCCATACTATCTTCCACAGTGGTTAAACTAATTTACATTCCCACCAACAGTGTACAAGTGTTCCTATTTCTCCACAGCCTCGCCAGCATCTACTGTTTCTTGACTTTTTAATAATTGCCATTCTAACTGGTGTGAGATGTCTCATTGTGGTTTTGATTTGCATTTCTCTGATGATCAGTGATAATGAGCTTTTTTTTCATATGTTTCTTGGCCGCATAAATGTCTTCTTTTGAGAAGTATCTGTTCTTATCCTTTGCCCCCTTTTTAATGGGGTTGTTTTTTTTCTTGTAAATTTGTTTAAGTTCCTTGTAATTCTGGATATTAGACCTTTGTCAGATGGGTAGATTGCAAACATTTTCTCCCATTCTATAGGTTGCCTGTTCACTCTGATGATAGTTTCTTTTGCTGTGCAGAAGCTCTTTAGTTTAATTAGATCCCACTTGTCAATTTTGGCTTTTGTTGCAATTGCTTTTGCCATTTTTGTCATGAAGCCTTTGCCCATGCCTATGTCCTAAATGGTATTGCCTAGATTTTCTTCTAGAGTTTTTATGGTCCACGTTTTAATACTATCACTTTGAGTCTTAAGTTCCAACATATGAAATTTGGAAGGACACATACATTCAAACCATAGCACTGAATCTGTTTGTTTATTTCTTTCCTATTCTTCTGATGGTTATCTTCATGTTTACTGCTAAATTATGAATTATATACTTTAGGCATTCTCTACTGTCATCCTACCATATTAGGATTTAGCTCACAAATATTGCCTTTGATCTCCTTACCTGTTCCTAATACAAAGATATGACTATTTTTGTTATTTAATTGATTACACTTGTAAATGTTGACTGATAATGACACTTGAATCCACATTTTGTACAATGAAGAAAATCGTGTCCTTTCTTAACAGTTTTCCTCTCCCACTTTCAGCTTCCAACTTTTCAGAGCTATACTTTTATGTTCTTAAGGTTGATAGTATTGGTATTTGTATCCTGTTTCCTAATCATTATTAAGAACTTTTTGTTTTAGCTATAAACTAGTTCTAAATATTTAAAATTAGAAAACAGTGTCTATATCATAGCAGTGTAAATATTGTTTACCTTGCTACACAAGAGATCTACGCAATCTGTTATGATAATGGTTTATTTCTTGTACAGCCTTCTGTTTGCATAGGACAGGGGTTCGCAGAATGTTTCTATAATAGATAGTGAATATTTTAGGTTTTGTAGACAATATGTCCTCTGTTGCAATTCCTTTTCAATATTGCTACTGTGGTGTGAAAGCAGCCAGAGACAATATATGAATGAATGAACATGGCTGTGCTCCAGTAAAACTTTATTTACAAAAATAGGCAGTCGGCTGGATTGAGTCAGCAGGTCATAATTTGCCCACCCTGAGTGCAGGAAACTCTAGTTGCCTTTCTATTTTCTTTAGCATTCACCTTATCGCATTCTTAACTTTGTCAGATGTCTCAAAGAAACTATTAAGTCTGTGAGATTCTCTTGTTTAATCTGTCTCTGCAGCATCTGCTTTAAATTCTGCTAGGATTGGGACTTACGGCTTTCTTTGTGCTTGTTGTCCAGCTATCATTCATTCAATTATTTATTTGGCACCTTCTTTTGGAGTACCTACAATATATTAGGCAACATTCTAGCTCAGAGGTAGCCTTGGGTCAGGTTTAGTATTACTTTGTAAAGATAATGCAATATGGTAAGTTTTATATACTTGTTTTTGTGTGAGTATCAGCTGTAATAAAGCAAAGTAATTATATCTAAAACATATACATGTATAATAACAATGGCTAGCATTTATTAGGTTTTGATTATAGTATAATAAGTGTTTTACATGAATTATTATCCTATTCCCTCTCTTAAGTCCTCATCACACTTCTGGGAAGACATTGGTATTTGGGAGGACAGGTAGTTACTTCTAATTTTTTTTAGGATAATGGTCAACCAGTTAGTATAAAATACATAATTTTGGAATTCTTATAAAGTAAAGAAATTAATAAGATGGTCTCTGCAAGGAAATTGGACCATTAGCAGCAGGAACTACAAATTTGGTGGTCCAGGAATAAGACGATGATATTAGTTTGTGACTTTAATTTCATCTAGATGGCTATAGGACCTTTAAGGAATGTATTGACATTAACAGCAAGAAAATAAAATCACCAGCCATGAGCTGTAAGCTCTATCCTACCACTCAAACATTCATTCCCCTGCTTAGTCATCTTTTCATTTGGCTTTATCTTAAAAGGTGAGTGTCATCCTAGACAATTGTTTTATAGGTCACCAATTCTTGTTTTTTCATCAGACCAACTCCACAATTGTTTGATTGGGGAATCTGATAATTTTTTTCATATTTTCATGCAGACCAACAATGGTTAGTATCAGAGCTGATTTTATCCACAGTGGGATGAGTCTCTCATTACTCAGTTGCTTGTTATTGGTGATTATAACTCCTCTTTCCTCCCTCTTCTTCCTTAAATTTAGAGATCCCAGTACTTAGGGCAACTCTGGTCACTCCACATTTGAAAACCATCACTTGCATTTTTGAACTTCCTCCAGCCAAATTACTAAAAGAATGTATTCCTGAAGCAATTGCTCTGGTGATTACAACGATTTTGCCTTGTTCTAGCGACAGGTGTTAGGACCAGGGCAATCATGACTCACTGGAAAAAAAAAAATCCTAAATTGAATGCTGCCCAGGACCTAGGCATTCAGGCTCTCTGGGATTTGCTGTTCTTATTAAGGCTGCAGGAAGGAGGTTTTGTTATACTTGTCACCACCTGTTTAACTATACTCTCCCTCCAGATTGTTTGTCTGTCTGGCCTGCCTAGACCCCATCTCCTAAGCTGGGGAATTGATATGTTCATTTAGATCCTTCTTAATTGCTGAGGAAAACAGAGACCCTGGGTTCTGCCTGGTTCAGTAGCCCTGTAGAGCAGCATGGCTGGGCTTGCATTCATGGGGGATCTTTCTGTTAGGGAGGTTAGCAATTCTGTGACCAGAGAACAAATAACACTAAAGCTGTAAATACCTTAAATTTCTCTGACTTCCACAGACAAGATATTTTGGAACAATGTACCTTCAAGAACTTACAATCCCAATGAAAAGATAAGTAAAAAACTAACTGTAAAAGAGGTTCTCAGTGTGAATTAAGAATCCTTAGGTGAACAGTTTATATATATAATAGTATATAAATTTATATATATAAATAAAATAGTAAAATACTAAGTAATAATACATAACAAAATAATAAAATGATAATCACTAATATTTCTTGAACACCTAATATATTAGTCCATTCTCACACTGCTATAAAGTATACTACCTGAGACTGGGTAAATATAAAGGAAAGAGGTTTAATTGACTCACAGTTCTGCAGGCTTAACAGGAAGCATGGCTAGGAGGATTCAGGAAACTTATGATCATGGCAGAAGGCAAAAGGGAAGCAGGCACCTTCTTTACAAGGTGACAGGAGGGAGTGTGTATGAGAATGAAGAAGTGCCACACTTTAAAACCATCAGACCTCATGAGTACTCACTCACTGTCATGAAAACTGTATGAAGGAAACTGCCCCCATGATCCAATCACCAACCACCTGGTCTCTCCCCTGACACATGGGAATTATTTATACAAGTCTAGATGAGATTTGGGTGAGGGCACAGAGCCTAACTGTATCACCTATCATATGCCAGGCTGTACCAAGTACTTTAATAGACTGTTTCATCATTGTTCAAGGTAGGTCCTAATACAATCTCTATTTTCAGAGGAGAAAACTGCATAGATGTCTTCTTTAGAGAAGTGTCTGTTCATATCCTTTGCCCACTTTTTGATGGCGTTGCTTTTTTCTTGTAAATTTGTTTGAATTCTTTGTAGATTCTGGATATTAGCCCTTTGTCAGATGGGTAGATTGCAAAAATTTTCTCCCATTCTGGAGGTTGCCTGTTCACTCTGATGGTAGTTTCTTTTGCTGTGCAGAAGCTCTTAGTTTAGTTTGATCCCATTTGTCTATTTTGGCTTTTGTTGCCATTGCTTTTGATGTTTAGTCATGAAGTCCTTGCCCTTGACTATGTTGTGAATATTATTGCCTAGGTATTCTTCTAGGCTTTTATGGTTTTAGGTTTACAATTTAAGTCTTTAATCCATCTTGAATTAATTTTTGTATAAGGTGTAAGGAAGGGATTCAGTCTCAGCTTTCTGCATATGGCTAACCAGTTTTCCCAGCACCATTTATTGAACAGAGAATCCTTTCCCCATTTCTTGTTTTTGTCAGGTTTATCAAAGATCAGATGGTTGTAGATGTGTGGTGTTTTTTTCTGAGGCCTCTCTTCTGTTCCATTGGTCTGTATACCTGTTTTGGTACCAGTACCATGCTGTTTGGTTACTGTAGCCTTGTAGTATAGTTTGAAGTCAAGTAGAATGATACCTCCAACTTTGTTCTTTTTGCTTAAGATTGTCTTGACAATGTGGGCTCCTTTTTGGTTCCAAGTGAACTTTAAAGTAGTTTTTTCCAATTCTGTGAAGAAAGTCATTGGTAGCTTGATGGAAATGGCATTGAATCTATAAATTACTCTGGGCAGTATGGGCATTTTCATGATATTGATTCTTCCTATCCACGAACATGGAATATTCTTGCATTTGTTTGTGTCCTCTTTCATTTCATTGAGCAGTGGTTTGTAGTTCTCCTTGAAGAGGTCTTTCACATCTCTTGTAAGTTGGATCCTAGCTATTTTATTCTCTTTGCAGCGATTGTGAATGAGAGTTCACTTGTAATTTGGCTCTCTGTTTGCCTATTAATGGTGTATAGGAATGCTTGTGATTTTTGCACATTGATTTTGTATCCTGAGACTTTGCTGAAGTTGCTTATCAGCTTAAGGAGATTTTGGGCTGAGACGATGGGGTTTTCTAAATATACAATCATGTTATCTGCAAACAGGGACAGTTTGGCTTCCTCATTTCTTAATTGGATACCCTTTATTTCTTTCTTTTGCCTGATTGCCCTGGCAAGAACTTCCGACACTATACTGAATAGGAGTGGTGAGAGAAGGCATCCCTGTCTTGTCCCAGTTTTCAAAGGGAGTGCTTCCAGTTTTTGCCCGCTCAGTATGATATTGGCTGTGGGTTTGTCATAAATAGCTCTTATTGTTTTGGCTACATTCCATACCTAGTTTATTGAGAGTTTTTAACATGAAGGGCTGTTGAATTTTGTCGAAGACCTTTTCTGCGTCTATTGAGATAATCATGTGGTTTTTGCTGTTGGTTTTGTTTGTGCGATGGATTACATTTATTGATTTTCCTATGTTGAACCAGCCTTGTATCCCTGGGATGAAGCCAAATTGATCATGGTGGATAAGTTTTTTGGTGTGCTGCTGGATTCGGTTTGCCAGTATTTTATTGAGGATTTTTGCATCGATATTCATCAGGGGTATTGGTCTAAAATTCTTTATGTGTGTGTGTGTGTCTCTGCCAGGCTTTGGTATCAGGATGATGTTGGCTTCATAAAATGAGTTACAAAGGATTTTCTCTTTTTCTACTGATGGAAATAGTTTCAGGAGGAATGATAGCAGCTCCTCTTTGTACCTCTGGTAGAATTCAGCTGTGAATCCATCTGGTCCTGGACTTTTTTTGGTTGGTAGGCTATTAAGTATTGCCTCAATTTCAGAGCCTGTTATTGGTCTATTGAGAGATTCAACTTCTTCCTGGTTTAGTCTTGGGAGGGTGTATGTGTCCAGGAATTTATCCATTTCTTCTAGATTTTCTAGTTTATTTGCGTAGAGATGTTTAGAGTATTCTCTGATGGTAGTTTGTATTTCTGTGGGATTGGTGGTGATATCCCCTTTATCATTTTTTATTGCATCTACTTAATACTTCTCTCTTTTCTTCTTTATTAGTCTTGCTAGCGGTCTAGCAATTTTGCTGATCTTTTCAAAGTACCCACTCCTGGATTCATTGATATTTTGAAGGTTTTTTTGTGTCTCTATTTCTTTCAGTTCTGCTCTGATCTTCGTTATTTCTTGCCTTCTGCTAGCTTTAGAATTTGTTTGCTCTTGCTTCTCTAGTCCTTTTAATTGTGAGGTTAGGGTGTCAATTTTAGATCTTTCCTGCTTTGTCTTGTGGGCATTTAGTGCTATAAATTTCCCTCTACACATTGCTTTAAATGTGTCCCAGAGATTCTGGTGCATTGTATCTTTATTCTAATTGGTTTCAAAGCACATCTTTATTTCTGCCTTCATTTCGTTATTTATCCAGTAGTCATTCAGGAGCAAGTTGTTCAGTTTCCATGTAGTTGTGCAGTTTTGAGTGAGTTTCTTAATCCTGAATTCTAATTTGATTGCACTGTGGTCTGAGAGACAGTTTGTTGTGATTTCTGTTCTTTGACATTTGCTGAGGAGTGCTTTACTTCCAATTATGTGGTCAGTTTTAGAATAAGTGAGATGTAGTGCTGAGGAGAATGTATCTTCTGTTGATTTGGCGTGGAGAGTTCTGTAGATGTCTATTAGGTCTGTTTGTTGCAGAACTCAGCTCAGTACCTGGATATCCTTGTTAACCTTCTGTCTCATTCATCTGTCTAATATTGACAGTAGGTGTTAAAGTCTCCCGTTATTATTCTGTGGAAGTCTAAGTCTCTTTGTAGGTCTCTAAGGACTTGCTTTATGAATCTGGGTCCTCCTGTATTGGGTGCATATATATTTAGGATAGTTAACTCTTCTTGTTGAATTGATCCCTTTACCATTATGTAATGGCTTTCTTTGTCTCTTTTGATCTTTGTTGGTTTAAAGTCTGTTTTATCAGAGACTAGGATTGCAACCCCTGTTTTTTTTTTTGTTTTCCTTTTGCTTGGTAGATCTTCCTTCATCCCTTCACTTTGAGCCTATGTGTGTCTCTGCATGTGAGATGAGTCTCCTAAATATAGCACAGTTTTAATTGTGATGTTAAGGTGTCAATTTTAGATCTTTCCTGCTTTCTCTTGTGGGCGTTTAGTGCTATAAATTTCCCTCTACACACTGCTTTAAATGTGTCCCAGAGATTCTGGTACATTGTATCTTTATTCTAATTGGTTTCAAAGCACACTGATGGGTCTTGACTCTTTATCCTTTTACATGGCTGGAAAAGAAGCAAGGCAGGGGAAGGTGCCACACACTTTCATTACTTACATTTATAAAAAATAAAAAACAGAGTAAAAATGATAATGAACTGTATCTCATTAAAATAATAATTATTATTTGGTGAACTAATTGAAAAAAATTCTCATCTTATTAAAAGACGTGTGTCCAATAAAATTTTACTTTTTATGTTCAGTTTAATTATTCATTAAACTTTGTAATATATATGTTGTTTGGAACAATTGTATATTACCATTAATTTCAATGGCTACATCAATCTAGAAGAAATTATATGGATAAGAGGATTATGGATACAAGCAATTAAAAATAAATTCATATTTCAAATAACACATATGTTAGTTGCAGAGCGTATTATAGGGTGATTAAAATAGCATAAATATATATTTATTTTGGCAAATTATGTGAGGGGCATTCTTTTTGATGCCTAAAAAAAGCAACGATGTAGCATGTATGTTAAATGTTCATTTATGTTTTTTTAAATAGTTGCATATCAAGTTGCTAGGGTATTTAACTTTCATTGGGCAAATTTATAAAAAGATGCAGCAGTTTTGCTTTTAAATGTTGTTATTTACAATACACCGGAAACATCACCCTTTGCAATTACTTAAATTTATGATGAAAAACTTTAGAGGACATTTACAAAGTATGTGAATGGATACTTAGCTTTCGATCTTTTGGTGAGTAAGCAAACCAAAAGTGGGAAGGTCATTGTTACAGAGAAAATGAAAAGTGCAATTTGGATAAGGTTGATGCTTTACTTACTGCAGGTAGCAAAGAGTAGTTGGGGAGAAGGATTAGCATACGTAATTTGCAGTACAACAGAAGTACCATAGAGGGGCGCTGGAAGACTGAGGGACAGAGAGGTACTTGACTGACCCAGCTGGAAGGGAAGTGGATCTTGGGTCAAGCACGGATAAAACAAAATGGCGACGGTTCGTCAAAGATGTTCAGCTGCACAAGGATATGTTTGGATTCGTGACAAGGAATTGGTTTGGGGCAACAGATTTCCAGCGAGTCGGAACGGGAAGCTGTCCCAAGCACAGTTGGTGAGTTGGAGTGAGTGCCGATGGAGAGCAACCATGATGATTTCACTTGGGAGATGCTATAAGTCCATTCTGACAACTCATGTTTGACTCATGCAAAGCAGTCTGTGTCTTACGCATAGAAGTGAGAGCACCTCAGGATTTCCCATGCCACTTAGGAAGAGGAATGCAGTGTTGGTTGAAAATGAATAATGGGTGTGCTTACTGAAGACACCCAGGATCTCTTGGTGATTGTAATGATGCCTGTGTAAGCAAAAATTTACTTTCCAAAGGCAATCAGTATTTGGTTAAATCAACTACTGAACTTTTTAGAAAGAGTACTTTGTATTTCAGAGTCTCCTGGGTTTCTGGAAAGTAGAAGCTATCGTCCGTGAAAGTAGCAATTTAGGAGAATTCCTCCAGGATTTCACAAATGATGGTGCTGCAGAGACGATTTTCCGTCTTGACCATTCAGGTCAAGTTGCAATTGTATACTACCAGCTTGTTTATTGGATTTGAGGCAGATCTGGCTAGTCAAATGCAAATTTAAAAACATCTCCAAGACAAAAATAACTGTTTAGACTCTCAATCATTTCACATTATCTAAACCCTGATTTCTACTCCACCTTCTTCCTTTCCTTCAGAAGCACAAGTGTTCATATCACTAATTTCTATTTTGTAAATATTCCAGTTTTCCCAGCAGCTACTCTTGCCTGTAGAGGAAAATCTAATTTTTTTTAATCTGGCATTTAGGGACCTTCACAGTTTACCTCAATCTATATTTCTTATTTTATTTTTATGGTGTCCTTATGTGGAGTCTCAGCACAGTCCATCTGCTTCTCTGCCATCTGAATATGACTTCAGGATATAGCATGTGCCAGATTGAGATACAAAAGATGATTGGTGATCACTTTTAATAGGGCAATCAAGGAAGTTTTCAGAAAGAGATGACGTTTGAACTGGTTCCTGATTTGTTGGATTTCAAGGTATGGGTTTAGAGTGAAATACTGAGTTATTGGTGAGAACTTAGATGTGGCCCAGCTTTTTAGGAAATTTATTCCAATAAAAGTCACCAGGAAGCCAGGGACTATTTGTTTTGGTCTTTTCTTATTATATTCCATGCCGGTCAGGTAAAAGTGCCTCCATTAAATGTGTACTTAGGTGTCTTTCAACACATAGAGTTGTGAAGTAGGAACTTCCTGAAATTTGATCCATTAGTAGTCGGAATTTGATACAGGGGCACTTCTGTCTAGTATACTGTTCATGTTGTATTATAATCAGAGAATGACTACATTACTATATCTTTCACCTGGAGCATTTTCACACAGGAGTTATCCAGACATCTCTTAGGCAAAGTGGTGATTCAGATTTTTTTTTTTTTTTTTGAGACAGAGTCTCACTCTGTTGCCCAGGCTGGAGTACAGTGGCGTGATCTTGGCTCACTGCAACCTCTGCCTCCCAGATTCAAGCTATTCTAGTGCCTCAGTCATCCCAGTAACTGGGATTACAGTCATGCACCACCATGCCTGGCTAATTTTTGTATTTTTAGTGGAGATGGAGTTTCGCCATGTTGGCCAGGCTGGTCTCAAACTCGTGGCCTCAAGTGATTCACCTGCCACGGCCTCCTAAAGTCATGATTCATATTTTTATTGTCAATCTGGGATTCAGAAAAAAAAATCTTTAATCAAGAATCTGAGCATATAGATCCTAGACCGAGCAGTGCTACTTAATGCTAATAAAAACAACAAAAACCTTCCCCACCCTGGTTTTCCCACCTGTGAATTTATATAGTAATAATTTTTCTTATTTTTAGGTGTACAGTGGAAATTAAATGTTAATATAGGCAAACATTTTTCCAAGATATAAAAAAGCCTTAAAATGCAAAGGATCAAATTCCGAGCCTTTTGTTCTCTGTGAAGGTACAATTAAGAAAAATGAAAAAATATAAGTATGCAAATATGTGAGACGGTACAGGTGAAGTTCAGGACAGTCAGGACTTTGTTTTGCATTATATGTTCAGTTCACTTTCCCGACATATAGAGAGTATGTGAACAGTGCAAGTGTATCTGTCACATATGTCTGTCACATACTGACATTGTTCACATACTCACTATATATTGGTAAAGTGAAGGGATGAATGATTGACCGGAGGCATTTAGGAGCCTTCTGCTAGCTGGCTTACCTGGCTGCCAAAGCTCTATATCTAGGTGACCGGCTGAGTGAAGTCTCCAAACTGTGTGTATTTTAAGGATATCTTGCTTCCACCTGCTTTTCTCCCTGTTTTGATAATACTAACAGTTAATGTTGCTTGAAGACCAAATATGTGCTACTTCTTTACATAAACCATTGGTAATCCCCACAACCCTGAAAAAGTGTTTATTCCTATTTTAAATATCAGGAACTTATTCTCAGAGAGGCTAAATAACTTACTAAAAATGGTATAGCTAATGTATCTGTTTGGATGTGTTAGATTATGCTGTAATAATAAACAATCTCTAAATCTCAGTGTGACGGTTAATACTGGGTGTCAACTTGATTGGATTGAAGGATGCGAAGTATTGATCTTGGGTGTGTCTGTGAGGGTGTTGTCAAAGGAAATTAACATTTGAGTCAGTGGGCTGGGAAAGGCAGACCGACCCTTAATCTGGTTGGGTACCATCTAATCGCCTGCCAGCTCGGCTAGAATATAAAGCAGGCAGAAAAATGTAAAAAGATGAGACTGGCCTAGCCTCCCAGGCTACATCTTTCTCCCATGCTGGATACTTCCTGCCCTAGAATATCGGACTCCAAGCTCTTTAGTTTTGGGACTCAGACTGACTCTCCTTCCTCCTCAGCTTGTAGATGGCCTATTGTGGGACCTTGTGATCGTGTGGGTTAATGTTTAATAAACTACCTTTCTAAATAGATCTATGCTGTTAGTTCTGTCCCTCTAAGAGAACCCTAATACATTAAGTAACTTAAAATATAATGGTTTATTTTTTGTTTGTAATACATATTCACCAGGAATCAGCAGGACGGCCCTGCTTATTATACTTAGAGATCCAGGCTGCAGAGCAGCAACCATCACAAATACTCCTACACCAGAGGGAAAAGCATCTCTGGAGAGTGTCATACCAGCCACAAATGCGCTTTACTTAAAAGTGACATCCATCCCTTCTTTTCATCATACTTTGACTAGGATTAGTCATATGACACCACCTATCCACAGGTGGGCCAGGAGATATAGCTCTGCCATGTGTCTGGAGGATAGAGCCAGACATTTTGGAGGTGATGCAAATGACTACCAGGGCAAGTAAGTCAAAGACATGGTTTCTGAATCCAAAAGTATTTTACTCCAAAGCCAGGTTTATTTCACAAAACCATGTGGCTTTACTCAACTTGCCTAGAGTTCTGGGTCTGGGGAATATCCTTTTGACTTTCTGTTGCTTTTCAGTGAGGATTGTCTCCACCCTAAATTTTCATAGGCTGAGAATAACCCTTCCCTCTCAATTGTCGTACCAGAAAGTATGACCCCTTTGGCCTAAGGCAGATGAGGGCTTGAAAATCAGACTCTGGTGGGATATGGTACTTGTCCCTGTTCCTGCTATCTTCTGCCTCTGTATCTATGCACAAGTAGCATCAAACCACTTTCTGCTATTCCAGTCCCAGAGGTGCTAGAGTGACTTCTAGTACCAGAGCAGCTGGAGTGACCTAACAATTGGCTAGGTACATCCTGACCTATAGAAGATGTGTCCTGGGCCAAAAGCAGGACTTTTTCCTGCAAACTTGAATGGAGCTGATGACAGTGACCTGTCAACAGTGCTGTGACTGTAGTTTAGGGTCATTCACATTTCTCTCTTTATAGGAAGCCCATGGTAGGAGTTTAGAGTAGGCTGTCCAGCAAACAGCCCTGAATCAGAAGTCAGGAGCTTTGAAATCAGTCCTGGCTCTGTCATCACTAGCTATGTGACCTGGGGTAAATAACTTAATCTCTGTGAAGTGTGAGTTTCCTTATCTGGAAAAAGAATGACCATTCCAACATTCACATTTTTTAAATGAAAATGCCAATCTGCAAATAGCGTGAAAGGCTAACATCTAAATAGTGCTTAATACTTTACAAAGGTTTTCAACTGCCCTGCTGTGTAGGTGTGATCACCGTGATTTCCCCATTGAAGAAACTAAGTCTTGTAGGATTAGTTGAGTTGCCTAAAGTCTCACAATTAATAAATAACAGAAGTGAGACTTGAATATAAGTCCTTGTCTCCAAATCTGGTATTCTTTCCCTTGTCTGAGTCTTTAACTAGGGTGGTCCATAGGATGTGAAAAGGAGTGCACAAGTAAAGAAAGTGGGAGGTAGAGAGAAAGCAGTAGAGGATTTGGATCCTTGAAGACCAGATTTGAATTCCAGTTTTTCCATATACTGGTTTGTAGTCCTTTAAAAGCCACTTCATCTTTCTTTTTCTGTTTGGCAAATGTAGACAGGGCTGATAGTCATGTGGTATATACTGGTACGGCCATATTGCTTATTAAAATACTGAAATCCTGCCATACTATTTAGTGTATTTAGGGGATTCCAACTGATCCCCTCGTTTGAGGTCCCCTCTCACCTCCTCATACTTTAGCAACAAAAGGGTTGATAGGCTTAGCAGGGGATATTAAGGACCCACTTCACTCCAGGGCTATGGCTTAGCAGAGGACGTTAAGGACCCACTTCACTCCAATGATTAGGAATAATGGCTACACAGATGAGAGGGTCAACCATAAACCTTAAAGCACTATTTTCTAAAATGTCATAGCAATGCCCTCTGGAAAAATAATTCTGTTGTGTAGAAAATACTACATAGAATTTTACCTAGGAGAGACTTACTGTACATTAGCCTATTCAAGACTCTGAGATGGCCTGTTGTAAAGGCACTTATTTTACATTTTTAACTTTGATTTTTCTAATATTTGAGATTGTAATTCATTTTCCCCCATATCACCTATCATATCTTCTGCTCATTTTGTGAATCTTAGATTTTGATCCTGAACTTATTATTTTCTGTCTACTCATTTTCTTACAGTACATCTTTTTATGTGGTGGCTCACATAGTTTGTAACCCAGATGCTCTTTAGTCCAGGGTGGAGATAGTCAACTTCCTATGGTAGGTTTATTGCAGGTTATTCTAGAGTTCAGCTATCCTAGAATGACAGGAACAAGAAAAAACAATAGCTTTATCAGCAACAGTGGCAGCTAGTACTGATTGAGTGCTTTTGATAGACTCAGATGAGTGCCGTACATATTATGCTGGTTATGGTGCTTAACTCTGTTTCATTTCAAATGATCAGTCTAAGCCAAGGGGTAGTAAACTATGGCCTGTGGGCTATTCAGTCCTAGGCCTGTGATTGTAAGATACATGAGATAATGATTTTTAAAAATGTTTTTGCAAGGTTCCAAGAAGACTGGTGTGTTACAGAGACTGTATGTGGCCCACAAAACCTATGTTATCATTTTGCCCTTTATAGAAAAAGTGTCAATATGTGGTAATCCCACCTTGTTTTCTAATGGCTGGAGTAAGTTTAGACATGTGGTCCAGTCAAACAACAAATAGTCATTGAGTCCTAACCACTATATGAATGTTAGGGGCATAGCAGTAAACAAAACAGACACAAAATCGTATTCTTGTATATCTTGCATTCTAATTCATTAGACTTATGAGATAGAAATCTGTTACTGTTTGGTTGAAGCTTCTCACACCTAAGTATGCAATATTGCAAATGATATTTCCTTCTTATGTTTAGCTATTTGTCTCTTTAAATGTGGTAGTTCTAACTTATAATTGTGAAGGGAACCAGTTCAAGAAAGACCTAGCACATTAAGTGTTACAGAAAGTTGAGAATTAATTAATTAAGCTACTGAGTCAACCAATCTTGAATTCTGCTATATCTGAGGACTTCCTAGTATATTAGATAATAATTTTCCTTATTGTTTAAGTCCTTTTAAATCAATTTTCTGTTACCGAAATTAACTAAAGGTATATGTATACACAAGTATTGCCTAATGTAATCCTTATGACAACCCTATGAAATATTTATTATTCCATTTTGCAGAGGAAGAATCTTAAGATGAGAGAAATTAATCAATTACATAGTCAACATATTATGTAACATAACCAAGATGAGACTTCAGGTCTCTCTGACTCGAGTTCAATTATCTCCCGCTTACAGAATTTCTGAGCAGAGAGATTGTTAGAAGGAAAGGTAGGAAGCCAATATGGAGACAGTGTTTCATGTCCTGTGCCTGTGTATATGACTGTGTCATTGAGTTTCATCCTCTTTCTTAGATTAGAGTATGTTTCTTTCTTTCTTTTTCTTTTTTTTTTTTTTTGAGACACAGTCTTGCTCTGTTGCCCAGGCTGGAGTGCAGTGGTGCAGCAACCTGCACCTCCTGGGCTCAAGCAATTCTCCTGCGTCAGCCTCATGAGTAGCTGGGATTACAGGTATATGGCATGGCTAATTTTTGTATTTTTAGTAGAGATGGGGTTTCACCATGTTGGCCAGGCTAGTCTTGAACTTGTGACCTCAAGTGATCCACTGGCCTCGGCCTCCCAAAGTACTGGGATTACAGACATGAATCACCACACTTGGCCGAGTAATGTTTCTTGACTCCTATCCCACTATGAGAAGACAGCATTTTCCCGTTTGTTGGGCATTCATTGTCCTAAGACAATTGAATAACATACATAAAGAATGAGGGAGTGCCACATCGCCCAGGGAGGGACAAATCTGTCAGTTTCTTTCCCTCTTCTCCACAACCATCTGATCACTTTTCACTTTGTCTACTCCAGCAATACATTCCCATCTGGTCTGTTTATTCACTCTGGCCTTCCAATTCAATCTTCACATTGCAACTAGAAGATAAAAACAGATTTTTCGGCCAGGCGTGTTGGCTCACGCCTGTAATCATAGCACTTTGAGAGGCCCAGGAGGGTGTATCACCTGAGGTCAAGAGTTCGAGACCAATCTGGCCAACATGGTGAAACCCCATCTCTACTAAAAATACAAAAATTAGTCAGGCATGGTGGCAGGCACCTGTAATCTCAGCTACTTGGGAGGCAGAGGCAGGAGAATCGCTTGAACCTGGGGGCAGAGGTTGCAGTGTGCTGAGATTGTGCCTCTTCACTCCAGCCTGGGCAAAAGAGTGAAAGTCCGTCTAAAAAATAAAATAAAATAAAAAGACAGATTTTTAATATGGTCTACAAAGCCTCTTCAGCTTCATTTTTCCTCAAGTGCCGTCCTGCTTTCTCTGTTCTTGTGTACTGACTTTTATCAACCATTAATTTCTGCCTGGAATGATGTTTCTTCCCTTCTATGCCCAGTAAACAACTATTTGTCCTTTTGATATCTGTTCAAGTTTTTCTTTTCATACAAACCTTTTCTGCCCTCCCTGACTAGATTGACTCCTATCATAAGCTCTTAGTGGGCCATGTGCATTTCCTTCAAAGCACATGGCACAATTGTAGTTTCTCATTAGTGTGTGTGATTACCCGTTTATATCTGTCTACCCTACTATATTATATGCTCTAGGAGAGCAGTGGCCACATCTGCTACCCAGTGTGTGGCACACAATAGTTTCTCAGTACATATTTGTGGAATGAATGTGTAAATGTATACAGAAAAGACATTTTACATTTCATCAGTGATTTAAAACAGATTTCAGAGCTCAGGTTGTAGCAGTCTGAGTCCCTGCAGGAAGTAAGTGAGATCCTCAAATGGAACAATTTCCATTTTGAACAAGGAAAGTTCAATGTAGGGACTATTTACGTAGTTGTAACTTGGTTATAAGGGAAAGTAACAAGGGATGACGAAGCACCCTGGGGTCAGCACCAGTGAGTTAAAAGTTGGTACCCCCAAAACTGAATGGGCAACTGAAGGGAGAAGTTTGGCCTTAAAGAGAATAGCCATGGTTCTAGAAGAGAGCCACAGGATAGGTGCTGTGGCCATTGTAGAGAATCCCAGCCAAGCCAGTGAAGCTCTGCAGTGTCCAGTCATGTCAGAATTATAAAAACAAGAAAAAACATTGTTATCATCAGCACTCTTTTCCCTTCCTTGAGCTCCATCCAGTGCCTCCCATTGGCTAAACCCAACTGAAATCCAGAGGGAAGAGAACTGAATGATGTTCATAAAGGCCTGGACTTTTAGGGAACAGAGCTGGGTGGAAAATGAGAAAATGGATCTAGCAGGAGAAGTGAAAAATCCCAGCCATTGGTCGTTGGGACAAATTCTTTCTTTTCTTTTTTTTTTTTTTTTTGAGATGGAGTCTAGCTCTGTCAGCCAGGCTGGAGTGCAGTGGCGCCATCTCAGCTCACTGCCACCTCCACCTCCTTGGTTCAAACAATTCTCCTTCCTCAGCCTCCCAATTAACCGGGATTACAGGTGCCCGCCACCACGTCCAGCTAATTTTTGTATTTTTAGTAGAGATAGGATTTCACTGTTGGCCAAGCTGGTCTCGAACTCCTGACTTTGTGATCCACCAGCCTCCGCCTCCCAAAGTGCTGGGATTATAAGCATGAGCCACAGTGCTCAGCTGACAATTCCTAATTTTTAAAGAATTGCTAAGATAAATAATGCAAAAAGGTAGCTTGGAAAGTTTTAATTTAATACAATAGGAAGCAGTTACTAAAGTTTGAGAGTTATATAGGTAATAGTAGCTACAAAAAGTTTTCTTATCATGGAAATGCCATGATTAATGAAATGGATTAATGAAAAGTCCATGGGATTTTAAGTTAGATGTGAGATAGAATCTTAGCTCTGCCATGTCCTGATTTGTTAGCCTTGGTTTCCTTATTTATAGGGTGAGGATTATAGTGCCTCTCTCATAGGGTAATTGTAAGAATCCATTGTCTGGCACATTGTAGGTGCTCATGAAATGGTAAGTATTGTGAGAAAGGCATGTAGTTATTGTCTGCTATGGCCTAGCACTATAATAAGGTCTCCTCCTGGGAGCTTTTGATGTAATTAGGCAAGCAAAGTCACCAGGGATGGAGCAATTAGAAACTAACAGAACAGGAAATAATGGAAATAATCAAAGACTCAATGGTATATTAAGATCCACAGGAAAGATGCAGGTCACAAGCTCTGACAGATCTGTAGTGAAACTGGACCACTCCTCACCTTTGACCCTTCCCCACTCCTTCTGCCACTCCCCGCACCCTGGATCTTTAAGGAACCTTCCAGTCCTAAAAGCTAGTGCATTGTAGATAATGAGGATAGTGTACGTCAATGAACTCTACTGAGTCACTCAGCTACGTGCAGTTAAACCACAGGCTATCCAAGCCAATAAAAACAGGAGCAGTTTAGAACTCCTTACTGGGTAGTTCTACCTTAAGACTTTAGTGACATTACACAGTCCAGCTCTGATGCATTGTGTGAAAGTGACGGGTTCCCCCCCACCCTCCACCCCCTTGCCCACTTCATAAAACTGCTCTTTGCTTACTTGGTGCCAAATGGCTCATGTGTTTACATGAAGGACAGATTAAAGACCACATTGTACTTTTCCTTGTCATTGTGTAAAGGGCATTATTTTCCATGTTGATAAGATCTAGAGGGAAGAATAAAGCACAATGGACTTTTATTTTAATCACTAACCACTCACCCTATCCCACAGAAAGCCCAAAGTTTTTTATGCTTCTCCTGGTTTCAAGGAATCTGCCATTAGGAAAAGTAAAGTCAAATGGCTCAGATTTTATCCAACGGAGACTTAGCAGTGTCCTTCCCTCATTGGGAAGGGGTTGAGAAAAGGGATAAAGAAGCAGAATTTAATGACCCAGAGGAAAAGCTGAAGTGACAGTATTTATGCCTGGAGTTTACTGCCTGCAGCTGCTATGGGACCTGATTAAAGAGTCAGAACAATATGATTCTTACTCTCAATGGCTTGAGACATTTTGGCAGAGAGGAGCAGATGCCACCTGTGTTAAGTAAGTCAGAGCATATTAGCAACGGACTTGGATAATTCCCACTTCACCCACATAGCCTTCTGTCCTGTGATGCTCTGTCTCGCCTCCATATTTTCTTCAAACAAGGCTAGCAATTCTTCTGTTGCCTCCTCTCTTTTTTCAGTAATATTTGTGCTTTATGTTGTCTCAGTTTGCTCTTGTATTTGAAGTCACATTGGACCAGAAATCAAGAGACCTACTTCTTCCATTAGCTTTGCCATATATCAGTGAACATACCCTTTTAGAACTTCCAATTTTCTCAACTCTTAAGAAATATCTGTTTGCTGTAGTTAACAGTATTGAGAAACCAGAGAAATACATGTATGTAGAAGTAGCTTTTTTAAAAATTTGAGGTAATATTTACAAATGATTGAATGCATAGATCTTAAGTGTACAGTTTGATGAGTTTTAGAGAATGTATATAGGAATACCTCATTTTATTGTGCATTGAAGATACTGTGTTTTTCACAAATTGAAGGTTTGTGACAAGTGACAACCCTGCATCAAGCAAATCTGTGGTGCCATTTTTCCAATGGCACGTGTTCACTTCATGTCTCTGTATCACATTTTGGTAATTCTTGCAATATTTCAAACTTTTTAATGATTATTATATCTGTCATGGCGATTCATAATCAGTGATCGTTGATGTTACTATTGTAATTGTTTTGAGGTGTCACAAACTGTGCCCCTATAAAATAGCAAACTTAATAAATGTGTGAGTTCTGACTGCCCCACTGACTGACTGTTCCCCTTCTTTCTCCCTCTCCTCAGGCTTCCCTATTCCTTGAGAGACAGCAATGTTGAAATTAGGCCAATTAATAACCCTATAATGGCCTCTAAGTGTTCACATGAAAGGAAGAATTGCATGTCTTTCACTTTAAATAAAAAACTAGAAATGACTAAGTTTTGTGAGGAAGGCAAATTGAAAGCTGAAACAGGTTAAAAGCCAGGCTTCTTGCACCAAACAGTTAGCCAAGTTGTGAATGCAAAGAAAAAGTTCTTGAAGGAATTTTAAAGTGCTACTCCAGTGAACACATGAATGATAAGAAAGCAAAATACCCTTCTTACTGATATGGAGAAAGGTTGAGTCGTCTGGATAGAAGATGAAACCAGCTACAACATTCCCTCAAGCCAAAGCCTAATCCAGAGCAAAGCCCTAACTCTCTTCAAGTCTATGAAATTTGTGAGAAGTAAAGAAGCTTCAGAAGAAAAGTTGGAAGGTAGCAGAGGTTGATTCAGAGGTTTAAGAAGCCATTTTTATAAAATAGAAGTGCAAGTTGAAGCAACAAGTGCTAATGTACATGCTTTAGCAAGTTATCCAGAAGATCTAGCTAAGATCATTGATGAAGGTGGTTAAACGACATTTTCAGTGTAGGTGAAACAGCCTCATATTGGAAGAAGGTGCCATCTAGGACTTTCATAGGTGGAGAGAAGTCACTGCCTGGCTGCAAAGTTTCAAAGGACAGGCTAACTCTCTTGTTAGAGGCTAATACGGCTGGTGACTTGAAGTTGAAGCCAATGCTCATTTACCATTCTGAAAATCCTACGGCTAAATCTACTTTGCCTGTGCTCTATAAAGAGAACAACAAAGCCTAGATGACAGCACATCTGTTTACAGCATGGTTACTGAATATTTTGAGCCTACTGTTGAAAATTACTGCTCAGAAGAAAACATACCTTTCAAAATATTACTTCTCATTGAAAATGCACCTGGTCACCCAAGAGCTCTGATGAAGATACACAAGGAGGTTAATGTTGTCTTCACACTTGGTAACTCCACATTCATTCTGCAACCATGGATCAAGGAGCAGTTTTGATTCTCAAGACTTATTATTTAAGAAACACATTTCATAAGGCTATCACTGTCATAGATAGTGATTTATCTGATGGATCTGGGGAAGGTAAATTGAAAACCTTCTGGAAGGGAGTCACCATTCTAGATGCCATCAAGAACATTCCTGACTCGTGGGAGAAGGCCTAAATATCAACGTTAATAGGCATTTGGAAGAAGTTGATTCCAACCCTTGTAGATGACTTTGAGGGATTTACAACTTCAGGGGAGGAAGTAGCTGCAGATGTGGTCTAAATAGCAAGAGAACTAGAATTAGGAGTGGAGCCTAAAGATGTGATTGAATTGCTGTAGTCTCATGATAAAACTGGAATGGATGAGAAATTGCTTGTTATGGATGAGCAAAGGAAGTGATTTCTGAGATGGAAACTACTCCTGATAAAAATGCTATGAACATTGTTGAAATGACAACATAGGATTTAGGATGTTACATAAACTTAGTGAAGCAGTGGCAGGGTTTGAGAGGACCATTGCCAATTTTGAAAGAAATTCTACTGTGAGTAAAATGCTATCAAACAGCATCACATGCTACGGAGATTCTCTCAAGAGTCAACTCATATGGCACATTTCATTGTCATCTATTTTTTTTTTTTTTTTTTTTTTTGATACGGAGTCTTGCTCTGTCGCCCAGGCTGGAGTGCAGTGGCCGGATCTCAGCTCACTGCAAGCTCCATTGTCATCCTATTTTTAAAAATTGCCAAAGCCACCCAGCTGATCAACAGCCTCATCAGTTAGCAGTCACCAACAACAAGACAAGACCTAACAGCAAAAAGAGTACGACTCAGATGATCATTAGCATTTTTAAAGCAATACTGCATTTTTGTTTTTTTTTTAGATGGAGTTCTGCTCTTGTCGCCCAGGCTGGAGTGCAATGGCATGATCTCGGCTCATTGCAACCTCTGCCTCCTGGGTTCAAGTGATTCTCTTGCCTCAGCCTCCCAAATAGCTGGGACTACAGGTATGCACCACCATGCCCAGATAATTTTTATATTTTTAGTAGAGATGGAGTTTCACCATGTTGGCCAGGCTGGTCTTGAACTCCTGACCTCAGATGATCCACCCGCCTCGGCCTCCCAAAGTGCTGGGATTACAGGTGGGAGCCACCATGCCCGACCAATATAGCATTTTAACATTAAGGTGAGCAGATTGTTTTTTAGACGTAATGCCATTGCACACTTAATGGACTACAGTGTAGTATAGACATAACTTTTTTTTTTTTTTTTTTTGAGATAGAGTTTTGCTTTTGTTGCCCAGGCTGGAGTGCAATGGCACGATCTCGGCTCACCGCAACCTCCACCTCCCAGGTTCAAGCGATTCTCTTGCCTCAGCCTCCCGAGTAGCTGGGATTACAGGTATGTGCCATCATGCCCAGCTAATTTTTTGTATTTTTAGTTGAGACATATTTGTATTTTTATTTCTCCATGTTGGTCAGGCTGGTCTTGAGGTCCTGACCTCAGGTGATCCGCTCGCCTTGGCCTCCCAAAGTGCTGGGATTACAGATGTGAGCCACTGCGCCTGACCCATAACTTTTCTATATACTAGGAAACAAAAAAATTCATGCGACTTATTTTACTACAATATTCATTTTATTCCACTGATCTGGAACTGAACTTGCAGTATCTCCAAGGTATGCCTGTACATCTGTGTAACCAACACTCCAATTAAGATATAGTATATTTCTATCATCCCAGAAATTTCCCACATGTCCCTTTCATATCCCCTTTCAACCAGTCCTTCTCATCTTGAGGTAACCACTATTCTATCACCAGAGATGTTTTTTCCTGTCCTTGAACTTGTTAGAAGCACTTTGAAAACTGAAAGCCACTGTACAAAATCCAGTATTATTACTGTATCTCAACTAGATGTTACATTATTTAAAAGACCTAGCGTTTTACTTAGTACTGAGCAGAAAGCATGGTAGACACTGACTCAATTCAATATTGAATATATCTTAAAGTAAGTGAAGTATAGGGAAAGGGCCTTTGACGTGGGTTCTGGGAAAGCTGAATTCTAACCTGCTCTGACTTACCTAACATTGTGACATTTAAAACAAAACAAAACATTTTTTACCTTAAGTGTTTCTTCTGCTAAGTAAAGGAGTTGGACTAGATGATGTCGTAGAGTACCTTCATGCTTTCAGAAATTACTTAATGATGATAATGACTAACATTTATTGAGTGATTATGTCAGGCACTACTCTAAATAAATTTATTAACTCATTAATCTTAATAACAGTCCAACAAGGTAAATCTTATTACAGTTGACTCCTGAACAACACAGGGGTTGGGGGCTGCTGACCTGTGTGTTTGAAATCCATATATAAATTTTGATGCCTCAAAAACTTAACTACTAATAGCCCACCATTGACTGGAAGCCTTCCTGATAACATAAACAGTTGATTAACATATATTTTGTATATTATATGTATTATATACTGTATTATTACAATATAGTAAGCCAGAGAAAAGAAAATGTTATTAAGAAAATCACAAGGAAGAGGAAATATATCTACTATTTATTAAGTGGAAGTGGATCATCATAAAGGTCTTCACCCTTGTCTTCATTTTGAGTAGGCTGAGGAGGGAGAAGAGTAGGGGTTGGTCTTGCCATACCAGGAATTGCAGAGGCAGAAGAAACTCCGTGTGTAAGTGGACCTGTGCAGTTGAAACCCATGTTGTTCAAGAGTGAACTGTATTTCCATCTTAGAGATGAGCTTCAGTGACTTTCAACATTTTGCCATACTCATTTTCTACCTCTTTCCTTTTTTATAAAATAAAAACTATTATGAAAAATTTCAAACATACTCTTATAAGTAGACGGATGGCATTTTTCACCCTTAAATATTCTAGCATGCATCTAAAAAAGGACAATTTTATAACTGTCACACCTAACAAAATTAATAGTAATTCTTGAATATTATTTATTTACTACTAAGTTCATATTTCTCTGATTGTCTTAACGTTTCTTTTTTGGTGTTTTGCTAAATTAGAGCCAAAAATGGTCTACTCGTTTTATTTGGTGGTTGTGTCCCTTAAGCCTCTTTTAATCTAAAATCCCCTCTGCTTGAAGAGGGAGGATTTAGATTGTTGTGAAGGCAGAAGACCAAGGGGTGCCTTTCTACTTTGTTTCTCATACACAAAAATGTGGTGATGAGGTTACAGGAGAATACAGCAAAATCACTTCAGCTTCTTCCTATTTCTTGGACTCTTCACCCACCTTCTTACCTTATGGTTGGCCATCCCTATTTCTGTAGGTCACTTTCTTATGTGAATAGTAAGGGGTTGCTAGGAAGAGGCTGGTGGATTTCCTTGCACTTACCAGAAACAGGGTATATCACTACCAACGGAAATTACTATGAATAGCTCTCAGCAAAACACTTCCGTTGTAATAGGGGCATGATCTCAATGAGGAAATTGCCATTTGAAGATTTGTCTTTGTATACTTTTTTTTTTTTTGATGCAAGAAGAGAAAACATGGGGTTATTTACATTGTAGGGAGGAACTCTTCAAGGTCAGCAGGGGCTCTAGTGAACTCAGCCTGGTTGAGGCTTACCGGCCTGTGCTTTGTGAGATTGAGTAGGCATCCAGAGAACCATGTCCATCCTCTCCGTAGTCTGGATTAAATATGGAGACATTCTACTAAAGAGTAACTAGAATCGCAGAAATGCACTACTAGCAAAGGCCTAAAGAATAGCCAGCAAGTGTTTTCAAATGCTGTTCCCACAAGGCTCCAACCTTGGAGGCACTTTAAGTATTCTGGAAATGTTTTGTTTGAACTTCCTTAAAAAATGTGGTCAATTCTTTATTTTAGTACTAGTCCTTATTTTGGTTTTCTTTTCCAATCTCTCTCTTAGAATTCAATTTTCACTAAACTTTACCAACACTAATAATAAATTAGCCTCATCTCTTTGTCATGAAATCTCTGAAGTAATGATTCCCAAACTGCTATGGAAAAAGCAAGCATTCTTGATGCCAAAATGAATTTTTGAAAAGGTGCTTTCTTCTTGTGTACCTTAGTAAAATAATTTTTTGGAAGTCCATTCTCTTTGGTGGATCTTGAAGCCTGGGAAGACCCATTCTGGAGTGAGAGAATGCTCTCACAGAATAGGAGTTGTGTAAGTTAGGGTTTTTGTTGTTGTTGTCGTTGTGTGTGTGTGTGCAGTAAAAGTCTGAAGCTTTAACTCCATAGAGGCTGGTGGAAGGAATGTTCCTCATCTTGTAAAGACGATTTCCAAGGAAGAGTTTTAAAAGAAATGATTTGGGCCAGGAACTGTGGCTTACACCTCTAATCCCAGCAATTTGGGAGGCTTGAGGCCAGGAGTTTGAGGTTCAGTGAGCTATAATTGCACCACTGCACTCCAGCCTGGGTGACAGGGCAAGACCCTGTCTCTTAAAAAAAAACATGAGGATAAAGTTGCCAAGTTTAGTATATTAAAATATGGGATGCTTAATTAAATTTGAATTTCAGACAAATAAATGCTTTTTTAAAAGTACATCATATTTGGGACATATACTAAAAACATTTGTCATTTATCTGAAATTCAAATATAGCTGAAACTTGTTGTTTTTCTGAAATTAAAAAATAAGTGGTTTTGTTTTTCATCTGGTGACCTGCTTGAGTAAGCTGCTTTTGTCTGTTATATTCAGAACTCCAGATTTATTAATTTGTAGTCATTCCTCCTATAGCCGTCTTTCCAGTGTGCTGAGGTCCTGCAAGACTCAGAGCCAGGAGAAATGCCTGTGTACTGTGCCACTGACACTTCCTGCACTTAGTGACCTCAAAGAGGTTGACCCCAGGGCGATGAGAAACAAAAGAGGAAAATCAAGTCTTGGGTCCCTGTGAAATCTTTTCTTTCAGGGCTGACCTTGATGTGTCGCAGCCTCCCGGTGGCCTGGTTCAAGTGGTTTCGTGTTGAAATTCTTTTAAGTGATTGTGTTAGTTTCCTTTTGGTAAACCTTATCTCTTCCTTGGAGTGTGTTTTAGTTTGCCTGGATGGAGTTGAGTATTCCATCGGCTCCCTGAGTCCTCACGTCGGACTTGGTTTCTGTGGGATTTCTCTTTGCTTATTTGCTTTAGGAAGAGGCTCGTTGATAAAAGAAGGCAGCCATCTGGGGGCCAGAGAGTCCTCTGGTGCAGCTGCCCACTTGGGACCCTGCCTCCTTCTCAGACTGCAGGGAGTTTACTAATAATCATGGAATGTTTAAGCTGTGAAGCACCTTAATGTGATAAAAGAGCATGGGAAGGGGTCCCCTCGCACCTCCTTCCTTAGTAGTTTCACTTTTTGTCTGTTATACACTGTAGGTTCCCCTGAAAGATATCATTTGATGAAAGGGTTCTACAGCTAGAAATAACCTACAAAACCAATTCTTAATTATGGCCCTGGCCCTTTACAAGTAAGGAATCTGAAGCCCAGAGAGGTTAAGTGACTTGCCAAAGATAGTACAGCAGATTAGCAGCAAAAAGTGGGAAAATAAAAGCCCAGTTCCTTCAGCTTCCACATGGTGATTTTTATTCAGGACTATGAAAGATAATGTACCAAGTCCTTAACATCATTACATGAGGAATTTACTAGTCGGATTACGCACATTCCAAGACTCAGGCAAGAACTCCTTGGCTCTCCAGTTCACACGCCCTGTATGCGTGATCAAGGAGGCTTGGAGATTGTTTTGATTGCTGCTGGGGGAGAAGCGGGGAATAGGAATGTGTTAAGGCATAAAATGTAAATACCTGGGTGAGGCTAGACGACCATTCTATTCCACACTTATAGAATAAGTAAAAAGATATGAGTTTGTTGCCTGAGAAAAATGTTTCATGGAGGAGAGCGTGGAACAATCTTGGACTCTACAATTGGAACACTTATGTGAGTTGTCTTTAGGGTAGAAATGGATTCCAAGAGCAGGGGAATGTGCCCATGGCATATGTACTTCTCAGTTTTTCTTTAGCTAATCCTTTTTATGGTATTTCTTCACCTCTGGGTGTGAGACAAATGTGGAATTCTCTTTTCTCTTTCCAGATTCTTTGCTGAAATGTGAGGCTAGGTACTTCACTTTCTTTCTTGTGTCATGTGCTTGTATTATTTGTAAACCTTTCCCTGAGGGATTCTCCATAGTTCTTTATTATATCGTTCCTCAAACACTTCAGGCAACAATAGGGAATCATAAATGCCAGGAACTGTAGCCCCAAATATCCCTTATGCTTTCCTGTATGTAAAAAAATGTGCATGTCACAAGGGGATAGAATAATGAGATGTTTAAGGACTGGGGGTTTGGATTCAAACGGACCTGGATTTAAGTCTCAGCATTGACTTTTCTTAACATGTGACTTTTAGTAAGTTATTTTTATCTTTGTGAGCTCAGTTTCTTCATATACGAAAGAGGTGGATTGGGGGCTAGTAATAGCCCATTCTTCATGGGATTGCTGTGAGACTTAAATGAGAAATGTGTATGAATTGTGATATGGCTTGGCTCTGTCCTGACCCAAATCTCATCTTGAATTCCCACGTCTTATGGGAGGGACCCAGTGGGAGGTAATCATGGGGGCAAGTCTTTCCCATGCTGTTCTTATGATAGCAAATAAGTCTCACCAGACTTGACAGTATTATAAGGGGAATTTCCCCACCCAATCTCTCTCTTTGCCTGCCGTCATCCACGTAAGATGTGACTTGCTTCTCCTTGCCTTTTGCAATGATTGTTGAGGCCCTCCCAGCCACGTGGAACTGTAAGTCATTAAACTTCTTTCTTTTGTAAATTGCCCAGTCTTGGGTATGTCCTTATCAACATTGTGAAAATGGGCTAATACAGGAAATTGGTACCAGTAGAGTGGGGCGCTGCTGAAAAGATACCTGAAAACGTGGAAGTGACTTTGGAACTGGGTAACAGGCAGACGTTGGAACAGTTTGGAGAGCTCAGAAGAAGATAGGAAAATGTGGGAAAGTTTGGAACTTCTTAGAGACTTGTTGGATGACTTTGACCAAAAGCCTGATAGCAATATCGACAATAAGGTCCAGGCTGAGGTGGTCTCACAGGTGGCATTTTGCCCTTGCCCTAGAGATTTGTGGAACTTTGAACTTGAGAGAGATGATTTAAGATGTCTGGTGGTAGAAATTTCTAAGCAGCAAAGCATTCAAGAGGTGACTTAGCTGCTGTTAAAGGCATTCAGTTTTATAAAGGAAGCAGAGCATAAATGTTTGGAAAGCTTGCAGCCTGACAATATGATAGAAAAGAAAAAATGCTTTTTCTGGGGAGAAATTCAAGCAGCTGCAGAAATTTGCATAAGTAAGGAGGAGCCAGGTGTTAATCCCTAAAACAATGGAGAAAATATCTCCAGGGCATGTCAGAGGTCTTCACAGCAGCCCCTCCCATCACAGGTCCGGAGGCCTAGGAGAAAATGGTTTAGTGGGCTGGGCCCAGGGTTCCTGTGCTGTGTGCAGCATAGAGACTTGGTGCCCTGTGTCCCAACTGCTCCAGCCATGACTGAAAGAGGCCAACGTAGAGCTTGAGCTGTCGCTTCAGAGTGTACAAGCCCCAAGCCTTGGCAACTTCCATGTGGTATTGAGCCTATGGGTGCACAGAAGTCAAGAATTGAGGTTTGGGAACTTCTGCGTAGATTTCAGAGGATGTATGGAAACTCCTGGATGTCCAGGCAGAAGTTTGCTGCAAGGGTGGGGCTCTCATGGAGAATCTCTGCTAGGGCAGTGCAGAAGGGAAATGTGGGGTCAGAGCCCCTACACAGAGTCCCTACTGAGGCACTGCCTAGTGGAGCTGTGAGAAGAGGGCCACCATCCTCCAGACCCCGGAATGGTAGATCCACTGACAGCTTGCACCATGTACCTGGAAAAGTTGCAGACACTCAACACCAGCCTGTGAAAACAGCTGGGAGGGAGGCTGTACCCTGCAAAGCCACATGGGTGGAGCTGCCCAAGAGCATGGGAACCTACCCCTTGCTTCAGTGTGACCTGGATGTGAGACATGGAATCAAAGGAGATTATTTTGGAGCATTAAGGTTTGACAGCCCTGCTGGATTTTGGACTTGCATGTGGCCTGTAGCCCTTTTGTTTTGGCCAATTTCTTTCATTTGGAATGACTGTGTTTACCCAATGCCTGTAGTCCATTGTATCTAGGAAGTAACTAACTTGCTTTTGATTTTACAGGCTCATAGGTGGAAGGGACTTGCCTTGTCTCAGATGAGATGTTGGACTGACTGTGGACTTTTGAGTTAATGCTGAAATGAGTTAAGATTTTTTTTTGAGACAGAATCTTGCTCTGTCACCTGGGCTGGAATGCAGTGGCACAATCTCAGCTCACTGCATCCTCTGCCTTCGGGGTCCA
Source organism: Papio anubis (assembly GCF_008728515.1). Taxonomy (NCBI): domain Eukaryota; kingdom Metazoa; phylum Chordata; class Mammalia; order Primates; family Cercopithecidae; genus Papio; species Papio anubis. The sequence continues at coordinate 32,607,184 of NC_044980.1, read as the reverse complement.
AGCAATTCTCCTGCCTCAGCCTCCTGGGTAGATAGGCATGTGCAACCATGCCTGGCTAATTTTTGTATTTTAAGTAGAGATGGTGTTTCACCATGTTGATCAGACTGGTCTCAAGCTCCTGACCTCAGGTGATCTACCTGCCTTGGCCTCCCAAAGTGTTGGGATTACAGGCCTGAGCCACCAAACCTGGCATGCTGAAATGAGTTGAGACTTTGGAGGACTGTTGGGAAGGCATGATTGGTTTTGAAATGTAAGGACGTGGGCTTTGGAGGGGCCAGGGCAGAATGATGTTGTTTGGCTGTGTCCCCAACCAAATCTCATCTTGAATTCCCAAATGTTGTGGGAGGGACCCAGTGGGAGGTAATTGAATCATGGGGGCAAGTCTTTCCTGTGCTGTTCTCATGATAGTGAATACGTCTCATGAGATCTGATGGTATTATAAGGGGGAGTTTCCCTGCCCAATCTCTCTCTTTGCCTGCCGCTATCCACACAAGATGTGACTTGCTCCTCCTTGCCTCCTGCCATGATTGTGAGGTCTCCCCAGCCATGTGGAACTGTAGGTCATTAAACCTTTTTCTTTTGTAAATTGCCCAGTCTTGGGTATGTCTTTATTAGCAGCATGAAAATGGACTAATATAAAGTGTTTTACATAGTGCCTGGCAAGTGGTAAGCACTCAGTTGCTGCCAGTTGTGTTATTATTATTGACATCTTTATTATTATTTTTTCCATAAACTTAATTTAGAACTCTTATACCATGATCTGGGGTTTGGGTCATTATTTCTTTCATTAAAGAAAATCTCTCTCCTAATCAAAATCTATTTATCTTATTTTAAATTGTTTTCCATTATAATTGCTTAAGTTCTAATTCCATTTGCACCTCATTGTTGAAATCTTCTTTCACCATTCTATATCATTGATTTCTTTCTTCTTTAATCTCTCAATTTACACATTCCCTGTTCTAAATGATCAAGAGCAGCTTCTAACATTTTTCCCATATTCTCCTTGTATTATTTTCCTTATGAATGCTGTTATTGAAAACATATTTTTAAAGCTGATTTTTTTATTATGGAAATCTTAAACATACATAAAAATCATCATAAAGAATAGTGTATTTGTCTCCATGTATCTATTGCCCAACTTCAACAATTATCAACTTTTTGTCAATTTTGTTTCTTTTAAATTCTCTGCTCCCCTTTTATTTTGGCCACACTATTTTAAAACAAATCCCCAGACGTCCTGCAATGTTATATGTTAATAGTTCAGTATGTATGTCCAATTGATAAGGATTTGTTTTCTTCTAACTGCAATGCCATCATCATGTCTAACAAGATTAGCAATAATTCCTTTTTATCATTCAACACCCAATCAATATTCACATTTCTCTTATTGCCTCAAAAATATGTATATATATTTTTAGAGATGGGGCCTCACTCTGTCACCCAGGCTGGAATATGGTGGCATGATCACAGCTCACTGTAACCTCAAACTCCTAGGCTCAAGCAATCCTCCTGTCTTAGCCTCCCAAGAAGCTGAGACTGCAGGCATGAGCCACTGGGCAGGGCCCCTCAAAAATATTTTTTAACAGTTTGTTTGAATCTGGATTCAAACAAAGCCTACACATTTCATTTGGTTGCTATATCTCGTAAATCTCTTTTAATTAATTACAGTTTCTCTTTCCTAATTTTTTAAATGAGTTTTCTAAAAACTCAAAATTTAGACAGAAAAACAACTCAGACTGCATTTATTATAAAGAAGTCACTTTCTTATGTATCAAATGAGACGTCTATAACTCTCAGTCATGAGATAACTAAAATTAACTTGCCAATTTATCATCAGTTCAGCATAAAGTGAAGAAATTTAATATTTTAGTTAACTTATGCATCTTTATTTCAAGGCTTATTTCCATTTGTCTTTTTAAAATAAAAATAGTTTGGAAAGTTTTCTCCTAAAATGTAAAGTTGGGGGCAACTGACATTTATTATAGCAAGACAGTTTTTACTTTTAAATACCCAATATTAAGTATTTTTCTCAGGAGGAAGAGTCCTTTTATGTCTGCACTCCCTTTCCCCAACCCTACCAGTTATCACTGATGCTGTCTGGTGAGGCTTTCCTGTTCTCCAGGTCTCAGTCTTTGTCTTTGACCTATTCATTGGCTATTTTCAGCCCCAGTAACTTTGCCTTCCCCATGAGTCTGGACAACAGAGGGGATGAGGAAAGCATTTCACTTTTCTTGGGTTTGGAAGGAGGGAAGAACATGAGATCAGTGGAGAAGGAATCATTGAAACAGTCTAGACCAAAACCCTGAGAGAGACAGGAGCCTATAGATCTAAGTTAAGAAGGCTGATTTAGAGAGACATTTAGCTTTGGTGGCTGTGGAAATTATGTTTTATTCAGACTCAAAGTAGAAAGCATGTCCAATCCTAGGTCTAAGGTTTGTTATATTATTATAAAAATCATCTTTAATTTTGTGGATAGAGCCATCACCAGAGATTAAAAGGGCAGTTTTGGCTGGGCATGATGGCTCATGCCTGTAATCCTAGCCCTGTGGGAAGCTGAGGCAAGAGGATTGCCTGAGCTCAGGAGTTTGAGATCACCCTGGGCAACATAAGGAAACCTCGTCCCTACAAAAATGTTTTCAAAAAATTAGCCAGGTGTGGTGGTGCACACATGTGGTCCCAGTTACTCGGGAGGCTGAGGTGGGAGGATCACTTGAACCTGGGAGGTCAAGGTTGTAGTGAGCCATGACTGTGCCACTGCACTCTGGCCTGGGGGTCAGGGTGAGATCCTTTCTTTTATTTTCATTTTTTTGAGCTGGAGTTTTGCTCTTGTTGCCCAGGCTGGAGTGCAATGGTGTGATCTCAGCTCACTGCAACCTCCACTTCCTAGGTTCAAGCAATTTTACTGCCTCAGCCTCTCAAGTAGCTGGGATTACAGGCACCCGCCACCACACCCAGTTAATTTTTGCTATTTTTAGTAGAGACGAGTTTCATCATGTTGACCAGGCTGAGATCCTTTCTTTTAAAAAGATATAAATAACAACAACAGCAACAATAATAATTTTTATTATTATAATTGGTGTAAACTAGGAAAGAACATGGCCAGTTTGATTCCTAGATAGTGACTCCTCTGTTACTTTAGTAATTTGATTTTTAATATATAAAATTATTTAAAATTCTTTAGAGGGGCTCACCATGCAAAGAAATATTCTTTTTTTTCCAAAGTAAATTATAACCTTTTAATTACCTGTTTTGTAAGTTTTGGCTTTTGTATTTTGACATTTCTTGAAATGAGTTCTAGCTAGATATTTGAGAAAATGAAAATAGGATCACTGATGTTACTTGGTCTACAAAGAGAAAACAACATTTCTGTTATATTCATTCTACTATTATACGTGTAAGAGATGCCACATACTCTAATTCTGATGACATCCAAAGGTTCAGTGGATGTATTCTTGAATGTTCTCTGGACATATGTAAACATTTTGAATACAAAACAACTTTCATTTTTCCTAATAATGGAAAATTAAGCATGCAATTAAATATATGACAGTCATGGATGACTTCATAAAGGGATTTTAAACTGAATTATACAGCTAATAAAAAATACAATGAAAAGGTAGTTACAGCTACTATGAAAAAATTACAAAGAAAACAATAAAATCATCTTTAGGGCTTTCTTATTAAAATTAGTTCTTGCTATCTAAACATAAACTTTATCCTTAATTTAGGTTTTGTTATATTTTTAGCAAATTATGTTTTAAATTCATTGGTGGTATCAGAAGTATCATTAAAATATGTTAAAAAGATATTATTGACTGAGCAATCTGTAGTCTCAGTGTTGCCAGGAGATGTAGTTAGCTTAACTGAAATATAAGATATTTTTGCCTTTAGTTGTTTATAGTCTTCTTAGGTAAACAAGAGAAAACACATAAAATTATGAAAAAAGAGTGAGTCGCGATAAAGTGACATACTGTGTCTTACAATCACTACTTGGATAAATAATTGATTGGTATGAGCTGAAGTAGTTTGTCTTGTGGTTCCTGATAGAGTTTATAAAATCAAATTACTATTCCAGTATCTTCTTGGACCTAGCCATTTGGTTAAAGGTCAAATTCCTCCTGCCACATATCAGAAATTCCATCTGTAATTTTTATTTGAACATTTCCCTGCCTTTTCCAATAATGTAATCCCACCCTAACCACCCACCAGAGAAAACAACACAGGATTCTTTTGTGTGCTGATGGCATTTTGTGAACAAAAGAACATGACACATGTGATTCAACTGAGTATCTGGATGTCTGCATGATGCTGTAATGTAGTCCTTTGGACAAGAATTACATGCATCTATCTTGGGAGTCACTGTACCAGGGCTGGCGTGAAGAAGCCTTGGACTTTAAAACCAGCCCATAGGCAGAATTCTGTTTTTGAAGGGAAAAAATAACCTGAGAATGGTGTGTGTGTGTGTGTGTGTGCGTGCACGCGCACGTGTGTAGTGGCAACAGTGGCAAATTTCACAGATAAGGCAACGGCAACAGTTCTCAATTATTTCCTAATAATATTGAGTGAGGGAGGAGCTCTGTCTTTCAGCTTTCAAATTATATAAGAGGGATGAACTGCTGAAACTAGCATCCTGTACCAAGTAAGTCAGATGCTATATACAAACTTAAGTGCTTCTATTCACCAGGCTAGGTCAGGCTGTAGTAACAAGCCATATCAAAATCTGAATGTCTTGAAACAACAAAGGAGTATTCCTTGATCCCTCTCATGTTCACGGTGGCCCAGCAGAAGATTTTGTTGCACTACACTATTGTCCCTACCTGGGACTTAGGTTGACAAAGCAGCCACCATCTGGAACATTACCAGTCAAAGTGGCAGAAGGGAAAACAAAACAAAACAAAAAAAACCTCTCTAGGGTCTTGTATCTGCATCAGTCTCTAACTTGAATGTAATACAAATTAGTGGGGAGGGTTCCAAGATGGCCAAATAGGAACAGCTCTAGTTTACAGCTCACAGTGTGAGCAACACAGAAGACAGGTGATTTCTGCATTTCCAACTTAGGTACCTGGTTCATCTCACTGGGGCTTGTTGAACGGTGGGTGCAGCCCACAGAGCATGAGCTGAAGCAGGGCAGGGCATCACCTCACCCAGGAAGTGCAAGGGGTCGGGGAATTCCCTTTCCTAGCCAAGGGAAGCCGTGACAGATGGTACCTGGAAAATTGGGACACTCCCACCCTAATACTGCACTTTTCCAATGGTCTTAGCAAATGGCACAGCAGGACATTATATCCTGCACCTGGCTCAGAGGGTTCCATGCCCACGGAACCTTGCTCACTGCTAGCACAACAGTCTGAGGTCAAACTGCAAGGTGGCAGTGAGGCTGGGGGAGGGGCGTCCACCATTGCTGAGGCTTGAGTAGGTAAACAAAGCAGCCAGGAAGTTCAAACTGGGTGGAGTCCACTGCAGCTCAAGGAGGCCTGACTGGCTCTGTAGACTCCACCTCTGGGGGCAGGGTATAGCTGAACAAAAGGCAGCAGAAACTTCTACAGACTTAAACATCCCTTTGAAGAGAGTAGTGGTTCTCCCAGCATGAAGTTTGAGATCTGAGAATGAACAGACTGTCTCTTCAAGTGGGTCCCTGACCCCCGAGTAGCCTAACTGGGAGACCCTTCCCAGTAGGGGCCGACTGACAGCTCATACAGCCAGGTGCCCCTCTGAGGTGAAGCTTCAAGAGGATCAGGCAGCAACATTTGCTGTTCTGCAATACATTATTTGCTCTTCTGCAGCCTCTGCTGGTGATACCCCAGCAAACAGGGACTGGAGTCGACCTCAAGCAAACTCCAACAGACCTGCAGCTGAGGGTGGAAAACTAACAGACATAAAGGACATCCACACCAAAACCCCATCTCTAGGTCACCATCACCAAAGACCAAAGGTAGATAAAACCACAAAGATTGGGAAAAAACAGAGCAGAAAAGCTGAAAATTCCAAAAATCAGAGCACCTCTTCTCCTCCAAAGGAATGCAGCTCCTTGCCAGCAGTGGAACAAAGCTGGTTGGAGAATGACTTTGATGAGTTGACAGAAGTAGGCCTCAGAAGATCAATAATAACAAACTTCTCCGAGCTAAAGGAGGATGTTCAAACCCATTGCAAAGAAGGTAAAAACCTTGAAAAGATGAGATGAATGACTAACTAGAATAAACAGCATAGAGAAGACCTTAAATGACCTGACAGAGCTGAAAACCATGGCATGAGAACTATGTGACACATGCACAAGCTTCAGTAGCTGATTTGACCAAGTGGAAGAAAGGGTATCAGTGACTGAAGATAAAATGAATGAAATGAAGTGAGAAGAGGAGTTTAGAGAAAAAAAAGTAAAAAGACACAAACAAAGCCTCCAAGAAATATGGGACTATGTGAAAAGACCAAATCTAAGTCTGATTGGTGTACCTGAAAGTGACAGGGAGAATGAAACCAAGTTGGAAAACACTTATCCAGGAGAACTTCCCCAACCTAGCAAGGCAGGCCAACATTCAAATTCAGGAAATACAGAGAACGCCACAAAGATATTCCTTGAGAAGAGCAACTCGAAGACACATAATTGTCAGATTCTCCAAAGTTGAAATGAAGGAAAAAATGTTAAGGGAAGCCAGAGAGAAAGGTCAGTTTGCCTACAAAGGGAAGCCCATCAGACTAAGTGGATCTCTCAGCAGAAACTCTACAAGCCAGAAGAGATGGGGGACAATATTCAACATTCTTAAAGAAAAGAATTTTCAACCCAGAATTTCATATCCAGCCAAACTAAGCTTTGTAAGAGAGGAGAAATGAAATCCTTTACAGACAAGCAAATGCTGAGAGATTTTGTCACCACCAGGCCTGCCTTATTGCCTTACAAGAGTTCCTGAAGGAAGCACTAAACATGGAAAGGAACACCCAGTACCAGCCACTGCAAAAACATGCCAAATTATAAAGACCATTGATGCTTGGAAGAAACTGCATCAACTAGTGAGAAAAATAACTAGTTAACATCATAATGACAGGATCAAATTCATACATAACAATATGTAAATGGGCTAAATGTTCCAATTAAAAGACACAGACTGGCAAATTGGATAAAAAGTCAAGACCCATCAGTGTACTGTGTTCAGGAGACCCATCTCACGTGCAGAGACACACATAGGCTCAAAATAAAGGGATGGAGGAAGATCTACCAAGCAAATGGAAAAAAAAACCAAAAAAAAAAAAAACCCCAAAAAAACGGGGGTTGCAATCCTAATCTCTGATGAAACAGACTTTCAACCAACAAAGATTTAAAGAGACAAAGCAGGCCATTACATAATGGTAAAGGGATCAATTCAACAAGAAGAGCTAAGTATCCTAAAAATATATGCACCCAATACAGGAGGACCCAGATTCATAAAGCAAGTCCTTACAGACCTAGCGAGAGACTTAGCCTCCCATAGAATAATAATGGGAGACTTTAACACCCCACTGTCAACATTAGACAGATCAATGAGACAGAAAGTTAACAAGGATATCCAGGACTTGAACTCAGCTCTGCACCAAGCAGACCTAATGGACATCTACAGAACTCTCCACACCAAATCAACAGAATATACATTCTTCTCAGCACCACATCGCACTTATTCCAAAATTGGCCATGTAGTTGGAAGTAAAGCACTGCTCAGCAAATGTAAAAGAACAGAAACTATAAGAGACTCTCTCTCAGACCACAGTGCAATCAAATTAGAACTCAGGATTAAGAAACTCATTCAAAACTGCACAACTACATGGAAACTGAACAACCTGCTCCTGAATGACTACTAGGTACATAACAAAATGAAGGCAGAAATAAAGATGTTCTTTGAAACCAATGAGAACAAAGACACAACATACCAGAATCTCCAGGACACATTTAAAGCAGTGTGTAGAGGGAAATTTATAGTACTAAATTCCCACAAGAGAAAGCAGGAAAGATCTAAAATCGACACCCTAGCATCACAGTTAAAATAACTAAAGAAGCAAGAGCAAACATACTCAAAAGCTAGCAGAAGGCAAGAAATAACTAAGATCAGAGCAGAACTGAAGAAGATAGAGACACAAAAAAAACCCTTCAAAAAATCAGTGAATCCAGGAGCTGGTTTTTTGAAAAGATCAACAAAATTGAGAGACCGCTAGCAAGACTAATAAAGAAAAGAGAGAAGAATCAAATAGACACAATAAAATGTGATAAAGGGGTTATCACCACCAATCCCACAGAAATACAAACTACCATCAGAGAATACTATAAACACCTCTAGACCAATAACAGGCTCTGAAATTGAGGCAATAATTAGTAGCCTACCAACCAAAAAAAGTCCAGGACCAGGTGGATTCACAGCCAAATTCTACTAGAGGTACAAAGAGGAGCTGGTACCATTCCTTCTGAAACTATTCCAATCAATAGAAAAAGAGGGAATCCTCCCTAACTCGTTTTACAAGGCCAGCATCATCCTGATACCAAAGCCTGGCAGAGACACAATAAAAAAGAAAATTTTAGATCAATATCCTTGATGAACATTGATGCAAAAATCCTCAATAAAATACTGGCAAACCTAATCCAGCAGCACATCAAAAAGCTTATCTACGATGATCAAGTTGGCTTCATCTCTGGATGCAAGGCTGGTTCAACATATGCAGATCAATAAAAGTAATCCATCATATAAACAGAACCAAAGACAAAAACCACATGATTATCTCAATAGATGCAGAAAAGGCCTTCGATAGAATTCGACACCCCTTCATGCTAAAAACTCTCAATAAATTTGATATTAATGGAACATATCTAAAATAATAAGAGCTATTTATGACAAACCCACAGCCACTATCATACTGAATGGGCAAAAACTGGAAGCATTCCCTTTGAAAACTGGCACATGACAGGGATGCCTTCTCTCACCACTCCTATTCAACATAGTATTGGAAGTTCTAGCCAGGGCAATCAGGCAGGAGAAAGAAATAAAAAGGTATTCAATTAGGAAAAGAGGAAGTCAAATTGTCCTTGTTTGCAGAGGACATGATTTTATATTTAGAAAACCCCATCATCTCAGCCCAAAGTCTCCTTAAGCTGATAAGCAACTTCAGCAAAGTCTCAGGATACAAAATCAATGTGCAAAAATCACAAGCATTCTTATACACCAATAACAGACAAACAGAGAGCCAAATCATGAGTGAACTCCCATTCACAATAGCTTCAAAGAGAATAAAATACCTAGGAATCCAACTTGCAAGGGATGTGAAGGACCTCTCCAAGGAGAACTACAAACCACTGCTCAAAAAAATAAAAGAGGACACAAACAGATGGAAGAACATTCCATGCTCATGGATAGGAAGAATCAATATCGTGAAAACGGTCATAGTGCCCAAGGTAATTTACAGATTCAATGCCATCCCCATCAAGTTACCAATGACTTTCTTCACAGAATTGGAAAAAACTATTTTAAAGTTCACATGAAACCAAAAAAGAGCCTGCATTGCCAAGACAATCCTAAGCCAGAAGAATAAAGCTGGAGGCATCATGCTACCTGACTTCAAACTATACTGCAAGGCTACCATAAACAAAACAGCATGGTACTGGTACCAAAACAGAGATATAGACCAGTGGAACAGAACAGAGTCCTCAGAATTAATACCACACATCTACAACCATCTGATCTTTGACAAACCTGACAAAAACAAGAAATGGGGAAAGGATTCCCTTATTTAATAAATGGTGCTGGGAAAACTGGCTAGCTATATGTAGAAAGCTGAAATTGGATCTCTTCCTTACACCTTATACAAAAATTAATTCAAGATGGATTAAAGACTTAAATGTTAGACCTAAAACCATAAAAACCCTAGAAGAAAACCTAGGCAATTCCATTCAGGACATAGGCATGTTCAAGGTCTTCATGACTAAAACACCAAAAGCAATGGCAACAAAAGCCAAAATAGACCAATGGGATATAATTAAACTAAGAAGCTTCTGCACAACAAAAGAAACTACCATCAGAGTGAACAGGCAACCTACAGAATGGGAGAAAATTTTTGCAATGTACCCATCTGACAAAGGGCTAATATCTGAAATCTGCAAAGAACTTAAACAAATTTACAAGAAAAAATCAAACAACCCCATCAAAAAGTGGCCAAAGGATATGAACAGACACTTCCCTAAAGAAGACATCTATGCAGCCAACAGACACATGAAAAAATGCTCATCATCACTGGCCATCAGAGAAATGCAAATCAAAACCACATTGAGATACCATCTCATGCCAGTTAGAATGGCGATCATTAAAAAGTCAGGAAACAACAGGTGCTGGAGAGGATGTGGAGAAATAGGAACACTTTTACACTGTTGGTGGGACTGTAAACTAGTTCAACCACTATGGAAGACAGTATGGCGATTCCTCAAGGATCTAGAACCAGAAATCCCATTTGACTCAGCCATCCCATTACTGGGTATATACCCAAAGGATTATAAATCATGCTGCTATAAAGACACATGCACACATATGTTTGTTGCAGCACTATTCACAATAGCAAAGACTTGGAACCGACCCAAATGTCCATCAATGATAGACTGGATTAGGAAAATGTGGCACATATACACCATGGAATACTATGCAGCCATAAAAAAGGATGAGTTCATGTCCTTAGTAGGGACATGGATGAAGTTGGAAGCCATCATTCTGAGCAAACTATCGCAAGGACAGAAACCAAACACCGCACGTTCTCACTCATAGGTGGGAACTGAACAATGAGATCACTTGGACACAGGGTGGGGAACATCACACACTGGAGCCTGTCATGCAGTGGGGCGAGTGGGGAGGGATAACATTAGGAAAAATACCTAATGTAAATGACGAGTTAATGGGTGCAGAACACAACATAGCATATGTATACATATGTAACAAACCTGCACTTTGTGCACATGTACCCTAGAACTTAAAGTATACTAAAAAGAAAAAAAAGGAAAAGAAAAAAGAAAATAACACAAGTCAATCTTTTTACATTTTTAACGTATGTTTATTTTAATCAAATACATTTTAACTTTAATAAAGCATTACAAATGAGAATAAAAATTATAAAAACCTATCAGTGATATTTTATAATTTATTTTAGTTTTTGTTTTAGGTTCTGGGGGTGCATATGCAGGTTTGTTACATGCATAAATTGCGTTTTGCTGGGATTTGGTGTATGAATGCTTCTGTCACCCAGGTAGTGAGCATAGAACTGGATAGTTTTTTAACCCTTTTAACCCTTACCCACCTCCCCAACTCCCACCCGGTATTCTTCAGTGTCTGTGGTTCCCATCTTTGTGTCCATGTGCACTCAATGTTTAGCTCTCACTTACAAGTAAGAATATGTGGCATTTGGATTTCTGTTTCTGTGTTAATTTGCTTAGGATGATGGCCTCTAGCTGCCTCCACGTTGCCTCAAATGACATGATGTTGTTGTTTTTGATGGTTGGGTAGTATTCCATGGTATATATATGCCATATTTTTATGATCCAGTCCGCCATCGATGGGGATCTAAACGGATTTCATGTCTTTGGTGTTGTGAATAGCACTGCAATGAACATATGAGTGTGTGTGTCTTTTAGGTAGAATGATTTATTTTCCTTTAAGTGTATACTCAGTAATGAGATTGCTGGGTTGAATGGTAATTCTGTTTTAAGTTCTTTGAGAAATATCCAAATGGCTTTAAACAATGACTGAACTAATTTACATTTCCACCAACAGTATGTAAGCATTCCCTTTTCTCCATAACCTTGCCAACAACTGTGGGTTTTTTTTTGACTTTTTAATAATAGCCATTCTGACGGGTTTGAGATAGTATCTTATTAAGGTTTTAATTTGCATTTCTCTAATGATTAGTGACGTTAATGGTTTTTTCATGTATTTGTTGGCCACATGCATTTCTTCTTTTGAGAAGTATCCCTTCATGTTCTTTGCCCATTTTTTAATGGAATTGTTTATTGCTTGTTGAATTATGTAAGTTCTTAAAGATTCTGGGTATTAGACTTTTGTCAGATGCATAGTTTGCAAGTATTTTCTCCCATTTTGTAGTTTGTTCATTCCGTTGATAGTTTATTTCGCTGTGCAGAAGCTCTTTAGTTTAATTTGGTCCCACTTGTCAGTTTTTGTTTTTGTTGCAATTGCTATTGAGGCATAAATTCTTTGTCAAGGCTAATGTCCTGAATAGTATTTCCTAGGTTTTCTTCTAGGATTTTTTTCCAATGTTAGGTTTTACATGTAAGTCTTTAATCCATCTTGAGTTAAGTTTTGTATATCGTGAAAGGTAAGGGGTCCAGTTTCAATCCTCTGCATATGGCTACCTAGTTATCCCAGCACCATTTATTGAATGGAGAGTACTTTCCCCATTGCTTGTTAGTTCAACTTTGTCGAAGATCAGATGGTTGCAGGTGTGCAGGTTTATTTCTGGGTTCTCAATCCCGTTCCATTGGTGTATATATCTGCTTTTTTGTACCAGTACTGTGCTGTTTTGGTTACTGTAGCCTTACAGTGTAGTGTGAAGTTTGGCAGTGTGATGCTTCTCGCTTTGTTCTTTTTACTTAGGATACTTTTGCTATTACAGCTCTTTTTTTGGTGCCATGATTTTTAGCATAGATTTTCCTAATTCTTTGAAAAATGATGTTGGTAGTTTTGTAGGAATAACATTGAATCTGTAAACTGTTTTGGGCAGTATGGCTATTTTAACAATATTGATTCTTTGTATCCCTGAGCATGGAATGTTTTTCCATTTGTTTGTGTCATCTCATTTCTTTCAGCAGTGTTTTGTAATTCTCATTATAGAGCTCTTTCACCTTCCTGGTTAGCTGTATTCCTAGTTATTTTATTCTACTTGTGGTTACTGTGAATGGGAATGGGGTCATGGGAGCTCCTGCAGTTAAGATCCCAGAGGTCCGTGATGAGAGTGGGCTCCTTCACAGTTACTTCACTCACTCTTTCCTTAGGAGCCGTTAGACAAATCAGTCTTGACAGTTTAGGATTTATTCAGTTTTCATAAGGTAAAACTCCACTGAGGTAAATACAAAGCCTTACATTTGAGATCTCTAATTCACATACCTGGGATGAACATGTGTACGAAAAAGTCCGAGGGCTCAATATGAGCAGGTCAAATGTGTTATGTGATGACAAAAAAGGAAGTTAATTGATTTCAGGTTACAATAATAACATCCAAAGCAAAAGAGATAATGGTCTCTAACAGTTCTACTACACTCCCTAACGTTCTAGATTCTAGAAGGATCTAGATTCTAGAAGGACCTACTCAGATTTGATGTTAGATGTGAAGATAGAGATTCATAAGTTAAAAATGCGTCTAGATGCAAATGAATAGGAGGTCGAAGGGTCAGGAAAACTCTAATGTGAGGAATGGTTGAAGAAACAGCTATTTCACTTAAGAGAAGATAGGCTGGGCACAGTGGCTCACGCCTGTAATTCCAGCACTTTGGGAGGCCGAGGCAGGTGGACGAGGTCAGGAGTTTGAGACCAACCTCACCAACATGGTGAAACCCTGTCTCTACTAAAACTGCAAAAATTAGCCAGGTGTGTTGGTGCACGCTTGTAACTCACTACTCAGGAGGCTAAGGCAGGAGAATCACCTGAACCCAGGAGGCGGAGGTTGCAGTGAGCTGAGATTGTGCCACTGCACTGCAGGCTGGGCGACAGAGCAAGACTCCATTTCAAAAAAAAAAGAAGATAGAGTTGGGATATCTTGGCTGCCTCTAATATATGGAGATGGAAATTCACTCATACCTATGTATATAGATGGTAGGATGGGACCCATGCATGAAAGTTAAAGGAAGGAGGACTTCAACTCAGTATAGAGAACTTAGTCATAATTAGAACTGTCTAACAGTAGCATGGACTATAGGGTGAGAGGTCTGTCTCTGTGAGAGTTTCTAATTGAACAACCTTTGTTACACGATGTGATTCCATTGTTGTCTCTGATAGACTTTTATTCTTATTTAGTTAGCTACATTTTTGTTCTGTGCAGTTAGGAGGCTATTTTAATCTTATTTGGGATTTCTGAAACTGTCAAAGTTCTTTAAAAACTTTTTGATAAATAAAATAATGAAATTTTGAAACTCTCTTTTAGGAATTATTAAATCACATATGTTGGAGTCAGACTGACTTGTGTTCACATGCTAGCTCATCCCTTACAAGCTTTCTCACTTTAGCAGTTTAGTTACTTAATCTCTGAGCCTAACTGCTGCTGCTACTGCTACTACTACTACTACTACTACTACTACTACTACTACTACTACTGTAGTAGTAGTAGTAGTATTGCTGAGAGGGTTAAATCAAATGAGCTAATGCACATAAAGAGCTTTTATGGTGCTTGGCACAGAGCAGGCACCCAGAACATGAGGCTACCACTGTTATTAATCCTTTCCTTGACCTTTGTTTTGCTAAAGCTAACATGATGCTTAGTAAAGGCTTTTAGATCTTAGTCCGAGCTTCTTTTCACTATTGTCCTTGAGTTACTTAGGTTTCAGGGTTAAGTCAAGAATATCACGAATTTTAATGACTCTTCTATTCATTTACTTTCTTTACACTCAAATGCTCTAGAATCAGGCTTTTTTGATAACCTCTGCAGCTGCAATCACTCATTATTCAAATAGTAAAACACATGGTACTGCAGCATGCAACTGTCTCACTTGTCTTTGAACCAGTCTCTCTGGCTCCATGCACACTTTAGATTTTGGGGCCATAGGCCAACTCATGTGTATATGATCTTCCTTAAGTTTCTCCTCACAGTCAAAGGCTTTTTAGTTTTTCTTTGGCAATTATCTAGAGTGTGAGACTTAGATAGTATTGTTAACTTGACCTTTCCATTAAACCAGAGGCAATTCAAAGAAATCTCATCTAAATCTCTTTTGGGGAAAATAAACTTTAGAAACAATAACATTTGCAAGCATTTAATTTTTTTATTTTTTATTGCCTCATTTTTTCCTTGGAGTCGACCAAAATAATTGGTATCTCAAAATCTGTTGGAGGCAGCAGACTTTTAAAATTTCGTATTAGATGAGAATGTGAACAATCACTTTGTATGTATGTCCTGTTTTGCAATACTTTACTGAAAAATCACTAAAAAGGATGTTTTTGCCCGTGGATGGGATGCTTGCGTCTAGCTCTTTCTCACCTATTCTGCTTAGATGCCAACTTGTCTTTATTTCTTGTTGAGTGTCCAACCTGTTGGCTTTATTCCTAAGGTTTGCAAGGAATTAATTCTCTACCTCTCCATAGGGACCAGTGAAACCTAACTATGTTGTGGTATGGAGAAGCATGAGGCCTTTGGAATTTATGAATCATAGCACTAAAATCTGGAACTAGTCATGTAGCCCTTTGCTTGGAAGCATATTATTGAGCATTCAATTCATGGTTATAGCTTTTCCCTAGTGCCAATTTGTAAGTTAGTTTAAAAACTGTTGTAATTCTGTGAAGAAAGTCAATGGTAGCTTGATGGGGATAAGATTAAACCTATAGATTACTTTGGGCAGTATAGCCATTTTCACGATATTGATTCTTCCTATCTATGAGCATGGAATGTTTTTCCATTTGTTTGGGTCCTCTTTTATTTCCTTGAGCAGTGGTTTGTAGTTCTTCTTAAAGACGTCCTTTGCATCCCTTGTAAGTTGGATTCCTAGGTATTTTGTTCTCTTTGTAGCAATTGTGAATGGGAGTTCAATCATGATTTAGCTGTCTATTATTGGTGCATAGGAATGCTTGTGATTTTTGCACATTGATTTTGTATCCTGAAACTTTGCTGAAGTTGCTTATCAGCTTTAGGAGATTTTGGGCTGAGATGATGGAGTTTTCTAAATATACAGTTATGCCATCTGCAAATAGAAACAATTTGACTTCCTCTCTTCCTATTTGAATACCCTTTATTTCTTTTTCTTGCCTGATTGCCCTGGCCAGAACTTCCAATACTATGTTGAACAGGAGTGGTGAGAGAGGGCATCCTTGTCTTGTGCCAGTTTTCAAAGGGAATGCTTCCAGTTTTTGCCCATTCAGTATGATATTGGCTGTGGGTTTGTCATAAATAGCTCTTATTATTTTGAGATATGTTCCATTAATACCGAATTTATTGAGAGTTTTTAGCACGAAGGGGTGTCGAATTCTATCGAAGGCCTTTTCTGCATCTATTGAGATAATCATGTGGTTTTTGTGATTGGTTCTGTTTATGTGATGGATTATGTTTTTTGATTTGCATATGTTGAACCAGCCTTGCATCCCAGGGATGAAGCCGACTTGATCGTGGTGGATAAGCTTTTGATGTGCTGCTGGATTCGGTTTGCCAGTATTTTACTGAGGATTTTCACATGGATGTTCATCAGGGATATTGGCCTGAAATTTTCCTTTTTTGTTGTGTCTCTGCCAGGGTTTGGTATCAGGATGATGCTGGCCTCATAAAATGAGTTAAGGAAGACTCTCTCTTTTTCTATTGTTTGGAATAGTTTCAGAAGGAATGGTACCAGCTCCTCGTTGTACCTCTGGTAGAATTAGGCTATGAATCCATCTGGTCCTGGGCTTTTTTTAGTTGGTAGGCTATTAACTATGCCTTAATTTTAGAACTTGTTATTGGTCTATTCAGGGATTCAACTTCCTCCTGGTTTAGTCTTGGGAGGGTGTATGTGTCCAGGAATTTATCCGTTTCTTCTAGATTTCCTAGTTTATTTGCATAGAGGTGTTTATATATTCTCTGATGGTAGTTTGTATTTCTGTGAGATCAGTGGTAATATCCCCTTTATCATTTTTTATTGTGTCTATTTGATTCTTGTCTCTTTTTTTCTTTGTTAGTCTGACTAGCAGTCTATTTATATTGTTAATCTTTTAAAAAAAACTAGCTCCTGGATTCATTTATTTTTTTGAAGGGTTAGTTCAACCGTTGTGGAAGACAGCGTGGCAATTCCTCAAGGATCTAGAACCAGAAATACCATTTGACCCAGCAATCCCATTACTGGGTATATACCCAAAGGGTTATAAATCATTCTACTATAAAGACATATGCGCATGTATGTTTGTTGCAGCAATATTCACAGTACCAAAGACTTGGAACTAATGCAAGTGCCCATCAATGGTAGACTGGATAAAGAAAATGTGGCACATATACACCATGGAATACTATGCAGCCATAAGAAAGGATAAGTTCATGTCCTTTTTAGGGACATGGATGAAGTTGGAAACCACCATTCTCAGCAAACTAACACAGGAACAGAAAACCAAACACCATATGCTCTCACTCACAAGTGGGAGTTGAACAATGAGAACACATGGACACAGGGAGGGGAAGAACACACACCGGGGCCTGTCGGGGGTTGGGGGATTAGGGGAGGGCTAGCATTAGGAGAAATACCTAATGTAGATGATGGGTTGATGGGTGCAGCAAACCACCATGGCGCATGTATACCTATGTAACAAACCTGCACATTGTGTCCATGTAAGTTCTGTCCCAGAACTTTAAGTATAATATTAGTAAAAAGCAATAAAAATAATTAAATAAAAATTTAAAAAAAACTGTTCATGCAGTCATTCTATGACGAGAGTTATGCTGGCAAACACTTCAGTGTTACAGACATTTATTACCAAACTAAGTAAAACATTCCCATAAATGTTCATGGTTTTTTCTTTAAAACAGTCCCCAAAGGGCTTATTGCACATGGCCTCCTCACTTACGCATTCATCAACACTCCCTTGACTAATTGGTGTTAAAGTGATGATTGGGGCATGTTTTCAGTTTTTTAAAGGAGGAATTCACAGTTTTTTGCAGATGGATTTCTGTAAGCTAATCTTAACTTTTCTTAACAAACTTTAGATTACTGGGCTAGTATTCATAACTGGATTACCCTAATTTTTATAATGGGGGAAAGTTTAAAATATTTGAATTGCTCACTATGTACAGGCACTCTCATATGCAAAAATGAGTTACCAGAGAGAGAAATTCAGGTAAATTAGTATTAGTAACTTTCATATGAAAGTTATTGGGAAGGCATTAGGCCTCTAGTTCTTCATTTATAAAACAGGACTGCTAACATAATATCTCATAAATCTGTTGTGAAATTCCAAGGAGATTGTGCATAGCAGCTAACCCAGTGCCTATGGCATTGTGAGTGAGGATTTGATCTTTGCAAGCCTGTGACATAGGAGGTAGATTGTTATCTGCACTTTACAGATGAGAACACTGAAGCCCCAGAGGATTAACAGGGACTTGCTCATGAGAGTGAGATTTTAGTCTGAGATTCCTAACTTACAGTTCAGTGCTTTTTCACTATAAGAAAGTCCAGGGGCAATGAATCAGGTAGATTGCTCGACCTTAATCCCGTTTTTATAAGTACTTTTTCTTTGACTCTTAGTATTAACAGTACCTTAGTAGGACCTTTCACTTGGGGGTAGTATATTGCCCCAAAGAAAACTCTGTTACTCTCTTGCCCCAGAGATATAACTTAGTTTTCAGCATTATGAGCAAAAGCCCTGGTGCAGGAGACTTTTACTTAATCTACTGTTTTTAGTATGGTATTGCTGCCTTCAACTGTGCCTGATGTTTCTGCGTCCATAGAACTTCAGTTTCAGTATCTTCATAAAAATCAGTATGTCCAGTCTTCTGCTGGGGTTGGGGAGAGACAGTCTCCTGGCTTTGCCTGGTAGGAGAGGAAGTGCTCTTTCTATGGCTCCTTTTCCAGTCCCTTCCCATATTCGAAGCCAGTTGATGCCTCCAGTTTCTGATTCTTTCTGGTGTTTCCCACTGTGAATCTGCTTCTTTGCTACCATTGCCCCCCCACTTCCAGCCTGCCACTTGTAGGTAGTTAGCTTTCTGTCTTTTTAAGGATGTTTCAGTTTCTACTCTTTATTTACTTTCCAGCTTCCAAAGATTTTGATGTGGATCATTTGTTGTCTTTTCTCTTGTTTCTGTTGTTTTTTTGATCCTTGTGGGTTTATGAGTTTTTGAAAATTAAGTAATTTTACCGTTTTTACAGGGTTTTTTTAAGAGATGGAGGAAATCTAAAATCACGTGTTCAATCCACCATGCTTAACCCTACCATTTTATTTGTTATTTTGAAGAACTTAGCATATATTTATTTTCAGATCACTCTACTAACTCTGTCTCTTTGGATGTGATTATCCTTTTAGTCTGCCTTTTATAGCACTTAATTTCTGCATATTTGTAGTTGTTGTTAAGTATATATTATCCTTTGTGGCTTTATCGTGTCCATCATCTCCCTATGGGCATCTTTCGTCTTCTATTCCATCTCTTTACTGCCATTGAAGTGAATATGCTGCTTGCTAGGCTCTTCCTTCCCTATTTAGATATTTGTTCTTTTGTTTACGGCAATTGCAGTCTAGGTTACAATAGGAAATGTGAGGATATGATGGCTGCAAGAGGGAGGGGCATGGGGCGTTCTTCTTTTCCCTTTTTTTCTTTCTCATTCCAATCTGCCTCCTCGGATCTTCCTTCATCTACTGATGTCTTTACTCTTCTGCTGACCTCAGTGCTAGTTCAGAGCATAGCTGCCAGCAACAGGGATTGTGACTGCAAAGGGCAAAGTGAGAAACCCCAAACATGCCCCACCAGTCCTAGGGCTGTCAGCCACATTCCTGCCCAGTCACACCTCAATCCCAAAAGCTCAGTCTTGTTTGAAAATCTTAAGGAACTTTTTTAGTGGATGTCTTCCTTTTATAACCCAGAGGGGCCTTAGAATGTCTTGGTTTTTCCCTTAGGACCTAAGTAAAAAGGAAGGAAAGAAGAAACAGGAGGGAGTTATTCTTTTTTTTTTTTTTTTCTCATCTACTTTTGTGCTTACTAGCAATTTTAAAAAAATGACAAATGGGATCTAATTAAACTACAGAGCTTCTGCACAGCAAAACAAACTACCATCAGAGTGAACAGGCGACCTACAGAATGGGAGAAAATTTTTGCAATCTACTCATCTGACAAAGGGCTAATATCCAGAACCTACAAAGAACTCAGACAAATTTACAAGTAAAAACAACCCCATCAAAAAGCAGGCAAAGGATATGAACAGACTCTTGAGAAATGTCTTCTCAAAAGAAGACATTTATGCAACCAACAGACACATGAAAAAATGCTCATCATCACTCGCCATGAGAGAAATGCAAATCAAAACAACAATGAGATACCATCTCACACCAGTTAGAATGGCATTCATTAAAAAGTCAGGAAACAACAGGTGCTGGAGAGGATGTGGAGAAATAGGAACACTTTTACACTGCTGGTGTAACTGTAAACTAGTTCAACCATTGTGGAAGACAGTGTGGCCATTCCTCAAGGATCTAGAACTAGAAATACCATTTGACCCAGCCATCCCATTACTGGGTATATACCTGAAGGATTATAAATCATGCTGCTATAAAGACACATGCACACATATGTTTATTGCAGCACTATTCACAATAGCAAAGACTTGGAACCAACCCAAATGTCCATCAATGACAGACTGGATTAAGAAAATGTGGCACATATACACCATGGAATACTATGCAGCCATAAAAAAGGATGAGTTCACGTCCTTTGTAGGGACATGGATGCAGCTGGAAACCATCATTCTCAGCAAACTATCGCAAGAACAGAAAACCAAACACCGCATGTTCTCACTCATAGGTGGGAATTGAACAATGAGATCACTTAGACACAGGAAGGGGAGCATCACACACCGGGGCCTGTCGTGGGGTTGGGGGAGGAGGGGAGGGATAGCATTAGGAGATACACCTAATGTAAATAGCTAATTAATGGGTGTAGCACACCAACATGGCACATGTATACATATGTAACAAACCTGCACTTTGTGCACATGTACCCTAGAACTGAAAGTATAATAAAAAAAAAATCTGAAAACTAAGATTAGTGGTAAAGTTGTCAGATAATATTTTATTGTTCGTGGCTCCAGAGTAGAAAGAAATTGGTCAAAAGTTATGTGATGGCTTTAAAGTGAAAGGAGGCAGACCCGATTCATTCTAAATTTCTTTGGGAGAAACATGCTTTGCTCATAGACCATCTCTTTGTTCCTTTACCTTTTCAGATTCTCCCTTTCCTCAAATTTTAGATAAAAAAGTGGTTCAGAGAGGAAATTCTAGAGCTAGACTTTTTTTTGAAGCCCAGCTTTGATGATTTTTAGGTATATACACTTGAACACTGTCATAATAGTTGTGACAGTGTGATACTAATGCAAGCATAGACAAATGCACCAATAGAACAGAATAGACTCCAAAACAGACTAACTTATGACTTATGATGAGAGTGATACTGCAATTCAGTCCTTAGCCTCTGTATGTCTCAGTTTCCCCAAATGCAGAACAGGAATAACTGTATCCCTATGGTGGTGTCGTGATGATTAAGTGAATGAACACAAATGTGCTTACAATAGGGCCTGACGTCTAATAAATGCTTTATAAGTTCTACCTATTAGTTGTGTTATCTGTATTTCAATAAAATTTTTCCTGGTCCCAGGCCTTAATCAACTTCCTCTGAAATTTCACAGTCCTTATTCTGCACTGCCTATTTTGGGACTTAATTATTCACTTCCTTACTTTGCTATCAAATTATTTTGTGTGCAGTAGTTGTGTGTCTCCATCTATTGTAAACTCTGAGGACAGAGACCACATGGACTGCATGTAATTGCTTCTCTAGTTATCAGGGTGCCCAGAATAACATTGAGTTCCAGCTGGCATTCAATCTGTGCTTATCAGTTGATTGGGCAATAGATCACTTTGGGGGTTAGGAGATGTTTGTCAGGAGATCTGCATTTTACCTTCCAAGATAGAGGGTAGGAGCAGTTCTGTTTTTTTGTAGCCTTATTTGTTATCAGAAACATTTTCTGTTTTTACTTTTTAGTAAACAGCTCTGGACTGTATGAGTTCTTAGGGATTATACCTGAAAGAATCCACCCAGAAGTAAATACACTGCGAAGAACCATGTAAAGACTCATGGTTCTTCACTTTTCTTTCACCTCCAGGGCCTTTAAAGGAGACAGGAAAGAGTTTATGATTTTGCTCACTCATGAATAAGATTTTCTCATCCATATTGTTCTTTTGGGTCTGCTTAGTTTATATATTTTATGTTACAACCTGAGACTTCCAGTTGATTTTTTTTTCTCTTATTTTTTGCCTTCCATTTTCACATTACCTTCTGGCCCTAGGAAATCTGGTTTTTCACAGTTTTTCTGCTTTGCCGAGACAGTTTGCCAGTTACCTGGAAGGTGGCATATTGCCCTTCTTCCTGTTTCCAACTAGTCTCAAAGTGCTTTCTTTCCCAAGAGGTGGCCAAAATCTGCTGTGCTGAAACGGTCATTTGTGAATACAGTAATTCTCAGGAGGCATAAATTCATATCCTGTTCTCACTATGTATTTTATTAACTGTTAGAGTTATTCTACTGCCAGGCCCTGGCTAGAACCTGACTTGGTGCCTAGTGCTAACAACTGTCTTTAAAGGATTATGAATAGGGTCATAAACACTATTTACATTAGCAGGAACATGTACTTTTAGTATTTCTACCACTCCTTCTCGCTCCTGCTCACCCTCACAGGCATGGTCAGTTCATAATAGGTGCATGGGTACTCTGCATTTCCCCTGTGTTTTTTTTTTTTTTTTTTGGTCACATGTGGATGAATTTGTTTGTTTAAACTTTATTTTTCACAATCAAGTCACTCTTGTATGCTGGCCTCCAGTCTTCAAATGACATGAAACTTCCCAGATTATGTGTTCTAAGGATTTTTTCCCCTTTCTTTTTAACTAGAGCCAAAAATAATAAACCTGGGTTATGATGCAAGTAACCAGAAAGTTAAACCACTGCTTAATGTGCATTAGCATTAGTATCAGAGCCTTGTCATAGGCATAACAAAATTGTGGAACACTCTTTAGTTCAATGGCAAACTTAATGTTTACTCCCAGGTGTTTGAGATATTAAATATCAACTTCACATCAGAGAAATGTAAAAATGAGAGTTAGAGAGGCAACTCATCCGTGGAGTTTTCCCTGTTTTACTTCGGAAGAAAACTGGATCGTTGAAAAGGGATTATTCCTGTTCTCTTAAGATGTGAACCCTGTCCTGTTAAAACATGTATTAGATGGCAAATGTGGGAAAGAGGCAGTATTGTGCAAGGGTTACTTCGATACTGACTGGCTTTGCACTAAGAACATATAGTAATACATGGTGGATATCATTCAAAAAGCTTCCAAGTGTATGTAGGACAGGGCTTGGATTCAGTTCAAACAGATGGATGAACATTCACTCATTCAGCATGCCCCTTTAAGTGACAAAATCAGAATAATGATAGCAGGGATTATAGATGACAGAGTCTTTCCTACAAAAAATATACATGGCAGAGAAATGTAAAAACTAATGATTCTTTGACTTTCATGTAGTGATAAGGAAAACTAAGGGAAGATTGCTGATTTTATACTTAATTTTTTCTCATAGTCTCATTTTCTCATTCTCATGATTTGGCTATGCATTTTATATTATGTGTCCTTAAAACTGATCATAGTCATGAAGTGTGCCTGAAAATGCTTTTAAGCCAGCAGAAGTTTCAACAAACCACTTATCCTGTAGAAACACTTCTGAGTAATGCTTAAATGCACTGGCTTTGGAGGTAGCAGAGCTATTCATTATAGCACCCACTGATTCAACCAGTCATGGATAGAAAATATTTTTTCAAAACAATAAAAAATAACAATACAACAATACAAGTAATACAGATTTAAAAAACCAATACAGGATAACACCATTTACACAGCATTCACATTGTGTTAGGCGTTATAAGAAGTCTAGAAATGATTTAAAATACACAGGAGGATGTGCACAGGTTATATGCAAATACTGTGCCATTTTGTATAAGGGACTTGAGCATTTGCAGATTTTGATATCTGCAGGGAGTCCTGCAGCCAATCCCCACAGACACCTCAGAACAACCGTAGAGTGTTGTTAACCATTACTTTGATTTTGCACTGACAGAAGATGTCAACTATTTGGCTAGTTTGAGTAACCTCTTCTCTAGACACTGCTAGAGAAACATAATGATATGTATTTCACATTTAAAGTCCATTTAAGGGGCTGGGCACGGTGGCTCACACCTGTAATCCCAGCACTTTGGGAGGCCAAGGTGGGTGGATCACCTGAAGTTGGGTGTTCGAGACCAGCCTGGCAAACATGATGAAAACCCTTCTCTACTAAAAATACAAAAATTAGCTGGGCATGGTGGCATGCACCTGTAATCCCAGCTATTTGGGAGGCTGAGGCAGGAGAATCACTTGAATTTAGGAGGTGGAGGTTGCAGTGGGCTGAGATCACGCCACTGCACTCCAGCCTGAGCAACAGAGTGAGACTCCGTCTCCAAAAAAAAAAGTCCATTTAAGTCTTTTAAGAGTTTTAAGTCTTGTAAAAGTCTGTGTAAGTCTTCTGATTATAGCCATGTGTTATTTCTGCCCAGTTTGTAGAAAAAGATTGTTCCTAGTTGTGTTAGGAGAGAAAGTTGACCAGTGGGTACCGATCCCTTTTTTAACATGGCTTCTGTCTTTAACCAAGGAGGGCTGCACACATGCCTCACCACAAAGAGGATAAGAGACAGTGAAAATTTAGAGGGTAACATTAACTGTAGTGTCTATGACAGAATGGGTTCTTGTTGAGGGGCTTTGTAAACAAGAAGGGATTGATCAAGTGAAATACATAGATTCAAACAGGAAAAGCTGGGGAATTTTCTAATTCTAGTACCTTCCCCAAGCCTCAGCATTTGTAGACCTTTATACATACGGTATGAAAAAGAAGAATCTATTTTGTTTTGTTTTGTTATTGATTTTTAACTACGAAAGAGTCTTCCCTATGAAGCTATTGTGTTAGTGAAATAAATTTTACTCCTTAGAAGTTGAATCTTCTCTTCAGAAGGTCTTTGATGGCTCTTCTTGCTTTGACTATCCAGTGGAAAGAAGGCTTACATTTCTGTGCCAATATTTTCTCTACTTTGGAAGCACTTGAGTGAACACAACACATCATTTTTTCAGAAATCAAAGATTTCTCATTAAAATCTTTACTTGAAATTCACATACAATTTAATAAAGTTTCTGAGTTAATATGAAACTGATAGTCCATTAAGAATAAGGAATGATTGACTTATATTTTTATTAACCTTCAGCTGTAAGCGACCTTAAAATACCATCGAACACATTCAAATTCACCAGGCATGACTGCCCAGTGCCTCACCCAACCTAGGCTCTTATTCATTCTCTTATTAAATCTCTTATTAAATCTCCAGTGGAAGAGATTGTGTCAGAGTCTCCTTCACTGGTCTATTTCAGTGTCTTACAATTCATATAATGCTTAAAAAGAGAAGTAAGCATTGTTTAAGTGTAGATGTTTATTTTGTTGTTTGCTCAGGTTGAATCCTTTTCATGTTCTGCTGGCTGTCTTATTCGTGCCCTAGTTGTTACTCATGATGCAGATTGCTGATACTATATCTGATGTTACTGTATACCATTGAAGATGGGCCAGCAAACATGCTGAGTGTCCATGAATCACACAGCAATGATTTGAAATCTCTTTAAGTATGAGGACCATTGTTAAATGACAAAATGTCATGCCATCACCCCAGCCCCGATCCCCTGACCTCCTTCCACACATATACACAATACTAGTTTTACTTTTAGTATCTAAGAAAATGTATAGTTGAAAACAACTGTGATGAGTGTAGTAAAGCTTTATAGTGAAAGTGTATTTTATTAAATATAGTAACATCTTCATACATCTAAAAAGCAGTAATGCTATGTCAGAGTTTTTTATCTAGAAAATGAAGGTACTGTATTTGTACAAGTTCTCATTCTGAGTCATTTAGTGAGAAAATTGGTGGTGTTTTACCCTTAAACATCCTTAAAACATTGTGCATATTTCTGGAGCTAATTAAAAGCAAAAATAACAAAGATTGATATACATTTAATTTTGTTCACTCTACATAGCTGCTATAGCCCACAGGAAGGGTTCTGCAAGAACACAGCAATCACTTCGATGATGAAGCATAATCACTGTGGGTGCTTCATGCTAAGTTCTGAGCCTCAGCCCATGTGGTCTATGGTTAAATCAAATAATGTTGATAAATAACAGCAAAAGGTCTGTAATCTCAAAAAGTTACCTCTACACAAAACTTGTGTATATACATACTTTTCTCCATACAGAGTACCAAAATTTCCTGATTCATGAGTCTTCTTTAATTTAAAAGTTTAAAAATTACCCTCTGTGGCATATGTGGAGATTATCTCAGAATAAAACAATCTCTTAACAACAACACAAAAGTATTTATGAGGGCCTACCAGGCGGCTGGCAAGAAATTAGTGGTTTCTCTCATGCATTTACCACATGTTATCTATTGGCCATAGATGAGTACTGAATGTCTGTTTCTATGGATGCAGAAAGGAATTTTTATATTGGTGAGCTGCATTTCAGTTTAGAACATTGACCAAGGTTTTGTAAAAATAGATTCGTCTTTGATAGATATTTTTTTGGATAGCTATAAAGGCACTTTGTTTTCATTCCTTTTTTATATTTGTGAAGGAAAAGTTGATTTGTATATTTTTGGTGCTGGTGAATTTTTTTTCTGCCCATATATGAAGAACTGAATGATTATACATGTGGTTCAATGTTTTTGTTAGATTGTTGGGGATAGTGATGAGGGTGGGGTTAGGGAATTGAAAATTGTTATACCAAAGGTACCAAGAGATTGCTTGTCTTCATTTGGTGCTAATAGAGGGACAGAATTTCCCTTTCAGACCCTAGAAGGCCTGTTTGTTTTTGTGTGTGGAGATACATGGAGGTTCAACTTGGAAATATAGTCAAATCTCTGCTAGAATAGTTGATAGAAAAGCTACTGTGGGTCACTCATATTTCTGGTTATCATAAAGGTCAAACTGGATATTTAAAAAATAAAACAGAAGGCTTTAAAGGACTGCTTCCCTTGCTGTGAAAACCATTCATGCCCCTCTGCAGGTAGCAGTATTTTGGTGGGAAAGATTGATAATCACAACTCTCATTATCAAGTTTAATATAAAATATGCCTAAAATACTTCCATTAATCATGAATCACAGACTTTTCTTGGGCATTCACTGTGTTCAGGGCACTGCAGTTGACAGTGAATACAAAAATATCTGTGGTGTGATGAAATGTGAAGTTTAATTAATGGGCTCTTTTCATCCTCCGAGTTTAGTAACCCAAGTGAGTTAACTGCCCATTTGGCAGTTATACCTTGGACACCTATTGCTTTTGTGCTGTAAACACCACATGCCAAATTTGCAACTTCTAGGTTCAAAGAGTAAGACAGATGATTTGAGAAGAGAATGCCAGCAGACTGAGCAAGTTTCTTATCCTGTTTCCAGACTAGGTAAAAGACTCTTTGAACTGGCACAGGAAAGGAGCATTTGAAGAGGAAGAGTAGAATGAGACATAGTCCTGGGCATGACTTTTAGCCTCCCGATGGGGTTGGGGCTGGGCAGAGGACACAAGAAAATTCCCCTTGAGGTTCTCAGGATTCCAAGAATAGGGGAGACTTGTGCTGTATCTTCACTTTTCAAAACTTCGAAAGTAGTAGTTTTACATAGCTGTCTTGTGCTATATTTTTACAGGTGAGAGGACCATATATATATATACACACACCCCACACACACACACATACACACACAGATGGTGTCCTGTACATATGCCAAATGACTCTTGCAGTATGGTAGATATTATAGAAGTTAAGAAGAAAGAGCAGTTATTGTGGCCTGGGTTTGTTGGAGAACATTTAACTATTTTCCTATCTTAATAATTTTAGTATGGGTAACAGGATATTATATTAGCCAGTTAGGATGAATAAGATGTTTGTTGCCCCCAGAATCTGATCAGTAATAGTCTTGGTTTCTATTTTTTTGTCCATATATATAATAAAATATCTACTTATTATTGACTAGAGAATGGATAGAGCAAACATACTTTTTTTCTTGACCCTTGGGGTGCTATTTTCTTCTTTCAGTTATTAAACTACTTCAGATCTGATGGTTAGTAATTTTCTTTTTTCTTCCTCCAAAAGTAACTGAGGTATTAGGAGTCTTGATCAATTGCCATCCATCTAATAGGCGTTATAGAAGAGCAAAAATAGCCCTTAATAGAACGAGTTCCAGCCATTACATTTTAAAAATAAACCTACATCCTAATAATCACTCAGATCACAGGGCACACATATCCATCCATTTCCTGTGTTCCAGGCACTGCAGTTGACAGTGAAGAGTCCTCACCCCCAAGGACTCACATTTTTTCCAGATGTTCCTTGTTCTCAAAAATTACAGAACAGCCACTACAAAGGTAACACTACCATAAATTTTGTCTGCCCTAGAAAACCTTCAGGTAAGAGCCTCGTATATCCGATTTCCATTCCAAGAATAAAGTAATAAACCAAATTACAGTAAGAAAATACAACCCCCACATCATTTGTATCCCATGCAACTTGACCTCACAGGGAAACAATAAGAAAATTATCATTGAACTAACTGCAGACTGTACCATATGAACTGGAAATAAGAACTTTAAGGTTTGCAAAAGCCATTGGGAGATGCTGCTTAGATTTAATTACATTTATATTGTATTTCGGTTTTTCAAACATTATCAGTTGTTTGGTGAATTCAGAAGATCCAAATAATATAATGTAGAATATCAGTTCAGAATTTACATTATGCAATGATTTATACTTCTCTCTATCTTTTGTCCTTCATAAGAAAAATAGCATTTTCTTGACAGTTCTATACCTGGTAAAATTACAAACTGAGGTGTGACCTTTAACCTTTAAGTATACAATTATATCACTACTTAGTAATAATCAATTCATCATCTACAGTTCACAGTAAATTAAAAGACATCTGATTCTCATTTCTGGCATGTGGCTCCAAGCCCTACCTTTCTTTTCTTAGTTCATTAATGATCATTTGTATCCTGGTGACTGTTGGACTCAATCAGCTTGATGGATGGAAAAACAGAGCATGAAACGTAACCTCATTTATTCTGAGCTGATTACTACATCCAGCTTTGTTTCCATCCCACAAAGCTCAGTTCTTAGATAATCCAGGTTTTCAGGTTTCTTCCTTTTTTTATTAAATCACTTTATTGCGGTATGACTGGCATACAAAAAGCTGTGTGTATTCAATGTATACAACTTCATGGGTGTATATTTACCTCCAGGATGTCATATTTCTTCATCCCATTTTGGTCCTGTAAGTACATGGACTATTTATTTGCATTAATTTTCCATTGTGAGGCTTTCTAGCTTTGAGTGAGATTCCAATGGGTTCTGAATGGAAAGGGGAATATAGAAAGGTCAAAATCTTTCTTGTAACATGGATTGTGTTCTCTGTCTCCATGGAGAGACAAGGCTATCCCTTGATGGGCATTAAACTAATGCAAAGGTTCCACCCAGACTCAGTTGTGAGGAAAGCATTTGCTTGTGTTCCAGTGTGTAGCAGGCTTTTACAGCAGAGTAAAAAAAAAAAAAAATTAATCACATTTCCTGACAGTCTAAACACTTTCTTTATGTATTGCTCTTTGCTGGTGCTGAAGAGGGAGGGGAGGGGAGGGGAGGAGAGGGGAGGGGAGGGGAGAGGAGATGTTGGCAATCATAAGGCTCTGAATTATTAGCCTTTTGTCCAATTCCACAGATGTTCTGGCCTGAGAGCCTTCACTTTAAGGCTTAAAGACAATATTCCACCACCAACTTCTTCTGATAGTTACAGATGAAGAATTTGGATTCCATCTCTCTTTCTTTTTTTATTTTTTATTATTCATTTAAGTGCCTGATATACTTACCTTTCCATATTCTGTCTTTGCTTTCATTCCTTCCAGTTCTCTGTATTAGCTCACTGTCTTTCTACACCAAGGCATATACTTTGCTGGACTTAAAAGATTTGAACTTATATTCAATGTTGAAATTATCCCTGATTATTTTGCCTGTGTCTGTGACTTCTAGGGTATCCTACACTTTTCATGATAAAGAGAAGGGTGGCCAGCATGGAGTCAGTGACTTGCTATTTCTAGAAACTCATATGTATGAATTGGATCTATGGCAATTTAAGTACCTGCTCTCTGGAGGTCACTTGGCTGTCCAACTATACTACCCTAGAAGATTCTTGTTGGAAATGAGCTGTTAGTGCAGAGAGCAGCCTGTTAGTGCAGAATAATTCTGCAGTCAGCCAAAATATAATTATGGAAACATTTGCAAAGGTTGTATGACTTCAAAATAAATCCCCTGAATTTTTAAAGAAAACTTATCAGGCCTGGATATGCATGAAACTTACCCACAGACACACACACACACACTATCATCAATCTATTTATACTACATACTACTATATAGGGTATAGTTCGATAGATAACATGTATTACATTTGCTATATAATTTCCTTATCCTAGGTGCCTCTAGGGAAATGGCCATCTCCTCCCAGATTAGCCTTGAATATAGGGATAGTAGATAGTCACTTTTATGGGATGATGGATTAACTTGTGTGAACCCAAAAACATCTCCCTCACACCCATCATAGAACCTTAAATTCTGTCAATTGGGTTTCATTCCTTTAAGTTCTGAAGACCTTTCAACATTCTTAATTAAGCATCAATTAAAATTTAAATGTTCTTGGGAATACTTATCAGCTAAAACTTGTTTGAAAGGATGAGAGAAAGAAAGGGTGTCTGCTGATAATTAGGTAACAGTAAAATCTTGGCAAAAAGAGTCCAGGGTAGATAACCTGGATTTTATAGGGGGACAACTGGGAGTAGGGGATGGGACTCACAGCCAGAAGGGGTGAGAGGGAAGTGTCAGGAACAAATTCACCTATTTAGTTTTGCAGAAGTCTGGCCCAGCCCCCTTTTTGTGTGTAATGGGTGTTCACTTTGTCAAACAAGGACTTGGATGGCCTCTGAAGGGAGGGAGAGAAATAACTTTTCTCTCCAAGCTAACAGCCAGAACCATCACACACCTAAATAAACACCCTTCTGTGCCAAACATCACATTAGTTTATAGGGAGATGTCAGTGGTAGAGCTAAAATATTACTTTAAAAGCTTTCCTGTTGGAGGGGTCTGACAGAGGAGCTGGAGGACAGATTTGCTGGGCTGGACCAATAAATGCTCAACATTATTTTCCAGTGGCTATGTTGAAGTTGTAATTCTTCACATTCATGCAATTTAATGTGTTTCCTTGAAAGTGAAATGGCTGGGATGCGGCTCGGAAAGTCAAAACCTGCCCCTATCTGTTGGATTTGATGTTGATGGGGTTAGTGACAAAATCTTTAAATCTTTGTTTTGGTCTGAGTCTGTGTGTCATTTTCAGCCTTTTATGAGGACCCAGTTTCCTTTGCTAGCAAAGTTTGACAATCATACCTTTGTTTCAACATCACTGATGAGTCTCAGGCTAACTAACTCCTTTTGGCCAGTCTCATCCTTCAGTTGCTTGTCAATACTATCAGTTGTCCCTACGTTTTCTGGGGTCCAGACTTAGCATCTCTTTCTTTTTTTTTCTAAAATTTTTTGTTAACGTAACATATTGACCAGACCAGAGTGGTGGGAGTCAAAAAAACTAATGGAGGTAAGAGTAAGTACCTATTATGTGTCAGGTACTATGTAGCATTATTTACACACTTTATCTCATTTAATCCTCAAAGCACTGTGGCAAGATAGATAATTGTAATAATTTTCATATGTGTGTAAATTGTAGCTCAGAGGTTAACCTAGATACTACTTGAGTCTAAAGTCAATTATGAGTTCTAATCTTCACTCCACTTACTTGCTGCCTACTATTAATGTCTCACTGTTTCCATTTTCTTATGTGTAAAATGTATGGAAATGGATAAACTTTTCATGTGCCTATCAAAAACATTTTCATATGGTTTATAATAAAAACACAAAATGAGGCAGCTAAAATTCTAAAAAATTTTATACAGCAGTGGTTTTCAAATGACAATCGCTGGAATCATAGGGGATCAAGTGCCATTGGGGGGAGGGGATTGGCTTTTTTTTTTCTTAAATTTCTTTTCTTTTTAAATTGATACACGATATTTTCCATATTTATGGGGTACAGGTGATATCTTGCTACATATGTAGAATAGTCAGAGTATCTGAGGTATTCATCACTTTGAGTATTATTTCTACTTGTTGGAACAATTCTAGTCCTCTCTTCTAGATACTTTGAAATATATAATACATTATATATCTATGATACATTGTTGTTTACTGTAGCCACTGTACTGTTTACTATAGTCACAGACAACACTTTGTTGTCAAACAATAGAACTTATACCTTTTATCTGACTGTGTTTGTATTGATTAACTTACCTCTGTTCAGCTCCTCTCCCTTCCCAGCCTCTAGTATCTATTATTCTACTCTCTACTTTTATTATATCAACTTTTTTTAGCTTGGGGTGGGGGATTTTTGAGAGAGATTTAGTTGGGAGTGCTTTTAGCTCTGCTCTCAACAGCTGTACTTTTAACTGTTTCATGTATCAGGATTCTAAGTAATACATACTTTTTCAAGCCAAAGGTACATTGCTTATCAAAAACAAATTTATAAGTCTTGATTAGTTACAGAGTTGCAGAGGTTTGTGTGAGGAACTTGGGATGTCCAAGTTAGAAGCAAAAGGTTGATTGAATTTCTTAGCAACTTCTAGGGCAAAGAAGGAACTACGTTTGTTTATACAGTCCCTATTATCTTGTGTACAAAAGAGAAAGAAGGAAGAAAGAAATTAAGGAAAGAAGGAAGAAAGGGAGGAAGCCATGCCAGTCAGAATGGCAATTACTAAAATGTCAAGAAACAACAGATTCTGACAAGGCTGCAGAGAAATAGGAACGCTTTTACACTGTTGGTGAGGATGTAAATTAGTTCAACCACTGTGGAAGACAGTATGGCGATTCCTCAAAGATCTAGAACCAGAAATACCATTTGACCCGGCAGTCCCATTACTGGGTGTATACCAAAAGGAATACAAATCATTCTATTACAAAGATACATGCACACGTATATTCACTGAAGCACTATTCACAATAGCAAAGACTTGGAATCATCACAAATACCCATCAATGATAGACTGAGTGAAGACAATGTGATACACATACACCATGGAATACTATGCAACCATAAAAAGGCATGAGATAATGTCCTTTGCAGGGACATAAATGGAGCCAGAAGCCATTATCCTCAGCAAACTAATGCAGGGACAGAAAACCAAACACTGCATGTTCTCACTTACAAGTGGGAGATGAACAATGAGAACACATGGACCCAGGGAGGTGAACAACACACTGGGGCCTGTGGTGGTGGGGGACTGGGGTACAGAGAGCATCATGACAAATAGCTAATGCATGCTGGGCTTAATACCTAGGTGATGGGTTGATAGGTGCAGCAAACCACCATGGCACGTGTTTACCTATGTAACAAAAGTGCACATCCTGCACACGTATTCCAGAACTTAAAATATAAAACAAAAGAATTTATATTAAAAAGCACAGTGAAAGGGAGGAAGGAAGGATAGAAGGAAGAGAGAGCAGGCAGAGCAAGGACAGAACAAGCAAATCAGTATGGCAAGGCTGACTTTCTCCTGGCATTAATTGAGAAGGAATTTACCATGTTTCTTATATAAAGGGCATGATGGATAGTAATGGTTTTAGCTGTGGTTTTACGTAAGATATTGTTATGATGGATTTTTCTTATAACAACCTTTGATGAAATCTAAAGCATTGAAAAGCATTCCTGGGGGAGGGAAAGAAAACAGGGTATATAAAATGGGTCTACCAACTTGCCTAGCCTACTTTACAAGGTTGTCGCTGAAAGCTCCAAAGAGCTAATGTGTGTGAAACTGAAAACCTGTAGGAATCACTTAACTTGTAGATAGTTATATCATTCCTTAGACCACACACATTTATGGGGCTCCTCCTCTGTGCCTGGTAGTGTTCTAGGTGCTGTGAATGCTCAATGCCAATCATTCTAGGTTAGATTTCATTTGTTTACCTTTATTTTTAGCAAACTATAGATTTAGTTATCTTGCTACTTGGAAAGAAAAGATTAGTCACAAAAATAAATTGAGTGGGGATTCATCAGTGATTCCTGGATTGCTCTCAGAGCATGCTGGAAGGGTTCTAGAGGTTATCTGGTTCATCTTGCCAGTGTAGGACTCCCTCTCACAGAATTCTAGAGGCAGAGCACCAGAAACTCTTCAGAGATTTTGAATTCCCAGGCAAGCCAGCGTATCATTAGTTTAGTTTTTAGTGAATTTCTTCACGTTGAGCAGCCTAGAACAGTAGTCCACAATCTTTTTGGCACCAGTGACTTGTTTTCTGGAAGACAATTTTTCCGTGCACTGGTGGTGGTGGTGGGGGTGGTTTGGGGATGATTCAAGTCCATTATATTTGTCATTCAATTCTTATAAGGAGCACACAACCTAGATCCCTGCATGCTCAGTTCATGACAGGGTTCATTCTCCTATGAAGATTTAATGTCTCTGCTAATCTGGCAGGAGGCGGAGCTCAGGCCTTAATGTTTGCTGGCCTGCCACTTGCCTCCTGCTGTATGGCCCAGTTCCTGACAGTCCATGGTCCAGTACTGGTCTATGGCTCGGGGATTAGGGACCTCTGCCATAGAAGGTTGGCGAGCAGTGGTAGAGATGGGTATTAGAAAATTCTTGATATTCTTACGCTGATTCTTTTGCTCTTTAACTTTCGTTTATTGGCCCTCAAAAGCATGGTGGGAAGAATCCTGCCACCTTTGCACTTGACAACCTTTGAATGTAAAGATATCTGTGTCATCCCTGCAATTTGTCCTCTTACAGGTTAAATGTTCTCAGTTCTCTCCCTCATCATTTGAGATAATTTCCAGACAGTATCTTGGTTGCCTTTGTCTGTATACATTGTTTTGACAGTGTTTCTTTTACAACACAGCATTGAGAAATAAACACAGTGTCCTAGATCTGGCTTTGCTAACACATTGAATTCTGTCCTGGAGAGTTTATTTTACATTTTTATTTTCTTTTTTTAAGCTTCAGCTCAACTTATATTTGAAATATGCACTTATGAGTGACCTCTGATCATATGCTGTCTCTCAAATTGTTTACTAATATCATTGTACAAATGGTATATCTAAAAGTAACATATCACATAATGGATGCTTGGATGAGGTAATCAAAGCAAAGCCTGTTTGTAAGTCATTAAACACTGTACAAGTATGAGATGTTGTAATTAAAGTCCTCATAATTTCAACATGTCAGTTTGAAATCATTGTTGAAATACCCCTGGATCCATAATTTTATTTAGGCAAAATAACCAAATATCTTCCAACTAACCAAATGTTTTTTTCCTGATCATTTTTTCTTTTTTTGAAATAAATTAATTGGGCCTACATTTTCACAAATCAATCAGGAAACAGTTATTGAGCACTGATAAGTGTACTGTTAAGCACTTCAGTGGATACAGGGAAATCTTGGACACTCTGTCACCACGGAGTCTCTCTCATGAAGGCAGGGTCGCCTTGGGCAAAAGTGAATTTGTCATTGTTGTTTTCATTAAAATATTCTTTCCAAAAGGTGCTCATTTGCTGGAAGAAGAGGGAACTAAAGCCTGGGAGACTAGAAAAGAGTGGTTGATTTTGGTGTATGTAGAAAATGTGTGATCTTCAGTTTTTAAATATTTGCACTGAGCTGACAGTGTGGACTTGCAGAGAACTCTTGCTTTCTGGAAGTGAAGGCAGAAATGAGAAGCTATAGTCTGGAAGAGAGAAGTGCAAAGAAGAGAGAAAATAGCAAACAGTGAGTGAGAGGATAGCACCCTGGGAATAGCTGATGGAGGTTAGCAACTAAGCATAGGTGAACTAAGGGGGTGTTTGCAACTGAGGGAAGGTTAACAGACACACTTGGCATAGCCCAGGGAGTCAGAAAGGCAGCGAGCTCTAGCACAGAGGTTTCAACCAGAAGATAAAGAAATTGGACAGATCTGTGGCCCAGCAGGACAAACTTGGCTGTTCCATAACTGAAAGGAAGATGAAGCTCAGTCTTGAACTAGAAAGAAGGAATAAGGGAGGATGATCATAAATGTCAGCACTCAAAATGGGCTTTTTATTATCTTACGTTAGAAGCTTGGAGTTAAAGGTACTACAGATAATTCACTGCCTCAGTGCTATGATCAAGGGCCCACCCAGGTCAGCCCTTCCCTCCCCTCTGTTTTGCCAGCATCAACATATTAGCTTTTGTTCTTAGATGAAATTCTTACAGTGTCAAGATGGTTTCAGTGGTTCCAGACATCACTATTTCACTACAGTTTTATATAAATATAGGAAGGTATACAAGTGGGGCTAACCTGCTACCCTCAAGAAGAGTTTGGGGGTAAAAGTCTTCTCCAGAAACCCCGATATACTTTCCTTATATATTGGTTATATTTCCACATTTAAGTCCACTGCTCAATGCAGCTAGAACAATCATGGCATGCACCAATCATGGCTTGTATTTTGGAAATAGGAGAGAGGCTCACCTTTCCTGAGCACATGGCTGCCTGCTCTCACCCAAATCGGGAAGGGAAAATGGCAGGGGAGGCTGTTGATAGGCAGTCCACAATACCTGCCATAAATAACTCCGAGATCTCATTCAAAAAAAAAATCCTCTTTTTTGTTTTTATTTAAGGATATTGATAAAGGAACAAATACCATAGAGCAAGTTCTGGGAGGCATTTATTTATTTATTTTTAATGTTTGTGCCTACTGTGTAGTGTGAGGCTAAACTTGTGTTTTTTTTCTAACCACCTTGTTTATAGGATATTCAAGAATTCTGAATTTCTGAATTCAGCTTGTTAATATACATTCTGATTCTTGGGACTATGCAGATTAGATTTGCTGACTACTATGTATCAAAATGTTTTATTGAACTAAAAAATGGCTTTCTCTATTTTGTGCTTATAATAAATTTCTCCCAAAGCAAAATACCACCAAAAAGATTTCAATGTCCAAGAAGTTTGGTGAGACATAAAATAAAAGTTATAAGCCTACAATTTCATACTATAATATAATTTCATCATAGTGGTATCATGAAGGAGCATTGGGTTGGAAGACAAGAGAGCTGAGGTGTATTACTGGCTCCTCAACAAAGTAACTTGTGGTCTTTATTCAGTGATTTTACTTCTCCAGACCTCAATTTCATCATCTCTTCCCTTGAGGGAGTTATGTTAGATCAGTGTTTCCTACACTGTGTTCCATGTAAAACTAGCTTTCCGAGAAAGGTTTATTGATATATGAAAACTGGAAAATTTGGTCAAACAACTTTGGAAAATACTGGGTTAAACCAAGTTAATCACATTTCTTCATTGCAGGATTTCCAGGGCCTTTACTATGCTAATATACATTGTGAATTTCCAAGAAAAGGAAAGAATGTATAGGGTTTTCTAACACTGTTTGGCCAGTAAGTCTATTCTGTTTTTGTTTGTTTGTTTTGGTTTCAGTTTTTTGAAGAATCACAAAACATTTTTCTTTGGAGCACAGTGTGAAACATTGAGCTGGTTAACATTTGACTCTGAAGTTGTGTACAAGGGATGTGTTCTTTGATTTCAGAGGCTTTCTGTGAAAACAACTGGGTAGAGTCGTATCTCCAATTATATTGAAGGAGGAAAATCAAAACTAGAATCTGGGGCTGGGCATGGTGACTCACGCCTGTAATCCCAGCACTTTGGGAGGCCAAGGCAGGTGGATTGCTTGAGCTCAGGAGTTTGAGACCAACCTGGGCAACATAGTGAAACCCCATCTCTACCAAAAATACAAAAAGATAGCTGGGTATGATGATGCACATCTGTGGTCCCAGCTACTTGGGAGGCTGAGGCAGGAGTATCGCTTGAGCCTGGGAGGCGGAGGTTGCAGTGAGCTGAGATTGTGCCACTGCACTCCAGCCTGGGTGACAGAGCGGGACTCTGTCTCAAAAAACAAAACAACAACAAAAAAATCAAAACAACAAAAAAAACTAGAACCTGCAGAATGGATAGACTTTCCATAGCTGAAGATGAGTGAAGACATTTTTGGATTAAAGGAATAAACTGGATAAAAACATGAACAGAGGGCTTCGAGAAAACCCCCACCATCTTCATTTGTAACTTCAACCTTCTGCAGTCCTCATCGTGCAGAAGTGGGTTGAGAGGGGTGTATGGTAGAATGAATGAACCCTTATGTATAATAGACTATGACATTTGAGAGAGCCTGGGAGGTGTAGGGCTGTGGTTCTCTGTGACCTATTGGAATGAGAGGTCCTCAGAAGGTGCCTGTGAATGTGCATGTGACTAGTATGCCATGTGTGGTCATGTGTGTGCATGCATGTTCATGTGTATGTGCAAGTGTTTGTGTTTTAACCAGTTTATTTGGATCTGAGATGTTTTTTATACATTCTTCACCTAATTTTAATATTTTTTCCTTAAATCGTTAGAGTTTCTTGGCTATCTTGAAAGAAGCTGTAGAAGTCACGCAGAAGGGGAGGTAAGAAGGCAGCTCATGCAGAAGGGGACGTAAGAAGGCAGCTCTAACATTGCAGTCTTCCTGCTCTCCATTCCTCTGCCACCTGGCAACTTTTGCTTCCTATAACAATTGAATTCTGGACCCAGGATTTTTAAGGGTAGGAACACATTTCTATGAAAATTTGCAGTCAAAGAAAACATGTATTGTCAACACTGTTTGGAATCCATGATAGTTATCATACTTGGCATCAGGGAAATTGAAATCCCACATGATTCATGCCCTAGGATTTTTCCCTTGGCTTTCATGTCCACTGAAACATTTCCTGGCTTGCTTGAGTTCTCATCCAGCCCAGGAGGTTCCTATCAGAGCTGCCTGAACAGACTGCGTAACATGGGTGATTTATGATGCACTAATGACGGAGTTACAGATTTTTTTTATTAAATACCAAGAACAAAAGGGAAACAAAAGGGAAAATCATAGATCATAACCGTTACTGCCTGAAGTCTTTGCACTGGGCATGTGAAAGACAAAGCAACAAGAGGCTCAAGTCTTACTGCGTCGAGCAAACTTGTCCGTGGATTTACGGGTTTATTCTCCTGGGGTTTTCTGTTTCTTCCCCTTTGGCCTCCTCTTTGGAACAACAACCTAGCAAATATTGTTATTCACAAACATTTTATTAAAGTGCATTTATTCAGTCAACATATATTTGTTGAGCAACTACTCTGTTTCAGGCACTGGTTTAGGCCCTGAGTACATGCAGCAGTGAACAAAACAACAAAAATTCTTTCACGGAAATTGTGTTTCTAGTGGGAAGATTTTACATAAACACACACATACATATAGTTGTGCTATAGATGTTATTTATTATATGTACATAATATACCCACATATATAATACATGTACCTATAGAATATAAATACATATATACATATACAAATATATGTGTGTATATATAGTAAATTAAACAGTGATGAGAACTAAAGAGAAAAAAAAACCAGGAAAGGTGAAATGGAGAGTTTGGGGAAGGAGAAGGGTTGAAATTTCAAATGGGGTTCAGAGGGAAGGCCTTATGAAGAAGGTGACTAAAGCCTCCAAGGCATTGAATCTTTCCAGACAGAGGGAATCTCAGGTGCAGTGGCTCTGAGGAGTGTGAGGAAAAGCAGGAGGCCAGCATACTGCAGTGCACAGAACAGAGAGGAGGAGATGAGGGCATGGTAGCATGGAGCAGGCCTCGTGGATTATAGTAGGGACTTGGCTTTCTACTCCTGTGACAAGGAAAGCCATTGGAGGGTTTTGAGCAAAATCTGAGCTTGACTTACGTTTTAGCAGAAATATCTGACTTCTGTGGTGAAACACACAAGAGCAGACACAGGGAGACAAATAGGTAAGCCACCTGGGAATCTGAGGCCTTGTCTTCAG
Source organism: Papio anubis (assembly GCF_008728515.1). NCBI lineage: Eukaryota > Metazoa > Chordata > Mammalia > Primates > Cercopithecidae > Papio > Papio anubis. The sequence continues at coordinate 32,567,243 of NC_044980.1, read as the reverse complement.
TTTCTTTCAGGGAGCTTTTTTGACCAGACCTAAATTGCTGGCTCTTGCATATACTGTTCCATATCCATTTCATGGGAATCCTTTCTTCATCTTTGCCTCAGCAAAATGCAGGAAATGCAGCAACTTCTTTCTGGCTGCCAAAGCCACAAGCCAGCCTATCTCTTGCTTTTCAGAGTTTTCAGGCAGGATCAGACACCATATCAGTGAGTTCCCCTGTAACAGAAGATTAATGAAAAGCTATCTGAGTGCTCTCTTCGTAGCCTAATTTTTCTTGACTGGGGTCAAGAAGGAAGCACTCTATTCCCCATTGGGAAGGGAAACACTCGTAAAACACCAATAATTTTCTCCACTGAAATCCCCTTTAGAAATTCTCTAAGTAATGTCCTCAAAGTCTCTCTCATTAGACTTTATTTTAAGAGCTAGTACTACTTCTATGCCTTTTTCTTGGAGGAAAAAAGATAGCATAACATTCTCTGAGGAAATCTTTCTTCTCAAGCTGTATTATTCCCATTTTTTTATGCTCTGGATGAAAGTAAGGGATTAGAGAGTTTTGCAATTATTTCTTCCAACTACCACTTTTGAAATTTGCATCTTGGTCTGGCATTCTACCTGGCAATGTCATAGCTATTATATTTTGGTGCCTTGGTTATAACATCCTATTACAAAGGAAAGGGTTCTTTGCTAGTTAATGACTTACGCGTTTCTGCCTTGATAATAACTATCAATAAATGAGAATGTGTTTGGCGGAGAGTTTCTAAAAAGAAAATGCAGGATGTCTTATATCATTGTGTTTTGGCATGGCAATATGCATGTAGTAGATACTTAACAATATTTGTTGAAAGAATGATTGAATTTTGTGGTTTGAATGGAAACTGCAAAGATAATTCATATTAGGAAAGCAGTTCACGGTCAGAATTAAGTCCATCCCTCACAATGATAGAGCAAATAAGGTAACTCTGTTCTCATTCGATATCAGATTACCGCCCATGCTATTACTTTTTATTTATTTATTTATTTATTTTATGTTTTTATTTTTTTAATTTTTTTTCAGCACAGGAGTTGGTCAGCAAGCTCTAAGCCTCAAAGTCGTTATGAGTCTGTAAAGAAGCTGCCACCTAATTAGATAACAAATACTTTCATATCACCAAGAGTGTACTGGTTTGTAGAAAGAGTAGGAGAGTTTTCTGACCAATGCAAGAGAGACATGAGCCTTCATGTCTAACCCTCAGACCTGGACTAGAGGAACGTGTTTTAGAAATGACGGTAAATACTGGAAGACTGCCTTAACCTGACCTGCTCTGATGTGGGATTCACACTTAGACTTTGTATTGCTTTTTAGCAATAAATCCTTATCAGGAGGATACTGTGAGCCAAGCCGTGAGCTGGAAGACAAAGCATATGAATGAGAAAGGTTCAATAACAGTACAGGAATGATTGTGAGGCAGTTCATCGTCAATTGCCAGTAAGAGGTCTAAACAATGAGCTCTGTGAGAATAGAGGAGGAAGCAGTCACTGTGGGATGGGGAAAAATGTGAGGCTTTCTGAAGTACTAGAGAAGCTCGCTATATGCCAGGGTTCCACCCTATGAATTTTACACTCATGTAACATATGTCATGTGTGAAAAATATAAATCACTTAATCACTCTGTGCCTCAGATTTTCATCTGCCCTTTATTACCTTTCAAGTCAAGAAATATAACACATACACAGAAAAGTACCTCAAAAATAAATGTACAGTTTAATGAATAGAGAAAATAAAGCCACATGTATAACTGTAACTACATGAGAAAACATGCATGGGGCTCTAGAAACCCTGTGTGTCTCTTCCCAAGCCCCATCTCCTCCCTCTGTCATCCAGATAACTGCTGTCCTGAGTTTTACGGCAGTGATTTCCTCAGCTTGCTTTTTAGTTTTGTGCACTACATACTGTCAAAGTTGCCCAAGCCTGGTCTGGAATAAAACTCATCTCTGTGATTTAATTTACAGATACTTTTGGGGAGAAGATTAGCATCCTTCATAAAGTGCCTGAACAATTTTCCAATAAACTTTAAAGAGAATTCGATTTGTTTTGGAAACTACTCACTCATCAGTTTTGCTCTTAGTTGACTATCAGTCAAACATCTACTATTACTATCTTTAACCAAACTTTCAATATTTATATATCTAGACTAAAAATAATACCTCATCAGCCTCCTTTCCTATAAAATGTACGTATGAAGAATAAGTGTTTGAATAGATCTCCACCTTTCCCTTGTGTTTAAAAATTTTTAAAAATATTTGCTGCATGCTTATAAGTAAATAGTCTGAAAAGTTTACTTTAATGGTAAGCATTACTAAACTCTGTATTCTAGTGCATAGGGCTCAGTTTTGAACCATATGAAATGGATTTATATTTATTTTGTCATCTTTTTTTATTTCACTGGATAGTTTTTAAGAGCTGACCATCTTGTTCTATGTAGTTTAATTATTTTTATTGCTGTGTAGTATTACATTGGAGATACATACCAAAATGTATTCATCCTAGTGTTGATGGACACTTTGTTGTTTCCAAAATTCCAGTTAGGGATGGCTAGGGACAAGAGTTTTAGGACTATTCTTGTGTATGTATCTTGATGGAAATATCTAATAATTTCTCAAAGGAATGTACCCCAGAGTAGACATGATGAATCATAGAATATGCAAACACTCAATTATAGTAAGTAATGCGAACTTCCTCTTCCATTGTGTTTCTACCAATCTGTACTCCTGGCGGCACATACCAGAGTTTCCATTTGCTCAATTTCCTTACCCAACACATTGTATTTTCAGACTTTCTAATTTCCTTGGTTAGTTTGGAGTAAAGTAGGAATCTCATTCTGTCTTTAACTTGTATTTGTCTGATTAGAAATGAGATTGAACACATCCACATAGATGTATTGATCACTTGGATTTCCCCTTCCATGATTTTCCTGTTCAAGCCTCTTGCCCTTTTTTCTATTCTATTAGGTAGTGTTTCCTTTTTTTTCATTGATTTGGAGTTCTTAAATATAAAAAGTCCTCTGTTGCTAATACCTTCTCCCACCTTGTACCTGTTTTTATGCTCTTTTCGATACAATCAAATTTAGTAATCTTTTCCTTTGTGGTTTGTAATATAATTCAGATGGAGACACAGCCAAATCATATCACCTATTGTTTTCTAAACTTGTTTGACTCCCAGATTACTTTTGCTATTCTCCAGAACTTGTCTTCTGTGGAACAAACTTTGGGGAAAATAAGTCCTTGCAAGCTGACAAATTAGGGTCGGTTTATGGTCCTCATTTTACAGATAAAGTAATAGAGACTGAGAAGGCTTATATAACTTGGCAGTCATAACACTGTGAGTGGTAAAACTTAGAGTTGTATTGGTGTTTTTAATCTTTCCCAATATTGCATCACTAAAAATATAATTTTTGTTGAAAGAAAGTAATTAATGATTGGGGAATCTCCATCTCCTGTCAAATGCACCACTAATGGACAAAAGGATTAGGTTTCCCTAACGTCCTCATTGGTATTGTTGCCTGGTGTAACATTTCTCACAATTAGACATCTCCAAATTCCCCAATGGCAAATCTGTATGTACTTCAGCCTATAAACACCTTCTGAGGGTCTCCTATCTAGAGATTATTTTTCTCCATATGATGAGATGTTTAGTGTGATTCCTGCATGAGAAGACGAATCAGATCTATCAAGGCCTTTTTGGTCAGAGGATGTTCAGGTAAATTGTACAGCTAGATTGGATGTACCCCATCCTCTTCCCACTCAATCACTGCTTACTAGTGGTCTATTGGGAGCTTGGGCTGGCCTCTGGTGAAACTTGTTGGGGTTCTATCTGTATTATTTCCCATGAAGCCATTTTTCAGTCACATGGTGACTGATGTTCTATAGGATGCACAAGAAGTATTTTTTTCTTCTATAAATTTTTCCTGTTGCTTGTTTGTAATTTCCTTATCTCTTGAATTTGTCTTCATGCCATTGGCTGGAGTATGAAGTTTTCCTTCTATGAAACAATCTTTGAGAGGGTACAGTCAGAATCAGCTGTGTAATTTGCAGGACCAGTGCAAAATGAAAATACGGGGTCCTTTTTTCAAATATTACCAAGAATTTCAAGACAGGTACAGCAGAGCATTAAACCAAGACAGGGGCCCTTCTGAGCCCCATGCTCTGTGAGATTTCACAGGTCACATGCCCCTGAAGCTGGCCCTGAGTAGAGTATCAGGAATCAGAATATTACAGTTCCAGTTCTGACTTTGCCACAATCCAGTTGTCTGATCACTTACTGAGCCATTTCTTTTTCATCTCTTAAACAGGGAGCTGAATTAAATAGTTTCTAAGATTCTCTCCAATGATAACATCATTTACAGTTTCTTAGAGATAAACAGTGGTACTGAATGCATTAACTATTCATCTTTAATTATCCTCCACCCTAAAAATCCACCCACATATATACATTCAATGCTCAGACAGGGGGTAGTGGTGGGACCTCCTCACCACTAGACATTTTGGATGACTACTTCTCTCTTCATTGTATTTTCAGTAACAAATGACAGCTAGAGAAAGGCCTTTAGGTTCCCATTTTTCACTGGGGAAGATGGGCACAAAAGTGAGAGACTGAGTTTGCTCTTAGAAAAATAAAGAAATTTTTAGATGTGGCTAATCATCTGGCTAGAGGCCTGGTTTAGTCCTGTCGTGCACACATTCTGCATCATCCAACTATGTACTTTTATCCAGTTATTTGTCTTTATGTTGAATAAAAAGTGTCATTACCATGGAAATTGCTTTGTTGCATCAGACTTTGAGGTAAAGCAAAAGAACACGTGCTTTTTTCACAATGCCTCTTTATATTCATGGATAAAATGAAAACTAGAGCTATAACTTTGTTATTAACTAGTTCTTTTAAAGCAGTATAAAAATTATAAAGAGCTAAACTGAAGAGATCCATAGGTTACTGGATTCACAAAAAAACCTTCAGAGCTGCTGCTGATCCCTTGTGTTCTTAAACATTTTCACAAATCTTCTGTGCTCCTCACACTTTTTAATATTTTTTTAAAATTTATATACAGCAAAATTCACTTTTGGGTGTGTGTACAGTTCTGTGAGTTTTGACAAATGCATAAAATTGTGTAACCACAGGATATAAAACAGTTTGATCATCCTCCCCTGAAATTCCCTCATGCTGATTCTTTCAACCTTAACTCTTGACAACCACTATCTGTTCTCCGTCCCTCTCACTGTGCCTCTTCCCAAATATCATATAAATAGAATTGTGCAGTATATAACCTTTTCAGGCTGGCTTATTCCACTTAGCAAAATGCATTTGAGATTCATCCATGCCACTGTGTGTATCAGTAATTTGTCTCCAATTGAGAGACATTTGGGTTGTTTCCAAGTTTTGGCAATTATAGCAATTCATGTATGTGAATGTACAAAAATTCATGTATGTGAACATAGGTTTTCATTTCAGGATAAATATTTAGGAGTGGGACTGCTTGGTCACATGGTAAGTGTGCATTTCAATTTATAAGAACCTGTCAAACTCTTCTCCAGAGTGGCTCTATCATCTTGCATTCCCAATGGCAATATTGTTTTTGTTTCTTATTCTTGCCAACAGTTGGTATTGCCAGATTTTTTCAATTGTAGCTATTATAATAAGTAAATAATGACGCTTATTGTAGCCTTTTTTTTAACATTTCCCCAATGATCATTGATGGTGAACATTTTTTCATATTCATATATGCCATCCCTATTTCTTTTTTGGTGAAGTGCCAGTTCAATTTTCTTTTTGCTATTTTTGAAACTTAGATTTTCTTATACCTGAGTTCTGTGAGTTTTTTGTGTATTCTAGATACAACTTTTTTTTTTAGAAATGTTATTTGGAAATATTGTTTCCCAGTCTGTTGCTTGTCTTTTCATACTCTTAATACCTTACACCACACACAAAAATTAACTCAAAGTAGATAATAAACCTAAATATAAGAGCTATAATTCAACTTCATCATAACTAAAAGCTTTTGTTCTTTAAAAAAGTGAAATGATGACCCACAGAAAGAGAGGAGATATTTGCAAACTATGTATCTGATAAGGGACTTGGATGTAGAATATATAAAGAATTCTTACAGTTCAATAATATAAAGACAAATAATTCAAATAAAAATGGGCAAAGGATCTGAATAGACATTTCTCCAAAGATAGAGAAATGCCAATGAGCTCACGAAAAGACGGTCAACATGATTAGCCAGAAGGGAAATGCAAATAAAAACCATAATACATACTCAGTAGATGGTTATAATGAAAAAATGACACATCATAATAATTGTTGGTGAGAATTTAGAGAAATTGGAACTCTCATATCCTGTTGATGGGAATGTAAAATAGTACAGTCACTTTGGAATACACTTTGGCAGTTCCAAAAAATGTTAAACAATCAGCAATCTCCTCCTATGTATGTACTGAAGAGGAATAAAAATGTGTTCACACAAAAACATTTACATGAATGTTATTTATGTTAGCATTATTCATAATAGCCAAAAATGACAACACAGAGTCCATCAATTGATGAGTGTATAAACACTGGCTGGTATACTCACACAATAGAATATTATTTGGCAATAAAAAAGAATGAAGCACGTATACATGCTACAACATGAACAAATATTGAAAAAATTGTGCTAAGTAAAATAAGCTGGTCATAAAACCACATATTGTGTTATTGCATTTAGAGCAAGTGTCCAGAATACTTGATTCTGTAGAAAGTAGATTAGTGGTTGCCTAGGCCTGAGGGTTGTAGAGAAATAGTGAATGGGTATGGAGTTTCTTTGTGAGGTGATGAAATGCTCTAAAATTGATTGTGGTGATGGTTGCACAATTCTAGAAATACACTAAAAACTGTTGACTTACACATTTTATAAGTGAACTAAATGATATGTGAATTACTTCTCAATAAAACTTTAGGGAGGGGTTAATGGAAGAAATCTACATTAATTTCCTAAAGCAAGGATAACATATTATTACACACTAGGTGGCTTAAACCAACAGAGACTTACTCTCTCACCGTTGTGGAAGCCAGCAGTCCGAAATCAGTTTCAGTGGGCTGAAATTAAAGTGTTGACAGAGCCATACTCCCTCCAGGGGCTCTGGGTGAAAATCTGTTACTTGCTTTTTCTGACTTAATGACTGCCAGCATTCCTTGGCTTGTTAGCTGTGTCACTCCAGTCCTTGCCTCCATAGTCATATTGCCTCTTTCCCTTCTGTGTGTCTCTTTGTTAAGCCTCCTTCTGCTCGCTCTTGTAAGGATACACGTGATTGCATTTAAGGCCCACCTAGCACATCTTACCATCTGAAGATCCTCAACCTAACTACACCTGCAAAACCCCTTTTGCTTCATGTTAAAAGAAAATTTTCAGACAAATTTAATGCAGTTTCTTTGAGCAAATAATGATTCATGAATTGGGGACTTCTCAGAATTGGCAAAGGTTCAAAGAGCTCTGCCCATCTGTGGGAGCAGCAAGCTTTTATAGGCTGGACATGGGACCAAAGTGGAGAAATCACCTGATTGGCTTTAGTTGGATGTTTGCCTTATTTGGGCATGGTGTGATGAAGCATTTGCCTGAAGGGGTATGGTCTAATTAGTTGGCTACCTGTGATTGGCTGAAGCTTGGCTGTTTGTGATTGGAGAAAATGGCTATTTGTTACAAAATATACTCTGAATTAGGTTTTGGTTTGTTTACTACTGAGTTAGGTTATAGTTTGTTATGTAGGAACTCAAACTATGGAGAGAGCCTCTGGCTAATGGCCTCCTGCTTATTTAATTTAACATTTAGCAGGTAACATTTACAGGTTCTAGAGATTACAATTTGATTATCTTTGTTGGGGCATTATCTGGCCTATCTCAAACTCCAAAGGCCTGTTTTATAAAGCATCTCTTTGATGGGAGTTATCTTCAAGGGGCATGTCTACGCCCAAGGGGCATGTTTATGTTTGGTGGTAAATTTGAGGAAGAAAGACCAGGTGATCTGTTAATCCCATGAGTCTACTTCCTAGAAACATTACTGGATATACATGTTTCCATGATGTATTTAACAACACAGCCAAGAATTTTATATATATTACCTAATGTACTTTTCAAGTTTCAAGCTATTCTAAATTTTGTCTCAGATTTGTGGTAAACATAGTGTGTATTTGTGACTGGCTGAAATGCCTCATTTTGGCTTGGTTCATATAAAGTGCTGATACTTCTCAGAAACATTATTGGGTCAGGAAACCTTCCTTTATGTTAGTTTTATTAGTTCCTGTGTAAACTGTGAATTTCTATAAACACAAGAGATCATTTTATTGGACATGTTCTCCTCTGATAGTTCTCACTGCAGTACCTAATCATGAGTCCCCTGACATGGGTTTAGGCTTCTAGGAAGAAGGAAAATAATGTCTTATAAATTGAAAACACAGTGTGAGGATGTACATTTTAAAATATGTCCTCCTAAGAGTTCAAGGATTTGAAATTCGTGTAAACTATTTATTTTAAACTCCCATTGAACTCTTTAGAGAAAAAAATCTGAGACTCATATATAAACTGGAGGTAATGAGCTGAGTTTTAAAGTTATGATTAGAATTTTTGCATTAAAATGGCAGTTTTCTCTCAGAGTGCTGACTTGAAAATGTTGCATTTATTGTGATGATTTGGCCCTTGTGCAAAAACATTGGTGACTCATTTTGTGTGGGTGATTGTCTTTAGTCCAGTTTCTGAATAACTGAGCTCTTACTACCTTATAGTCATCCTTAATATTTGACCACAACTGGTATCACTCAGCCTGCTTATTCACTTCACTTGCCATTCCTTATTCTGAGTGATTTAGGGTTATTTAAGAAAATTAGATTCGTCTATATTTGCTACAACTGAGGCTACTCAAAATAATTTGAGCTGATGTCAATAATGAAATGGAGCTCTGAGAAATTTTAAGTAATGGCAACTTAACGAGAGTAAGTGAATAGATACCAAAGTGGAAGACCTTCAACAGGACAACACACATTTGGATATGTAGATTTAGGTGTGAATGTGTTAAAGATAAAATAAATCACATGTCTTGTAGTTACTTTGCATACTGCAACCCAAAGTACAGAATCCTTTGTCCATTGTATCCCTTGCCTGTCTTCAGCCAAGAATAAATGCTTTTTGCATATTCATCATTTATTGAAACTGGTATAGGGTATTAGGAACTAAATGGACACAGTCTCTGATTTCATGGGGACATAATTAGTTAGAAACAGACAAATAAAAATATATAATATGTCATGGGTAATAAATGCTTCAGGGAAAAATTAAGGTAAGAGAGAAAGAGAGTGATGAGATGGAGCTATTATTTGGATAAAGTGGTCAGGAAAGACCTATCTGATAAGATGATGTTTCAGCAGAGATTTGAACAAGACAGCTAGATTTGTGGGTATTTTGGGGAGCAGCAGGAGCGGGATGTTGAGGAGAGCATTTTCCAGGAGGAACAGCATTTGCAAAGAATTATGCTTGGTTAACATTGTGAACTATGAGAGCAAATATCATGTCTCAAAAGACCATTCAGGACAGTTTAAGAATGAAGTATAAATATACAGAGGAGGAAAAATCTGATTTGTACTGGGAAAAGATCTCTCTCAATCAAAGCTCAGGACAAAAACTTTTCTCTTTGTGTCTTCTGCTTTTCATCCTACTCATGAGCATTTGAACTTGCTCTCCCTTTTAGTTTTCTGATCTCAAATTATTTGACTAGAATAAATGTAATCATGCTATTCTAGATACATGTCCATGCACTTAGGATGAGTCATTCTGATTCAGTCATTGTGTTAGTTAGCTTATATTTGTGCATTAGGGTTAAGACACATTGCTAAGGGAAAGGGAGGCTTAGGTGGAATGGGGAAAGATTTTTTGAGCAATACTTTTCATCTGGATATTTTTACTGAATTATCTGTATATCTACCACAATCCTAATTTTTCACTCTTAGTTTCTAAAGATATGCTTTCTGTTAAGTCTGGAGAAAAACCATCTTTGGAGGATGATTTCTCAAATGTTCTTAAACAGCAAAATGTAAGACTCCTGATGAGCCACAACGATAAACTTTCTCAAGCTGAGGGTTTTATTTTATAACAGAGGAGTTGGGACATAGTTGTAGAAATCAGTTTGAAGGAACTATATAGCTCCTTGTGAATTGTACTCCCTAAATTTACACTTGGTGGCATGAAAGCCCTGCAAGGCTAGGGGGAATGGAAACTCATGTATACTGAGTGCTTTCTGTGTGGCAGGCATTATACTGGACACCTTCATGTGTATCATCTTATTTTATCAGCTCCACAATTCCATGAAGCTTTGCCAGGGATATGTATTAGCTCTTCTCTATTTGAGAAGTCTACTCTGCACACTCCTTCACCTTCTTTGCTCTGGGAGGCTAACCTTTCTGCATCTCATTAGCCAGATTCCTCTGTCAGAGGGAAGCATAAGCTGGAGATCAGAGGGTGGAAAATGAGACAGGGCATGGTCTTTATCCCCTAGCTCCTCTCTGGTCAGAGTCACAGTTTAATGGTGATGGGCAAAAATTGATTGAATTAGAGGGAAGAATCAGATGTGAAACTCAGATAATTAGCATAGATGGTTCTTTTAGGTACCTGGGGCGTTTTGTTCTCTCAGTTCTTCAAACATAATTACATATTTGAAGTTTCATTCTATATCTGGATAGGATTGTATTTGTATCTGCCTGATAAGAAGAAAATCCTCTGCAGTTTCCCAGTGTATCTTGGCTTGTCTTTAGCTTTGGCTAAGCATAAGTCAATACTTACTTATTTGACATATGTAATCATGAAGACTTTTCTTTCTGTCTTAATAAACGTGATACAGTGTGATTTTTTGCCTCTGGGATCTCTTAAAATGTGTTTGGAGTTAAAAATTATATATATATACACACACATACTTTCATATACGCTATATTCATCTAGCATTTTAAAATCATGTCATTGTTTCTGAATGTGTAGAGCTAGAATTATAAACGAAAGGATAAAGGAAACTATGGACTTTGATGGTTTTAAAATATGCTTCTTTGGAATTTTGAGAGGGAAGTCAGAAAAGAACTGCAAAAATGATGTATGAATGTAATCACTCTGTCTTTTGTAGCCTTTGTTTTCTGTTCTTTTTTTCTTGACCTCGAGCCAGTTTTCATTCTGTTGTATACAACTCTTTCCAGTAGAATGGATTTACGTTACTTGCAGCCTGGACTTGGTCCCTGAAGAGATATTACAGGAACAGTTTAATGGTTAGAGAGTTATGTTGGGAGCTGAGGTTGCTGAGGCAGAACAGGACGCAGTTGTCCAGACTAGTTGCTTGGGGAGCAAGGTTGTCTGGATGGTGTAAGTCTAACTTAATGGCTTTGGCAGTGGCTGAAGGTGGAGGTTAAAGCATGTCTTAGAGTGGGACAGAGTGAAGGGGCTGCTGCTCTGAAGCTTAGTTGTAGTTCAGTTGCTCACAATTTCCATTTTATCTTCAACGAACTTAGGATCCTCTTGTAGTTTGAGAGCTTATAGAGCTCTGAAAAATGTAAGATAAGAAGGGCATTAGCAAACTACTTGTGGGGACTTAGGTGTCTCTGAGAAGCAACACAAGTTGGCTGTGAATAATACAGAGCTGGGCTGCTTAACCTTAAATATTTTAGTGATATACTTCATCCCCTTGGTTCTTTCTTCTCAATAAGGAGAACTTCCTTTGCAATAAATGAGCTTATAATGTGCAGGCAGGAGTTTTGGCTGTAAAATTGTATGACTTGACTTTGCTTTTATTCACCATAAATATTTATATTTCAAGATGCACTCCAAACCCCATAACAAGAGATTTTAAAACAGTCAGGCCCTAAAGGAAATACGTATGAAGATAATGGAAACCAGGCTGGTAAGCCTAAAAAGAATTCCATGTCCTCTATCTAGCTTTGGTTGTGACTGCAGAAAAAGGAGACTTAGTGCATGAAAAGGTAGGTTTCTGTCTAGTGATACGCTGCTACTACGGGGGTGGGGGAGTGGTGGCTTGGGTTTTGAGAATCTATTTGTTCATTTAATAAAAATATTAGACACCTTGTAAAGGTTAGTTATATTCGTTAGAGGAAAAGTACTTTTATCACCATAGACTATGACCTGAATTTAAGGCCAGATAAATTTAAAGGGCTTGTAACTGAGCTTAGGAAGAGCCCAAGTGAAAGCATTTGAAAGGATTAGGAAAATTCATCATCTCGACAAGGGAAAAATAATTTGACAAAACATGCATGCACAGGTTCACTAGCATGATCTCAAGTTAAAGGGAATTTGTTAGGATGCTGAGACAAGCATTTTTAACAAAATTCAGGAACAATTTTGAAGACAGTAGAATTTTTTATTTAGAAGACTTCTATTCTGAATTATATCAGAAAAAAAATATATATATATTTTATATATATATATATATATATATATATATATATATATATATTTTTAGGTCCAGGCTGGAGTGCCATGGTGCGATCTCGGGTCACTGCAACCTCCACCTCCCTGGTTCAAGTGATTCTCCCACCTCAGCCTCCTGAGGAGCTGGGATTACAGGTGTGTGCCACCACACCTGGCTAATTTTTGTGGGTTTTTTGGGTAGACAGGAGGCTTTGCCATGTTGGCCAGGTTGGTCTTGAATTCCTGATCTCAAATGATCCACCCTTGACCTCCCAAAGTGCTGGGATTATAGTCGTCAGCCACCGTGCCTGGCCTAGAAAGTAACTTACAAAGATGTGCCAAAGGAGATAATTCCAGGATCTGTATCATAATTGTAGTGTGCTAAAGGACACTAATTTTAATTCCAAAATATTTGTATCTAAACAATTTTAAATTTGTGTAAGAGGAAAGGCCACTGGGATCTGGTGACATCCATTTACCTTAGATGAGTTTGTTCATTCATTCATTCTATAAACCTTACCTGAGAATAGACTATGGGATAGGCTTTGCAATAAGCACAGTGTGGTGAATTGTAAGAATGCGACACTTCTCAGAAAAAGGTGGGAGTTTTGACATTTAGGGAAGAAACTTTCCTGAAAGAGAGCTTCTGGGTCTTGGTAACAAGCCCACGTAAGTGAGGGCAAGATGAAGGGTTCATGTGGAGAGATACAGGCTCATCTGGAGGTCTCTGACAAATGTTCCATGGGCCTTTAGGGATGTTTCCACAGTTTTCTTATTTGAAATGTCTTTCTTTAATTTTAGCTCCTCCTTTGCTTTATTTGCCAGGAAAATTCTTCAAATTCTGTGTAAAATGCAGACATTTTAGCTTAGAAAGAGATGAACTGTGCAATTTTTTCTAGTAAAAATATTCTTTTTACCTCCCACTTTTAATTTCTCAGTGTCTACCACTACATTTGCTAGGGGTCTCCATTTCCATGTATCTCTTATTTACTAATCTTGCATGTTGACTTATCTTTTTCCCCAGTATATCCAATGTTTGGGCAAATTTCATTATGGCTTGACACACAGATGGAAACTATTTGAGTTTTTAAATATCCAAGGCCTTTGCTGTGGTTTCTAATGTGTCTTTCCCAAGTTTCTAATAATAACTTCCTCTGATCTTTCTGGTGGCAGCCAGAAGCTACAAGGGTGATTGAGTTGCTTTTTCTAAATGTAATTTATTGAGTTTTCCTTCATTGGAAGAGATGGCTATTCTTGGACAGTAAAAGAGTTGTAATATAATTGATCTGATTTGTTATTTTCCTTCTCTTAGTCACTATCTATGCATGAGTTTTTAGGGCTTAGGGTAGGAGGTTGGTATAAATAGCAGTTATTTGTCTTCTCTGATCCGCTTCCTCTAAGAATTTTACCTGATTTATGGAAATTTAGTGACAGCTTGAAATAGCAGTGTATATTTTTCTAAGTATGTTTATGCCCTTATTTTAATTCCAGATAGGTGATAAGGGTGCCTTTTTAAAAATAGCCAACTTCTTTGTGCTTTAGTCTTCATTCTTCTTGGACAATAGTTTCTCTAGCTAAAACTAATATTTTCTGAAAGTCAGTTGATTTGTTTACTAAATGTTCATTTTAAAATGGAAGAATCTTAGAGTTGGAAGGAATTTTAGAAATTCTTTATCCGTCCCTCTATTCCCCATTCAGTGAAGAAATGCATTCAGACTGCTTGAACAGGTCTATTGAATTCAGCATCCTACCTCATGGGAATCATCCCATTTGTAAAAGTTCTAATTATACAGTGAGCAAAAATATGTCACCTGTAGTTTCTACTCATTTCTTCTATATGATTTTCTGTAATCAACTGGAATGTCTCTTTCTTTTACACGTTTAAAAATGGTAACATCCTTTTTCTTATAGAGCAGATGTCCACGGTCAGTTCATACAACCTGACTTTCAGGTCTATCATTGTTCATTTATTTTTTCCACCTACAAGAGTTTTTTTGAGAGTCATATTGTGCTGGGCATTGTGCTACCCACTGAGATTACAAAGACCGATAACAATTAGACACTAAACGAGAAAGTTTAGAGTATAATGAGAAAGAAAAATGAAACATAAGAATTTGGTGATTGACGCTAATTAGAAGTATATACTAAATTCTATAGAACACATAGTAGAGGCATCAAAGACATTTTGTTTTCTTAAAGAGTTAACTAAATTGAGACTTGAAGGAAAAGAGATATATGGACTGAGTAATAGCAAAGGCACAGAAATATGAAGTAGTGCAACATATTCATGTGAAATATGGCAAGAGTGAAAGCAGTATATGGTGCAGTGATAGAAGAGAGGGCTAGAGAAGGATTTATAGGTTATAGATAAGGCCCAGATCATAAAGAGTCTTGTACACTTCATGGAATTTGAGCTTTATGCTGAGTACTGTGGATAACCATCGAAGTATGGTAAGTATGGGAGTGACTTGATAATATTTGCATATTAGTCTGATCACCTTGGCAGCAGGTAAAGGGAGAATGGGTTAAAGTAAAGCAAATCTGGAATCTGGGAGCCTAAGTAGGCTACTGAGGTCATTCTGGAAAACCTTTGAGGGGTGCAAATTTGAGGGAATTTGAGGCAGTGGGGAAGAAGGAGAGACCAAGACAATGGCCAGAGGAGATAGATAAAAGAGGTTTGACTGGGCGCGGTGGCTTACGCCTATAACGCCAGCACTTTAGGAGGCTGAGGCGGGTGGATCACCTGAAGTCGGGAGTTCAAGACTAGCCTAATCAATATGGAGAAACCTCATCTCTACTAAAAATACAAAATTAGCTAGGGATGGTGGCGCATGCCTATAATCCCAGCTACTTGGGAGGCTGAAGCAGGAAAATCGCTTGAAGCCAGGAGGTGGAGGTTTCGGTGAGCCGAGATCGTGCCACTGCATTCCAGCCTGGGCAACAAGAGTGAAACTCTGTCTCCAAAAAAAAAAAAAAAAAAAAAAAAAAAGACGTTTATATCTAATGTCCTGATTTTCTAACTTTGCTGGAAGTTAAAAACAAACAAACAAACAAACAAAAACTGTTGCCTGGGGCCTGCCCTGTGAGATTCTGATTAATTGGTATAGGGTGAAGCTTCGGCATCAGGATTTTGAAAAGCTCCCCAAGAGATTTTAATTGTACAGCAAAGTTTGAAAACAACTGATCTGTACATTTCAGGAACTGAATAGGTACTAGTTTTCAATATCCTATTTCTATGGCACCAAGAAGTAGACAAAATGCTCCAGATGTGTTCTCATTAAGTAGGAAAATTACTTTCTTGGATCAAGACACTATTCTTTATTAATGAAGCCTAACTTGGAATTTGTTTCCTATTTTGGCAGTCATATCACATTGTTTCACAGAGTAAGTTTATAATTAACTCGCCTACATGCCTCTGTCTTAGGAATTATGTTAAACAAGGTCTCTTCTAGTCCCCACATTTGCAGTTAATATTTCAGACCTAATTACAGGCCTTTACATTCAACCATGTTTAATGTTATCGTATTAGGTTTAGCGCATGGTTCACTAAATCTTGATTCTTGATTTAAACTCTCTTCCCTTGTCATCCATAGATATAGACATGCCTTCTAAGTCCTCAAACAGGTAATTAATAAAATATATTAAATAGAACAAGGACAATAATTTTTGAGTTTTAGTAGAGTATAGAATCCTCTGCTAGACATTTACGTGTGTGAGTATGTATGGGTGTTTGTGGGTATGGGTTCACACAAGCTTCAGGGTTGGGGGTTACAAAACCTACTTTCCCAGCTTTAAAGCTTGTAGGCTCACATTTAGAGCTCAGATGAAATATTTCATTAAAAGATCCTGGGAGGTCTAGTTGGGTGAATTCTGCTTCTGTGAGTGCCCATAATATTCTCAGGAAGTGTCCTTTACTCCAGAAAAATCTTACGTATTTCTCACCACCTTATCACCACTAGAAATAGCATGAGAATTCTTAAGCTCCTGATTTACAAAAATTCTCAAAGAAGTCTCCTGATAAAGGCCTGATAGTCCATTGAAAGGTATTTGGTCAAAAGGTCTTCTGCAAGCTATAATTTATAATATGTGAAGGATAAAGGTTGGGAAATGACCACTAATATCCCTTTCTTTGGAGAAAAATGCTTTTTAAGCCCTGAATGACTTGAATAAATGCTGTTTTGTTTAAAGCGTTTTGACTTTAACCTCAAGGGTCTGAAGATGTCAGAAGTCCAGCTATCACTAAACAATAAAGCACTTGTTCAACTGACTAAGGAATGTAAATGCCATTTTTCTGACAATTGATGGAAAGCCATATATAAACTGTGAAACCTGCTAATATGCTTTCACTGGATTTCATTTAGAAGAATTCTAGTAGACAGACGCCTTTGACCCAAGGGCTTTTACTATAGACTTTCCTCCCAAAATGAATCTTTTCTGAGTTACAGACTTTAGCAAAAGAGGATTTGTTGTGAAAAACCCAAAGACATTTCTAATCATAGCAAGTTGAACAGGATTTTTACTATGAGTAAAGAAGGAATGTGGCAATTCTAGAGCCTTCCTTTGGAAAACAATTATAAAACTATTGCAGAATTAGAAAACTAATTAAAATAGTCATCTTTAATTTTGATAGTTGAAATTTTTATTAGGCTGTCCCTAATAAAAAAAAGTGCTAAAGAAGATGAAGTTTCTTTTCTGGACTGGTTGTCCCTGTTCGGTTTTTTTGGCCCCTTCTACCTTCTGATATGTCTCACCCCAGGATGTCTCATGCCCTTACATACCGTGACCAGGGCTGTCCTCCCACCCTTTACAGCACTACAATTAACATGTGAAACCTAAGCCTTTGGGCAGCATCCTTCAGGCTCTCTTCTTTGCAGGCTGCATTGAATCTTTTTCTTTCAGCATCCTGGTACAAACCATTTCATTAGTTTCCAATAAAGGGTTCACCTTGAAGGTACATGTCTTATTATTTTATTTTATCCTGAGGGTAATTCACAGAAGAGAATATACAGATGTCCAATAAATATATGCTTGTAGGATATATAACTAGTAGACAGGGTTATGGGAGGATGAATTACCCCAACACAATCTGGCCCACACGTTTTTACCTCTCAATCTTTCTCTCCCATGCTTATTCTCCTCCTGTCACCTGGCTTTCGACATCTCAAGCATGCACCCCTTCAGGGCTTGCACTTACTTTTTTTTGTTATATTGAAAGTGAAACCTTCCCTATCTATGTTATTTAAAATTTCACCCTCTCCTCCCAGATACTCCCCCGTCCCCTCCCTGCTCTGTTTTTCTCATGGCATTTATTACCACCTGACATATGATTGATTGATTGTCCATCTACAACCTCTAAATTTAACCTATATCAGAGCAAAAGTTTTATTTGTTTTGATCATTGCTCTATTCTGTATCTGGAGCAGTGCCAAACAATTAACATCCCTCAAATATTTGCTAAATGTAGAAATTAACCCTTTTGGAAAAGGATCTGGCAATATTTAGTCATACTAAAAATGTGCAGGATAATTTTACTCAGCAATGTTACTTATAGATTAAAGTTGGCTGCATATGATTTTGCTACTCCTCCTATTTATAGGTTTATGTCCAATCCTCTTGAATCTAGGTGGGCTTTATGACTGACTGACCAATAAAATATGATTGAAAGGACACTGCCAGTTTCCAGCACCAGGCCTTAGGAGATTAGCACTTTCCATTTTCTCACTCTTGAACATTTGCTTCTAGAACCAGCTGCCATGCTGTCAGGAAGCCTAAGCAGTTCATGGAGAGGTCTAGGTGGAAAGGAATTGAAGTACTTTGTTAATAGCTCCTGCCAATAGCCAGCAACAACTTGTGGTGTGAGTGAGCTCTCTTGGAAATGAATCCTCTATCTACATTTAGGCTACCCCAGCCGAAGCTGCATGAGTTGTTGTGCTAAGCATTGCCCCAGTTTTAAATTCATAAGTTTTTTTGGTGTGGTTTGTTATCTAACAATTAGTAACTGGAATTCCACTTTTTATAAATCTATCTTATTGAAGTAAGAACCCCAGAAAACAAGACTGGATGTATTTGGGAATGTTTATAACAATGTTCTTCATGATTAAAAACAAGAAAGAAAAAATAAACTAGGAACAACTTGAATGTCCATTCTGTACATTATGGTTTAAAAGTATTGCATAGATCCGTTGTGGACTATATTTGGCTATTTGTTTGTTTGTTTGTTTGTTTTTGAGACAGGATCTCTGTTGCCCAGACTGGAGTACAGTGGCATGAACAAGGCTCACTGTAGCTTCAATCTCCTGGGCTCAAGCCCACCTCAACCTCCCCAGCAGCTGGGACCACAGGCGCATATGCCACCATGCCCAGCTAATTAAATTTTCTTTTGTTTTTTATAGAGACGGGTTCTCCCTATGTTGCCCAGGCTGGTTGCAAACTCCTAGGTTCAAGCAATCTTCCTGCGTTGGCCTCCCAAAGTGTTGGGATTACAAGGGCAAGCCACTGTGCCTGGCCATATTTGGCTGTTAAAACATATGAGTTATGGCTATATATATCAACATGGAAGGATATCCAGAATGTATTGATAAATGGGAACAAAGCAAATTTCAGAGTAAAATGCTTAGTCCAATTTCACGCAAACAAAACAAAACAAAACAAAACAAACAAACAAAAACCTCTATAGGCTGGGCACAGTGGCTCATGCCTGTAATCCCAGAACTTTGGGAGGCCAAGGTGGGTGGATCACTTGATACCAGGAGTTTGAGACCAGCCTGGCCAACATGGTGAAACCTCACCTCTACAAAAGTATAAAAATTAGCCGGGGATGGTAGCGTGACCTATATATAGTTCCAGCTACTCTGGAGGCGGAGGCAGGAGAATGACTTGAACCCAGGAGGCAGAGGTTGCAGTGAACCAAGACCGTGCCACTGCACTCCAGTCTGGGCAACAGACCCAAGATTCCATCTCAAAAAAAAAAAAAAAAAAAGAAAGAAAGAAAACAGTATAAATATGTGTACTTTACATATATTTACATAAACATAAAGCATAAAAAGTATGAAGAATCTACACACCAAATTATTAACGGTGATTTTGTCAAGGAAATAGGATTGCGTAGGGAAGCTAGAAACTGTTTTTTTCTTTAAACTCTTCTATATTGGTAAAATTGCTACAAAAAAGTTACAAAAAAATACTACTCTTGTAATTGAAAAAATATCCTGGGTTTCAAGCAAAGTGGTGGTGATATGTGTGCATGAAGGCAGCTATGTATTTGTTGGGGAACTTTCTTAGAAGTGCTGCTCTGTTCAAGGAGAATGGTTTCTTTGTGGGTGCAAGGTCGGGGAGAGGGCCTCAGGGACTAGTGACACTGAATCCGTTTTCTTCCATTTCTGACAATGGCTTTGTTGGGGGGCAGCAATACAAGTGTGACTAGAAGAAAAAGAGAAAGATATGTTTCTAGTTTATTGTAGTCAGTCCTCCGAAGTGTTAGCAGGGAGGAAATCTTCAATACCGGTATGACAGGGCCAAGCTTTGTGGTGGTTTTGGAACTTGGTTATAGGGATTTCCAAGTAGAAAACAAAATCTGTCTAGTTACTAATTTTGGAAGTTTTCAGACACCTTTGACTCCTTTTTAGGGGATCTTCATAGAAATAGATTCTCAGAGGGTGACTAGTAAATCATTTTCTCTCATGTGGAAGCAGGGGAGAACACTTTTGTAATGTAGTGATTTATTTGCTTTGTGGAGAGATGATGTGAAAGCAGAACTTGCTTTGAAGATTAGGGACCTGTCTTTCATTAGTGGTGAGGAAATGGAAAGAGGAATCAAAAGAACCAGGCTCGGATCCTGGTTCTACTACTGACTAGCTGACTGGCTGACTGACTTCTCTGCGCCTCTGTTTACTTTTCTACATGGAGATATGACACAGAAAGAAAGATTATGCCTTTCATTGCCTATAGAAAATGATCAGAATATTTACTTTCCTACAGGAGTTTATAAAAATAGGTTAAGTCTCACCATTACAGCAGCTAGATGGCACCACCACCTCTAACATTTCTTTTTTAACGATTCAACTGTAATTGCAGCTGGTATAGAATGTGCTGTTTCTTTCCTTTCATGATAGCATCTGTAAAAAGGTATGACTTTTAGATGAAAAGGAATTTAGCTATGTTGCTTTGAGACATCATGGATCTCTCCAAAGGAGATTTAGCATAGATAAACCTGAAGTCTTTAAGAAAACTAAAAGCCGGTAATTATAGAGGATAATCACTGTATTGTAATTGTCCCTTGGGTTTTAGTTGCCCTAATTTCATCAGAGTTCTCTCTTTGTTCCCCAGAAAACATGCTGACAGGCTTAGCCTTAGGGAGTGATATTTTGTTAGCCGGGCAGTGTTCGGTTAGGGAGATTCTGTCCTTACCACATCTCTAGATATAAGGGAAGAGACCTCCTATGCTTTGTTGACTGTAGAATCATAGATTTTTAGCAATTCATGAGGAAGCCAACTTCTGCATTTTACAACTAGGTACATGAGACCCAGAGAATTTAAGTGATTTGCTCAAAAAGTAGTATATAGTAGTCTCAATACTCTTATTCCTTGTTTTTCCACTTGACTGTTGCTGCCTGTTTTTTGTGTATGTGTGTGTTTTTAACTTAGATAGACTGCCTTGGGGGTTACAGCTAAATGGGAATTGGCAGGATTGCTTAATATTAAAAAAAAAAAAAAATCCCATAAGCAGGGTGGAATTTTAAACTATTTTTATCTCCCTTACCACCAATGCGCTTCAAAGAAAGGATGATTTGGGCAACTGGAGAATCGTGATCAAACCCTCTGTGGTTAAAGTTTTCTATTTCTTATAAACACGTTTAAGTAATATTTTGCCTGTCTTACAATATTGTACTGAAAAATTATGTGAGAATTAAGGAGTGTAAAAATTAAGAGTAAAAATTTGGAATTTAGGAACAGCTGAATGTTTAATTATTTCTCTGCCAAAGAAGTTAGTTTTCATTTTTCAAAATTTACTTCTTATTTATAATTTTTTTTCAGTTTGCAAGATGCTGAAGAACATGCTTAATTGGCCCTTTCCCTCTTTAGTCTTACCTTTATCAATTTAAACATAAAAGAGTTGTGCATTCAGCTTCATCCATGCTCTGGTGTGCGTGAGCAACAATTATAGAAGGAGTGATATGCTAGCATGTTGTTCATTTCCTTGTTTTTTGTTTCTTCAAATATTGGGTTACTGAATTATGAATTCCAAGGAGTTGCTAGGATTTTAGAAAGCTGCTTGAAAGACTATTGGAGTTTTATTGGGTTACACTTTGTCTAGTAGTAATATTTTTTCCTTTACATTTATCAAGTCTATTCCTTTCACTAACAATTAAATAATAATTAGTTTTTATTTCAACTTTTTAAGTCCCTATGTACTGTGTTGCAACTAGAAATCACTTTATCCAGAACTCTGAGATGAGCATAGTGAACAGGTTTATTAGGAAATTATGCTGATAGTAATTTGATATTTTGGGGGTAGTGTTTCCTAGTCTATTTGAAAATTATAAGATGTTGAAAATAAACTGAAGGAATGTTGCACGATAATAGTTATATTTATAGTATGTGTTGACAATGAAAATATATAGTGACAAAAAGCAACTATGAATTCAGTAACACTGTTTACCTGACTTTGTATTTTATTAGTCACAAAACACACATATATATTTTTTAAAATAGGAATACTTTGTGAGCAAACTATATTATTCATTTAGTTAACAGATAATACTAGATGCACCTGAGAATTTAGTTGCAGTTTCTCTGAAGCTTCTGGTATCAAACCTCACTGTGGTCTGTTCACCCAGCACAGGAAGACCAGATATCCACACTGAGGTTTGCCGCAGGAGAAAGGTAAGTGTTTATTTGCAGAGTGCCAAGCAGTGAGAATCAGGCAGTTCATACTTAAGACTCAGACTTCCAGAGGGCTTACTGTAAGATTCTCCCAGGGCCTGAAAGCTTAAGATGAGTAACTCCTCCCTTCTCAGGCCCAGTCTCAAGGCGCAACTTGCGCCAGCAGCTGCGCCAGCAAGATAGCAGAAGCAGGAAGAGAGCAGGCGGAAGACACCTACCCTGGCCGGAAGACACGAAGATCGAGAAAAAGGCCATCCGGGTACCACGTAGCAGTTACATCGGACTATGACACTTCCTGTTTACAGGAGGCTATAAGACCTTTGCCCCGTCCTCACTTGGGGCCGGCCTGCACCCAGGCCCTCATTAGAACAACATGTTGCTCCACACCGCCTCGTGTTGTCTGTTGGCTGCTCTCAGGGTCGAAATGATACAAGAACCTTACACTTACAGGTAAGGGTTTTTAAAGGCAGGAAGGCAGAGGTTACAGGTGAAGTCATAAATCAATATATAGAGGCTATACATTGGTTTGACCTAAAATGGTGGGACATCTTGAAGTGGAGGGGCCCACAGGTCATAGGTAGGTTCAAATATTTTCTGATTTGCAATTGGTTAAGGAAGAGAAGCTTTGTTTAAAATCGTGAGGTTAGCAGTAAAGAATGTTAGCTCTGGCTTGTGGGTGTGACTTTCTCCAGGCCCCTCAGGAAGAAATTTAGGAGAAAGGTCAGAGTGCAGTCCTTAGCTCCCCCTTGTCTGAGGTCTCAGTGCCAGCAGATCCATTTGGTGGGGGTCCAGGTTGCTGAAAAACAACTCAGGTATACATGTTAAGATGTTATCTTTAGTTTCTGCAGGGAACCAAACATTCTGGTGATTCTAACTCCTTGGCTATTATTTTAAGCTACTATTACCTTCCCACTTATCAAGTTGTTTATTTACTTTTTAAGGATACCTAGGTGCCTGGAATTTCCCTTGAAGGAACTCAAGATTTTCCTTTATTTTCATGATCATTGTTGGGGTGGTACTCACAGGCCCCTGTGAGGGGTCCCTGCCCTGTTTCACTTCCCCCAAACTGTAAGTTGGAAACACTGTTCTAGAATGATAAGTATCTCCAAGTGAATCAAGTTTTAACAATTTGTATTCAGCAGCAGCTAAAATGTATTGGGAGCTTAATATGTTCAAGGAACTATGCAAAATTGCTTTATATGTATTAACTAACTTAATCCTCATAACAGTCTTATGAAGTAGGTGCTACCATTGTCTCCTTCTTATAAATGCAGAGCGGGAAGCTTAGATGGTTAAAATCACTTTTTCAGGGTCACATATTTTCAAAGATAGCCCCAGATAAGTTCAGTGCATATCCTTGGTTAAAAACCACTGGTCTAATTCATCTTCCTTATTTGTATTTGAGGAATTTGAGTTCCAGATGGGAAGCAGGTTACTCCTATGCCATATCTAATATTAAAATCTTGGCCGTCAACATAAACTGTTTTTTTTTTTTCTGTTTTCAGAGATTTACAGAGATAAAAGACTCTTTGAGTGGCTTGCAATCTGAATAGGGAGCTAGGACTTGAGCAGAAAAAACAGAAATAATAAAAATAACTAATGCTATGTGGAGAAATGAGGGGTAGCAGAAAGAAAACATATTTAATGGCGAGAGACATCTTTAAGGTAGGCTTCAGAATGGAGGCAAGTTTTCAAAGAAAAGCAGAACCTAGTGAAGCCAGAGAGGAGTGGGAAGTTCTGTAGTCTGGAGTAGGAGTATGAGAAAAAGACAGGAAGGTGGGAAGACGAACAGAAGTTTGGGTTTGATGAACAGAAACATTCTAGTTCAGGTGAGTGTCTTTTAGGGGACAAATAAAAGACCAGTTATGGAAGTGGGTAGGGTTTAGATAGTAGCCTCTTGTGCTGGACTAAGAAGTTTGTGTATTTTCCTATAGGAAGTGGGAAGCTATTGAAAGTTTTAGAGGATGAGTAACTGGTTAAAATATTTCCATGCCCAGTGGCTGAGTTTGAGGGTGGGGAATTGGATTCACTTGATGGCTTTGGGATCCTCCTTCAATAGTAGTACAACTGGCTTGGAATTAAGAGTTGGAATGGTGAGTATAACTTGCCTGAGATGAATTGTCAGACACAGACTCTGATAGCAAATAAGCAAGGAGAGTCTTGCTCAGGACCATCAAAGCAGTGCCCTGAACTACTTTCCATGGTGGAACTTCTAATATCTGTGTTTAAAAAGTTAGTATTCTTAAATTTCAAGGAGGATTGAGGAGGTGTTTAGAATTTAGTTCAATGTTTTATGTTTGTTTGTTACTATCTGTTCTTGCTCTAGCTAAGTATGCTGATATGTCATTATATGGACCTCAGGACTTTTCATGTGGTGAAATTGATCTGGCTCAGAAAGAAAAGTAATAACTCTTCAGGAAGAATTTATTTATTTTTGTTTATTCACCCTTGTGGTTTTAAAAAATTAAATAAATATAGATCCACATGTGGCTATAGAGAATAATACAGAGAGATCTTGTGTACTCCTTACTCAGTTTTCTCCAATAGTAACATCTTGGAAAACTAGAGTTCAGTATCACAGCCAGGATACTGACATTTATTCAGTGAACATACAGAACATTTCCATCATCATAAGAATCTCTCATGTTGTCCATTTATAATGGCCATATCCAGTTCCCGTCTGCCTCCAACACCACCTTAACTTCTGGTAACCACTAATCTGTTGACTATTTATATAATTTTGTTTTACACACACACACACACACACACACACACACTCTCTCTCTCAAGTAAATTGAACAATACACGATGTAACATTTAGGGACTGGCTTTTTTCACTCAGCTGAATTCTTTGAAGTTTCATCCAGGGCATTGCATGTATCAATAGTTTGTTCTTTTTTATTACATTCTGTAGTGATTTTGATGTATCTCTTTGAATAACTTGTTTAGTGATTGCTCCATATATCACATTATGTCTTCATTACTCTTCACAGTCTACTGGTATTATCACATTATTACTTCAAGTGAAGTATAGAAACCTTACCTCCCTTTAAATTTTACTATCCTCCCCTATTTGCAACACAGTTGTCTTAGATACCTCTTCTGCATACATTTAGAATCACATCAAGTAGTGCTATATTTTTTTGCCTCAGCCATCAAACATGATTTAGAAAACTCCAGAAAAGTCTGTTGTATTTACCTATATTTTTGCTTACCATGTTCTTTCTTTTTGATGTTCCAGGTTTCCTGTTTTATAAATTTCTTTCTGTTTAGACCATTTTCTTTAACTGTTCTTTTTTAGTAGAGTTATTGGTGACAAATTATCTTAGTTTTCCTTCATCTGAGAATATCTTGATACCCACTTTATTCTTGAAGGATATTTTCACCCAATATAAGATTTTGGGTTGACAATTCTTTTCTTTCAGTTCTTGAAAAATGGCATGCTATTTCCTTGTGGTCTCTATACTTTAAAAGTAATAGTTACACTGTCATTTGAATTGTTTTTTCTTATAGGTAAGGTACATCTCTTTTGCTGCTTTCCAGACTTCTTCTTTAGTTTTTGACATTTGACCATTATGTGTAATAGTACAGATTTCATTGAGTTTATTCTATTTGGAATATTCTCACCTTCCTAAATCTGTAGGTTTGTATTGTTTTGCAAAATTTAGGAAGTTTTTGGTCAACTCTTATTTCTTCAAGTATTTTTACAGCCCCATCCTCTTTTTTCACCCCTTCAAGAATAAAACATGAAAATTAGATGTTTTGTTATAGTTCCGAAGATCCCCTAGAATCTGTTAACTTATTTCAATCTATTTTCTCCTTATTGTTCAGACTGTTTAATTCCTATCATCCTGTCATCTAGTTCACTGATTTTTCTGTTTCCATTCTGTGGTTGAACCCATCACTTTTTTAAAAATTTCAGTTATTATATTTTTCAGTTCTAAAATTTCCATTTGGTCCTTAATTATATCTTTCACCTCTTTGCTGAAACTTTAAAAAATTTCTTTGCTGAGACATCCTATTTTGTTTCAAGTGTATTTGTAATTGCTCATTGAAATATTTTTATCATGGCTGCTTTAAAATTTTTGTCAGATAATTCTAAGATCTCTATCGTCTCACTGGCATCTGTTAACTATCTTTTTTCATTTAGTTTCAGATTTTCTTGGTAATTGGTGTAATGAGTAAGTATCAGTTGAAACCTAAACATTTAGGCACTATGTTATAAGACTCTAGATCTTACTTAAATCTCTGTTTGAGATGGCTTTCTCTGACACCAAGGGAAGGTTGAGTGCTGCTTTGTTACTGCCAGGTTTGTGTAGCAGTCCATTCAGGTTCCTCAGTTTGGATACACTGGTAACCAAAGCCATATACTTCTTGTTACTACTGGGCAGGAATGGGAGTTCCAGATCCCCTCTAGTCTGCACTGATACCTTCCTAGTGGGGAAGGAGGACATCCTTGATGCTCCCTTCCTAGCTACTACTGACATGATGGGGAGAGGATGAGTGGCCTCATTTTCTCCTGGAGAGTGATGAAAGTCCTAACTTTCCAGTAGGGCTCCTCTGACACCACTCCAGTGAGAAGGCAGAAGCATACCTCATTACTGCCCGGTGGGTAGAAGTATGTTCCCATGCATCTCCATTGCTCCCCAGGTGGTCTCCATTGACACCATGGGTGTTTGAAGGGAGCTGGCTCATTAGTGCTCAGTGGGGAAATGAATGTCCCACTTCCTACTTTACTACTATGATGAGGGATATGGAGATGCCCTGTTACAGCCTGAAAAAAGTGGGTTTTTGCTTGGCTTTTGCTGCTGATGGTGGTGGTGGAGGGGAGTGGCAATGGTGTTTGACGAGAGTAGAGCAACTATTTTCTAAACATTTTCTGCCTCTTTCCAGGACCTTTGACTAGAAAGAGCAGACTTTTGTTGTTGTTGTTTTATTTTTGCATTCATTGGTGTTTTGGGGTTGCTGACTTCTTTAGCTGCAAATGCTGAATATATGAGGCAATGAGAAAATGCAGGGAACTCATCACTGTATTGTCACTCAGATCCTGAGGTCCTTAGCCTGTCTCCCTTTTCTTAACCTGTTAGTCTCTTTATATAAATTTTACATATGCAAAGGTTTTAGTTGTATTTACTTGGATGAATACAAAGAAGAACATCTACTCCATCTTCCTGAAAGGGGAAGCCCTGTGAAAAATTTATTTTTAAACATTAGTCTAGACCTTTAGGGTAACAGATGTTCTGAAATCCATAATTTATAAGTTGTCCCCTTTCATACTGATTTATGCTTTTAAAAATTAATAAATTTTCTTTGTGTATATTTGAGTTACTACTTTTTAAGTGAAACATTAAAATGGGTGCTATTAAAAAAGAACTTTTGGTTTTAAGTGACCCTGCTCTCTAAGTCAGTTGACACTTAGCTCTCTAACCCAGTATTTATTATTCTGTCTTGCTGGGGGCGGTCAAAGAAGTCTCTGAGAATCTAATTAAAATAATATGCCGTTTGCTCCTCAATTTTGCTTATGATTTAGGAAGTTTATATACAGCATATAGAACCCTGGTAAACAATTCACTTTCTAAGTATTGGTAACATAAGAGCTATGAAACTAAGAAAACCCCAAGAATGGAAATGAAAAAAATGATGAGGAAATACTGGACTCAGGCCTCTGTCTTGAGGTAGGCTGGGCAATACCTATAGCCCAGCTCTATGGTAAAACTCTATTTGATTAGCCTACGTGAAAAGATGACTCTTCTACATACTGGAAAGAGCTTCTGTCAATTCCTATAAATGCAATCCTTAAAGGTAGTGGAGCTACCGTTCTAGGTCTTCCTTATCTCAGTGTTTATACTTCTTAATGTCATGTCTTAAGCACACACTGAATATTTTTCTATTTGTATATTAACAGCAGTTTGAGGAATTTCCAAATTATGTAATGGTCATATCCTTACCTTTGGCTGACCAAAATTTGGCATAAAATAAGCCATTATGTGAACAAAAATGATATGTTAGTAAGGACTGATATTTTTTTTCCCTCTTGAACAAAAGACTGAAATAAAGTGTTGGATGACTGTTGAGGAAAGACTGCTAAAGGAAGGTTTTTCATTTGTCTATTGCTATGTGATAAACCACCGCAAACTCAGTAGTCTAAAAACACAACTATTTATTCTCTCATGTTATCCTCTGGTTTGTCAATCTAGATGGTACTTCTGCTGGGATCACATGATCGCAGTCATACAATGACTTGACTGGGGCTGGCAGTTAAATGTCCTCCCTAATACTTCTGGCAGTTGATGCTGCCAGTCAGCTGGGGTACCTTGGCTCTCCTCCATATGCCCTCTCAGCCTCCACTTGGTGAGACTGGACTCCTTGACAGCATGGTGTTCTCACAGTTACTTCCAAGAGAGAGAAAAATAGAAGGTATAAGGTCTCTTAAGGCCTGGCCTTTGAAGCCACAGTGTTATTTCTACAAATCAAAGGCCCAACCCAGATTTCCGCAGAGGAGAAATAGATTCCGTGTCTTGATGGGAAGAGGGGCAAAGTCACACTGCTAAAGGGCATGTGAGATGGAAGGAATAGTTGTGACTATATTTGTTAACAGTCTGCCACAGGGGACAGAGAAGTGAAATGCTGATGAGGTCGAGGAGGGTTGCAATGAGTGGTAGGGTGAGCTGCTGACACAGGGCCATGTGTCCTGGAGAAAACTCGAGATATGAATAGCAGCCAAAGAAAAGAGTGTGAAGCAGTTGGCAGGGAGACTTTCCATGATGACTTTAGACAGCCCTAGGGACTGCTCATTTTGACTGAGCCAATGGACAGAACTGTGCTTTTTTTCTAGAGTTTTCCTTTTATTGGACACAAAGACCTAAATCAACAGGCTGCAGTTCGATCTGGATACATAATCAGCCGGGGACAAAAAGGTTTTCCCAAGCTAAGCACCCCATGGGCTTAAAAAATTCAAATATGAAATGAAGCAGTCTGCAAAATACCTATTATGCAAACATTTTGTAAGCAATGAAAAAATGAAGACTAGGGGTTTTGCAAAGTAAGTGATCATTTTGGTGCTTAATGACCCAGTGGATTATCACATTAGGTTTAGCAAACTAGCTCTAAAGGGGATGTTGTGGCTATTTCTTGGTAAAAGGTGGCACCGTACCATTTAGTATTGTGCCATCTTGATTACTTAGGTGAGAAGTTTATATCAGGTATTCACTTCTGGAACAAGAGCTTTGAACAGAAATGTGACTATGCCTGCAAGACAGAGTGAATGCCTAAGAATGATATTTTGGGGGATTAAAAGAAAAAAGACAAAAAAAAAAAAAAAGAGTAGATGCAGAATCAGCTATATCTAGGAGAGACATGTACATGATTGATTCCATGGCAAGATTCCAGTACTCAGTGTATGTCCAGTCATGTGTTTTACAAGGCTAGCTTTTAAAGTTTCACAATTTGGGATCTCTGAATTCTAGGTATGCAACCTTACTCTAACACAGCGGTAAGAAACAGCCTAGTAAATAAATGTAACTGAAGTATGGCAGTGATTGCAGACAGATGTCAAGACCCACCTTATTGTCCTACATGTATTTTATTCCTTTAATGGGAATATATTGAGAGTATCAGCAATAAAGATAAGCCATTGTCATAGAAAATAACCAGATAGTGCATATGGCTGGTTTTATAAATATATGCAATAGCAAAGAATTTTAAGGAAAACTTACTACAAAAGAACATCCTTTCTGACTCTTTTCTAAGATGTGAAATTTTACCACTAAAGCAATTCTCTTTCCCTGTTCCCCTCTTCCTTTTCCTTCTAATATTGTTTTCTATAGGTTTTCACTTTTAAAATGCAAATACTGCTGATATGTTACTATATCAAGCTTCATGATATAGTGGAAATCATACAGGCCTTGATTTCTGACCCTGTCTTTACTATCTGTGTGATTACAGGAAAGTTACTAAACCTCTGTTAAATTCATTGGGTTTTGTGAGGATTAAGTGCTATAAAAATTATATGTATATTGAATAAATATGTATATGATGTTATGTACATAATTATTAAATATATAATGTATATGTTTATATTATATATGTTATAATTATATGTAGAGAGAGAGAGGGGGAGAGAGAGAAATGGCAAATAGTACATGTTCAATAAACTTAAGTTTCTAGCTTCTCTTAAAAAAGCAAGTTAGCAGAATATTTGGGCAGTACTTTCTTTCACTGCTTTTTTCCCGACTTTAAGGCAGAGGTTTTTAACTTGGGGTCCATAGGTAGAATTCAGGGGCTCTGGGAATTTTGATGGGGAAAATCACATCTTTATTTTCATTAGCCTTTAACTGAAATGCAGCATTTGCTTCAATTATAAATATAGGTTACAAACCACAGAAATATTGGCAATATCAGTGACTTTGTCACCAACAGAAGTCATAGATACTTTCATGTAATGTTATAAGTTAAAGAAATCTTGAAACATGATTTATGCTCATGTCTGCTTTGAAGTTGTGATAGTTATTAGACTGCCGCTAGATATTATTTTTTGCATTGATAAAGATGCACATGACAGTACATCACAGTTTGTTTAGTGATTGATAAGTGTATTCTGTGGTAATTGGTTTCATTTTAAATTTTATGTATTTTATTTTGCATTTAAAAGCATTATTTTAAAACTGGGTCATATGCAGTGAAGGAAAATGATGTTGCTTGTACTTGTTCATTAGTGGTGTTTCTGATACCAACTTTTGTTTATTGTGAGGTTTAATCATTTAATCACTTACTCTTAGGGTTATCAATTGACTGTAGACATGACTGCCTTTTAGCAATTCACAATGTTATTGTTCAAAGTAATTCTCCACAGTGATTCAATTTATTATTGAACAATTAAAATTTTTATGTATGGGAGACTTTAATTAAACTATGACATATCTATAAAATAGAATATAAACCAGTATAAAAAGAAATAAGGAATAACTATATATACTGCTATGAAATGATTTCCGGGATATGCTGTGAATTCAAAAGAGCAAAATGAAGACATAAGTATATAGTATACCACATTTTATCTAAGAAATAGGATATGTAAATATAAAATAAAAATCTATGTTAGCTTATTTTTATCAAAATGGCCTAAATGCAGTGAGATATTCTAGATACTGGAACAGAAAGAGGACGTTAATGGAAAAGCTAATGAAATCTGAAAAAAGTTTATAGCTTAGCCAATAGTGTGCCAATGTTACTTCTCATTTTTGACATTGTACCATGATTGTGTAAGATGTCAGCATTAGAGGAGGCTGGCTGAAGGGCGTCTAGTCCTCTCTGTGCCATCTTTGTGACTTTTCTGAAAGCCGAACATTATTCCTAGTTTTTAAAACAAGAGTGAAAATATGAACAGATAAATAAGAAACTAATAAAAATATTACTTACTGAGCGAGAACAGGATAGAGACAATAAGAGTAGAAACTAGAGGCCTCTAAATGTATAGTGTTTTATAAATTTAACTCTGGAAGTATGTAATGTTTTAAGTAATCGTAAAACAAAAGTGAAGGGAATAAATTTCTTAAAATCAAAAGCAAAAATAATTAAAATATAACTACTTTTTGCATCGCTGGCTTAATTACACAGAGGGGAATTATGTCAAGTGATTTTAAAACAGATAATTTGCCTGCACACTCCTAGTGGGATGTATACTATGGCCAAAACAAACTGTAAAAAAATCTGTTTTGAGTAATTGCATACTAATATTAGCAGTGTTATTTTGAACCCATTATATATGTACATATATATGTATATGCATATGTATATGTGTCTGTGTGTATAATATATAGTAGTATAACATAAGCAAAGTATGTTTATGTCATTGCTAATCAGTATTTTCAGTACAATAGACAAAAATAAAAACATAAAATCTTCAAGAAGTAAAACCCCTATAGTCATGTACATAAACTAGGAACACTGGGATGAATTCATGAGAATTTTCTCTTAAAGGTATCAAAGGAAATATGATATTCTTTTACTGATGATTAAAAGAAGCAAATTAGAGATAAAGACATAAATAAGATAATTAAAAGACATAAATAAGGTAATTTATTGGTGATTAAAAGAAGCAAATTAAGAGATGCATACGTAAATAAGGAAAAGAAGTCAGATTGAAAAAAATCATTAAATCAGCACAGTGGTCTCCAGTATGCAAGGCACTGTGGGGAATAGTGGGAAAAGGATAGTTTGCTCATTATAGCTATTGTCAAATGGAGGAAAGAGATGCTTAGGAGGTAATGAGTATGGGGCAAACCATCCCTTTATACTTAATCACTGAGAATATTACACTAAAATTAACGATACTGACAATTATGATTTGAATTAAGAAAAGCTTCAGTCATGACCATATCCTCTTTTGGAGAGCAGTCAAATGTTTTAATATATTAGAAAATAAATAAAACACACTTCAGCATTTGAACGTAAGTTCAGGTATGTAAAAATTTATGTGTGTGGCTTGCCTTATTCCCAGATGATACTGCAAAATGAAGTGTGGTTATATTTGGAAGCACGTCTACATATGAGCTAATGTCCCCTATTGATTTGCACCATGTGATACCTTAAAGTATCTTGGTAGGAATAACAAGCGTCTAGTCTGAGTCTATAATTATGAAAGGAATTGGCTGATAAGTAGTTATATGAATCCATGTGTCTCTCAGAATGTAAGTGCTGCCTGAATAGGTCATTGCAAGATGATCAGGGTTGTCTAAATATACAGTTAATCTCCAAATGAATCTGGAGTATCTCCTCCCCTCCCCACAGTGCCTTGTACATTGGAGACCATTGTGCTGATTTAATTAACTATTTTTTTCAATCTGACTTCTTTTCCTTATTTATGTCTTTATCTCTTAAAAAGTAGTAGCACTATAGTTCGCTTCACATTTTAAACTTGGGATTTATTGTCACTAGTCTCAGATATCAATGACAGAATAGCCTTAGTTGAACTTGTCCTTATGTGAGATACTCAGACCCTGATGGCTTTCTTTTTTGGTAGAATGGTTAATTTCTTTAATTATACTTTACTGCTATCTGTTTTCTGGGGCCAAAAGTAAAGAAATATACTGAATTGATAGATCCCATTATAAGGAGAACAACTGATCTTATTTTTCAAATAGGGCAGAAATGTGCTCAATTGTATAAAATATATTAATTCTTTCTTTCCTAAATATCTATATACCAGGCACTAGTCTAATACTGTAACATGCAGGGGTGAATTACACGTGGAGAGTATCCCTCCTCACACTCTTGCCTATTCCTACCATTTTCCTCTATGGTCTGAAATTCATCGCATAGTTGTAATGCAAGTGCCATTCATGTATTTTAACAAGTTTTTAAAAATGCATATGTATCTGGAGTTGGTAGAAGACTAGCCCCTTAGTGTTAGCAGAATCAGATTACTTCCCTTCTAACAGCTGGAATGAACCTCATTGATGGAATAAACTTTGTCTTAAAATGAGCGTTGTGGAAGAAATTGTTGATTAATTTGGCACATTAAATATTTGTAGTATGGACATTTGGACACCTAGAAGACAGATGAGAGCAGTGAGTGTCTAAGGAATCTGGGGTAAGGGAAAGAAAGGAGTAAAGAAAGGAAGATCCATTTCTAAGGACAAACTGCTTTTGTCATTGTGCCACAGACTGACTTTGTAGCCTACCCCAGAGCCAATTCTCTTGGCACCTCGTCTCTTGCTCCACTCTCCCTCATCTCTCCCCTTGACCTTCCCTTTTGTTGAGGCTGTTCTTTCTTTAGGATATATCAATCAGAGTATCCTCACAGTTTCCATGTTTACAAAGCTGTCAGAATGATATTTTATAAACCTAAGCCAAATCATATTACTCCACCAATTAAAACCTTCCAGTGGCTTCCCATTTAGAATAAAAATCAAATTCCATACCTCAACCTCAAAAGTCTGCTTCATCTGGCTTGGGCCTGTTCTGTGATTATTATCTCCCACTGTCTTAGTTGTTTTATATTGCTATCACAGAATACCACAGACTAGGTAATTCACAGTGAACAGAAATTAATTTGGCTCACACTTCTGGATGCTAAGGAGACCAGAATTGAGGGGTTGCATCCAGAAAGGGCTTTGTTTTTCTTTTCTTTTCTTCTCTCTTTTCTTTTCTCTTCTCTTCTCTTCAGATGGAGTCTCTCTCTGTCACCCAGGCTGGGGTGCAATGGTACAATCTTGGCTCACTGCAACCTCCACCTCCCAGGTTAAAGCAGTTCTCCTGCCTCAGTCTCCTGAGTAGCTGGGATTACAGGTGCACACCACCACACCTGGCTAATTTTTGTATTTTTATTAGAGATGGGGTTTCACCATGTTGGCCAGGCTGGTCTCGAACGCCTGACCTCATGATCCGCCCATCTCCGCCTCCCAAAGTGCTGAGATTACAGGCTTCAGCCACCATGCCTGGCTCAGTGAGGGCTTTCTTGCTGTGTTACAACATGGCAGAAGGCATCACATGAGTGGGAGACAGCGGGAGATCAAACCCACAGCCTCAAGCCCTTTTATAGTAATTGGCATTAAAATGTTCATGAAGGCGGAACCCTCACGACCTTCCCATTGGGCCCCCTTTCCCAACATGGCTGCATTGGAGAGTAAGTTTCCAACACATGCTCTTTGGGGGACACATTCAAACTACAGCCCACACTGTTCTGGTGCTTTACCCATGCTGCCTTTCTCTCCGTGATTTGGACATCCTGAGTATATTCTTAGTTGGCAGATCTCGGACTTCTTTTTTCTCTCCTTCTCTTGACTCTTTCCCTAGACCTTTGTATGTCACTAACTCTCATGTTAATCTCTAAATGGAAACACCTTATTTTTTTTGTTTCCTTGTTTGTTGTTTCTCTGATATCATAGGAAAATAAGCTCCATGAAGGGAGAGATCTATTCTGTCATGTTCTCTGCTGTTCATTAATGATGTGTTAAATGAGCAAATACAGTACATTTTATTGTGATTAATTTTACTTATTATTTTAGGGGAATACCCTCTGTCAGCAGTGCCTCATTTTCATTTAGTTTCTCTCTTTATAAAAAGGCCAACATTTTCAAATAAATATACAAATATATGCACAAGCTGAATAAAACTTTGCCTTATATTTAAGTCTCTTTAATTTGGGGGAAGTTGAGATGGTAAAAGAGCAGGCAGCTCTCTTTTTCTTACAGTTCGTATTTGTGCTAGAAGGCTGAAAAGTATTCTTAAGTGTCTTGGATATGTTTCCTGGGGCTCAATCACTGTTAGCCACAGAATGTTATCTGTTGTTGAAGAAAAAAATAGGCAAGAGGAATGTCAGACCAGCTGTATTGCTTTCTATTTTATGTGATTTTTTATTCTTACTGCGCTATCCTCCTTCTCACTTCTATGTCCTGTAAGTAATTTGGAAGCTTCTTAAGAATGAAAATGGGAACGTCTATTTTTATTTCCCAGTGGTGTGTAGCACAGTGCTAGAGAGTAAATAACCACTATCACTTTTTCACTAAAAATTAATATTTAAGTTTTACATTGATCTTTACAGTTTAGCAAGAAATACATCATTTATTACAAAAACCCAGTGAAGTAGTAAGGAAGATATTAATTGCTTTTCTTTTACCGATTGAAAGACAGATTTCAGAACGTACCAGAGTTATCTGAGTTCACTCAGCTAGAAGTGGCTGAGCTGGGAGTAGAGACTCTGGAGGGTGTTCTGTTTCCTCTAAGTGCTCATGTCTCTGTGACACATTGTTACTGATGATGGTATTGCATACAAATTAAAAGAGGAAATAACTTCATATAAGATTTAGTGCAATACTGTTAATTCTTTGATAATAAAGTGAAAACATGGATTAAGCATTTGACACAAAACTCACATACAATCTCTCAGATACCAATGAGGCCTCTGAGACTATGCTGGCATTTTAGATCAATAGTGGAAGAACAAATGGTTCCAAGGGGTCTGAGCCTTCAAGCCTTACTGTCTTTTGCAAATTCGCTTATCAGCTGCTGAAAATGCCACAGAATTGCCCTATCATTAGAGAATATAATAGTATCAAAGAATTTTGCTTTTTTACCTCTAAGAGAATTTTGAAAAACTATTTTTTTTTTTTTTTTTGAGACGGAGTCTTGCTCTGTCGCCCAGGCTGCAGTGCAGTGGCGCGATCTCGGCTCACTGCAAGCTCCACCTCCCGGGTTCACGCCATTCTCCCGCCTCAGCCTCCGAGTAGCTGGGACTACAGGCGCCCACCACCACGCCCGGCTAGTTTTTTGTATTTTTAGTAGAGACGGGGTTTCACCATGTTAGCCAGGATGGTCTCGATCTCCTGACCTCGTGATCCACCCGCCTCGGCCTCCCAAAGTGCTGGGATTACAGGCTTGAGACACCGCGCCTGGCCTTGAAAAACTATTAACCTCCTTGCATATTTTTGACATTCAAAATTTTTGTTATAAATAAAATGGTTGACCTGGAGCACTGGCTCACACTTATAATCCCAGCACTTTGGGAAGCTGAGGCGGACGGATCACGAGGTCAAGAGATCGAGACCATCCCGGCCAACATGGTGAAACCCCCCTCTACTAAAAATACAAAAATTAGCTGGGCATGGTGGTGTACGCCTGTAGTCCCAGCTACTTGGGAGGCTGAGGCAGGAGAATCGCTTGAACCCAGTAGGTGGAGGGAGGTTGCAGTGAGTTGAGATGGCACCATTGCACTCCAGCCTGGTGACAGAGCAAGAGGGCATCTCAAAAAAAAAAAAAAAAAAAAAAAAAAAAAAGAAAGAAAATGAAGTGAAATAGTTGCAAATGATGGAATTGTCACTGTATTATTATAAATACTGACATACTAAAGTAAAACTACTATATGACTTTTTAGAATATGTTCAGTGGCATATAAGTGCAATTTTATTAAAAGGCAATCATATATTTTAAAATACTTGCATAAGCTCTTTTTAATAGTTGGAAATTTTATATCTCTCTCGGAACTATAATTTTCATTCCATTTTTTTTTTATAAATCATAATGTAAATAGTTTTATGCTTGCTTTACTTTATGGATCACTCATTACATACCTCTTAAGACATATGTCCATTATTATAAAATTTAAAACAGTTAATTTTCTGTGAACATAAGTCTCTACATATTTAAAACATTCTCCTGAATTGCATTATCATTACAATATTATTACTACGTGATTAGTACAAGATAAATATATTATATATTTTTAAAATAATATATAATTATTAACATAAAATAAAATTGTCTTAGGCATACTTTATTACCATTATTAGATGGGGCAGGTGTTTTCCCAATCAATTCATGTGTCTGTGTTTACTATTTATTGCTAGGATGAAATGGGATTTAGCATCAGTTTTATTTCTGTTAATTTTTAAATGCATAGATGCTGATAAATCTCATTCATACAAATAAGTAGATAAGAATGGAATGGAATAAGTTTGTTATAGCAGTATTATTCAGTGTGATATTAGGGCAGTATTCACTTAGTTCTTTTTTTTTTTTTTTTTTTGCAATAAATGCCAAAATTCATGTAAGTTAACTTTCATAAAGATTAATTTTAATGATTTATCAGCTGACAAGTTAATTTTGGCACTCCTTCAATTTTGCTCAAAACAAAGAATTTGAAACCATCTTATTTTCCAAAGGTTTTGCTTCCCTGTCAGAATAATTCATTTTCTAAAAGCTGATACTGGTATTTGAAAATGTTGCTTTGCTTGGTGCCACAGAAGTTTTGACATTTGTGGGCCATGAACTAGGGTAAGATTCTGGATGGGTAAAAAGTTTACCTGTTATCAGGAGAATCCACTCCCGATGTTTAACGTGGGTTCTTTTCTATTTCCTAAGTGTCTCAGCTGGGTTGAGAAATAAAGGGAAAGAGCACAAGAGAGAGAAATTTAAAGCTGGGTGTCCGGGGGGAGACATCACATGTTGGCAGGATCCATGATGTTCCCCGAGCCGTAAAACCAGCAAGTTTTTATTAGTGATTTTCAAAAGGGGAGGGAGTGCATGAATAGGGTGTGGGTCACAGAGATCACATACTTCACAAGGTAATAAAATATCACAAAGCAAATGGAGGCAGGACGAGATCACAGGACCACCGGATGAGGTGAAATTAAAATTGCTAATGAACTTTAGGGCACAGATTGTCATCGATAACATCTTATCAGGAAACAGGGTTTGAGAGCAGATAACCTGTCTGACTACAATTTATTAGGTGGGAATTTTCCTCATCCTAATAAGCCTGGGAGCGCTATAGGAGACCGGGGCTTATTTCATCCCTTCGACTTTGACCATAAAAAACAGGATGCCTTAAAAGGGGCCCATATATAGGCTTACCTTCAGGGCGTATTCTCTTTCTCAGGGATGTTCCTTGCTGAGAAAAAGAATTCAGCAATATTTCTCATATTTGCTTATGAAAGAGGAGAAATATAGCTCTGTTCTGTCCGGCTCACCGTAGGCCAGTTCAAAGTTACCTCTCTTGTTCCCTGAACATCGCTGTTATCCTGTTCATTTTTTAAGATGCCCAGATTTCGTATTGTTCAAACACACATGCTCTACAAACAATTTGTTCAGTTGATACAATCACAGGGTCCTGAGGCGACATTCGTCCTCCTCAGTTTACGAAGAAGATTACGGGATTAAGAGATTAAAGTAAAGACAGGCATAGGAAAACACAAGGATATTCACTGGGGAAGTGATAAGTGTCCATGAAATCTTCACAATTTATGTTCAGAGATTACAGTAAAGACAGGTGTAAGAAATTATAGAAGTATTAATTTGGGGAACTAGTAAATGTCTATGAAATCTTCACAATTTATGTTCTTCTGCCACGGCTTCAGGCGGTCCCTCTGTTCGGGGTCCCTGACTTCCCGCAACAGCCTGTCTTTTGTGGGGAGGGAGAAAGAGATTATGAAGGAGCATCACAGGCATATCCTCAGGCAGATCAGCTTTAGTAAAAAGAATGTATGGAAATTGAGTACCTGGAAATACGGTGATCTGCAAATACCATTTTGAATGCCACAGGGGTTAATGGACGAGCTGTGAATATTGAATGAAACACCCTGATAAACTGGGTCAGGAAGCGGATGATCAGAAGCTGCCACCATTCACGTTTTATTATTTATTATTGATTGTCTCACTTTAGAGGAAAACTCCAAAGATGGTCAAATACAGTGACTTTTCATTGATTTCTCAGAAAAGTGCTAAGTCGGCAGAATAAAGTAAGCTATGTGTCTAATTTTTATTATTTAGAGATGTTTTGCTTACTTTTTGAACATAGAAATTTGGTGTTTGCTGAAAGCAAACTGGTTCACATTTTCTTTTCTTTTTTTTTTTTTTTCAGGGATAAGTAATAGGAGGGCTGGTTTTTGGCAAAATTATGAGATAGCAATTTGATTTTTGGTGATTTCTCACATCTTCCTTCAGCATATGCCTCTTTTTCATTTTTCAGATTCTTCAGTCCTTCACCTCTTGAGTTGCTACAATGATCTACCTACCCCCGAACCCCAACCTCCTCATCTTCACCTTGTCTCTGACATCTCAATTTTAAGGGAATTCCTAAAGAATTCAAAACCTTCAAGACACAAAAGAATGCAAGATACAAAAGAGTAGTGACAGACAATGAGAAATGTTCTTTTGGAGTAAAAAGTTACTTCTTGAAATGTAGATAGGTAGACAATACTACTTATTTTTTCTTCCATGGTCAGGTCTGGGGCACTGGGAAGGATAAGTAAAGGATAGCGTAGTTCCTGTGTGCTGGACCAGTGTTTATTATGTGGGCCAAGTAGTATTTTGTAAGCCAAATGACCTTCTTAGACTGAGTTCCAAGACTAGGCTATTTAGATCGGATCCACGTGATATAAATATTGCATATCATATGAAACTGAAGACAGTGACCAGATACTGACCTCCCAGGACGTGGCGCCGATAGATTAATGAATGGATGAAGTTTGGGTTTCTGACAGCATTTTGGCTTTTAGAAAAAGTTGTGAGTAATGGTAGTGACAAGCAAGTAAAGGACTGTTGTATCTAAGTCTAAATAAACAAAAAGATAGGAGCAGACTGAATATAAATAGATGAAGGTTTTTTTTTCTTAGTGCCAAGATAAAGCACATAGCAAAGCAGAGTCTTTATTTATAATGATTATAGAGTCGAGTTTGAGTTCATTGCTCTTGAGAAGAATAAGCAAATCTGTGTATTTTTAAACATCTTCCATGCTAAATTTGATTTTTAACGAAATCATGTGCATCAGTTTAAAGAGAAACAATATTCTCGAATCCATAGAACTTCAATTTTTGACATGAAGAATGTGGTTTAACAAGATACTATCCTGCAATTTTTTAAATGGAGTCAGTTTCTTCTTCAAAAAGCAAAACCATTCTTAACTCTATAAGAACATGATAAACTGTTGTATTTCCATTCCAAGGAAAGTTATTCCAGCACAGCAAGCTGCAGCCATCATGATAAATCGTTGAGCCAATCACCAGAGTGTTTCTATATTGCTCATGAAGCCTTAGCATATTTTATATCCTACACAGTGTAGTGGAGAAAATTAAGCCTTGCAACAGCTAGGGACTTATGCCAGGGTAATTTCCTTAAATTATTTTTTTAATTTATTATAAAAGTTATTAATACATAG
Organism: Papio anubis; assembly: GCF_008728515.1. Lineage (NCBI taxonomy): Eukaryota > Metazoa > Chordata > Mammalia > Primates > Cercopithecidae > Papio > Papio anubis. The sequence goes on along the minus strand of NC_044980.1, from coordinate 32,526,256 downwards.
GTTATAGAACTTCTGCCATAAAAAGGCCTGAGGAGATTCTCAATTTTTTATTTTTTTTTAAATCTAGAGGTCTAGAGATTGGTCAAAGATCACATCATGAGTTAGTCCCAGAGCTGTCTCCTAGTCCACTGCTCCTGCCACTTTTCCAGGCACCCTCCTGAGACGGTCTGCTTGTCTGTATGCACATACATAAAGAAGTACTGGGAAAAGTAGGAAATAACACTCAAAGCCCTTCATTTGTATTTCCAGAGCCTGTCAGAGAGAATTTGTCAACCCAAGTAAAGTCTTTAGAGACATCAGAATATTTATTCTTCACTCTGATGATCAAATTTAGACCTGTCTGAGATTTAAGACGTTTGGTGAACTATAGCATCAGTGATATTTCCTCTTAAATTTTAAGAGAGGTATGCCAAAGAAATGCTGGGACACAGGACAGATTCACTGGGCAGGATCTGGGTATAGAGACACACAAAGCAGTCTGGAGAGCTGAATGTGGTAAACATTTGCAAATTTGAAAATCTTGTTTATACCAATAGGTGCTCTGATTGAAGTCAGGGGTGAGTGTTCTGGAGCTCTGTTTACTTGTCTTTCTCTTTCCTCTGAGCAGCTGCTGCTTCAAAGATCCCTGGGCTTATAGAAAAGCACCTCTTGGAAACCATGGGGCTAGGAAATTGACTTGCAACGGAATCATTTATTTGAGATTACAGACATACCACTTTCTTTCTTTAGTTCAACAAACATTTACATAGAGTGATCTTTTATGCAAATTTATGATGTGCTACTTTTCACTCTAAGATAATGTTAAGTGAGCTGATTCCTCAATAATAATTTATTTTTCCATACCAGTTATTGGAGGAATGTCTATGGCCATACCACTCTGAATACGCTTGATGTTGGCTCATTTGGGAAACTAGGCAGGGTTGGGCCTGGTTATTACTTGGATGGGAGGTAGTCGGCTATACATTATGAGATGTTTTCATGTAATTGACTCACTTGATCTTCGTAACAATTCTTTAAAACAGATATTTTAAATATTCATTTCTCAGGTGAAGCAGCAGGGCCTCAGAAAAATTGAGTTGTCCCAAGACTGCATAAGTAGTCACTGGGGAAACCAATATCTCAACCTAGGCTTCTGACCATAAGTCTGGGCATTTTAGACTGTTTTCTTTCTAACCTATGTGGGTTTGCCCATTGTCTTTGGTACAATTTGAGAAAATGCTAGTATAGCCTGTAGTCACAGAGTGAATCAAATCCAGATTTGGTTTATAAAGTACAGAAAACCGTGACCTCGGTTTCACTTGCACTTACTAACTAAGCTAACTGGCTGAGGGGAATTAAAATCTCCACAGTAATTATCACTGAAGCTTAAGCATGCTTAATTATAAACTGGAATCCTGGGTTGTTTTCATTACTGTCTGCTTCAGGATTCACTGTTCTTATTGAAGCATAGTCATGTCTATGAGTCCTCTAAGCAGAGCTATCTCTAGATAGTAAAAGAATTTTCCCTAAACTTTCATCTCTATTTTTTGTGCTAATGTCAGGGCAATGACTTAGGGAGGTGGGTGATGGGAAGAAGGAAGTCATCCTGCCAACAAATGCACAAAAGGACTTATACAAATATAATCAATCCACAATTTTGCCATTTTATGCCAAAAGGGATAGAATTTCTCTCATTTCACCCTCAAGCTGCAATTTTCTGACATCATTTTAAAATCACTGCTCCTAATACTCATTTCATCAAACTTTATCTCATCATAATAACTGAGATGTGGAGACAGAAAAGTAAGCTCATACTGATTTTCTTCCCTAACCCTGTCCCTCTCAGGAAAGTCGCTGCTAATAGGCACCAGCACAAGCCTTTTATATGTTCTTATACAATGCACAGCTGTGCATTAAGCACACAGAGAGGCACACAACACAAAACCAGTCACCTGGTGATCAAAGAAGAATCAAGGGCAGGGGAAAAGTCGCAATAAGATTTTTGGCTGTTTCTTCTTAGGACAGTGTTTTTGTCTTGACTGTAATGTAAGATTAGAGATTTGTTGGCTCTAGTTTACAAGTCTGGCCACACTTAGAGAATCCTTTCCATGTGGGGATCATTTTGATCTGATAGGCAGCCACATACTTGTCTTATTTGTCTGGGAGTCCAGTCATCTCACCTCTTTAATTTCCACTCAAACTTTCCCACCATATGGTTAGGAGTTTGAAAATATTCGATATGGTCAGACCTCCAAGGTTTCTACAATATGAATGTTTAATTGGCTCTGAAATTCTCTACCCTGGGAATCAGTTGCTATCAGCCAGAATCTCCCGAGGTCACTTCATACCATAGCAGACCACCTCTGATCTTCTCACTCGATGGTATTTTGGCAGGGTATTCAGACTTCCTTTCGTTTCTTAGTTCTCCTTGAAGTTTGATGCCAATTAGATGCCCCCACCATGACAATTTCCTCATGGTCACATCTCCAGGTGTTGGGAACAAGTGTGTCTCGTGCTATATTTGAGTATGACCCAAACGCATATTTTCTTTCTTCCCAGGCAAGCCTGGAAGCATTTTAGCCATCTTTTCTGCACATATTTTTGAGGAGATCCTGATGAGAGAGTACAAGTTGTGGTTTTCATGTTGAATTTATTGCCTTTCTCATTAAATAGTAGTAAGAAATGGAGTCTTGTAGAGTCTGTCCAGAGTTTCTGGTGCAGCTTTTGATGTTTTCTGGTTTATAGCCTGGTATGGATTTCCTGTATTCAGCAGACATCTGATCCTTTTTCCCACCACCCTCCTGTCTTTTAAACACAGGAAAGTTAAATTCCTGGGATGGCAGAATACAGTAGCTGATACAAAACTGTGGTATTTTAATCCTATCACACAGTTAATTGTTAAGTCCTTGGTTGTGGGACATACACTGTCAATGTTAAAAGGCCTCAGAATTGGGAATACCACTGTCATTCATTCAGCATGTATTTTTTTAAGCCTCCCTTTGGAGGGACGATGCTGGACTAGGCAACAAACTAGATTCTGTTAATTTATTTCAAATATTTTATCTTGAGAAAAGGAAAAATGTTTCAAAGAAAATAAGAAAGCACTTGAATTTATTTTTAGCTATTGGTGTTTTCAAAAAACGACCACACTAATTGATGTATGTACCGAGTAAATCTATTTGTGGGATCTCACTATGGCCCCAGTTACTAAACAGAGATAGCGAATTAATATCATCACATCTTCTCAAGTCTTTATCTGAGAGGCATGGTTTGTCTTTGCAAATGGAAAAAGCAATATTAATTAACATGATGTATCTCCCTAGGAATGATGTATGATGTGGAGTCCCACCCTTGTATCTTGAATGCTTTGCCTGGTTCTCTATCTCCTACCTCTTAGAATTTGAGGATGGTTTTTATAAAAAAATACATAGGATATAATTAGGAAACTACTGATTCTTCCTGGTAATGTTAGTGTTTAGCGGCTGAGATAATAAAAAACAAGATAATTCAAAATCATTTATTAATTTTTGCAACCAATCATATGCATACAGTCACATAACACATAATGACGTTTCCATCAACGGTGAACCACATATACTGTGGTGGTTCCATAAAATTATAATGGATCTGAAAAATTTGTATCACCTAATGATGTCGTAGCTGTTGCCATGTCATAGTGCAGCACATTACTTCTGTGTTTGTAGTGGTGCTGATATAAACAAATCTGTGCAGCCAGTTATATCAAAGTCTAGCACATACAGTTATGTATAGTACATAGTTCTTGATCATGATAATAAATGACTATGTTACTGGTTGATTTATTGTACTATACTTTTAATCATTATTTTAGAGTATACTTCTTCTACTTATAAAAAAAAGTTATCTGTAAAACAGCTTCAGGCAGGTCCTTCAGGAGCGTTCCGGAAGAAGGCATTGTTGCCACAGGAGATAGCAACTCCATGTATGTCATTGCCCTTGAAGATCTTCCAGTGGGACAAAATGTGGAGGCAGAAGACATTGATATTGTAGGCCTAGGCCAATGTGTTTGTGTCTTAGTTTAAATAAAGTTTAAAACATTAAAAACAATTGTTTTAAAAATAGAAACAAGCTTTCAGAATGATAATATGAAGAAAAAATATTTTACTACAAAAGAATTAAAAAGTTAAAAAAATTAAAAAGTTTATAAAGTAAAAAGGTTTCAGTAAGCTGAGGTTAATTTGTTATTGAGTAAAGCCTTTTTTTTTTTTTTGAGACGGAGTCTCGCTCTGTCGCCCAGGCTGGAGTGCAGTGGCCGGATCTCAGCTCACTGCAAGCTCCGCCTCCCGAGTTCACGCCATTCTCCTGCCTCAGCCTCCCGAGTAGTTGGGACTATAGGCGCCCGCCACCATGCCCGGCTAATTTTTTGTATTTTTAGTAGAGACGGGGTTTCACCGTGTTAGCCAGGATGGTCTCGATCTCCTGACCTCGTGATCCGCCCGTTTCGGCCTCCCAAAGTGCTGGGATTACAGGCTTGAGCCACTGCGCCCAGCCTAGTAAAGCATTTTTTAAATACATTTAATGTAGGCGAAGTATACAGTGTTTAAAAAGTCTACAGTAGTGGTACAATAATGTGCTAGTCCTTCCCATTCACTCACCACTTATTCACTGACCCACCCAGACCAGCTTCCAGTCCTGCAAGTTCCATTCATAGTAAGTGCTCTATACAGGTGTACCATTTTTTATCTTTTAAAAGATAGTTTCACTGTATTTTTTCTATATTTAGATATGTTTTGATACACAAATACTTACCATTATGTTACAGTTGCCCACAGTATTCAGTACAGTAACATGCTGTGTAGGTTTTATAACCTAGGAGCAATAGGTCACACCTTATAGCCTAGGTGTGTAGCAGACTGTACCATCCAGGTTTGTGAAGTCACTCTGTGATGTTTGTACAGTGACGAAATGACTAATGAAGCATTTCTCAGAACATTTCCCTGTCATTAAGCAATGCACGACTGTATTTATAAAATCAGATATATCTTCACTGATTTGCTTTATTTAGGAGAATGTTAAAATGTTTTCCCAAAATCACCTAAGGCTTGGAGATTATCTTACACAAGTATCGGAGATTACAAATGTATTTTGAATATCTATAGTAGATATTACATTCTGTATTTTTTCATATTTGTTGATTTACATAATTATTTTCATTTCTGCTACCGTGAAAACAAGAATGAGTTTAGCATGCTGTTCATAAGGTGTGAAAGGTATACTGGCTAGGTTGGAGTCACCTCTCCAGATCTGTCTCTTTCTATTCACACCTACTTCACCTGGCTCTGGCCCCTAGAAACTTCATAGGTATAGACTAGTCAGACTCTGGTGCCTCTAGCTTCTGGATGCTTTTGGTCATATTTCTGGGCATTTTTCCCGAGTTTACTTTCAGTGGCTGGCTCTCTTTCAAAGGTGACCATCTGACATGACGAGTTTCCTCTTGGGTTGTGGTCATCTCACTCCTCTTCCACCGTGCTTAGGAGTATCAACAGATCCTTAGGTACTATGAGCCTTCAAGTGACCTACTTACTGCCTCTTCCCTCACATACTTCCACACATTATATATCATCTTGTTGTAAATACAGCATCCTCAGACCCTTCTGCCTTCAGTGTGCCATCTGTTTCCTGTAAAGACCCTGTTGTTTTTTTTTGTTTTTTTTTTGTTTGTTTTTTGTTAAAGAAAAGATACAGAGCTCAGGGTGCAGGGTAGCTGTGGATTACTTTCATTTGTAAACAATGAGGGAACCAATAGAGAAGGAAGAAGAATAGAAAATTGTAGCTTACCTTTGGATTTGTTATATATAGATATATAAAAAATACATCTATAATATATATATGTATACCTAGTGTTTACTCAGTTTTGTACATAGCTCAAAATTTCAGTTAATTTACTAGTGTACAAATATGGGTGAAGAATAGTGGTTTAGATCCGCCCCATGGGTAAGATGCAATCCTTTTTTTTTTTTTTTTTTTTTCCCTTGACGAAGTTTTGCTCTTTTTGCCCAGGCTAGAGTACAATGGCGTGATCTTGGCTCACTGCAACCTCTGCCTCTGGGGTTCACACGATTCTCCTGCCTCAGCTTCCGTAGTAGCTGGGATTACAGGTGCCCACCACCATGGCCTGCTACTTTTTTGTGTTTTTGGTAGAGATGGGGTTTCACCATATTGGCCAGGCTGGTCTCAAACTCCTGACCTCAGGTGATCCACCAGCCTCGGCCTCCCAAGTGCTGGGATTACAGGCAAGAGGCAATTTTTTATTCCTGAGATTCTATATGTTTCTTCCAACTGCCCCTGAGATGATTCTTTATTATCCATAGTGATTGTGCTGATGGAATTTCTGAGGATGACTAATAATTCTGTCAGAGCTGACTCCAGTTAGAGCCTTTTCTTTGGCAAATGTCTTTTCTTTGGCAAGTGACTAAAAGTATTGTTATGTCTGTTATTCATTGTGGACTATAGTATTCTAAACCTTAGTATTCTAGGTGGGCATTTGGAATGAGGAATGGCAAAAAGCTTTTCTACTCACTCAGGACTTTCATATATAGGATACAGGACAGGATAGGTGAAACGATAACTCTGCTTTTTTAGCATTTGTTTTGAAATAATTTTAGATTCACTAAAAGTTACAAAAATAGTAGAGTACTCTTGTGCACCGTTTACCAGCTTCCCCCATGATAGCATCTTTGCATAACCAGAATTTTATATTTTATTATTAATAAATTTTTTATAGAATAGATTTATTGATTTATTTCTGTTCTCTGTGTTTTAGTTTGTTCATGAGCTAATATCAAAGAAGCTCCACCTTTCTATTTTTATTTTGGGAAACAAATTTAGGATGCTTTTTAAGAGGGAACAAATAGTATAATAAATAGATTCATTTTGTTAGAAAGTATTAGCTGGGCGGATGGTGAAAGGCTGCTTTTCATGTAGAATTTTTAGCAATGACAACAAAATACTGACTTTTTTTATTCCATGGCAGAACAATTGGTTGTGATTTGTTACATACCAGAAATGCTTTCCCTAGCAGTGCCAAAGTATATCTGGGGAAGGCTCTGTAGTTTATAGGCAGCCTTTGTTTAAAAAAAGAGAGAGATGGAAAGAACTCCTTTTTCTTTCCAATTTTTTATTTATTATAGCTAGCACATTTTTCTGTTTATAAATTTATTTCCAATGTCTGTCTCCCAAAAAGTAAAATCTGATAGAGTACGTTTGGATATTTTATTTTCCTTTTCAGATGTATAGTCTGGAAAGACCTCTTTGACATTAAAAGATCCTTTAAGGCTTCAAATTGCCAAGAGCTGAAAATTCAGAGTAATAATATTTATGCTAAACTTGACTTTTGAGTACTCTGTAATGATTATTGTCTCTTCTGATGTCCAATTCCATATGAAATATTATACTTTTGTAAGATAATTTGTATTATAGCTATAGAATGATCATATTTTCATTCAGATAGCCCTGCCCTCAAAATGTGGCCGTGGTCTACCAAATCCTGTGTATTCAAACACCTCTGTCAGAGTCTGCATTCGGTGAGGAGATGAAAGCAAGTGGAAATAACCTGCTCTCTGTAGCGTTCATTAAGCTCTAAAGAGGTAGACCATTGGTCTTTTAAAAGATTATTATGTATTAGCTGCTTTTCACTGAGGTCAAGTCTACTGAGGCCGAGGCGGGTGGATCACGAGGTCAGGAGATCGAGACCATCCTGGCTAACATGGTGAAACCCCATCTCTACTAAAAATACAAAAAACTAGCTGGGCGTGGTGGCGGGCGCCTGTAGTCCCAACTACTCGGAGGCTGAGGCAGGAGAATGTCGTGAACCCGGGAGGCGGAGCTTGCAGTGAGCCGAGATCGCGCCACTGCACTCCAGCCTGGGTGACACAGCGCGAGACTCCGTCTCAAAAAAAAAAAAAAAAGAAGGAGACACATCAGCTAAAAACTAGTAACTTTATAAATGACCCATTTGCCAGTTTCCAATCATTATTTGAAATATTTGGATTTAAAATTGGAGAGACAAATGAAATTTTAAGTTTCCATAAAAAATGGTTATTAATTGCAATGAATTTTCAAGGTTCTATTTCTATAATATAAAGCAAATTTATACTATATTAAATTGTACATTTATTGTAGTACTTTCAAGCACTGAGTATTAATAGCCCTGGGGAAGACTGCAGCTCTTTTTACTATGCTCAGTAACAAGTCAAGGCTTGGGTTGTATGTCTGTTTACCTCCAATTTGAAATTCTTTCTACAACAATCTTTCTGCCAAAGAGGAGAATTTAAAGATGGAACCGAAGTACAAGGAACATGTTCAATTTTGGTGAATACTTGGTTCACTTAACGTGAACCCTAATCCTAGGATCTAGAAAGGGACTTGCCACTCAATGGTGTGTTCTTAGGGAGCTGTGTATGTCATAAGGAACATGACCGAACTTCCTTTTCATCAGCTTTCTCTTCATTAATCCTCTTATGGTTTTTGCTTGCTGAGATTGATACTACTTATGTTGTAAATAAAGAGGTATTTTTAATAAGGCAAACCTCTTAGGTACCTACCTGTGGTCATTTTTTAGATGAGTTCATAATGACCCTCATACTTGTGTATTCTCTGGGCTGTAGTGAAATTAGCACATACTGTTAATGACCTGAGGAGAGCTGTGCAAGGATAGTTGTGCATCCTCTTTTATGGTCACAAACTTTATTCCTAACCTAGCTATGTACTACTGGTTATAAAGAAGACTGGGCAACAAAAAATAAATCCATCACCACTACAAAGGAAAATCCTTGGGATTTAAAGATTTAAATTGGGATATAAAAGGCATGAGACATGGTTTGTATCATCTTGGAGTTCATAATCCAATGAGTTGGAAGTAAGCACAGAATTACAATGTAGTTTGTTAATGATATGATTAGACTGTGTACTATATCTTTTTCTAAGGGTGAGGTTTGGTTCAGGGAGAGCTACCAGGTGGAGGTAACCTAAAATGTGAGTTCTGGAAAGAAAAGTAAGAGGGCTTCAGGGTGGGCAGACTGGGGAGTGTTTGGGGATGTGAGGTGCAGCACAGTAGAGTCAGAATAGATGGTAGTTAGGTGAGATACCATTATGAGCAACCGTGTGTCTGAGCTTTGCAGTTCTCACACACCTTCATTTCAGCCCATTCTATAGGCAAGCAAAATATCATTCCTATTTAACAAGTAAGAAAAGTAAGCCCAGAAATGTTGAGTGATTGCACAAAATCTTATAACTGCTACAGTCAGGGTTTGAATCCAGGTCTGGTGACTCTACATTCTGTCCTTTTAGTATGCCATTTTGTTCACGTCCCTCTAAAGTGATAGTGAGAGTTGGACTATCTTTTCACTAATAAAAATGTACCAGTTTTCTTTCTGAGACTATGCATTTTTTTAGATGTACTACGTGCTGTTTCACTTTGTATCCTCAACCATGCTTAGCATGTGCTTGACTTGTAGTAGTAGATGGCCAATCATTGTTTTGAACTGAATTGAATTGATGTATGGGTATTGTAAAACTTCACTGAATGAATGAAAGTCTTGGCCAGGACTTTTCACTTTTTGCTCTCCTTACTTAGTTCTCTTCTGGTCTGTTCTTACCTTCACAGGTGTCAACTCGCACTAGAACTTCATTCCTAGATCCTAAACTCGGAACTTCAGCTTCTCACCCTCTAATCAGACTCTCCTTTGCATGTGGTAGAGGGTTCCTTTTCAGATACGTTTATGTAGAAACTATGCCACACGTTTAGGTTTTTTTCCCTTCATATTCTTCGCTCCAAACAAAATCTTAACAAAGAAAATTATGCCTTTGTCTTGGCAAATGGTGTTTGTTATCAGTTTTCTTAAAACACTAGCAGAAGGCATAGGCACTCGGCTTCCTATGAAGACCTTGGAGTGATTGTATGCTATTTCTCACACTTGGTCTTGGCTAGGGTGGTGATGACATTTTTGTTTTTAGTGGATTTTTTGTTTGGTTTTGTTTTGTTTTGTTTTTGAAACAGAGTCTAGCTCTGTCACCAGGCTGGAGTGCAGTGGCACGATCTTGGCTCACTGCAACCTCCGACCCCCTGGTTTAAGCGATTATCCTGCCTCAGCCTCCCGAGTTTTGGTGGTCTTTTTTTTTTACCTCTACTTGAAATTGATGAAAAAGGAAACTATACAGTTTGTCTGGAAAGGAAATTAGAGATCATTTGATGCTGACCTGATGTTAAATGAGGACAGGGCTGAATTTAAGCAACAGAACTTGTTTGTACTGACTACTCTCCACTTTCCAGCCTTTGAATTGTGTTGACATTCACAGGAGCTGTGTGAGGCCAATTTTGTGTCAGAAAATCTGAATTTCCAAAAAAATCTATGGAAGTAATTATATGACTGTAATGGTTCATCTTCCCCACTGTAATGTGAGAGACAGATCCTAAAGGACAAGCTGTATCAGTCATCACTGGAAAAGCCTGTCCTGTGTTGGAGTGGCCCCATATCGAGGGTTTCTAGTGTTTCTAGTGGGGAATCCACCATTTCTCTTGGCAGCCCTTCCAATTCTCTGTCCATCACAGCTTTTTCCAGATGATGAGGCTTGTTTTCTGCAGCTGTGTTTGGCCAGATGGTCATGGGTCATTCTCCCAGGCCCATCCTGATCATGCCCAATAATGTTTGGGCCACAAAGTCCTGATTTGGATGCAGTGGGGGGAGAAGTATAAATGTTGTTAGCTTAAAGATTCATGTTTTAGTGTTTCATTTTTGCTCTTAGTTAAGCCTCTAGGATCGCTGTTACTTGTTTCTTACAAATGGGAGATATCAAACATAGTGATACCTAGCTTTACTTTTTATCATCGCTTAGTTCTGTAGTGACAAACCAGTACCTCCACATCCAGTCTTCATCAGTGTCGCTACATCTTCGTCGGGACCTAATGTCACAAGAAACATGAGGCATTCACTTGACCAGTACACCAAATGTTCCTGGCCCCACTTTCAAGCAGTACTCTATTGGAAAATCATCCATAATTTTCTGGCTGCTGTCATTCCTGGGCCTCTGCTTTCCATAACCTCTCATTCCTGTTGAACAGCTGTGCTTCTGATTAGTTTTCTCTGGAGGTATTAACTTTTCAGCACTCTGCACAGGGAAACTTTTGAAGTGATGGGAACAATGGGCCCATCCTTGCTTTGTTCCAGCCAGTTAGTCTGCTGTGCTTCAGAAAAAACACTGAGAGAGACATGAAACTAAACAAAAATAAGAATTCACGTAAAATTTTCTTGAAAGAAATCTTGAGCATTGACATTGTAAAAATCATGATTATCCACTCAGCATGAAACAACGTATTTACGTATTATATTTCTCTTATCTACTTTTTCCATATAGTTTGAGAAACAAATATTTAGTTATCAGTAACACATGCCAGTTCTCTGAGAATTTGAGGAGGGAATGAGTGACTTCAGTTGTCAAAGGTAACTATACATAACCACTTTTACTCTTTTTTTCTGACCATCCAATTTTAGGTCAGATTCTATTGTTACATACACTTATTGAATGACATTTTCTTCATAGCATTTACCACTCATTAAAATAAAATCTGTTTTACAAATGTAAACATGGGGTTCAAGTGATTCTCCTGCCTCAGCCTCCTAAGTAGCTGGGACTACAGGTATGCGCCACCAAGCCCAGCTAATTTTTTTGTATTTTTAGTAGAGACAGGGTTTCATCATGTTGGCCAGACCGGTTTTGAACTCCTGACCTCAGGTGATCCACTCACCTCGGCCTCCCAAAGTGTTGGGATTACAGGAGAATCGCTTGAACCCTGGAGACAGAGGTTGTGGTGAGCCGAGATCTGCCACTGCACTCCAGACTGGGCGACAGAGTGACACTCTGTCTCAAAAAAAATGAAAAGAAAAATAATTCTATAATCCTATGTAATTCCTATTACAGGATAAAAGATTATCTGTAATCTTTCATTTTTATGAAAAATATTTCTTTGTAATTCCTATTATAGAATAAAAGATTATCCATGCTAATAAAAGATCATCCATAATCTTTTATTCTGTAATAGGATTTACATCGAATTTTTCAAATAGTAAATTAATTTTGTATGCCTAAAAGAAACTCAGTGTAAACATAATTGTCATTCTATTTATCAATTGTTGAATTTTCTTTGCTAAAATTTTTCAGTGACTGAAAGATCTGTGGTGATGATATACCCATTTTTATTCCTAACATTGATTATTTGTGTCTTCTGTTTTTGTTTCTTGATGAATCTCCACAGGGAGCTATTAATCCCATTAGTGTTTAATGAAAACAAATGTCCTGAAGGGAAAAGAAAAGGTATGCACAGCTTTGATTTTGTAGAGAATTTAATGAAGGAAATATCTAAAGGTATGTTGTTAGGGAACCCAACAAAGGATTTTGAAGCTTTCAGGTCCTAACAACAAGAAGCCATTGCCATTACTGGGCTTGATATACTTACAGGAAAGACACCTAAGAGTATAGCATTAATAGGAATGAATGGATCTTAAGAGGTGTGCTTGTAGAGGGACATAGCACCTGCCACAACTATACCATTGAAGCAGAGAGGAAACAAAGGAATGATTGCCTGATTCCTTGTTTTCTTCCTATAATTCTGTCTCTTACCAGTGCCTCCCTTTGAACTCTATCAGAAGGCTAAGTTTGCAGAATATAGTGGTCAGCCTTCTGAGATTGAGAAAGGCAGAAAATGGATCTTGAGGTCAAACAGCATAAGCAGCACACAAACTTTTGTCTTTACTGATCTATATTTGCATAGTTTTTTTTATGTTGTTGATTTATCTCTTACATTTATTAAACTTAAACTGTTCTTAGATTCATTTCACACTTTTTTTCTAATATTTTGAGATAGATGCTTACCTATTAATGTTCAGTTTTTCTTCTTTTTAATATGAAACTATCATTTCCCTTTAGGCACTCCTTCAGCTGTATCCATATTATTTGAATTTTGTTATCATTAAATTCAAAATATTTTCTAATTTTTATTAAAACTTTTATTTGATTAATTGGGTATGTAGGAGTATATTTTTGAGTCTCCAAACATATGAATATTCTGTATAATTTTGTAATTGATGTTTAGCTTACATATAGTCATATGACATATAATTTCAATCCTTTAAAATTCATTCAGTTTTTTTATGCCCACTATATTTGTCAATAGATGTTCTGAGTGTTTGAAAAGAATGTGTTATGAATTTATAAATAAGTACTTCATATGTGACTATTAGGTCAAGTTTTAAAATTGAATTGTTTAGATTTTCTCTCTCCCTGATGATTATTTGCCTTTTTTTCCCCTGTCAGTTAGTGTCTGAGTGCATTTTCTGTTGCTATACCAGAATATCCAAGACTGCATAATTTGTAAAGGAAGAAGATTTATCTAACTCACGATTATGGAGGTTGGTAGCTCCAAGATTGGGCAGTTGCATATTTTTGGCTTCTGGCGAGGGCTGCATGCTGCATAACATGGTGGAGAAGTGGAAGGGAAAAGGGCATGTAAAGAGAGAGGGAGCGAAGAGGCTGACGAGTTTAATAACAACCTGCTGTCACAAGAACTCATCCAGTCTCAAAAGATTTAACCCAGTTTCGTGAAAAAGACATTACTTCATCTTAATGATCTAATCCCCTCTTAAAGGCCCCCACCTCACAACCCTGTTGCATTGGCAATTAAATTTCAACAGAATGTTGGAAGAGACAAACCACATTCAAACCACAGCAGTTCCTAAGAGGTGAGCATAAACTTCTGCTACTATGATTGTGGATTTGTCTATTTGTCCTTATTTTTGTCAGTCTGTTTATTTTGAGGCCATGTTATTAAGTTTATATGAATTCAAAACAGTAATATCTTATTTGTGAATTACATCTTTTAATCATTATGAAGGATCCTTCTTATCTCCATGATACTTTTAGCTGTAAAGTCTAATTTGATGTTAATTTACTTATATCACCTTTATTTTCCTCAGTGTTGGCATGGCAAAATTATTTTGATCCTTTCTTTCAATTTTTCTGTATGTTTTCTTATAATTTCGCTGTGTCTTTCACAAACAGTCTATAGTTTGTTTTTAAACATAACTGAAAATCATTATTTTAATTGAAGCATTTAGTTAATTTATATGTATTGTATTTATTTTTATAGTTGTATTTATATCATCTTACCATGTGTTTTCTATTTGTTGCACTTGTTCTATATTCCGTGCTTGGCCTACTTTCATTTATTATTATATTTTTTCCTCAATTGATCCAGGAATTTTGTATTCTTTTACTATTTATATTCTTTTGCTGAGCAAGTTGTCAATTTGATTTTTAATCCTTTAAAGGTAATCTGCCTTTTTTCCTCTGGTTGGTTTTAAGCTCTCCTATTTGTGGGCCACAATAGCTCACACCTGTAATCCTGGCACTTTGGGAGGCTGAGGCAGGAGAATGGCTTGAGTCCAGGAGTTCAAGACCAGCCCCGACAACATAGCAAGACTTCATCTCCTAAAAAAAAGATCCTATTTGTCTTTTATTTTCTGCAATTTTTAGTGGTTACTCTAGAGTTTATAACCTGAACCCCTACTTATTATATCTAATATTAATTAATATTGAATATTAATTAGATGTTAATATTAGATATTAATTAGAATGACTTAGAATAAGTGAGCAATATTTACTGACCTTCCAAGTTGCATATTGTTATTTTTGTGCATTTTAATTCTTTCTATATTTATACAGTCAATGTTCATCTACATCTATCCACATATTATTATTTTTGTTGTTTTCCTTTTTTCTACATTTCTAATCTTCCATCTAAATCATTTCCCTTTTTCCCGAAGAATATTCTTTAGTATTGCCTTTAGTTTGGTTTATGTTTCTTTTAGATTTTGTGTGAAGATAATTTTATTTTACGTTTATTCTCAATATTTATTTGGGGAGGTGTAGCTTTCTAGCTTGTCAATTATTTTTGTTAAGCACATGAACAATATCCTTCGATTAACTTTTGGTTCTCATTGTTTCTTTTGAGAAGCAAGCTGTCAATCTGATTTTTAATCCTAAAGGTCATCTGCCTCTTTTTCTCAGATTGGTTTTAATATTTCCTATTTGTCTTTTATTTTCTGCAGTTTTTCTATGATGTTTAATTGTGTATCTTTTTAATCCTAGTTGGGGTTTGGAGCTCTTTTTCAACCTGTGGATTGATGTCTTCCATCAGTCTCAGAAATTCCTCAGTCATTATCCTTTCAGATAATACTCTCCCAATTCTCTCTTCTCTGTTTAGGGCTCCAGTTGAACCTATGTTAGACCTACTCACTGTATCCTCTAAATCTCCTGTCCTATCTTTTGTATTTCCTATCTTTTTGTCTTTCTGCTTTTTAAAATTCTGGATATTTTCTTCTGTCTTATTTTCTATTTCACTAACACTTTCTTCAAATGTGTCTAATCTGCTATCAAACCCATACTTAGAGTCTCTGATCTATTTACTAACTGGGTATAGAAAGGTCAAGGACCATTTTGGCTGTACTGGTGCATACCAGTGGAGTATTAACCTTGGTGATGTCAACCATTCCCAAGGATTTAACTACTAATTGTATGTCAAAAACTCTCTAGCTTAATCTCTTCAATACATTCCTCCCTTTAGAACTCTAGACCCAAAAAACAAATGCTTACTTAACATTCCACCTAAAATTACTTTCAGGTATCTCAAACTTTACATGTTTAATATTAAACATTCTATTTCCCATTCAAATCTGCTGTTCCTTGAACCTTTCTGTCATCAGTCAATAGAATTCCCACCAATTTATATATTCTTGCCAAAGCCTATGAATGGTTCTTGATATATCCCCTTCTCTTATCTTTAACATCCAGTCTGTCACAAATGTCATCTGTTCAACTTCCAAAATATATTTGAATCAATTCACTTCTCTCCAACTTATGGTCACCCTACTAGGCTAAGCTACAATCTCATTGTATCTTTTCTTTATCTATTCTGTCTGTTTCCACACTTGTCCTTTCTTCAGTTGTTTCTCCATTCAGCATCTGAAGAGATCTTTGTAAAATCTTAAATCTCGGACTTTTAAAAACCCCTCTCAGGATTTCAAATGCTTTCCCATAATACACAAGACAATACGTGATGTTATCATAGCCTGCTTCTCCAACTTCCTAAAAACTTTCTCTTTCACACTATTTAGCCATACCTATTTTAGTTTTTTGAAGGTTGGTTTTTGTTTGTTTGTTGTTCATTTGTTTTTGGCCTAAAACTCTTTTCTCCTCATTCTCTCTTTCTGTCCTGTAGGTTTTAGTTTATAAGTAATTCTTCTCATAGAGGACTTCCTCATAATCCAGTTTAAAAAATGGGAGTTTCCTGCACAAGCTCTTGCTTTGCCTGATGCCATCCATGTAAGATGTGACTTGCTCCTCGCCTTCCACCATGATTGTGAGGCTTCCCCAGCCACTTGGAACTATAAGTCCAATTAAACCGCTTTCTTTTGTAAATTGCCCAGTCTCGGGTATGTCTTTATTAGCAGTATAAAAATGGACTAATACACCACAGCCCTCAGGGTACTTATTAAAATTTATTCTTCAGTATTAAAAAAATTAATGCCAAAGAGTAAAGATGATGACATCTTTTTCCCCACCACCATAAAACCAAGACCTAGTTTGTGTCTAGTACATAGTAGGAACTCATTAAATATTTGTTGAATGAGTGAATGATCTCCAAATGGCAAATTTTACTCTTCCAAAATTAAATTTCATTCTCAGCTCCCTGCTATATTCTTTTTGAAAAAATTTTTCTCACCCATAACTTTCCATGTCTGTTATAAGCCATTCATTAGAGTTTTTTGTCCAGCATGTATTTACAAATCTAGTTAGTTCTTGTTTTTCCATTACAAACGAATGTCAGGACATCATTCTCCAAAACCCTATCTCAGAAACACAAATTTGCTTTTATTTTTGAAGTTTATTGTTTAGTTAGTTTAAATCAGATTTTCTTGATCTTTCCTTTTTACAATACAAACATGAATTCTGTTAACTGAGACTACCTGAAGCCACCCAGTTACCCAGTGTCAGTGTGTACTAACTGTAGATTTTTAGACCAATGGCCCTTGTTTTCTCCATACATTTCCTGGAATTTTTCTATTGCTTTTGGTATTAAGATTTTTTTTTTTTTTTTGGTCAAAACACTGGGTTTGCCCACCTCCTCCTCCTCCTCCAACAAGATGCCCGAAAGAAGCATGAGTCATAGGAAAATGAAAGAGGAATGTCTCAAATATTGGGATGAGAAGACTGCTCTTCTCATCTAACAGATTCTCATTTCCTATCCTGAGTCATTTCTTCCCACTGAAATAACAACTGTCATTCTAGTCATGGGTGTGTGTTTGTGGGGGTGGGTGGGAGGTCTTCAGAGGTCTCAATAAAAAAGAGAGAGTATGAAACTTTTGTTATTTCCTGTTTCTGAATATTTCTTGTCTTTTGGTTTAGGATGTTGGAAGGGGTGAGAATCTTTGGATCTCTGTAGTGCTTGTAGTGGTGATGGAGAGTGTTGAATGTTACCAAGCCAGTACGGCACACTGAATAACTGGATCAGAGTTCTCTTTTGGTGGGAATAACATTAATAAATAATGGAAGGTAACTACATGTTGAAGACTGGTAGAGTAATCATGAGTGTCACCTTCTCATGCCAGGTGATTCTTCTTTATGGGTACAGTCCTGAATTTGGTCTTCTAGCTTCCGTGTGAAACCAGTCAACTTTGAGAAGTTTTGATCTGTCTAAACAGAAACGAATCAGGGAGAGGGGAAACAAATACATAAATGGTAGTTACATCAAGGTAGTATCCTAAGTACTAAATATAAATTCTCAAAACTTTTACCCATTTTCATTTAAAAATATTTATTTATTATTTGTACTCTCATAGAAAGAAATAAAGATCTCTTAAGAGGTCTCTCAAGACATTCGCAAACAATAAGGGTTTGTTTTTTCGTGAGCCAAGATAGATTTTGTTATGTCCTGACTTTCCTTGAAGTAGTTGTATTTCAAATGATTAATTGCCTTGAACTGCTTTTAAAAATTGTTTTCCTGCTTCCGTGACTTTTTTTGTGACAAAATATGAAGGAAGTAGTAGAAATAATATTCTTCTGCCAAATTTTAATTATTGAGGTTTCAAGAATTTCTTCTTTCTCCTTTCCTTTAGGAATAAAATTAAAATGTAAAAATCTTGGAATTTGGCATTAACCAGCTTAAAATTTAGAATGCTAAAAATAATATCAATTCTACATTATTCTATGAAACTTATAAAAAATTTTGGAAACATGATCTTTACAGATGCTATATTTTTCAGTTATACAAATTCAGAATTAAGTGTTTATGCCACATTGCATTTTGATTATAGAGTTACTTATATTTCCTCACCTTTCATATTTTATTAAAGAGATTCTCTCTCTAGCCTCTAGTAGTTTTTGATAACAGTCCTTTCTCCCTAGGGAACCCAACGTCTCATTAATGAAGTCCAAATATGAGTCACCAATCCACATTCCCAAACACTGTGCTTTTTAGGTGGCTCTTCATACTCCTTTACCTCTGGACCAAGCTAATCAGAAGTGGAGTCCTTCAAGTTAATAAGTCATGTTATATAACTTTTTCTATTATAGCTATGGCTCAATATTTTTTTTAAAATCCTAAAATACCACTAAGTGTCTTTGGCCACATTAAAGACTAGATTTCCAATTCAGAATGACAACAGATACAGGGCTTGACATATCAGGTACCAAATAATGCTGTGGCAAAGCTTGGATTTTTTTTTTAAGATGGTAAGATGTATGCAAATCCTTAATATCACTTGCATTAATGGATTTCCAAGTAGTATATAAACCAGCCATTATTCTTATTAAGCAGTGCTAATATATTTTACATATAAAAATTCTTCCCAGTTTTATCCCTTTTTATGTGTCATATTAAAAGAATTAGTCAAAGCTGCTTTGCAGTTAATGTTTATGATGTTATATACTTCACAAAAGTACCCCTGTATTATGCTTCTAATGAAACTTTATTTTGTCTTGTTTTATGTAACACATTTGAAAATCCTATCTTTTAAAATACATTATTTTATTACTACAGGGGTATTATGATGCTTTCTTTTACATAGTTTATTCTTGTATTGATTTTAGTATTTCCAAAAATAAATTAATTCACATATTACTTTTGGTAATACCTGAAAAAAATTAAGTTTTTCACAAAATATTTGCGAATCCTGAATCAGTGTAAGTTCTATTCAATTACAGAAATAGTAATTGCGTACCTACTAGCACTATCTGAAGTTATATATAGCGAGATTTTTGTTTTCTTATTTATTGCCTCCTTCCAGAGAGTATTGAGTTCCACAAGAGAAAGGCCTTTGTTGGTTCACTGCTGGATTGCTGGTTTCTTTAATATTTCATGGCACATAATAAACTGCCAATAAATATTTGCTGAATGAATTCACTTATTCAGAAACTATTTATTGAGTGTCCACATATCTAGGCACTGAGGATAAAGCAGTGAATGGGCCAAAGTCCTGCCTTTCTGGAATTTATTTTCAAGTGGGAAGAGAGAGATTATAAAATACGTGACCCTGAAAATGTATGTCATATGTCTGATGTTGATAAGTGCTAAGAAGAAAAATAAAGCAGGACGAGGGGTGGAGAGAGAGAATTACTATCCTAGCTAAGGAATTCAGTGAAGGCCTTCCTGAGAAGGTGAAAAATGATTGAATGTCACTACCCCTGTGCCACTGCCACTGGCGATACTGAAAAACATGGAAGACCAGGTCTTAGACTCCAAGGTGACTATAATCTGATGATAAAGTCATACACGTACATGTACATCATAAACATAATGATAGGTGGTACTATGATAGATGTGCAATGATAGTGGCATGCATGCAGTGCAATGGAACAGTGTCTGGAGAATGAAGCGTAGCCATGTATTAGCAAGCAGGGTATATGGTGGTGGGGTGGAGGATGACTATTCTTTGAAAATGCAGAACTGATTCTAGGCTGTGAAGGTTCTGCCAGATTAAGGACTTTGGGCTTCAGTCAATATTTGGTGGGTGACTAATGGTAGTCTTTAAACATGGAAAGGGACCAATCAGAGCTACATTCTAAAAACTAACTTTGGTAGCAAAATGAGTGGCTTTGAGGGCATGAGATTGGGTCAACTGATGTTTTGATAGAATTTGTGATCAAATATTACTTGAAATAACAGAACCTTAGTTGGGCCAAATCTTTTCTTCAAACAAAAGAATAGTGCTTCCAAGATTTCTGTTTTTATAGTCGAACTGGATTACCGTATAAAGTCATAAGAAAGAAAGAAATAATATTTCATGACAAACTGTAGCTGAGAAGGATCAAGAGAAAGGCAAGAATGAAGATTTATAATCTGGGATTTATAAAATAGCTGTAATTGGTACAGGGAAAACACTCAATTTATCTGGATATACTTGTGTTTCCCTATTTAATCCACATGGTGTCATTTTTTACATGTGTTTTCTCAGAGCAGTTATTTTCATTCACAGGCTGTGGTGATGACTCACTTCATCCCTTTTGGGTATTAGAGGCTCTTATTTCATTCAGGAGATTTTCCGATTCACCAGACAGTGCATTAGACATGATTGTCTTGTTGGAATTTGGCTGGGGGAAAATACTTAAAGAAATATATCACTGTTGCTTATACTACCCTCACATATACGTTTTATTTAGCAAAATCTGAACTTGATGAGGAATCTGTATTAGTTTGCTAGGGCTGCCATAACGAAGTACCATAGACTGGGTGGCTTACATGAAAGAAGGTATCATCTCACAGGGCTGAGATCAAGGTATAAGCAGGGTGGGTTCCTGTTTTGGACATTGAGGGAAAGATACGTTCCAGCCCTCTCTCCTTGGCTTGTAGATGACATTCTTCTCCCAGTGTCTTCACATGGTCTTCCATCTGTGCAAGTCCCTCTGCACAAATCTGTATCCAAATTTCTTCTTCTTGTGAGGACGCTGTGCTTAGGGTCTACTCTAATAACCTCATTTGAACATAATTACCTCTTTAAAGATCCTATTTTCAAATCTGGTCATATTCTGAGGTACTAGGGGTTAGGACTTCAGCATATGAATTAGGAGGATGGGGGATACACAATTCAGATCATAATAAGTCTAAATATTTGGCTTTTTCTCTCCAGATACCCAGTTTCCCTAAAGTGACAACCCACACCCAGTGACTGGCTGATGCAGTGCTATAAAGGTCTGTTCCACTTGCCCCAAATTCAAGCTAACTCCGTAAAGCCATCCCAGCCCCAGAGCTCCCTGTGCCATGAGCTGAGTTCTTCGTTATGAGAGTATCACAGCTCCCCTCTACCTCATCCTACTTCCTCACTCCCTCACAAGTGTTGGGTCCTTATACATTTGCCAAAGAACTCAACCTGTGACAACTTTAGTTCAATAGATTTGACACTTTCCTTGCAAGGGAACTCTTGGTTTCTTACTATTATTGTCAGTTGTCCTCATTAACAAGGTCATTTAATACCTAGCTGCAAATTACTGAAAGTTTGTTTGGAACGACAATTTTTCTTACAGACTTTAATGATTATTCTAGCTAAAGGTCATTTTTTTTTTCCTCCGAACTTCTGTAGGACAGCCCTGTACAATTTAGTACTTTAATGATGATTTGTATTTTTTGCTCATTCACATTTGTAAATGATTTAAGATTGCACATTTCCTGAAAGTTGATATGCTTCTATCATATTTTTTTTCTGTTCTTCAAAATGTGTAACACAGTTTCAGAGCTCTAGTTGGTACTTAAGGAATTTGGGAGCATACAGTAGTGTAGACACCCCAGAATTTTTAAATGAGAGTGTGGAATCTGAATTATAAAACTCATATTAGGGAAAGCCTACACTGGGAAAAGAAACTGCATATGTGGTATAAAATAAATAGAAGATCTGTGTTTGAATATTGACTATGCTGTTTACCCACTATGTGATCTTATAAAAGTTACTTACCCTCCCTGAGCCTGAGTTTTCTCATCCATAAAATAGGAATATTATTAATAGCAATCTTATAAAGTTGCTGTGAATGTTAAATGAGATGCAGTATTAAATAAGATGCATGCAGTATTTAGCACATGATTCAATCATAAAATGGATATTATTACCTTCACACTTCAATCTTTCTGAATTCATGATGCATCTTGTGATTAGTGTCAAAAGAAATTTGTCAGTTTTATGCAAGGAAGTGGAACATGATACGTTAATAGTTCTTAAGGTCTGTATGAGTGGACTTAGTCATCACAGAAGATAACTATTCACCCAGTTACTTGCCTCAGTTAAATACCTTGTAGTTGTGACAGAACCTTAAATTTGGATACCTAATTATTATTTTAAAGTGTCCCCAAAAGGATTACATTATAATCCAAAGACATAGCTTTAACATAAATGGTTACAGTGGAGCAGATTGCCTATCATATGCCAAGTAATTCAGTTAAAGATGATGGAAAATATTTTAGAATTAGCTGTATAACTTTCAAAATTAGAAAAAGTTGTATAACCAATTGATGAATTAGGAAAACCAAATTCTAAATCTAATCCTAAAGAAGCAATCAAACAAACCCAAATTGAGGGTCATTCTACAAAATAACTGATCTGTGTTCTTCAAAAATGTCAGTGTCTGGGAAAGCAAAGCAAAGCAAAGCAAAGTTGAGGAACTATTTAGAGTTAACAGAGACTAAACCAGTATGACAACTAAATAAAATATATGGTCTGGATTGGATCTTGAATTAGAAAAAATAAAATTGCCATGAAGGACAAATTAGAACAATTGGTAAAATATGGTATGGACAGTTTGATTATCATATTGCATCAATGTTAAATTTTCTGAATTTTCTTATTATACTTACTATATTATATAAAATTCTTAAATACTATAATTAATCTAATTATACTGACTTATTGAAGAGTTTTCACAGGTTAAGTTCTTCAGCAAGTTTATAAGGACTCAACACTTGTGAGGGAGTGAGGAAGTAGGATTAGGGAGAAAGGGGAGCTGTGATACTCTCATAACAAAGAACTCAGCTCATGGCACAGGGATCTCTGGGGCTGCGATGGCTTTATGGAGTTGTCCTGAATTTAGGGCAAGTGGAGCAGACCTTTATACCACTGCATCAGCCAGTCACTGGGTGTACGCTGCCCCGGGGAAGAGTGCATGACATTCATCAAAGTGTGTCTCTTTAGCCAAGGACAATTTCCAGAAGGGGATTCAGCTGCAAGCTGTTCATTGCCAAAACTCTTCAGCTGATGGGGAGAATTAGTAGTTCAGTCCTAAAGAGGGAAGAGGAATATAGGTGTCAGACCACAGCATCCACTCTGATTATCATATCTGTAATTTACTTTAAAATGAGTCAGTAAGTAGAATGATGTGAGAACAAAGATAATACCAGAAATGGACAAAAGCAAGAAAGAAAGATCTCAAATTAGCAAAATACGAAAAAACTGGTGAATCTGGGTGAAGTACTGTTTTCAGCTTTTCTGTAGGTTTGAAATTTTTTTTAAAAAGTTTAAAAAATGAAATTCCCAGGTGATACCAGTACACTAGCAGATTGGAGAACTGTGGAATGAAGTCGTCTTTAGAATTCATGCCAGCTCTAGCATGATGGAATTCTGTGACATGGTCAGATTGGTTATGGTGCATTTGCTTTGGGCTCTTGAAGCTATGGAACCACAGCATATTTCCTACATGTTTGTTTTGTCCATAAGTTCTCAAACTTTAATCATATTGTTTAATTAAATGGGTTTGAGGGATTGTAATACCAACCCTGGATTTATAAATAAGGCTGTTCTTTTCTCTATTTTGATGATCAACAGTGGGCAAGTTTCTGTATTAATGATCAATTACCCATTTGAAGAAAAACAGGGAAGCTGAGAATATTTAAGATATATTTATTGAGATGATTTAAGACAAAATTATTAGACCTCATAGTTAATGAAATTGTGTTGTAATAGATACATATTGTCAATAGTTTACTGAAAAACTGCAAGCAAAGCAAATGTCTTTGCCTTTATTAAAAGCCAGGGGAAGATATAGCTGGCTCAAATATTTAATATTTATCTTTTTAATTGTGAAATCATCTTTGGAATATTTATTTATTATGAAATACATTTTAAAATATTGCTTAATTCTAAAATATGATTTAAAATAAACTATTTCTCTATAGTTTTTACCGAGTCCTTATCTCACTAGGCTGGAATCTTGTTTTAGATGTGAGGATGGTCATGTCTTTCCACTCTGTTTTCAATGTTACATCAAAAAGTCTCAATTCAAGGACATTGAAGACAGTTATTTTCTTATGAAAGGTTTGCCAACTCCTTTCTTACAGGGATCTTGCTGAATGCATTCAGCAAACATTTTTAAGCATAGACTTTAGAGTCAGTCTCCCTGGATCCAAATTCCAGTTCTAACACATAGCTATGTGCTCTTTGGAAAACTACTTAACTGCTCTGTATCTTAGTTTCCTTATCTATAAAATATAATACTTATAGAATTAATAGTTCATATTATCTATGTTATAGAGTTATTTTGAATATTGAATGAGTTATAATATGTAGAACACCAGGCATGTAATAAGTACTTAATAAGTTTTAGATATTATTATTGTCATCATTATTAGATATTTATACTGCATACTAGAATCACATGTTTTAACTTAGATCATTATTATTATATTGATTTTATAAAAATAAAGATGCACGTTAATTAAATGTTAATCCAAAATCACCAAGGTCATCTAACTAGTGAAGGAGGAGAGCTGGAATTCAGACTTCAAGCCCAATTTTCTTTTCACTTTTGTGCACTCATGGGTGTGAGAATTCCAGTGTATTTTTTTGTCAGCCTCCCAGGACCAGCAGTAGATTACCATTTGGAATGGGCTTAGATAGATCCTGCCACCTCCAATGTGTTTTTACATGTAATCCTGCATGCTACAGATGTGAGTATCTGGGGACTTTATTTTCTATCAGATTATACATTATTGAGAGCACAGTCTAAGTCTTATTGGTATTTGTGTCCCATGCACTGCTTAGTGCAATGCTTTGAAGATAATAATTGTTCAGAAATTATTTGTCAAAAGCATTCCTGAACAAAATTACTATTGATTTTTAACATAGTTAGGTTGGGCGCAGTGGCTGACGCCTGTAAATCCCAGCACTTTGGGCGGCCGAGGCGGGTGGATCACAAGATTAGGAGATCGAGACCATCCCGGTTAACGTGGTGAAATCCTGGCTCTACTAAAAATACAAAAAATTAGCTGGGCATGGTGGCGGGCGCCTGTAGTCCCAGCTACTCGGGAGGCTGAGGCAGGAGAATCGCTTGAACCCGGGAGGTGGAGGTTGCAGTGAGCTGAGATCGTGGCACTGCACTCCAGCCAGGGCAACAGAGCGAGACTCCACCTCAAAAAAAAAGTAAACAAAACAAAACAAACATAGTTGATGCTTGTGTTTTAGTTTTACATGTTGCTATTCCAACATTTAGAAGGGATGCAATAGCCAAGACTCAAGCTTCCCACAAGGAATTAAACAATTTGAACTTTGCTTTGTCCACCAAAACATTCATCCCATTATGGTTTTGTGTAAAATAAGCCTTATTTTCTGTCTATAAATAGATTATTTCAAAACGTTAATTAGTGTGGCCAGAC
The DNA here is from genome assembly GCF_008728515.1 of Papio anubis. Classification (NCBI taxonomy): domain Eukaryota; kingdom Metazoa; phylum Chordata; class Mammalia; order Primates; family Cercopithecidae; genus Papio; species Papio anubis. The sequence continues at coordinate 32,500,560 of NC_044980.1, read as the reverse complement.
CTGATAATAGTTTCCTGATTTATAACTAGATCTTTTAATTTATCTAACCTTAAAGCTTTGTATTATTCTTTTCTCCTTATGAACTTATTGCCATTTCGATCAAGCTTGTCCAATCATCAACCCACAGGCCGCATGCGGCTCAGGACGGCTTTGAACGTGGCCCAGCATAAATTTGTAAACTTTCTTAAAACATTATGAGATTTTTTTTTTGCGTGTTTTTTCTTCTTTTAGTTCATCAGTTATTGTTAGTGTTAGTGTATTTGATGTGTATCCCAAAGACAATTCTTTTTCTTCCAGTGTGGCCCAGGGAAGCCAATGTGGATACCCCTGATTTAGATGATAGTCCGCTTCTGCCACTTCGTTGAGCTTCATTTATCTGATCTGCCACATGCAAAGGTTAGGTAAGATGGCTTCTAAACTACGACTTTGTAAATTTTTGCTCTTTATAAGAAGATGATTTATATGTAAACCAGTTTACTTCCATACTAACCGAGATTGTCTCCTTTCACAGTAGTGAATCAGATTGCTATCCATTTGGCCTGGTCATTTGAGTCTTGCTAATTGGTCTATGAGAAACATTGCCATAGATTTTGAATCTGCTCTTTAGGGGGACATTTAGGTGAACCGGTGTGAACTGATAATTTAGGATTGTGTCCAATTGAATGTGTGTGTGTGTGGTAGGGGAGTTGAGGTTTGCCACATGATTAGTTTTTCATCTAATTTTAATATTAATTATTTGGAGAGTCCTAGTAATTGTTCATGTATTTCTTCTTAAACACAATATAAACAGACCCATTATTAGGATTCAAACTTTGAACTGTATCCTTTCCTCCTTCCTTCCCAACTCCTTTCTCTGTCCCTACTCCTCCCTCCTTTCTTTCTCTCTCCTTCTTCCTTTTCTTCCTCTCCCTTCTCTCCCTTCTTTCCTCTCCCCTCCAAATACTCTCTCCTTTCTCCTTCCCTTTCTTCCTCCCTCCCTTGCTTACTCACTCCTTTCCTTCCTTCTAAGAAAGTTTAATGAGAATCCACTGTGAGGCACTTTTCTGAGGACTTAATGATTCAAGCTTTAAATAAGGTCTAGTCCTTATCCTCAGGTAGCTCTTAGACTCATAGGGCATGCAGAAAAGAACAGATACTAATTATAAAATAAGTTGGTAAGTACAGCAATATCAAAAACACTGTGTTCTTATAGGGTTAGATAGAATTTAGGGTTAGGAAGCATTCCAAATGAGGTGATAGTTGGGTTGAGACTAGTCAGATGAGTATGGTCATGGTAACAATATATACAATATATATACTATATATATACACAATATATGTGCAATATATACTCTCTCTATATAATGCATACACACACACACACACACACACACACATATATTTCCCCAAACACCTTTTACTGAACTTCTTGAGTTTCGTGACTGCCCTTTAGAACTTGGAAAAGAACGCAAGCTACAGTAAAGAAAAATATGCCCGTCCAAACAAATTTGAAAGGTCAACTCTCAGTCTATCAAACTGAGATTCTTGTCGTACACTTGATTCTCTTAGTGTAACACCCCCATGGTTTGAAGGGAAACATGCCCTTTAGAAAAGAGGACAGACCGTCATGGGTTGGGTTTGTCAAACTTTTTTAGTACCCTGGGTTTTATCAAAATAACGCCATCCAGTTTTGCCAAGGGCTTTGCTCCTCACTTAAAAAGCCCTCATATTTCAGTCCATGTGTTTCATATTCATTTAGACATCTTATCACGCTAGAGTTGGGTAAGAATTATTTAGTGTCCAAAACGTCTTTCCTACTAGCCTTTGATTCTTAGATTCTTAGAAATAAAGATTATGCCAGGTATGGTGGCTCACACCTATAATCCCAGCACTTTGGTAGGCCAAGGAAGCGGATCACTTGAGGTCAGGAGTTCAAAACCAGCCTGGGCAACATGGTGAAACCTTATCTCTACTAAAAATACAAAAATTAGCTAGGTGTGGTGGTGCTTACTTATAGTCCCAGCTACTCGGGAGACTGAGAATTGCTTGAAACCAGGAGATAGAGGTTGCTGTGTGCTGAAATTACACCACTGCACTCCATCCTGGCTGGAGAGTCTCAGAATGAGACTCTCAAAAAAAAAAAAAAAAAAAAGAAAGAAAGAAAGAATGAAAGAATTACACTTTGCCAAATGTAAATGAATTTCAGACCCTTACTTTTCAAAGGGGCTTTGCAAATCTCCTTGTGCTGTAGGCAAATCTGGAAAAATCTGTATGTCCCTATCCTGATTCTAGAGATACTCAGGCATGGGAGCCTTTCTCAAAGTGATCTCCCTACATTAGAATCCCCCAGGGGTTCTTAAAAATGCCTCTTCATGGGCTCCAATACAGATTTACTAAATTTGAATCCCTTCTTGTTTTATATAATGTGATTCTTTAGAAGGAACTGCACACTCACTTAGTGAATATGTACTGTATATTTATATAGTGAATAGGTACTATATATAAATATATAGGTAAATATATACACACATACATAAATATATATTACTATATATATTTATATATAGTACCTATTCACTAAGTGTTAGCTGTTATTATCCAGATGCCTTCTAGATGTCTCAATTTGATATCCAACAGACATTTGGAACTCACCTTGTCTAAAATTGAACTCATGATCATCCCTCCAAATGTAGTCAACAGTATGCCTTGTCTCAGGGGGCAGGGTGCCACCATTGCCGAATCTAGAAACCCCAGCAGTTACTTGCCTCTCACTTCCAATGGCTCATTATGTCCTAGTTAGATTTTATCTCTAACATCTTTCCAATTAATTCCCTCGTTTTCATGCTTTCTGCCACTGGCTGGTTAGATCCACAACATCACCTCCACCCTCATCCAAATTACTACAATCACCTCTTTCCTTGGCTTTCAGTCTTCCAACTTCTCCAGAGGACTAGTCCATCCTCCACACTTAAATATATATCTGATGGTGCCACCTCCCTTTTTGACTGCCTGGGCTCAAGCCGTGATTCCTTATTAATGTCTAGGATGAAGTTTAACTTTTACTTTAATGCCCACAGCCATTATGATTGGTCTCTTTCTTACCTCTGCAGTTTATCTCTCACTACCCGATGTGAATCCTTTGCTCTAGCCGTACGAATAAAGTTCTCCAAATGTGTTCTGCTCTTCCATGCTTGTACGTACTCAGTTATCCTCTGTCATTCCTATTCCCTTCCATGTGTCACCCTCTCCTAACTTCTTTTAGCTCTTATGTTTTCTCAGAATCAGCTTCGATATCACCTCTTCTTTAAAGTCTTCCCCTATCAGTCTGATTTAATTGCCACTATCCTTAGCAGAGTGTAGTAAGTACTTAGCATAATATAATAAATAATACAACTTATCATTTATTTCTTTTTTGGGAGAGGTCAAGTGGAGTTTACCACACTATTGTTAGTTATAAAGCTTATTTTGAGACCTATTCTTTCCACATTTACTCTAGAACTTTCTAAATTTATGAAAGTAGTTGATCTTTGGAGTGCCAATTACATTTAGAGGGAGGTATCGGAGAGCTCCATAAGGCTTGCTGAAGTGCTGCTGATGACATTCTATATCTTCATCTGGGTGGCACTCTATGAATATGTACATATGCAAATGCATTATTCTCTATTCTTAAATATGTGCACTTGACTATAAGTCATACTTTATTTTTTAAAAAGTGAATAAAAGTAGCTGACCTTTTATCTTTAACTATAAAATTCTCTTTTCTGTTTTGTCTATTGAATGATATCATGGGTGCCTTGCCTCCAGAGCACAACATTAAATGCCATTATAGCAAGGCACATTTAGCTTCCTGGGGAAAAGGGCTTTTACAATTTTAACTTCTTACTAGGCAATAAAATAATAAAATGGGATTAATTGGAGAAGTAGTTTAATACTTGCTTTACTAATGTTTCTACTGCCCAAATATTTATTTAATTTTGGTAGGTATTAATCTTGTTACTATTGTGATACTCTTTTTAGCTCTTCAAGGTTACCAGAAGTAAAGATTATTATGAATTATCCCATTAAAAATTATTTAAAATATAGATAAAAAATAAAGCATTGCTTCTGAATTTTCAACTTCAGGTCTTAACTCTTCGACTTAATCATTGTACTACATGATCTGCAAACTCTTAGTCCTGAGGGTCTATAATTTCACTTGGAGTGTTTTCTTTGAAGAGACTTTATTGATTAAGCATTGCATTCATTTCCTATTTCTTTGAAAAGTAAATTCCCTTTGAAAGTAGACTTATAAACATAGATTATGTTGCTTGCTATTGTATCTCCAGCACTTAAAACAGCCTCTGACACATAGTTGATGCTGAAGTATAGTAACAGTAATATTGAGGCACACCCGAAATATGGGCCTCTTTACTCAGTAATTGTGTTTATATATACAAAGCAACCCAATGCTATATCTTACCTAGATTTACTTCTAATTTAAAATTCATGGATCACAGCACAGTCATATTTCTGGGAGATGGAAGCATCAATTTCGTTGTTATTGTGGCATTAGAACAAATCTTGGTTTGACTGGAAAATCATAAGTAAATCTGGACTCAGTCCAAGTTTTATCAAATAACCTTGAAACTTTTAGATTTGAGTTAATCTCCTTGTACTGTAGGCAAGTAGAAACAATAAAATTGAAATACTATTTTTCCTTTTTATAATAGTATTAAAAATAAGAATGAAGTAAAATCTATAGTCATTGAAAAAATTAAAACATTATATGAATTTAAGATGATATTATTAAATATTTTTGGCTAGTACTGTTAATAATTTGCAATAACCAGATAATGTGTATTTTCAGGTCCTAGTCATACTTGTTAGGATTATAGAGACAAATTATATTAATAGCTATTTCTCAGAGCAACTGTTTCTGGAAAGAATATAGAAAATAATTTACTTATACTGTAGAAAATATATTTTTTCATAAAATATAAGAATGTATTTCTTGGGCATATATTCAGTATATTCTGACTAAAATCAGCTTAGCACTCTTCTTTTTCAAAAAAGAAAATATAGCTGGTTGCGGTGATCCCAGCACTTCGGGAGGCAGAGGCGGGTGGATCACTTGAGGTTGGAAGTTTGAGACCAGCCTGGCCAACATGGTGAAACCCTGTCTCTGCTAAAAATACAAAAATTAGCTGGACGTGGTGGTGCATGCCTGTAATCCCAGCTACTCAGGAAGCTGAGGCAGGAGAATTGCTTGAACCTGGGATGCAAAGGTTGCAATGAGCCAACATCGTACCATTGCACTCCAGCCGGGGCAACAAGAGTGAAACTCCATCTCAAAAAATAAAAAAAAAATAAAAAAAAAAAAAAGGATCGAAAAAGAAGTAGCTGTTTTCTTGCCATTCACTTAGTATGCCGTTATTGTTTTTCCAGATCTGTACTGGGTTTTGTGGAAAATATGGAAAGATTAGTAAACATGCTACTTAAATTGAAAGGGTTTACAACCTTGTAGGATAAAATAAGCCACATCTGTGGCGTTTTTATTGAACAGTTTTCTTGTTATTAACTAGTTTTCAAATCCACTAAATAAATTCTTACAAAGGCTAAAACTCCAGCCTATTAAAATCCCTTTGAGTTAGTTTCCCAGGTAGGTTATTAACAAATATAAGTGATGCTGCCTTCATTTTCTGAGTTTTTGTTGGTCAATAGTTTCTATTGACTGGTACTTCTTCGTTTTACATTTAAAATAGTTATTTCAAGTATTTGCTATTAGGATGCTGTAAAATATCGATAGAAATGCTTTCTATATCATCAGAATTAAATAAGTGATTAAATTTGGTTGAATTTAATTTTAAGGTTAAATAGCTTAAACTTTATTTCCATGTTTGTAGTCCCCTGGAGGAAAGACATGACATGTTTTACTTTCTTGCATACCCCAAGCATTATGTTTGTGCACACAGTGATACAGTTTTTCCCCCCAAAAGCTAAAGGCGTGGGTCATATCTATAATCACAGCACTCTGGGAAGCAGAGGTGAGAGGATCGCTTGAGGCCAGCAGTTCACGACCAACCTGGGCATCATAGGAAGACCCCATCTCTACCAAAAAACAAAAGATAAAAAAATTAGCTGAGCACAGTGGCATGTGCCTATAGTTGCAGCTACTTGAGAGGCTGAGGTGGGAGTGTGGTTCAAGCCTAGGAGATCCAGGCTGCAGTGGGCCATGATCACACAACTGTGCTGTAGGACTTTCTCCTTAGTTTAGCTAAAAGCCGGGTTCTTGTCACATGCACATGAAATATTAGGCTCGCAGACACTTTGAAGAGTGAGAAAACTGGAATTTATTGGGCGAAAGGGAAAAAAGGGAAACACAGACTCTCAGGAAAGTGAGAGTCCTGCTAGCTGGTTTCCTGCCTCATAGATTGAATGGCAGGTTACTACCCTGGATCAGAAAGGCCAGGCTCCTCCCAGATGCAAAGGGCATGAACTTCCTGAGGCCCCACCCCAGTGCACACTCCTCCCAGTGGCCGGCTGGTTGAAGGTTCTGCCAGGGGTCCCTTTTTACTTGGCTGTCTCAACTGCACACCAGCATGGGAAACAGGGAGGCCCTGTCTTGAAAAAAAATAAAAAATAAATGGCCAGGCGCAGTGGCTCACACCTGTAATCCCAGTACTTCGGAAAGCCAAGGTGGGTGGATCACCTGAGGTCAGGAGTTCGAGACCAGCCTGGCCAACATGGCAAAACCACGTCTCTACTAAAAATACAAAAAATTAGCTGGGCGTGGTGCTGGGCACCTGTAATCCCAGCTGCTCGGGAGGCTGAGGCAGGAGAACTGCTTGAACCCGGGAAGCACAGGTTACAGTGAGCCGAGATTGCACTACTGCTCTCCAGCCTGGGCAACAAGAGCAAAATTCTGCCTCAATAAATACATAAATAAATAAGAAAAAATTTAAAATTAAATAAAGAAGGCTAAAGGCTATTAGAAATTATTATATACTAAGATAAATTTAACAATAATTATGTAAGATGCAGCGATGCTGTTTTAATTATGCAAAGAAAAAACAAATTTAAATCTGCAGATTGCAATGTCCAAATGAAGTAAAGAATTTCAAATTTTTGGCAGGGAATGGTAGCTCATGCCTATCATCTCAGCCCTTTAGAAGGCTGAGGATGGGAGGATTGCTTCAGCCTAGGAGTTTGACCAACCTGGGCAACATGTAGTGAGACCCTGTTCCAGTTAAAAAAAAAAAAAAGAAAAAATTTCAAATTTTTACCTAACAAAATGAAATCTGAGTTGAAATCTACTGAAATAGTATTAGATTTTCCTTTCACCTTCTATAGCTGAAATTTTATTTTGAAAGATGTCAAAAGAATAAATAAGTATATAAAAATGTGGATTTGCTTCTTTCAAGTGTTTAAAAATTATTTCTTATTTTACTACTGGTCAAGAACTTGTATTAACTTAAATGTTTGGCATCTGGCTCATAGGTTCTAGCATGTAATAGGCACTCAGTAAAAGGTTTTATTAGTTCAGCTGGAAATTTAAGTTAATAAAGTAACATGAATAAAAACAAAAAACAAACGAGGATCACCACAACAAAAACACCTGGCACAAAGCTCAATTTAGACAAAATACAATAAAGGATGAGTTCTTGCCTTCCTCCCTCTCACTCCTGCCTCTGAACGTTTCCTATATTTTATAATTTTGCTGCAAGAATCCCCTACTGGGTTCCTTTATTTAAAACCTCAGGTTCGTTGGTTCTCTGAAAGTGCAAGTGATTATAATTAAATGTCCACAAATAGTCTTTCACATTAGGGCCAATGGGAGATAAATAGAGTTAGTCAAAATGTGTCATGTCCTAAGCTTGGTCACTTTTCCCATTATGCCTGGAGATCTGCTAAAACCTTTGTTTTAATGAACTTTGACTGGAGTGTTGCGAAAGGAAATGAAGCATGATATGTTGATGGAGAGTTTGCTTCAGTATTATGTTCTTTCTCAAAATACACTATTTTGTTCAGGGCTAGCCTAATCCTAGTATGAACTTAGCCATAATTATATGACTCCATTTACCTTGTGCAATTAACTGGATAATTGCATGAATGTGAACATTGCTCTGGCCAGCCTTTCCTCCATATATTCCGCAGGGGACATCCTCTTCAGCTGCAGTGTAGTCTTCTGGGATCTAATTATGATGTCTCTTGGAATCTGGCCCACATACAAGAATTCAAGCTGGTTTTCCAGGGTGGAGACCATGAAGAAATCCCAATCGGATTCACTGGAATTCATTTGTAAGCATCATGCTATTCGACTGTATCGTAATGGAGTAATTCATTATGATTTTAATTTACACACTAAAATTGAATGCTAAAATATGTGTTGACCGTCGAGCTTCTAGTTCAGCATGTCTGACCTGATATACTTAGTGAGTGTTGACTGATATGTCTATAAGGTTGAAAGGCCCTATTGTGTTGTTAATGAGACAAGGTACTTGCTGTTGTTATGGGTTTACAGCAAATGGTTCCACAATGAAAGAAGGGCCAACATTCTTAATTTAGAGGTTAAAATACATTATTTCTTCTCAAGGTGAAGGAAACTTGTAGCAATGGTCTGAACTGCTAAAACACTAGACAGAAAAATTGAAGATGAGTAAACCTTTACTCTACATTTTGACTGAGTGGAAGAAAATGTCACTTTTCATATTTCCTCAACTTGTCTTATTAGGGCTTAGAAAGAGACCACTGATGTTGATAGCCACAGCATTCTTCCGGGAGAATTATGTTTACATGGATTCAAGATTTTTAATTCATCGAGGACAAAGTACTACCACTTGTGAAGTCATTCACTATCCAAACTCATCTTCTTCTTAAAAAAAAATATTCACCAGGGAGAGTGGGATGTGGAGGGCTGATATGTAAAATGAAAAAATATGGCTAGATGGATTCCATTACATAATTGGGAATAGGTGTTAATCAGTCAATCTAGTTATTTAGCTGTAGTTGTATACTTGATCTTACAGCTCAGAGTGGTGGCAGCTGCTTGCTTTTGCTAATCCCTGGATTACTTTACCTTATTTTCACTTCTATACCTTGACCCTGTTTTGTTTCTTAGCCTTTGTATCACCTATGTAACTAAATTCCTTGTATTACATTTTCACATTCTTGTTTGCTCAGTTGAACTCTGAACGATGAGAATGAGTTTTACTAATGGAAAGAAAGAGTAGAAAACAGTTGAAGAAGAGAAATAGAGCTGTATTATAATTTATGGATTGACAATGTGTATGTTTAGGACTGGCCTGTGAGCTGTTACTTTTTTCTTTCTGCTGTTTACCTAAGTCACTGCTCACTTGCAGTAGTTCGAAGGACTGGAGGTGGACATCTGAATTTGTCAAGTCCTCAGTGGTGGCACTTACTAGAGACTTTCATTCCTGCTTTGTCATTTGACCCTCAGTAAGTTTGGTTTTCCTCCAAGAGGATACAGAATTTGTCCACTGAAAGGCTCCTGTATTTTTTGGTTAGTGCAATATGTGGAGAAGAAAGAAAGAATTCTTAACTGTTCAATGTAGGAAATTAAATATTCAATCCAAATGAGTTCTCTTGTTCCCCATAGAGCCGCATTTATGAAATTCAGACTGATTTAGCATGTGTTTTTGCTTCTTCAACCAAATCATAATATTAATAATTTTTCTGCATACACTTTGGCTGAAATTTTCTCTATAAATGAAGCTCCTTCTAAAATGACTTCCTTAATGTGATGTTAGATGTGATTAGTTCACTGAAAAGCCACAGAAAATATTTATATGATCAACATTGTAAAAGTAGTACCTCAGATGCTGTCACATCACATGAGTACTCCATAAAAGGCAGTGCAAATGCTCTTTCCATCTATGCCTTAAAGGAGACCGAAAGAAACCATGATGGTCTCAGCTTCTTTATTATAAAAGTTGATCCTTTGATAAATTTTATTAAAGAATAATTTGCTGAATTGGAAAAGAAAATAAAAAATAGGTATGTCATCCCGTAAGTTGTCCTCTTTATGCTAAAAAAAAAAGGAAAAAAACCCTCAGCATAATTGGATGCCTTTTAAAAAATCCAGATTTTCTGTGGTTTTAAAGCATACAGTCATTTGAAAGACAATCCAGTGTCAAATATTTTGTAGAAGTTGAGAAATTGAAAGCCAAGGTAGAAACCAAGGTGGGCCTTGTATCTATCTCAGGGAGCAAGCCCACTTCTCTGAGACAATTGTGAGTTGTTAGTTGCCTCCAATTTAAAGTATTTATGTTTCATATAAAAAAATCCCAAGTTAAATGGAACTCAGATGACCTAGGACTGACATTAGGAACCCCTTTACATGAATTAGAAATAGGATGTGCAAAGCCAAGCAGGGGCGACCAGGTGGATACACAAGCTTTCTTTGGCTCACAGAAGGACTTGCACAGCCAGATGCATTAACACTCTGTGGGCATACATACAGGAACAGCCTTATGTCAGTGTTAGGTGCCAGGCTGCTGATGGTGTATTAGAAATCATCTGATAGGTGGTAACACAAATCCGGGCTCCTCGTAAAATAAGTTTACATGGTTTTTCTTGGTAGGAACCAACACCAGGTTGGACAGTTAATGAGCTCCAGAGCTGTTTATTGGTTACTCCTAGGGAGCCTGATGAAGTAGTTCAGTCAAGCTGAGATGCCGTTTGGCTGGTGCAGGGAACCTACCTAGCCTTATTGCTGTTTCCTCTCACATTATGGTGGATATTTCCCTTACCCAGAGGTCTGCTTTCTTGTTTGTTTGTTTATTTAGGGGGTCCATTGCATGGAAATTGATGGGGTTTGTTTGTGTCTTTATATATATATATTTTTAATCACATTTTGTTGGCAAAGGAGAAGAGGGGATTGGTCAGCTGGATGGCATTAGGTCAAAGGCAGACGGGGGAAAAATAGTCTTGGCTAAGGGGTCCCGGGCAGCTAATGGGTCCCAGGCAGCTTGCAGAAGGCTGTACTGAGAGAATGAAAGATAAGCAAATTTAGCAAGTGCAGGGAGAGGAAGGAGCACTTCCTCCTGGCAATTCTCAGAACTGTTTCTCAGCTATTTACTTCCTATTTTGATACCTAGAGCAACAAGAAACAAGGCCTCTGGAGCAGCCTTTGACTGGCCTTGTCCTGAGCTTGTTTATCCACTGCATCTGTCAGGAAGCAATTATGATAAGGCCTCTGGCACTGGTCTGGAAGATTTTTTTTTTTTTTCTATTTTCTGTGTGGCTTTTGATTGATCATGTTGTACACACAGAGCTCTATTCTTGGATTGATTTATTAACAAGCTTCAAAAGAACCTCCACCATTTAGAGGGTTTTTTCCTTTTGCTTCAGAGGAAAAGCATTATTTACACCTTTACATAAGGGCATTCTCCAGGCTTTCAGTTCAATAACTAATGAGGATGGAGTGACTTGTGTCTAGGGATCAATGCCCCCATGTCTAGATGTATTATATATGTGTACACTTGACACTTAATTTATTGTACTGGAGTGGATTTGTTTTATCTGCCGGGAAAGTAAAAGATGAAAGGCTTCTTGAAGAAAATGCTGGTTTGGACAAGTCACTTTAAGACTCCAGGGCTTATTCAAAGGATTTCTATTATTTTCTTATATGTTAGGGAGATCCCTCTTATTTTCTTCCTGAAACCACTTCCCCTCCCACAGTTTTCCCTTTGCAATCACCCCAAGCTATACCATGTTGATTTTGTGTCATTGGTTTCATGTTGGACTGGGTCTGAATTTGGAATCTGCCTGCTTTGGACCAGAAATTTGATTTGCTTGACCCCACTTCAAATATTGTCAGCACTCTGTGCATTAAGGACTCTATAAAAATATGAAATAATAACCACTGCTTTATGAGTTGAAAACAGCTTTACTCACCACATTTACTTCTCAGTGGACAACAGTAATTTCCACATTTAAAAGACAATCAATATTAAGCATCTTTCATTATCTCCATGCTACTTCCACTGAAATGGACATAATGAGAAATTGGAAGCATCTTATTTCTCTCTGTTTGCAGATGATACAGACTCAATGAATGCTTTTCAAAATTGTAAAAAAGGATACACATTCTTCCCTGCAGTGAGGATGCTTAGATGAGAAATTTGTGTTGTCTGGCAGCTGCTATCACTTGTCATGTTTCTTTTTACTTCTATACCTTGACCAATAGCAAGGGAACAAGTAGAATAGACCACTGATAAAATTAGTTTCTTTTTAGAAAAAAGTGTAACCATCTTGTAACTCAGAGCAGCTTTAGTTTCTGGAAAATATCATCTCAAATTCTGCGGAGTCATCAGATAGGGCAGTTGATTAAACAAACAAACAAATTGGGCGTGAGCAATAATTACACAAGGGCGATGTGGTGACAGCCAATGAGATCCTTTTATGAAGTCATTATTCAGTATGGCCAAATGCCATGTTGAGTCAACAAATGTTGGTCCAAATTTTGCTGTTTTATTCTTAAATTACTGCTGTGTACTAAACTGGGACACAATACTGAGTTTTTCAGAAGACTAATTTTTTAAAAAATGTTATTATTTTCTATTAATGGGGTTAAAGCCTTTTATGAAATGATTGTAAGGGTAGTAACTAATGCATCAGTGAACAACAAAAAGTGTTTGATATGATGCCAATTGAGTAAAATTTTACAAATATTTAATAGAGTACATTATAGATACCTCATTTACCAGGACCCCAAGGAAGAGGAAAGTTACCCATGATTGGTCATGAGCTGACAAGTAGGATTTCTGGAGGCAATACCTCAGTTATATGACTTGCTTCTTACCCCTGGTGCCCATGATTATAATAAAGCATAAACTGCAAAACACAGGGCATCTGCTCCTAGTCCAGCTGCAGCACAAGCCTCTGTCATGTATTCAGACTTTATTCCTAAAGAGTAGCTTTCCTGGATCCATGAACAGCTCACCGGTTCTAAAAGCAAGGTCTGCAGCCTGAACTCTCCTAGCGTGGGCTTTTTGGGTAATGATACAGTATTTGGATCTGTGTTGTTACTTATCATATTATGGGATGTAGATAATATACTTTGTGGTGACGCTGAGAAAGGAGCATTGACTAGCACACCCAGGAGACCTGGGTTCTCCTTTCGGTACTGTTTTTAATCTGCTGGTGTCACTTGCTTGTGCTTCAGTTTCCATTTGTAAAATGAATGACAGAGTTGGTTGAGGTCAGTGTTTCTGGTCAGGATCTGTTTGCCGTATGCTTCATGCTCAAAAATGCCTGTTGAAACACAGATTCCCGGGTCTATCTTGCCCCTATTGAATTAGAATTTTGTGGGTTGGCCATGCAATCTGCATTTATACTACATTGTTCCTCACAGGTGATTCTTACACAAGCAAAAGTTTGAAAAGTACGCGATTGCACTGAATCTCTCTAGGATTCCTTCCTACTCTTCAGTCTTCTACTCCTCAGGGTAGTGCTTCATCGAAAGGAAGACCTCACTCTCCCTCCCCCATGGGAATGGATGATGGCTGTTCAAGGGTGTTTTGCCCGACTAAATTCTTTTGTAGATAAAAAACTGTGGAACTTAGTTATCTCCAGTACTTTAGGTTAGGAAGATTGCCTGCATCACAGAGATAAATTAAAACAATGCCCTTGTGGGGGGAAAGCTTCACAAGGTTTTGAAGGCACAGATGTCCTTGTATTACATTCCCCTACAGTCACCTTCAAAATAATCCCTTGAAAGCCCCAGCTTCCTCTTTGTGGGCAACAGTTCAGTCTGTGCCGAGACTCCTGCAGCCAGGTGATTCAGCTCTTTGAAAGGCTTCGGTTCAATTCTGGTGAGGATTCAGTTCTTCCCTGACTCCTTCAGACTAAACATTTGAGTTACAAGCCACATTAAAACCATTTGGTAGAGATTGTAACTAGGGAAAGTCAGTTCACAATCTGACACCTTATAAAGCCTTATTTTAGAGTTTGTGGGATTTGGTGTATGAAATTTATTTTTTTGGTCTTAAGCAAGCACCTGGCTGTAGGTTTTTCTCTTGCTGGCTGACAAAACAAAACAAGGTTCAATTGATTTCTCTGCTTTAAACCGTTTTAGTCTTTGCCTAATTTTATTTGGACTTAGTTGAGCTAGCTAGGATCACTGCAAACACAAAGCAGCAGGAGGAGCCTGGGTACAGCCAGATGAATTTGAGCTTGGGTTTCCTTTCTCCAGCATTTACAGAGGTTGTTCTCAAACAGGGACAATTTACCTCCCAAGGACATTCGGCAATGTATGAAGACATTTTTGCTTATCATAGCTGGGACAGTTCTGGCATCTAGTGAGCAGAGGCCAGGGATGCTGCTAAACAGCTATAATGCCAGGTTAACCCTTACTGCCTACAAAGCATTATCTGGCTCAAAATGTCAACAGTCCTGAAGTCAAAAAGCCCTAATATTCTAGGGTAGCTAGAATAATAATCCATGTATTTTGGGGGTGAGATGTATCCATAAAGCCAGAAAAGAGTATAGGATGGAAGAATAGAAGGAGGGTGGCTTTGACATACACTTTTTGACATAACGGTGCTGAGCATGGTGGCTCATGCTTGAAATCCCAGCACTTTGGGAGGCCAAGGAAGGAGGATTGCCCAAAAGTCTGAGAGCAACCTGGGCAGCATATTAAGACCAGGTCTCTATTTAATTTAAAAAAGAAAACTTTGTATTTGAAAATGAAGTCTAACTAATTTCTAGGACAAGTTCAAGCTCAGTAAGGTGCTTACAACAGATTTTGACAAGGATCCAGGAGAGAACTGTAGGCTGCGTTAAATATATTAAAGCAGGCCCGCTCATTTTAGGCCAGGTAAGAAACAAGATGAGTTTCATTTATCAACAGAGACATATTAGACACCTTAGCAGTTTGTTTTTATGATGTGATTTTAACAAAAAATACATTTTCTTTTTTCTTTTAAAAGTTGTATTTATAGATTCTAGAATATTATATATATGTATATCCCTATCCTTTCAACTTTTCTAAGGCTATTAAAAGCATCAAATAGTTAACTACTAGCTAAAAAGAGAGCCTAGCTGAAAGCACTTGTTTTTACTGATGTCCCTAAGACCACCTTTGCAAAATTACAACAGTCTGATTTCCAAGCTGTCCTTGGTCATTCCTAGGCATACAGCAAGCTAACTTTGGGAGGAATTATAATAGTCCCTCCCTGAAACTAACCCAGGGACCAAATACTCCCTTTATAAGACTAATGAAAAGTCACAGGTATAGGATTATGGGAGGGGCCTGAATTCTGCAACGAGGTAGGCATAGTTTCCATAATTTCTTACTGCTCAGGGGTCCTGTGGCCAGAGATCACAAGCTTTGTGACTTTCTCAGTTGCTCCTATAGATGACGTCACTATTGTAGAACCTAAGATTGGTTTTTCTTGAGGTGTTTCTCACTGACCTCACCCAGACTCATGATCCATGAGCAGTACTCTTCTCTAGCCCCCCGCCCACCAAATTGTCCATAAAAACCCTAATCTCTGAGCCTTCAGGAGGAAGTGATGTTTGAGTGATAACGTTAGTTCCATGTGATCTGGCCTTGTGTCAATAAAATTCTTTCTTTCTCTACTGCAGTGCCATGGTCTCAGTGGATTGATTCTGTTTGTGCAGTGGCCGAGAAGCACCTGTTGGTGGTTACATCCTTCTACTGTCAACCTGCACTGGTTATTTTCTCTGCTCCACCCATTGTTTTATCTTCCTTGTATACCGACAAGCTCCCTTGCTCCTGGTTTCTTTGTAGATTTGGCTAATGAGAGACACCAGTAAGAAACTGAGGGCAAGATGAAAAAGAAGTCCAGGAGGTTTACCCCAGTTCTCCCGACTTTACAGCATTCTGGCAACAGATGACCCTCTAAGACCCCTTCTTCCTCCAGTTTTGCTGGGAATAAACCCTGGTTTCTCCCCTTGCTCCTCCAGACCTAAGAGTAGTAACGGCTTTTCACTTTTCCTAGTTTCTAGATGCATCCCTTTTTCCTGTAACTCAACACTACTCTGTAAATAGCCCCTTCAGTTCTTTTCAGTTAAGCCCTCTTTAGTGTAGGCCTCTCAATGATGCACTGTCAGATTTTCAGTGGAAGGATTTTGATTTTTTTTAATGAACTAGTCAATTAATATTGAACTGGAAGCTGTTCTTCTATTCAAGCTCTTTCCTTATAAAAACCCACTGAGTCTTAGTTTCTCATCTGTTAAATAAAGGTTTAAAAATATGCCCTGTGTTACACAGAAATGTAAACATTACTGCATTGAAAATTGGAAGCCATATATATATAACATTTATGTTATGTTTTATATATATAACTTTATGTGTATATTTTAGTTCTCTGGGACTCTTTTTTCCCCATGATGAATATGCTGATTAGATTAAATAATCTTCCTGGCTCCTTCTAGCTCAAAAAGTTTCACAATCCTTATATATTCTGTTCTTATTGTTCTAGACTATTCAGTACCATGACCTATAAAAACAAACGAAAAGAATGTGGAACATAAAACTAAAGAAAAGTGTTGATAGAAGTTCTCCAGAGAAAGGAAAGTTAAAAGATCTAACTTCTATGTGGTTACAAAGGGCATAATCAAGACCATTGGCTAGATGCTATAGGAGGTAGCTGTAAGTACAATGAATGGGAAAGCCTTTGTAATATACAGACTGGTTCAGTAATGAAGTGGAATATGTTGACTTTCAGGGAAGTGACTTTTCCATCACTGTAATGTTCAAGAAGAGATACATATTTACTGTTTTCTCAGGGGTACTGTGAAGAAGATGCCTGTGATGATATGCGGTTGAACATTGTTTTCACATTTAATGAAGTAATGGCTAGGTAAGTCACAAATGTGCAGTAGTCTTCCCTTATCTGTGGTTTCATTTTCTGAGGATATGACTATATGTAGAAACAGGGCATGTAAAGAGGTTATTAAGGTAAAACGAGGTCATATGGGTGGGCCTTATGCCTCTGCGATTGATGTTCTTTTAGGAAGAGGCAGAGGCACAAGGGGTGTGCATGCACAGAGGAAAGACCATGTGAAGACACAGGGAGAAGAAAGCCCCCTGCAAGCCAAAGGAGAAAGGCCTCAGAAGCCAAGTCTGCTGACACCTTGATCTCAGACTTCCAATCTCCATACTGTAAAAAACACAAATTCAGCTGTTGAAGTCACCAATCTATGGTAGTTTGTTCTGGTAGTCCTAGTAAACTAATAGCATGATAAAGGACACTTAGTAGTAGCACATGATGTCAAACTTTTCTATCATATAGACATAATGTTTACTATACTTCCACATCCTCTTCCCCTCACATGTACTTACACCACTGGCACTGGGTGTGAACCCCTAGAAACTCTATACCCAGTGGTTTCAAACCTTCCAGGAGCTGCCATTGCATGTCTTTCCAGCATATCAGTGACTCACCGAGGAGCAGAGCAGCCAGGTGAGGAGGGATTACTGACTATTATTATTACCAAAGTTCTGTTTAGATACCTCCTGCTGGGATGTGCACAAAAGAGAGATCTGGTACATCCCTGTAAGCAAGCCTTAGCCTTCAGAATGCAAAATGTGCTCTTGAATCTAATTAGATATGAGATCAAAGTAAAGAATTTTGTTCCCCAAATTGACTGGAAGTTTTGTATTTTTTTAGTGGACCGGGTCACCTGACGGTACCAGTCAACCTATAGGCTCAAACTGATTTGTACTTTGGAGGGAAGGAGAAGTGGCTTTGGAAACTGCAACCTTTTCTAAATCAAGGTATTTTCTAGATACCATCTGTTTTTGGCTCTAGTTGGCTGACCCTTCTAAGGCAGCACTGTACATCTGCAATGATTTATACAAACAGAGTCTGCAGCTTGGTTATTGTGGTGTGACTTCTTCCTCCCAGCCCTGTGCATATTTTTAGGACTGAATGGAAGAGCCCACCAGTAGCAGCACCCCATGAGGAAGAAGTTTGTTACCTATGGATTCAAGGTGAAAAAGACGAAGTACTATTTCTTTTGAAATAGGTGCTTAAGAAGCAGAAGAAACAGCTATAGGGAGAAGCATTCTCCAGGAAGATCATCATCTTAGGCCAAATGCTATCAGGAATGTAGCATGAAGAAGAAAAGCTTGAATAGATCAGGAGAGGTCTAGGTGTAATTCTAACTTCTAACACAGGAACACAGTGGTTGGACAGGTCATTTAGACCTTCCATACCCTCCTAAGAAATCCAGTCTGTGAAAAAAAAATAATGGGAAATTTTACATAGCAATTCAGGCACTAAATGCTTTATATTTATTGTAACTCAGTTAATCCTCCCAAGGGTTTTTAAAGCTTGTTGTCTTACACAGAATTCCAAAATGACCCTTAAGATTCCCGCCCCCTTGTGTATATGCCCTGTATGATCCTCCCTCCCTCACAGCCACCTGAGCATGCATGGGACTTACAAATATGAAGCCTATTACTTTATGATTGTTGCTTTCTAAGATGAAATAAGTTTGTAGATGTAATTAAGATCCCTAATCAGTTGGCTCTGAATTAATCGAAAGAGAAATTATTCTGTTTGAACCTGACCTAATCAGGTGAGCCTTTAAAAGGGACTGGGCCCATCTTGAAAGAAGAAATTCAGCCAGGCGTGGTGGCTCACGCCTGTAATCCCAGTACTTTAGGAGGTCGAGGTGGGTGGATCACATGGTCAGGAGATCAAGACCATCCTGGCCAACATGGTGGAACCCTGTCTCTATGAAAAATTAGTTGGGTGTGGTGGCAGGCACCGTTAGTCCTAGCTACTCAGGAGGCTGAGGCAGGGGAATCGCTTGAAACCAGTAGGTGGAGGTAGCAGTGAGCTGAGATCGCACCACTGCACTCCAGCCTGGCGACGGAGCAAGACTCCATCTCAAAAAAAAAAAAAAAAAAAAAAAGAGAGAAAGAAGAAATTCATAGAGGAGTCCGTGTAAGAGGGACTCTTCTGCTGGTCTTAATGTAGCAAACTTCTGTGTTGTGGAGAGGGACACATGTCAGGTATAGCAGGCAGCTTCTAGGAGTTGAAAATGACCTCTCCATTGGCAGTCAACAAGAAATCGGAAACCTCAGTCGTACAATCACAAGGAAATGACCCAAAAAAGCTTAGCAGTGAGTCTTTCCTTAGTCAAGTCTCCAGATGAGCATGCACCCAGCCAATTCCTTGATTTCAGCCTGTGAAACCCTGGGCATATACATATATATGCACTAAAATGTGACTGGCTCTGACCTGCAGAAACCATGGGAATACATTTGTGTTGTTTTAAGTCACGAAGTTTGTATCCACAGAGACTGCTAAGTTTGTGGCAGTTGTCATGCGGCAATAGAAAACTAATTCACTGGTGCTATCATTACCTCTATTTTGCAATAGGGAAACTTAAACTAAGTTGTCTAAGGTCACAAATAAACAAGTGGTAGAACTTGGATTTGAACCTGGCTTCTGACTCCAAAGTGTGTATGTTTAACTATTGCCCTGCACCAAGCTCTTGCCACCTGCCGTTTCCCTCTCCCTATAAGTCGCCATGGTGAGTGTAGACGTAGGACTCCTTCCTCTGGTATATTGGCCTGAAAAACCATTTTGAAGGCAGTAACTCTAGGCTCGTGGCCTCTAGCCAGTCTCCCACTCTGTAACAACTCCTATTTTTCATACATGGGAAATTCTAGGCTTCATTCCCAGAAGGTTTTTTTTTTTTTTTTTTTTAACACTTCTCTTAAAAAAAAAAAAATCTACGGTTTTAAAATTATAGCCCTGTGGTTAAGGGAAAATGACATTTACTGGGGAAGCAACTTGTTACGGTCTTAGGTACTCTGCCAACTGCAATGAAAAGGGGGCTTTTAAATGTCATTTATACATTAAGAAAGATTTAAAGAGACACTAAAGAATATACCTCGCTGGCACTGCCAAAATCTGTAGGCCTTATATCCACGAGTATCCTGGGCTAAAATTTAATTCGTTCTTTTATGTGTGAATAGAGTATGTTCTGCCCCAAGTCTGAACCAAAATGTTTAAAAATCACACTTCATTTAAAGGGATTCATGGAGACATGCCAGATCTACAAAGATACAAAGTGTGGATCTGAAGAGGAGGCAGAAATCTCCATTACCTAGAGAGTCTCTTTTTAGGGTGGAAAAATTATCTTAAAATGAGACAATATTCTGTTAAGTAAGGGACTTAACCTGGATGAGTTGTCTTAAACTTTCTGAAAGCCAAAACAGAATCTCCTCTAATTTAAATAAAAGATGACTGAGGCCCAGGTAATAATAATGGTCCAGGTATCAAAAGATAAAGAGGTGAGTAATCAGATTTATTCAGCAATGCTATTGAGTTAAATTGAATTTCCACTGTGGCTGATTTAATCTGATCTCTGTAGAATAGAGGTTGAAGGAAGATAAAAGCTTGAGGATAATACTGGCAGTGATACCACTGTGATGCATTTTAGGTTCTGCCAGTTAATTTCATCTATGGCCATGAATATATTAGCATTATTTATCTCTGTTGTTTCATTGAGTTATTCATGTTTTTGCCTGTAAAATGCTCTTGAGAACACTTCTCCCACTAACCTTCAAACGTCTTAGACCCTGTGTTTCAGCTCTGCTCATTTATAGCCCTTACACTTGCCTTGGAAGGGCCTACAAAATACTGATACATTTCACTTTTCTGAGGTTGATGGAGCACACTAGCACATTAAATTGAAAAGTGGTCGTTATGTATAAAAGTGACATAAGAGTCTCAGTATCACTAGGCTGTGTATATCAAGCTGTTTTTATTATAAGTGTTGAATTTGGGCCAAGTCGTTTAATGCGTTTTAATCTTGTGACCGAGAGTATGCATTTACAAGATTTTCACCAGGAATAAGTGTGCACTAGAGTAGATCTGCTTACCATGTGTTGATACCACAGGAATGTGATTTTTAGAAACAGGGTAAAAAGTGGTACAATGGTGAGGGACTATTTGGTCAAAAAATTTGCAAAGACATTCTTAAATAATGCTAAGAATTGGATATCTTTAAAAATCTAATTATGATGTATTTGTGTAGCACAAGGCCTGCATCTTAGTAATAATAATCCCCTGTGTCCATAGCAAGGTCCCTTGAAGGTGATATCTAACTCAGGATTGCTGTGATGAATTTAGGAGAAAATACATGAGACTGTACCTAACACAATGCCTGGCACCTGTGAGTCATTTAATTGGTAGAAAATAGAAATCTAAAAAACAAATTAACAGGTTGTATTGAGTGCCTAAAATAATGTATGAATGCAGGTAGGAAACATTTAAGATACTTATTAATGAGTAGGCATGGGATTTTCTGTAATATGACTACATAACTTCTTAACATTGAAAAACATTGTTTTGAGAGAGTTTTTGACATTTTAGTATCTCATGACTGTCAAATTCTTTTAGAGAGGAGCTTACACAGAGGGAATGTTGCATCATTGAAGAACACTGTGGGATGATAAATTGGGCTATACCAAATCAGGTCATCCTTAGTCAAAATATATAATGACGGTCTTTTCACAAACATCTTCCCTGGGTTAAAGTACCTGACCCAGGAGTTTTATCTGAATGATAGCTAGGTGGATAACAGTATTTTCTCATGCACACACCGTGAGCAGAAGAAAAGCCAGGGTTCCCCCTGAGGCTTTAGCCACCTTCAGGCTTTAGCCAAGTACCCTGCATGATACTCTGGTCTACTTAAAAACACATTAGTTGGAAAACAAAACAAAATATCAATTTAGTTGTAAGGATGTTGACCAATTCCCTCTGCTATTTCAGGCATCACGACTCTGCCCTAATTGGCAAACAGGTCACAGAAGGCTGATCATATTATTATATCTGCGTCACTATCAAATTGAACAGTTTTGCTTATTTAATTATTTTCATTAGATATCCTTGATGTTCTTTATTCTTTAATTTTCTTTTAAAGGAAAGATTGTGTTTGTCATTCTTGGAGCCTGCCAAATAGTGTAATTGATAAAGGGTATTTCAGGTATTGGGCTCACTGTCTAGAATTCACTGCAGTCTTCATTGTTCTGGGGGAAAAGAAAACAAACACTTGGAAGTGGCAGTGGATAAGCCAGGGCTGTGGTTTAAGCAGTGGAAGGAAGTGTAGTTAGTTTCAGCATAGAGGAAATCTATCTAAAGGAAACTGGATTGATTTCTTTAAGGAATAAAAGCCAGAGTGCTCTGTGGGGAAGGTGAAACACGCGATGACAGTTTGCTCAGCTCTCAGTACAGTCACAAATACTAGTCTGCTGAGTAAGAGCACCTGGGAACAGTCACAGAAGGGCTCTACCACCGCAATGAGAGGCTGTGTAGGACCTGCCCTGAGCAAATAAACGAGACAGTTTGTCCTCCACAGGTGTCCACGTCCCGCCTCCACCACCACATTCTGCAACCTCTTCTTCAAGTCTAGAGTTTCTTTTCTCTATTTTCTTTTCAAAGGCTTATGGTGTTTTCATTACTTTTCTGTTGTTGTTGAAAGTATTTCTTCTGTTTTCTTTCTGTAGTGTAAAGTTCTCTAATTAAAGCAGGAAAGTAGTTTGATAAACTGTATTCATACTAAGGTAATAGAGTCTCAGGATTTTTTTTTAACACTTTGTAGTGATCTTTCCGCTAATACTTGGAAAGGACTGTGCTGAACTTAAAGAATTTTTAGACACCTGAGAACCAGAATGGAAGAGATAAGCAGGCACTTGAGCAAAAGATGAACAGAGTGAATACAATTGTACAGTGGATGCCAATAGGACTGAAAGTGTTGAGTTTCAAATCTGTTTCTGCACTCTTGAAAAAAGGGTTATTTTGCTTGATTAATATGTGAAGTAGGCTTAATTACTACCACATTCTCTATCATTTCATTTTAGGTCCTTCCCAGAAAAAAATATATACTACCTGTAAGACTTCTTGTCCTATGAAAGTATAAATTTTCTTTTTTCTGGCAGTTTGTCATATACAATACCTAACCCATCTGCCATCATCTTTTTCAGTTTTTGTTTTTGTAGAGCTTAACATTATGCTGAAACTCAATCATATATTTTCCCTGGGAGTTGTATCAGTTGTATCAGTTGTATCAGGACAAAATGTGCTTATGTCCTAAAGAGGACAGGCTACGAAGTGTGACTTCTGTCCAGATAGAAAGGATTCCTCCATCTCCATTGAGCATCAGGACATGCAGAGGCTTCAGCCTAACCTGCAGAAATACATATCTCAATAAGACTGAAGTCTCCTTCCTATTTTTTTCAAACAACAATAGTTTGCTCTGTATCTCAGTAGTGCCTGTAGGGAAAAGAGCATGGGATTTGTAGACAGGAAAGTAGATATGTCTGCTTGGCATGCTGCCCTTCTGTATGTCCCCCACATCTGTCAGATTCATTCCACCCTTTTTTGATCAGTTCTGTGCCCGGGAAGCTGACCTTTTTTGATTGCCTCATCTGAGATCCTTACTCTCTGGCTTCTGCTTTATTTTGGCACATGGGAGGTACTGGCAGGGGACTGGAAGGTGACAAGAGGACAGGGTCAGAGTATTTCTTCGCTGGCTTTAGGCGTGCATTGTCACAGTTCTGGCAGTACCGGTGTTCACTGTCCGAGGCCACAGCTTCTGCCACACAGCTCCTCTCACGGTGGCAGCTCTCACCAGGCCCTGGGAACATTATTTCCTCTTCTTCAGGCCTCGGTGTGTAGTCCTGCTCCCTGCTTTTAGTCCCTGAGTGCTTTATCATTTTTTTTTTTTTTTTTTGGCCCCCTTAGCTTTACTCTTCAATTATTTTCAGTCAAATCCTTGAGATGTGCCATCTGTTTCCTGCCAGGACCACAAAGGATACATTCAGCCTCGTGGACAAGTCAGATAATCTCTTTGACCTTTAATTTCCTTTATCTATAAAACTGGATAATACCTATATTGTCCACCTTGAAGTGTTGTTAGGAGGACCAATCATGCATGTGAATTGTAGAGTGTCATAAAAATGCAAACCATGGGTAGCAAATCATCTGTTAATGTTGATTTCCCAACCAGCTTTCTTTAGGTACTTCATAAGTTTTTCTTACCTTCCCCTCTTGATAAATTGATATAAGCTTTGGGAGTGCAATTTCACATTGACTAAAGGTAAGCAGAAGTGGGAACGGGAATCCTCTATTCCATGCATTCGAAAGCTAAATATAAACCATCCTTAGGTTTATCATGTCTCTGCTCCCCTTCTCAGCAGTGTGTAGTTCAGACCTGGGAGGGCAGTAGAGAAGATCTTAACATACCTTTGTTTCTGCCCTGAATTTTTACACTTGATAATAATTTTGTCAAACAAAATTTCCTCATAGTACAGTGCATGTATGACTCACATCTCAATGAGATTGTAAAGCTTCTTTATAATGTTTCTGAGGATAGGGATCCTATCGTATATATATATATGACTCATAGTAACTCTCATACTGTTAAGCATATATTTGATAAAGTGGATACTTGGGAAGTGGATGGCTAAGTGTTAAGTGCACATTTCTTGATATTGAGATTTCTCAAGCATGATAATGGGCATTCACTGGTTTTATGCAAGAGCACGCTCTCTCTGATTAGCATGGTCCTCTCTTTGCATGCATGGAAAGTATTTGTTTAACAAATGAATATTTTATGGACATCTGTTGTGTTTTATGTGTGTATTTTATTGTGTGATTTGGCACATGCAGGACTAAAATTCAAGAGGAGAAACTCTTCCTGTCTGTCCCCATCTTACTAGGTTGGAGCTCAGTAAAATGATGTTACAAAACAAAATAAACATTGAAAATGAAGAATGCTTTTCCATCTAGTCTCCCAAAGCTAATTAAGAAAAGTAGTGCTGCTCCTGAAGACTAGGTAAACCCAAACCCAAAGTTCAGGGGGAAGCATTTACATTTCAGAATGTTAGGCCTGGGAATAGTGAGTGCTGGTTGACCCTCAGCACCGGCTCTAGAAAGGGTACACAGACAATGGTATGAGAGGTATTTGGCTCACTGACCCTTCCTTTCTTTGTTTTCTTACTTCTGGGTAGGCACAATGCACTCCAGAGAACCCTTGCTATTTTTTGTTCCCACATTCTTACTCTTTGAAAAATAAAAACAGAAAAATAACTGAGATAATCAGGGGCTACATTAAGGGCCCTTGGGAGGTCCAGACTGATCCTACTAATTTCTCTCAAGAAGAGGCTATGTAAAAACAAAATCAATGGCCTAGGTGAAGGGGCAGTATAAAACTTTATCCTAGTTCGCTGAAGTCACCGAGGTGCTGAGGAAAGTGAAGAAATGCTTGGACTCTAAAATAACTTTGGAAATTTAAAAAGCGGCCAGAAATATAAAATGGTAGGAATATATGTGTTTATGCATGGTATAAATAAAGAAAAGCGTAATAGAGGGGTCATGGTAGATTAGCAGCTGACTGAGAGTAACATTCCAGTGTTACAGATAAGAGCACAGGACTACTGGGAAGTTCCAAGAGGAAAAGAGAATGTATGAGTTGGATACATTTCTAAGTTATTTGTTATAAACAGTAATGTCACAGAGGTTTAGACAATGGACAGATTAAAACAAAAAGAACCATCAGGGAACATTCCTTGAAGAAGGTGAGCCCAGCTGGCCTCTGAAGGGTTGGATTAGTGGAAGGCAGAGCTATGGGGGTGATGAAATGCCACACACCTTCCCATGGGAGAATTTATACATTAAAGCAAAGAAAACTGTTCAAATAGAATGCCCAGGAGAAAGTATTGAGGTGATATTGGAAAGTTTTCTCTCCTTCACCCCTTTTCTACACGGACTCTAGGCAGAGAATCAGTCTACCTGGTAGTTAATGGTAATGTTCCCAGAACCAAGCTGGGTCAGCTGCATTTTCTCAAGGCCCAATAATGAGAAGTAGACAAACTGGGAAAGAAGGGAATTTATTGCTGTAACCAGATACAGGGAGAAGGCTGGAGATAATTCCACCAGACCAATTCTAAGTGTTAATGGTTTTCTTAGTGCTTATATAGGTTGGGGTTATGTGCCTACGTGCAGTGTAACATTAACTTAAATCTATTGGTAACTAATTTCATTTCAACTAGAAGGTCAGAGGCAAAAAAAAAAAAAAAAAAGCTAAGTCCGATTAAGCTGTGAGAGCTCCAGGACCTTCAAGGCCTGTTTACTGTGATACCGGAGTGATGATTTCTATCTTATCTCTTTTGCAGCTTGGTCCAGAGAGCTGCCTTAGACTCTCTAATAAATCTATTCATATAGCTGCCTGTTACCTTGCCTCGTCTCAGATTTTGTTGACCCAAGATGGGTGCCGGCACTAGGAATGTAAGACTGTCTCTTACATTCCTTATTTTGGCTTGCTGCAGGTTAGGGAGAAGCCCATACAAGGCTCCCACTTACCATATGTTTTATTTCTCGCTTTGATGTCTGGGCACTGATTTCCTTAGGTTTAACTGTTTGCTTAACGTTCAGGCAGCTCAGTGGAAATTTGTCTGTATGTTTGAAGCGCTATGCAGGCCCGTTTGTATGATTGTCAGGGGGAATTGGCCCGCTACAGTAAGGCAGGGAAGGATTCCCAGGGTTTTCTTAATGGAGAGGCTGAAGGGGGTGTCTTGGTCAGCTCAGGCTCCCATAACAATACCATAGACAGGGTGGCTTAAACAACAGAAATTGATTTCTCACAGCTCTGGAGGCTGGGAAGTTCAACATCAATGTACCAGCAAGATAGATTTCATTCTGAGGCCTCTTCTCTAGGATTGTAGGTGGCTACCATCTTGCTGTTCATTCACGTGACATCTTCTTTTTGTGTGCTCAGAAAGCGAGAGGAGCTCCAGTTTCTTCCTCTTCTTTTAAGGGCACTAATCCCATCATAGGTGTCCCACCCTGGTGACATCTTATAACCCTAATTATCTCTCAAAGGCCCCACCTCCAGATACCATCACATTAGAGTTTAGGGTTTTAACATGAATTTTGGGAGGATACAAACATTCAGTACATAACAGGGAGTAAGTCAGTTGCAGGAAAGGGAACTCATTCTGTGGGAGGCATCTGGAGAAGCTGTCATGTGAAAAAGGGAAAAGGTAGGCAAACAGCAGGAGGAACAGTAGAATCCTGACTACATAGTTATTTAAGAAACTGGGCCCAGAATAAGAGATGAGAAGATGTGACATATCTAGAGTTCATTGAACTAGCCATGGGAACTAACTGGCAAACTAGGGACTGCTTAATTAGACAAAAGAATCAGAATGCACAGGAGTTGATTGGATATGGAAAAAACAAATATGAGGACTGATGTCTGCATCTAGGGTTCAGATAGAATTAATTCCAGGGAAGGGGAAGTTTCTTAAGTCACTTCATGATGGTTTGGTTGCCAAGGAAGGACACTTTAGAGTCATATAGGAAATAATTTTTGACGTGTAAGGCCAGGAATTAAAGGCAAAGGAACAGTTGCAGAGTAAGTGCAGAATGACCCACATTCAGAGAGGGTAGGGTCCTGGAGCAGAGACCTGGAGTACTGAAAGGAGATGGCTATATTGTACTTAGTGGAAATGGGGGAAATGGTGCAAAGTTAACCCTCTGGTATGGGATTAGGGCAAGGATGTTTTTGCAGAGTGGGCTAAGAGTCTTGACCTAACCATCACCCAAATGACTGGTGAGATATCCTGGGAAGAGATTGTGACATATATCAAAGTGAGACACCAATAAAGAGATCATAGTGATTCTAGGATCTCTCACTTTTAAGTATAGTATCATTATAGGTAGGAGTAGCCTTTCATTTAATACCACTGAAACTCTGTTGCACTGGGGCCTATGGGGGGTGGGAGGAGGGAGAACATCAGGAAGAATAGCTAATGGATGCTGCCCTTTAATACCTTGGGATGGATTGATCTGTACTGCAAAGCATCATGACACACGTTTACCTGTGTAACAAACCTGCACATCATACACATGTGCTCTGGAACTTAAAACCAAAGTTGGAAAAAAAAAAAAAAAAGAAATAATATTAGCTATCTTCCCCCAGCCTCCCGCTCCTTAGGAAGTTCCAAAAGAAGACAGTGGCAAATAGAAGAGCAGCTGAAACATCTGAGGCCTAATACAAAGAGGTGGCTATTAATGTACTTGATGGAGAAGGAGACCAATTTCTTTTAGTAGAATGTGCTGACCTTGAACATTAAACCAATTTATACAGGATCAGTGCACTCCAAAACAGGCACTGTGGCATGCATACTTTGTATTTGTCCAAATGTGTATTATCATAATACTAAGAATAATTCATAATAAAAATCACTCTAATCAAAAAATACACAAAAATAATGTGAAACTATACATTTAAGATGATATGAGCTATAAAGTTTAAATTTGCATTCCTATTTCTACCTGTAAATATTTCATATTTATTGGGATAAATTCCACAAATAGTTTTTCAAGACCTTATTTAAAGAAACAAACTAAATTTCTGCCGCATCTGTAGAATCTACATTACACTGTGACCTCATTCTGAGACAATGAAACCTGGATAACTTACGGTGGCATGAATAAGTGGAAGAGATGTATACATATGCTTTCTGCATGTGTGCATGCGTGTGTCTGTGTTTTTTTCCATTGGATTTTAAACTCTCTCACTCATTACTCTACCATTCTATTCCTTTTCCCTGTCTGTCTATCTGTCTGCCTGTCTATATTAGAGGAATCAGAGTCCATCTGAATGATTGTGGAACTGTAAATCTTATCTCTGGAGCAGCCAGTTTGAATCAGAATTTAAATACTACCAGCCAAAAGCTGACAAACAGTCCCAGAATGTAGAGTGTCTGCCAATGTCTGTTACTTGAGGATAGATGGATTTGGTTGTGATGTGATCATTCTCTATTGGCAGCAGAGACCTGTTATGAGACAGAGTGCTAGGAAACAAACAAGACATTTACTTATTTTCAAATCAGAAATTCCAGAACTCCTTTATGTAGGGTGATTATCTTTTGAATTAAAAAATTGAAACATTATTTGAAATGTACATTTGCATTTTATAGATTCCCTGGGCTAAAACTTTTTGGTTGCCCCAACAAAAGAGGATTAGGAAAAACCATAAACGAATAGATGATTATAAGGAAGGCAGCAGGCCAGATCAAACAAAGGTCAGAAGCAAAGTGAGCCCAGGCCTACCATCACTGCCCTACTAGATGGGCTCACTCAGTTGTCCTAATCTGTGTCATGAAACATGGCACAAGCTAACCCTGGAGAGTTGTAGAACTTGCTCAGCCATGCTAGGTGCAGCTCACATACAGCCTCGATTTGTTTATGTGTCTCAAATTTGTAACAAAAGAGCATTGGCCCTTTTTAGTGGAGTGTATATGAGGGTGAGGAAGGGAATATGCTTTATGCTTAGGCCTGCCAGCTTTTGAGTCTTGCAGATGGCAACAAATTTGTTCAGGACCAAAGTGTGTGTGTGTGTGTGTGTGTGTGTGTGTGTGTGTGTTTTGGAACTTTGAGTGGAAAATTAGTGTGCGTGTATAATTTTTAGTTTTGTAAAATCCCAGCATTTCCACGGCTACCTGTTTCCTTCTAAAATGATGCCATTCATATAAATGATAATCAAAGGTACCTATACTAGGACCTTGTGATTTTAACAGCTAGGCTCCTAAGTAATAAAATCAGCTGAATTAAAAGATATTTTTCTACCCAATCTCTTTTCTATCAAAATCTAAACTTTAATTAAGTATTAAAGCACAACTATTACCTAATATATGTCTAAAACTGTACGAAGAGCTACCTAAGGTACTTACTGTCTTTAGAATGCTAATGCGGTCAATAAGAAACCTGAAATGAATCTTAACTGACTTTGACATTCTTTTTAAGAAAACTAAAGAACTTATACAGAGAAATGGGAGAGATAGGTAGAATTAAAAAGAAATAGGGTATGGAGAGTGGACCCTGATTATTTAGACTAATTAATAATAATTTTAAAAAAAAATTGACCAAAAGACTGGAGGATGAAAAGTGATAAAGTGTTTCTGGAAGACCAAGAAGAAACTGTTTGTAGTGGATATGCTAATGTCTTAGAGGTTTTAAACTCATTCTGAAGATAAGACCAGATAGAGAAAGAAGATATCATAGTGTAACACACGAAAAACTGTAGTGGAAATGCTGTCCAGCTATTCTTGGCCATCTCCTACCTTATATTATCTCCCCAATGTGTCTCCCACCACTTTTTTAAAGCTCCCCACTCCAAGTCATATCAAACTACTTAAAATTTCATCAATCCAACATCAAGTACCTTTGTTCCTTGATGCTTTCATTGTTTGGAAGCTCTTTCCTCCTTTGGCCACATGGCAAACTCCTACTTATTTTTCAAGACTCAGCTCAAATATCTCCTTTGTCATAAAGTTATTCCTGACACCCTGTAAATTTTTGGTTTTGATTGTAATAATTGCACTATCAAAATTATTTATGTCTTCCCTTTTAGACCATTCAAAACAGGTATAGGCTATACATAGTCATCTTTCAGTTTCCTAACTCATACTAAGTGCTCAACAAATTTTTCTTCAACAAATAAGTGAATATTGAGTATCGTGATTTCAGAAAGACATATGACTATTTCTCATGATATAATTGTGAATCAGTTAAGGAAGTACAGAGTGGATTTATGGTTGGTTAAATCACTAGCCTAGAAAGTCATTGGTCAATATGAATATAGGGAAGTCTCCAGTGACATACATTAAGACTTTGTCTTAAGCTAAATTCTGTACTGTATAATCAGTGACTTAAAGAAATAAATAAAAGACTATAATTGATTAATTGCATTTATTCAACTCTTGGTAGTCTTTAAAGTTCTAAAGTTCTACAGCTCTAAGGTATGCTGTGCTCCTCAATGTATCAGTAATTTAGCTTTGTAATAAATCAATTTTGTGAGTTACACATTAGTGTTGTGTTTTTTTTTTGTTTTTTTTTTTTTTTGAGTTGGACTATTTGTTTGGCTTTCCAGAGGTTGGAAATTTCTACCTGAACTAAAAAGAAATAGAAAAATAAGAAAACTAAAGATTCTGAACTTGTAATGGTGAAGTGTCTCTCTCTTTGTTATTTTCTCCTTAGTACCATAAAAACAACAGTAATTTGTCAAAAACTACAAATCTTAATTGTTTCCTTTTATTTAATCTTTTTCTTTTGTTTGTTTGTTTTTGAGACAGTCCTTCTCTGTTGCCCAGGCTGGAGTGCAGTGGCACAATCTCGGCTCACTGCAACTTTCACCTCCTGGATTCAAGCTATTCCCTTGCCTAAGTCTCCCAAGTAGCTAGGATTACAGGCACCGGCCACCATGCCCCGCTAATTTTTGCATATTTAGTAGAGACAGGATTTCACCATGTTGGCCAGGCTGGTCTCAAACTCCTGACCTCAAGTGATCCACCCAACTCAACCTCCCGAAGTGCTGGGATTACAGGCGTGAGCCACTGTGCCCAGCCTATGTAATAAGTAAGATGCAAGACACTGAATGTCTTCAGTATTTTTTAGATGGCTCTTGGAGACCAATAGGAAATACTAGCAAATGAAAATAATGCTGGTAAACCCTTAGGTTGTTGAGAACAGTCAGACTCTTGCAGAAAACATATGAGTTGTGTATGTGTGTTTTAAGTTTTAGGGTACATGTACTGGATGTGAAGGTTTGTTACATAGGCAAATGTGTGCCATGGTGGTTTGCTGCACCTAACAACCCATCACCTAAGTCTTAAGCCCAGCATGCATTGGATCTTTTCCTTAATGATCTGCGCCACCTTACCTCCCCCAACAGGCCCCACTAAGTGTTGTTCCCCTCCTTGTGTCCATGTGTTCTCATTGTTCATCTGTCACTCATAAGTGAGAGCATATGCAGTGTTTGCTTCTGTTCCTGCATTCGTTTGCTGAGGGTAATAGCTTCCACCTTCATCCATGTCCCTGCAAAGCACATGATCTCATTCCTTTTTATGGCTTCCTAGTATTCCATGGTGTATATGTACCACATTTTCTTTATCCAGTCTATCATTGATGGGCATTTGGGTTGATTCCATCTCTTTGCTATTATGAATAGTGCTGCAATGAACATTAGTGTGCATGTATCTTTATAATAGAATGATTTATATTCCTTTGGATATATACTCAGTAAAAAACTGCTGTTGGAAAATAATGAAAAGAAAGCCTCTCTAAACCTGTTGGCTTAGAATATAAACAAAGCCATTAATTCTGAGGTCTTGCTAATCTTGACATCTCAACTCTGCTTTCTCCATGCTACATAGAGGAACCAAGTGTCTGGGTTTAAAGACTGGCTTGCACAGATATCAATGACTGCAAAAGAGAAAAATATTGATAGTTTTTGAGCCAGCTGGGAACTTCAGAAATCATTTGGCTTGTGTGTTTTCAGACCTGACTGCTCACCAGAATCACCTGAAGTGCTTTTAAAATATAGATTTCTGGTCCTCATCCCTGAGATATTCTGCGGAGAGTCTAGATAATTAGATTTGTTAGAGCCTCCAAACAGTTTTGATGTCTACACAGGTTTGGAAGCCACCAATCTGGTCAAGCCTCCCTGATTTCCAGATACCTAAACTGAGACACTGAAGGTGAAGTGACACTTAGCTCAAGGTTGACAAAGCCAGCATCAGAACCCAGTGCCCCAGTATGCAGTCTTCAGTGCATCTATATTAAACCACGGAGGCACAGATGACATTTTTCTCTGCCTAAGTGATATTGTAAGTGACCTTCCATAGTTATAGAAGGCAGTGGAATAGTGAAAGAAAAAATATCCAAGTAAAACCAAAGACTTGAAATACTGCTATGAGAATCAGTGAAATGGCAGGTTAATGCTTCATGAACTGTGAAGTACCCATACCAGTACCTGTATAATATGGTATATGCAGGGGAGCAAAATTGTCATGTAAGAGGGAAATAAAAATATTTTAAATGAGTTGGTACATTAAAATTATCCCAACTTTTCCTGATATAGGCATAGTGTCGAGGTGAGCAGGAGCAGGAAGATCCATAGGTGCTTTGTATCTGTGGATTCTTTGTTTTGTTTTTGTTTTTGTTTTTGTTTTGAGACAAGATCTCACTCTGTCACCCAGGCTGGAGTGCTGTGGCATGCTCAAGTGACCCTCCTGCCTCAGCCCCTGCCTCCCCTGTCCCCGCCCCAGCAGCTGGGACCACTTACGCCTGGCTACTTTTTATATTTTTTGTAGAGATAGGGTTTTGCCATGTTGCCTGGGCTGGCCTGCAAGCCCTGGGCTCAAGTGATCTGCCCACCTCCGGCTCCCAAAGTGCTGGGATTACAGGTGTGAGTCGCTGTGCCTGGCCTGTATCTGTGGATTCTAAGAACTGTGGACAAAACATTGAGACATGAGTTCAAGCACTTCTACTTATTTGCTGCTTGAGCTCTCTGAATTCTGGTTTTATTACTGATTAAATTAGATGATTAAACAAAGATGAAAGTTTGTTTTAGTTTTAATATTTTGTGATATTTTTCTCTGCCTATTTTGCAAATCTCTTTGCCCTCTTGATTTCTCCTGTTTCTTGATTCTGCTTGGAGACTTTCCCCATTTTCATCTTATTTCCCAGTCTCTTTTTTTAAATTAAATCATAATTTATTAAGCAGCTTTTTAAATATGTTGCTCTGTTAAGTAGTTGGGATATAAAAATGAAGACTATAGTGTTCCTGATCTTATATTCACATTCTAGCTGGGCAGAAAGTCACGTAATAAGCACATTATGATAAAATGTGATAAGTGCTACAATAGTAACATGGGACGTTTCCTGCAAGCACATGGAAAAGAAAGATTAGTCCTTCTGGAGATATAGAACATGCATGTGGATGTTGTTGATGGATGATAGAGGTAGGGGGATTTGAGTAGGATGTATAGAATGAGTAAAGCATTGGAGACTGCATTCCAGGTAAAGTATGGATCAAAATGTGAAAGTGCCTACTGTGTTCATGGAATGGCTACTAAAGCTAGAGTGGGCCTACAGTTTGGTATAGAGTGTGGTGGTACTTGGATTAGGGACGGAAAATGAAATGGAAAACTAGGGTAAGATGAGAGAATCATGATAAGATTTGGATTCTAGAAAGATTTCTGAGACAGCAATGTGGTTGTGTTGAAGGGGGGTGGAATAGAGAAGGAACCCAGTCAGGAAAACATGTAAGTAATTATGAAGATAGATGAAGAGAGTTGGAAGTAAGATGGTGACATTAGGGATGGAGAGGAAGAGGGGTATAAGAAATGCTTAGAGGCAACATTTGTGGAATAAGATGACTAGCTATAGTGAATGATGGAGAAGATGATTTGAGGTTTCTACTTTGAGCAACTATGGAATATAGGGCTAATAGATCGAAGGGCCTGGTAAACAGGAGATACCTGTTGGTTTCCCAACTGGAGTGTCTAGTGAGTTGTTTGAAATGTAAGTTTGGTTTTTTGTTTGTTTTGTTTTGTTTATAAAGTTTATTTATTTATTTTTTGAGTTGGAGTTTTTCGTTCTCATTGCCCAGGCTGGAGTGCAATGGCGCAATCTCGTCTCATTGCAACCTCCATCTTCTGGGTTCAAACAATTCTCCTGCCTCAGCCTTCCGAGTAGCTGGGATTACAGGCATGAGCCAACACTCTGGGCTAATTTTGTATTTTCAGTAGAGACAGGGTTTCACCATGTTGGTCAGGCTGGTCTTGAACTCCTGACCTCAGGTGATCCACCTGCCTTGGCCTCCCAAATTGCTAAGATTTAAGCAATAAAAATGCATAGACTTGCCGGGGAGAATGTTTAGCTAGAGGAGATTCTACAGGTTAAGACTGAGCAGTACTAACATTTAAGAGTAGGTAGGGGAAGAGGAAGCAAGAAAAGAGGGTGAAAGGAACAATGAGATAGAAAATCAAAACAAAGCAGGAGAATGATGCTATCGTGACTAAGGAAGTCCAAGCAGGGTAGTTCATGCTGTTGGATGAAAACTAAAAATGGGCCATTAGATTGGACTACTTTGCTGGCTTTGTGAGAAATGTAATGTTATTATAGCAGCAGAGGCTAGACTTTTCTGGATTGAAGGAGAAATGAGGGCACATGTAGATCACTTGAATGGTGGCAGAAAAAAAGAATGATAATATGATGACTTGAGAGAATTGTTTTTTAGGAGAGTAAGAGACTTCAGCAAATTTCTTCTTGAAATTAAAATGGCGTATCCCCTAACAACAAAGAAGCAAATCTGCATGTCATCTTGTGACTTTTTTCTCTCTCTCTTCTTCCTTCTATTCCTCCTTTGCTTTTACTTTATTTCAAGTCAAGGCCTTACGCCACCTGGTTCTTCTTTATCTCTTTCCTTTTCTCACTCCTCTCCATTCTCACTCCTCTCCGGCTCTGTTGCTGGCACTCAGAGGTACTACTAAACATGCTCCCACCTGTGGAACTCTGAATTTGCCATTTCTTCTTTCTAAAATGTTCTTTCGGTCGAGTGTGGTGGCTCATGCCTGTAATCCCAGCACTTTGGGAGGCCAAGGCGGGTGGATCACCTGAGGTCAGAAGTTCAAGACCAGCGTGGCCAACGTGGTGAAACCTGGTCTCTTCTAAAAATACAAACATTTGCTGAACATGGTGGCGCATGCCTGTAATCCCATCTATTTGGGAGGCAGAGGCAGGGGAATCACTTGAACCCGGGAAGCGGAGGTTGCAGTCAGTCGAGTTCGCACCATTGTACTCCAGCCTAGGCTACAAGAGCTAAACTCCATCTTAAAAATAAAAAATAAAATAAAATAAAATAAAATACTATTTCATCCTATATCCACACGGCTAAACTTTCAGTTTATCCAGGTCTCTGCTTAAATTTCACCTCCTCATAAAAGCCTTCTGTGGCCACCGGATGTATTCCTCCTTCTATCCCCCAGCCTGCAGTGTTTTCCTCTTTACGCTGATCACTACTTGGCCTCTTATGTGTGTACATTTGTTTGTTTGTTGTCTGTTTCTATTTATTATAAAATATAAACTCCAAAGGTACAGGATATTAGTTCTACTCACTGTGTTATCTCCAGCCCCTAGTATAGTGTGTGGTTCACAGTAGGCATTTAATACATATTTTTTGAAGAATGCTGTCTTAGTTCTTTTTACTGCTATAACGAAATACCATAGACTGGGTAATTTACAAAGAACAGAAATGTACTTCTCATAGTTCTGGAGGCTGTGAATTCCAAGATCAAGGTGCCAGCAGGTTTTATGCCTATTCCTTTTAGATTTTGCTGTCTAGGTGTCCTCACTTGGCAGAAGGGGCTGAAGAGCAAAAAGGGGACAAACACTGTGTCCTTATGTGGCAGAAGAGCGAGACAATGTATTCTTCAACCTTAAGTCCTTTTATAAAGGTGCTGATCCTATGAGGGCTCTGCTTGTGGCTGATCCCATTCTTCAACCTCAAGCCCTTTTATAAAGATGTTGAGCCCATGATGGGGCTCTGCCCTCATGACTTAATTGTCCCTCAAAGGCTGCACCTCTTAATACTGTTGCATTGGGATGAAGTCTTAATGAGAATTTTGTAAAGAACATCATCATTCAAATCACAGCAATTACTTATGAAGGATGAATTTAATTGTGGACCTGGTTAAAGTGTCTATTTATATCATTTATTCTTATAGGAAGGTATAAGATAGTAGTTTTGTCTTCTTGGCTATTTGTTTTTGTTGTTGTTCTTGCTTTCTTCATTTTTTAAATGCATATATTCATATACATTAAAAAATACAAATCAATGAGCAATAGGATTAGAGTCTAGTATAGTTTGGATGTTTGTCCCCTCCAAATCTCGTGTTGAAATGTAATCCCAAATATGGGAGGTGGGGCCCGGTAAGAGATGTTTGGATCATGGGGGTGGATCCCTTATCAATATCTTGGTGACATCTTCATGGTAAATGAGTGAGTTCTGACTCTAAGTTCCAGGAGATCTGGTTGTTTAAAAGAGTGTGGCATCTCCCCCAACCCTTGCTCTTGTTCTCACCACATGACTTCACCTGCTCTCCCTTCACCCTCCACCATGATTGTAAGCTTCCTGAGGCCTCACCAGAGGCAGATGCCAGTGGCATGCTTCCGTTACAGTCTGCAAAACTGTGAGCCAAATTAAACCTTTTTCTTTATAAATTACTGAGCCCCAAGTATTTCTTTATAGCAATGCAAAAATGGACTAACACAGGGTCTTACTGGGTATGTCTTATCAAATGTTGATCAATTTTCTTTAGGCTACAAGGTGTGAGTGTGTGAATATGTTTGTGTTTACAGGTGTGTTGGTAGCTAGGAAGAAGGGAGTGGCATGGCTTACTGGGAGGAGGTGTTTCCAAAGACTTAGAAGTAGTCATTTTTCAAGACTTTATGGTCATAGAGGATAAAAAACTTATAAAAGCACTTGCACATTTTTGGTTCCACAAACACTTTTGAGCAACATGCCAGGCACTGTGGAGGGGGTATGGTTGAGGAGGACAGAATCCCTGATATTATTCAGTCTATTGATATATGGGATGATACGTTTACCCTGAGCTATGCTATAATATAGGCTGAGGGTACTATGTGCTGCAACAGAGAAGCAAAGTGCTCTGATAAGTGAGTGAAGAGTTAAATACAAACTAATAGTGATGAATATGTTCCTTATTAGCTAAGAGATGACATTCAGAAGGGACAGGAGGCTAGGAAGATTGGACATCCACTCATACGTAGGGGAGAATGTCTATTTCCTGTGTGCCCTACTTCCTGCCATCATGCAGATGCTTCTCCATCCAAGGCTGCCACTTGTCAAGTGAGTAACCTCACATGAGATGGAAATAACTCTTTAAGTTCTCTCAACTCTTCACAAAGTTTCTTGTAGTTGAATACAGGGGGAAAGAGGTACTAGGTTAGATATGTTTTGTAAACTCAAAACCTGACTAACTCTTATGGCATGAGGAACTTGCTGGGTAATTTTTAACACTGTTAGGCAGTGCCTGAGAAGGAACTCCTGTGGACCCTGAAGCCCTTTGAAGACAGGAAAGCACAAGGCAGGACATGGGTTCATTTGCCATTTTACCTCTCCCCCCTCCTCCACCATGCAGTGTGAGAAAAGGTTATCATTTTCTGGCTTTCAAGATTTTCTCTCAGGAAAATCTTGGCCATCGTTCTATGTATGCTGCAGGTACAAAAGCACCCAGTCCCTTAAGTCTGGAACACTGACACTCCAGCCACAGCAGCTGGGTAGCTGAATGAGTCAGTCTGGAATGGACTAGTTTGTGGTCTTATTATAGAAAAGAAAGAATATTGCTTTATAGTTATACAATCTGGAAGGCACTGTTGCTGCACAAGAACAGAAAACCCTCTCCTTCCCATACCCTCTGCTCTAGTTTTAAGACAAAGACAAAAAGTGAACTGAACTGTAAGCTTGCATGTCTAAAGAAAATACTGCTTTCTCTCTTTAGCTTTTTGCTTTAGTGAGTTACAAGAGTGAGTGGAAAATGAGGGTATGGAAAAGAGGCTGGAGATGATCACATCCACCTGGAGAGAAGATTGTTGTCATTACTATATTCCTCAAAGGAAAAAAATAAGATAGTGAACTCAAGCAAGTTTAAATATCATTTGTAATGTATTTAATACTAAGGAAATGGAATTGAGCCACAGCACAAAGGGATTGGCAAGGCCCAGTGTATGAGGATGATCTGGTGCAGAGTCTGTCCTGGGTTTATTTGAATATTTGCAGAGAGAAAAGAAACAGTTGTAGCAGCATGTGGACCCTAACAGTGGTAGAAAGGAGAATGAATAAGGAGAGGAAGGGGTATGTATGTGTATTGTGAAGGTGGGTGATAGTTAAGAACATAGGTGCTGACAATGAACTGCTTGGGCTCACAGTTTTCACTTGCTAGTTGCAGGTGTTAGGCAAATTACTTAGCTTCTTTAACTGAGGTCTGCTATTCCTCATCTGTAAAGTTTGGATATGAATGGTACAAATCTCATAGAGTTTTTGAGGACTGAATAAGATAATTCATTTAAAGCACTCAGCCTATAATAAGTGCACAACAAATGGGAATTATTACAATGAGTACATATATCTACTGCAGCTGACATTCACATTATATGGAAGTAAGGGTTGTTAATGTGCTGGGCATGTGATGAATGGATTTGGTGAGTAGAGGAGTGGGAATATTTCTCTTTGTCTTTTTTTCCCCCTACCTGATACTGCCTTTAATACCAACAGAGTTTTCAAGAATTTTGAACGTATTAAATGCCAAACAGAGTTCTGGAAGTTTGTTTTGAAAACTTAATTTTAGGACAGTTTTAGATTTATAGAAAAGTTGCAGAGATGGTATAGAGTTCCCATATACCTCCCTACTACCATCACACATATTCCCTTGTTATTAACGTATTTCACTAATATGGTGCATTTGTCAGTTAGTGAACCAATATTTACACATTACTATTTGTTGCAGAAAGTCAGGGACCCTGAACGGAGGGACCGGCTGAAACCATGGCAGAAGAACATGAATTGTGAAGATTTCATGGACATTTATCGTTTCCCCAATCAATACTCTTATAATTTGCTATGCCTGTCTTTACTTTAATCTCTTAATCCCATCATCTTCGTAAACTAAGGATGTATGTCACCTCAGGACCCTGTAATGATTGTGTTAACTGCACAAATTGTTCGTAAAGCATATGTGTTTGAACAATATGAAATCTGGGCACCTTAAAAACAGGGTAACAGCAATTTTCAGGGAACAAGGGAGAAAACCTTAAAGTCTGACTGCCTGTGGGTTGAGTGGGACAGAGCCATATTTCTCTTATTACTGAAAACAGGTAAGATAAATATCACTGAATTCTTTCCTCAGGAATATTAATAATTAACAGCCCTGGGGAAAGAATGCATTCCTAGGGGGGCCTCTAAAATGGCCTTCCTGGGAGTGTCTGCCTTATGCAGATGTAGATGGGGATGAAACACACGCTGGCCTCCTGCAGTGCCCCCAGGCTTGCTGGGATTAGGAAATTCCAGCCTGGTGAATTCTAGTCAGACCGGTTCTCTGCTCTTGAGCCCTGTTAAGATGTTTATCAATGACAATGTGTGCCCAGTGGGACATGGACCTTCATTAGCAATTCTAGTTTTGCCCTGACCTTGTGATCTCACCCTGACCTTCTGCTTTGTGATCTTTTGTCGTCCTTGAAGCATGTGATCTCTGTGACCCACACCCTATTTGTACACTCCCTCCCCTTTGAAAATTGCTAATAAAAATGTGCTGGTTTTGCAGCCTAGGGGGCATCATGGAACCTGCCGACATGTGATGTCTGCCCTGGATACCCAGCTTTAAAATTTCTTTCTTTTGTACTCTTTCCTTTTGTTTCTCAGACTGGTCAACACTTAGGGAAATAGAAAAGAACCTATGTGAAATAATGTTGAATTATCAGGGGCAGGTTCCCCCAATAACTAAACTTATTAGTAAAGTCCATATCAGTTACTACCTAATGTCCTTTTATTTTTTTTTTTGCTCCAGAATCCTATTCAGAATGTGGCATTACATTTTATTGTCATGTCTTTTTAGGCTTCCCTTGACTCTGACAGTTCCCCAGACTTTTTCTTGTTTTTGATGATCTTGACAGTTTTGAGGAGTACTGATCAGGTATTTTCTAGAATGTGCCTCGATTTATGTTTGGTCCCTTGTAAGAGGGGCCATAGGCAAATTACTACTTCTGAGATTCATTTTTCTTATTATAAAAAGTAATATTATACTAGGTCTAACAGGGAATGGTGGCTCACGCCTGTTATCCTAGCACTTTGGGAGGCCAAAGCAGGAAGATTGCTTGAGTCAAGGAGTTTGAGACTAGCCTGGGCAACATAGTGAGACTTTGTCTCTACAAAAAATTTTAAAATTGGCTTGGT
Source organism: Papio anubis (assembly GCF_008728515.1). NCBI lineage: Eukaryota > Metazoa > Chordata > Mammalia > Primates > Cercopithecidae > Papio > Papio anubis. Next base: position 32,459,769 of record NC_044980.1, on the reverse strand, counting down.
GGTGTGCACCTGTAGTCCCAGCTACTTGGAAGGCTGAGGCGGGAGAATTGCTTGAGCCCAGGAGGTTGAGGCTGCAGTGAGTGTGATTGCACCACTGCACTCAAGCCTGGGTGACTTTTTCTCATGATTACTCTGAGGTTATGGGTTTTGGGAAGGAGCACCACAGAAGTGAAGTGCTATTCTCATCATATTATATCAAGAGTATATCATACCAACATGACTTATCACTGTTGATGTTCACATTAATCACCTGGCTGAGGTAGAGTTTGTCAGTTTTTCACTGTAGTAATTCCCTCTCTCTCCTCCTTCCCCATTTCATACTGTATGTGGAAGGATGTCACTATGTGCATCCCACATTTCAGGAATGAGGAGTTAAGCTCCACTTCCTTGAGGATAGATTATTGACATCAATTATTTGAAATTCTTCTTCATAGGATATTTGTCTATTAAATGTCAGTGTTCCCCAATGCTTCATCTTCAAGTCTTCTTCACCCTCTCTACATACTCAGTGGGTAATCTCATGCTGTCAGTTACTGCCTAATTCCTCAAGCTTTGATTTATTTTTAAAATTATTCTTATTTATTTTATGAGATGAGTTTTTTTTTCCTGTCACCCAGGTTGGAGTGCAGTGGCATGATCTTGGCTCACTGCAGCCTCCGCCTCCGAGGCTCAAGTGATCCTCCCACCTCAACCCCCAGAGTAGCTGGGACTACAGGCACATGCCACCACACCTGGCTAATTTTTTTTGTGTTTTTCATATGGACGGGGTTTTCCCATGTTGCCCAGGCTGGTCTTGAACGAACTTCTAAACTCAAGCAATTCACCTGCCTCAGCCTCCCAAAGTGCTGGGATTACAGGCATGAGCCACTGTGCCTGGCCTCTAGCTTTGATTTCTATTCCAAGTTTCAAATTATATTTCTAGCTATGACTGGACAGCTCCTAAATCTAATTCAATGTTTTAAAAATCAAACTTTTTCCAAATCTCAGCTTCAGTCTTCTTTATTACTTTTCTCAGTGGTTGGGTTTATCTCCTATATACTTTCTTATTTTAAAAAATCACATTCGACCTTTATTCTTCCCTTCCTATAAACTTTACATACTCCCAATATCTACTGGTCATGACATCCTGTGGAGCGTATCTTTGAAATATTTCTCAAATCCAGCCCTACTTTCCATCCTTACAGAAGTGTCTAGTATTGGTCCCAGTGTAACCTAATAGGCCCCAAATAACTGCTTTAGGCTTCTAGATAGAAGTCATGGGTACAGCGTCTCCTATGTTTAGGATAGCCTGCACACAGGTGCCATGGTGATCTTACTACATCAGAACTCCACATCTAACTTGTATTCCTAAAATTGTGCCATGGGACATAGCATGGTGTGAAAGCTACTTCCAACTCTGGCTTCTCTCTGACCTCTTCAGCTGCTATTTCCTTCCTTTCCTCACATCTTGAACTTAAAGTTCTATAGAACTTATTACTATTAGTGAGCACGCCATGCCCTTTTGTTCTGCTGAGATATTTAGGTGTATAAAGCTGGAGGAATTTCTGCCTGAGAAAAGTCAACCTTCCCCTGCCAAAAATACTTCCCTGCATTCTTTATGACCTCACTTGAATATCAACTAGTGTTTACTGGGAGCCTACTATGTATAGAGCCAACATACTATAATCTTCGTGTTTTCAGTAAGTGTCCTAGTATTAAGCATTTTGCTCTTTTTTACTTTCTTCTAAAATGTAAACATTTGGGGGAAAATAGCATATTAAGTATTTTATACCTAAGTGAGACTCAATTTATAACATTGTTTTCCTCAATGAACATAAGGGCCATGTGAGAAGAAGAAACAGTGATGAGAGGGAAGAGTCAAAGAAGAGGAAAATAGAAGTTGATACTGAGAATGGATAGCCTGTTACCATATTTTCCAGTCTGGAAAAGTGCTGTAGTCCACAAGTGGTATACTTTTTTTTTTTTTTTGAGATGGAGTCTTGCTCTGTCGTCTAGGCTGGAGTACAGTGTCATCATCTCGGCTCACTGCAACTCTTGCCTCCCAGGTTCAAGCAATTCTCGTGCGTCAGCCTCCTGAATAGCTGGGATTACGGGTGTGTGCCACCATGCCTGGCAAATTTTTATATTTTTAGTAGAGACGGAGTTTCACCATGTTGGCCAGGCTGGTCTCAAACTCCTAACCTCAAGCCAACATAATATAATCTTTATGTTTTTAGTAAATGTCTTAGGCCTCCCAAAGTGCTGGGATTACAGGCGTGAACCACCATGCTCAGCCCACAAGTGGTATATACTCTTAACTGGATGATAGCAAGAGAAAAAATTGTCAAGGCACAGACAAGACTGAACATTCCTGAGCTGAGTCTTAGTAAACTCAGAGGTGTGTAGTATATCAGACGTAAAAATAGGTCTTGAATTTAAAGCAAAGAAGGGCAAAAATGTGCAAAATCGCAGACTTAGAGCTGTTCTTAGAATATGGTTCTGTGGTCAAGATTCCCTTCTGTGTAGTTAGGCCCTTCAGGCTAAATGTCAAAAAGGTTGTGGAAAGAATCAGGCAGTTTGAAGGGAAGTGATATCTCTAGAGAGGCTGTGCAATTTCAAGTGCTGTGTAGGAAAAAGGAAGAAGTGGATGGCAGATTTTTTGTTTTTGTTTTTTCAGTTTAAATGGACCTTAAAGATAACTTAATTCAGCTGTCTCATTTTGTAGTGAAAGAAACTGAGACCTTACATGTTAGCTTTGAGCAGATCTTAGCCCTCCTGCTGCAAGGATAGATAGGGAACTCCCCCAATCGGTTTTATTTTTCCGCAAATAAAACTAATACCAGGATGTTGCATAAACATTATAACAATAGCTTACATTTGTATAGAGCTTTGTTTATAATATTCTGGGCATGACATTATCAGAGAACGTGTACTGTTTCTGCCCCTGAGACACTTATTAATAATGTGTAACCATATAATTTATTATCTGAACCAGGACGCTTTTGAAAATGAAAGGGGAGGCTATTAATAATTTTTCAAAAACAATAGGCATTAACTGGGAGTGTTCCAAGCACCCCGGGATATGTGGTCACTTGCTTTTCACCTAATTGCAGAATTTCCAAGGCTAAGGTCCAGATTAGGTTACAGTGCAAAAGTTTGTGGGCCAGCAGACTGAGAGCTGTTGGCTCAGGTTCTCACTCAGAATGGGAAGACTGGGTTTGTTTTCTGCTTTCAGGTTTAGCATGTGTGTGTGTATACATATATATATATATATATATATATATATATATATATATATATATATTGATGGGATTGTGTTCAGGCTAATTCATTCAGTAAGCTAAACATTTACTGAGAACCAGGTAAGCAGTGTTAAGAGAGAAAACTGTAGAGGTAGGAAGAAGTAACATCATTGAGGACAATTTGTGCCATATAATGAACTGGCACTGGTAATTTAGCAGGCAAATAGACTGCTGAATATTTAATTCCGTTTAGTCAGAATGAACAAACAAAATAAAAATACTGTTATTTCGTTTCTGTTATCACTACATTGAAATGCTGCTTTCTGGACTTTGATTCATTCTTTGGTACTTGGCCTCCATCATACACAAATGTATCTGCTTTTGCTTCCGCTAGTGTATCGTGCAGACTTAGAGAATAGCTAACTCTGGCCTGTTTAAGGACTTAGATCAGCGTTTCTCAGTGGAGGGCAATTTTGTTTCTCACGGGACATTTGGTAATGTTAGGAGACATTTTTGTTTGTCACAAATATGGGAAGGGATGCTGCTGGCATTTTAGTAGTAAGAAACCAGAATGTGGCACAACATCCTACAGTGAACAGAATAGCCTCCTATAACAAAGAATTATCCAGCCCAAAATGTCAACAGTGCTCAAGCTGAGAAACTCTGGAGTAGATGGAGGCAGTATTTTTGATTCTTTGTAACATTGCTGTGTTGGTTTGGGTTCTTCCAAAGCAGAGCCCAAGATGACGACTTGGATATGGGAAGTAAGACTGAAGGAATGGGGAGAGTGCAACAGAGAAAAATGAAGAGCTAAGATAAGGGGCATTATTGGGGTGTCCCTGTGTGTAACGGAATAGATTCCACTGAGATCTTCTGAAGAATATTCAAGATGTTCTTCCTAAAGGAAGAATAGTCCTTCCAAGAGGAATGACAAATGGTAGCATTTACTCACCACTCACAACCTCTCATTGGCTGCAGAAAGCTACTGGGGCTTGTATACCTTCACCCATCCAAACTGTGTTTACAGGTGGGCTGTGGAGGCTGTTGTGCTCTGGAGGAGGTCCTGGGGCAGAAACAGGAAAGATGTACCATGTACTCTACATGGAGCCCTATCAGTGTTAGCTGAGTCTTTTACGTGAGACTGTCTACCACAGATGCAGCTGAAGTCAGAGGTGGGCTTCTGAGGTTGACATGGGGTACCAGAGGTATTTGTTACAGTTGGTTTAGGAAAAGTGCAGTTGTTTTCTAGGTAAAGTGCTGTGTCATCATACTAACTATATTCCTCAAAATTTATAATTCAGTTTATTCTATTATCGTTGACTTTTTACTATGCATCAAAAAAGTGTTTGCTCAGCAAATTGAGACTGTAAACAAGAATTCAGGAAATATTATTATTTAAAAATTGCTTAGGACTTCAGCACCTTTTATGTTAACAAAACATGTTCAGAATAAAAGAATTGTCTGTTAAGTATATATTAAATTTCTCTTCTTCCACAACGTAAAATTAATAAAATAACATTAAGTATGCTATATATTTAAAAATTTAAATTTTTTAATGCTCCTCACCAGTTACATTGGGTTAGTTATTCCTCTCTTTGTTCTCTTAGCCCTTTCTCTTCTTCCTTGGTGAAAAGTACAAAGTGAGCGGATGTCAGCTTTGGGAATCAGGAAAATTTGTTGGTATTGTGCTTAAGGAGTCTGCTAATGTTAGTCAGAAACTACCCTGTGTTTGAGTCTTGACACAGGGTTATTATATTGACTTGTATTTTCCACTAGCTATGCATAAAACAGAGAAAAAATGTGATCCAACATTTTTTTTTTTTCCTGATGTTAATCAGGTACATATTCAGCAGGGATTGGAACTTGAAAGAAAGGGCCCTTTTGTTTTGTGTTACACTTTAATTATAGTAAGGATATACCTCAGAGATACTGCAGGTTCAGTTCCAGACCATGGAAATACAGCAAAGATTGCAGTAAAGCAAGTCAAGCTAATTTTTTAGTTTCCCAGTGTGATGGTTAATATTGAGTGTCAATTTGATTGGATTAAAGGATGTAAGGTTGCTCCTGGGTGTATCTGTGAGGGTGTTGCCAAAGGAGACTAACATTTGAGTCAGTGACTGGGAGAGGCAGACCCACCCTCAATCTGGGTGGATACCATTTAATCGGCTGCCAGTACAGCTAGAATAAAGCAGGCAGGAGAATATGGAAGAGCCAGCTTGCTGAGTCTTTCAGCCTTCATCTGTCTCCTGTGCTGGATGCTTCCTGCCCTCGAATATCAAACTCCAAGGCCTTAAGCTTTTGAACTCTTGGGCTTGCAAGAGTGGTTTGCCAGGGGCTCTTGGACCTTTGGCCACAGACCAAGGGCTTCACCGTTGGTTTCCCGACTTTTGAGGTTTTGGGACTCGGACTGATCTATCACTGGCTTCCTTGCTCCTCAACTTGCAGACGGGACTTTACCTTGTGATCATGTGAGTCAATTCTCCTTAATAAATTCCTTTTCATATATATGTATATTCTATTAGTCCTGTCCCTCTAGAGCATGCTGACTAATATACCCAGTGCATATAAAAAGTTGTGTTTACACTATACTGTAGTCTAATAAGTGTACAATAGCATTATGTCTAAAAAGTGTACATAATTTAAAATTTGTTTATTTCTAAAAAATGCTAATGATCATCTGAGCCTTCAGTGAGTTATAATCTTTCACTGGTACCCAAGGGTCTTGCTTTGTTGTTGATGGTCACTGACTGATCAGGGTGGTGGTTCCTAAATGTAACCTGCACAGACCTTGGGGGACTGAACAAAGGAGGGCAAACAGGGGAATAAAGACAAAGACAAAAGAGTATGTTTGGAAGAATGGGTCAGGGGGCATCTTGCCTCTAGTGGACAAGGGCCCAGACTTTCCACCACCCTTCGTATTCATTGGTAAAAGAGATAGCGAAAAGTGGGGTGGAAGAAGAGGTCAGCTGCTTGGTCCAGAGTAGGCTTGCAAGACTGCATTCCTAGAACAATAGGCTCTAGATGTCCCAGTAGATAACCTCAAGAAGCCCTGCACCAGGTAGTGACTGACCTCAGCAAACCTTCTGGTGGCAGGCGCAGCCGTGAGTTTGCCCACATCCTGCATTCATGATAAACAGTTTGCTGTTTGATCATATAGTCTCCAGTGGAATGCTGAGTTGGTCATGATCCCTTTGGCCTTTTTGGCTCTGAACAGCTAAAGGTTAGGGTGGCTGAGGCAATTTTTAAAAATAAGACAATAATGAAGTTTGCTGCATCAATTGACTCTTCCTTTCATGAGAGATTTCTCTGTAGCATGTGATGCTGCTTGATAGCATTTTACACATAGTATAACTTTTTTCAAAATTGGGGTCAATCCTTTTGAACTCTGCTATTGTTTTATCAACTAAGTTTATGTAATATCCTAAATCCTTTTTTGTCATTTTGACAATGTTCACAGCATCTTTGCCAGGAGTAAATTTCACTTCAAGAAACCTCTCTCTTTGCTCATCTATAAGAAGCAACTCCTCTTCAGTTCAAGTTTTATCATGAGAAGACAGCAATTCAGTCACATCTTCAGATTCCATTGCTAATTCTAGTTTTCTTGCTGTGTATACCACATCTGTGGTTCCTTCCTCCACTGAGGTCTTGAACTTTCAAAGTCACCCATGAGGCTTGGAATCAACTTCTTCCAAACTCCTAATGTTGATATTTTGACCTCTTCCCAGGAATCACAAATTTTCTTAATGGCATCTAGAATGATGATTCCTTTCCAGAAGGTTTTCAATTTACTTTGTCCAGATCCATTAGAAGAATCACAATCTCTGGAATTTTTGTCGCTACAAAACTTGTTTCTTAAATTATAAGACTTGAAAGTCAAAATTAACTTTTTGATCCATGGGCTGCAGAATGAGAATGGATGTTGTGTTAGCAGGTATGAAAGCACCATTGGTTCATGACCAGCCTGGCCAGCATGGCAAAACCCCATTTCTACGAAAAATACAAAAAAGAAAAAAAAAAAAAATAGCTGGACATGATGGTGATTGCCTGTAATCCCAGCTACTCGGGAGGCTGAGGCAGGAGAATTGCTTGAACCCGGGAGGGGGAGGTTGCAGTGAGCCGAGATCGTGCCACTGCATTCCAGCTTGGGTGACAGAGTGAGACTCCATCTCAAAACAAAGCAAAACAAAACAAAAACCTTAATCTTGTGCATCTCCATCAGAGTTCTTTTTTTTTTATTATTATTATTATACTTTAAGTTCTAGGGTACATGTGCATAACGTGCAGGTTTGTTACATATGTATACTTGTGCCATGTTGCTGTGCTGCACCCATCAACTCATCAGCACCCAACTACTCGTCATTTACATCAGGTATAACTCCCAATGCAATCCCTCCCCCCTCCCCCCTCCCCATGATAGGCCCCGGTGTGTGATGTCCCCCTTCCCGAGTCCAAGTGATCTCATTGTTCAGTTCCCACCTATGAGTGAGAACATGCGGTGTTTGGTTTTCTGTTCTTGTGATAGTTTGCTAAGAATGATGGTTTCCAGCTGCACCCATGTCCCTACAAAGGACACAAACTCATCCTCTTTTATGGCTGCATAGTATTCCATGGTGTATATGTGACACATTTTCTTAATCCAATCTGTCACTGATGGACATTTGGGTTGATTCCAAGTCTTTGCTATTGTGAATAGTGCCGCAATGAACATACGTGTGCATGTGTCTTTATAGCAGCATGATTTATAATGCTTTGGGTATATCCCCAGTAATGGGATGGCTGGGTCATATGGTACATCTAGTTCTAGATCCTTGAGGAATCGCCATACTGTTTTCCATAATGGTTGAACTAGTTTACAATCCCACCAACAGTGTAAAAGTGTTCCTATTTCTCCACATCCTCTCCAGCACCTGTTGTTTCCTGACTTTTTAATGATCGCCATTCTAACTGGTGTGAGATGGTATCTCATTGTGGTTTTGATTTGCATTTCTCTGATGGCCAGTGATGATGAGCATTTTTTCATATGTCTGTTGGCTGTATGAATGTCTTCCTTTGAGAAATGTCTGTTCATATCCTTTGCCCACTTTTTGATGGGGTTGTTTGTTTTTTTCTTGTAAATTTGTTTGAGTTCTTTGTAGGTTCTGGATATTAGCCCTTTGTCAGATGAGTAGATTGCAAAAATTTTCTCCCATTCTGTAGGTTTCCTGTTCACTCTGATGGTAGTTTCTTTTGCTGTGCAGAAGCTTTTTAGTTTAATTAGATCCCATTTGTCAATTTTGGTTTTTGCTGCCGTTGCTTTTGGTGTTTTAGACATGAAGTCTTTGCCCATGCCTATGTCCTGAATGGTACTACCTAGGTTTTCCTCTAGGGTTTTTATGGTATTAGGTCTAACATTTAAGTCTCTAATCCATCTTGAATTAATTTTCGTATAAAGATTAAGGAAAGGATCCAGTTTCAGCTTTCTACTTATGGCTAGCCAATTTTCCCAGCACCATTTATTAAATAGGGAATCCTTTCCCCATTTCTTGTTTCTCTCAGGTTTGTCAAAGATCAGATGGCTGTAGATGTGTGGTATTATTTCTGAGGACTCTGTTCTGTTCCATTGGTCTATATCTCTGTTTTGGTACCAGTACCATGCTGTTTTGGTTACTGTAGCCTTGTAGTATAGTTTGAGGTCAGGTAGTGTGATGCCATCAGAGTACTTGCACCAACGTGCAATCCAGGTGCATTTGTCAATAAGCATTAATATTTTCAAAGAAATCTTTTCTCATAAGAAGTAGGTTTCAACAGTGGGCTTAGAAAATTCAGTAACCTTACTGTAAACATGTGCTGTCATCCCAGCTTTGTTGTCTCATTTATAGAGTGCAAGCAAGGTAGATTTAACACAATTCTTCAGGGCTTAGGATTTTCAGAATGGTAAATGAGCATTGACTGCAACTTCAAGTCACCAGCTGCATTAGCCGCTAACAAAAGAGTTAGATTTTCCTTTGAAACTTTGAAGCCAGGCAGCATCTTTTCCTCTCTAGCTATAAAAGTCCTAGATGGTATCTTCTTCCAGTATAAGGATGTTTCATCTACAATTAAAATCTGTTATTCAGTGTAGCCACCTTCATCAGTAATCTTAGCTAGATCTTCAGGATAACTTGCTGAAGCTTGTACGTTAGCACTTGCTGCTTCAACTTGCACTTCTATTTTATGAAGATGGCTTCTTTTCTTAAACCCTGTGAACAAACCTCTGCTGCCTTCTACCTTCTCTTCTGAAGCCTCTTCACTTTTCTCAGCTTTCATCGAATTGAAGACAATTAGGGCCTTGCTCTGGATTAGTCTTTGGCTTAAGGGAATGTGTGGCTGGTTTCATCTTCTATCCAGACCACTCAAGCTTTCTCCGTATCAGCAAGAAGGCTATTTTGCTTTTATTATTATTTTTTTTAATCATTCATGTGTTCACTGGAGTGGCACTTCAAGTTTCCTTCAAGAACTTTTCCTTTCCATTCACAACATAGCTAACTGGCACTAGAAGCCTCGCTTTTAACCTGTTTTAACTTTCAACATGCCTTCCTCACAAAGCTTAATCATTTCTAGTTTTTTGTTTAAAGTGAGAAACATGAAATGCTTCCTTTCATGTGAACACTTAGAGGCCACTGTAAGGTTATTAATTGGCCTAGTTTCAATACTGTGGTGTCTCAAGGAATAGGGAAACCTGAGGAGAGGGAGAGAGAAGGTATACATCCAGTCAGTATCTACAAAGCACAGTAAGGCAAAGTACAATAAAATGAGGTATGCCTGTAAGTAATTTCAAACAGAAACAGACAATCCTAAAAGGCCTAAGATTAATATAACTGACTGTTAACTCTCTTGCTCCAACTGAGGAACTTCTCAATAGAGAATCTGTAGTCAGCCCAGAGTCAATATTTCTTGGGATTATGAAAAGAAGCAAGGTGGCTATTGTATCCCAATTCCAACGTAAAATATAGTAATGACAGCTAACTAAAATTTACTGAGAGATTTGCCAGGTATTTGCCTACTAGGCATTAGTTCTATGTTCTGCTTTCCACTTTTGCAGTAAATTACATTTCCCAGACTTCCTTACACACTGGCATCTAGCAGTTCAGAAAATGGAGGCACTGCCAGAAGATTAGAAGACTGGAGCCCAGGTATATCTCCTTATATATTTCCACGTGGTGTCTCCACAAGTGGCTGTCTTTTTCATGGTTTCAGCTTTTTCTAGAAAGCCCCATTTCTGAGGCTTGGACAAAACTACTTCTTTTTGGCCGGGCGCGGAAGCTCACGCCTGTAATCTCAGCACTTTGGGAGGCTCAGGCAGGTGGATCACGAGGTCAGGTGTTCGAGACCAGCCTGGCCAATGTAGCGAAACCTCATCTCTACTAAAAAATACAAAAAATTAGCCAGGCTTGGTGGCAGGTACCTGTAATCCCGGCTACTCAGGAGGCTGAGGCAGGAGAATCGCTTGAACCCAGGAGGCAGAGGTTGCAGTGAGCCGAGATTGTGCCATTGCACCACAGCCCAGGCAACAGTGTGAGACTCCGTCTAAAACAAAACAAAATAAAATAAAACAAACAAAAAAACCTACTTCTTTTCTTTGTCTTCCAGTCCTATGGGGTGGTAGAGACTTCCAGCAATTGTTAATCTCTAGATTCCTTCATGGTCCCCTGTTTAGCCTTGCAGCACTTCCAACACATTTGAAAATATTCCCTAGGGTTTAGTTTCTCTGCCTGTATGCCAATATTTAAAGTTCTAGGCACTTTACCTATATTAATTAACTCTCTACTCTAAATAGCAAATCTATGAGGTAGACACTATTATTTTCCTCATTTTAGAAATGAAGAAACCAAGGTAAGTAGAGATTCAGTAGCTTGTCCAAGGTCCAACAGGAAGTGGTAGCCTGAAAACAAGGCAGTCAATTTCCAGAGTCTAAACTCTCTTTTTTTTAAGAAGACCATAAACTCTTAACTACTAAGTTATATTGCCTCTCATCAGAACCAAATTATTCACCCTTGACTCCAAACATTTCTAACTGAAGGATTCTTCTCTCAACTCTGAGCTCAGGGTCATTGGCATTTTGTCAAATGTCTCTACTGATGCTTCTATTATTAGTAGGGCATGTGGCCAAGGGACTGCTTGTGTTACCCTCATGAACCCCTAAGATCCATTTTGCTTTCTTTCTATGCTTTTTCCCCTCTGTTTCCACTCCAGGCCTCCTACCAGGTTGACTCACTGAGTTACCTTGGTCCCAGTAGTGCACTCAGTGCATCCAGAGGTGCCTCTTGCTCTAGCTTTGCTCCGTGTCTCAATTCTGCCTTTTGCCAGGTTCATTGGTGCATAAGGACAGGTCAGAGATAAATCACAGAACACATTAATGATTCTAATGATGAAGTGAATACTTCCCAGAAAAATTCCACCGTCTTTCCCAGTATAGCACTGTTACAAATATACACTGGCTCTTCATTTGTGATTCTGTGAATATATCATATACTTTTGTATTTCTATATTTTTTCTCTCACTGTCTTCATTATTTGAAATGTCCCTTCCTTCTCTTTCTTCTGGGTGAAATATTACTCATCTTGAAAGGCAAGTCTAGCTTAAATGCCATCTATTCTGAAAACTTTCCATGATTCTGCTTTCCCTACTCCTACCCCAGAGAAACTAAATCACTGTCTACCTTTTGCTTCTACATCACTGTGTTCACCTCTTTGTTCCAGTTCTCAGTGTGTACCTGTCGCCCAAATAGACTTGAAAGTAGAGAGTATATCTTTGCTTTTGCGTTTCTTGTTACCTAATACCTGTTTATCAGATTTTTAAGTTGAATCAGAGCAAGCAGTTTTGTTGACCTCTGCACTAACAAATCTAGGAGCCAGAGGATAATAAGCAAGCATCATTTAGTGAGTGCTAAGCAGGTGAAACTATCTTCCATATTGTCTTGTTTTTTGTTCTTTTAGCTTGATATGTTAGAAAATGGGAAATTTGGTGATTTTCATAAGTTATTTATTTCTTAGATGCGAAGTTCTAACTCAAAATTGTATGTGTGTGTGTAACAGTGGACAAATTTACTTGAACAATTCCTTTTCTTGTAGACAACTGCTTTACAATATTATTGTCAGGAAAGACTGCATGGTAGCAGAATATTATTTTGGAAATACAACTCCTGTGGTACACTCAGCAAGAAAGATAAGAATTACTGAATCAACAGTAGGTTATAAATGGGTTTATTTTTAATAGGAACCATTTAACACAGAGAGTTTACTCTTTTGGTGCTAGGGAGAATATGTACAGGCCTATACCCACACAGGTTGGGTATTTCATGTGTGGCTTTTACCAAAAGATAGTTAATTCATTATTCGGGCATTATAAAGGCCATATGCCAAATAGTTATATAGTTTGTTGAATAGCGATCATTAAGTTCCTAGTCTTTCTATCTTTGTATAACATATGAAGTTGGTCACTTACCAAAGTGGTTCAGTAGCTAGCTAGATAGACCCATTGCAGTACTAGAAAGTACAATAAGTCTTAGTCTGTTAGAGCTGCTGTGATAGAATTCTATAGACTGCGTGGCTTATAAACAACATAAATTTATTTCTCACAATTCTGAAGGCTGAGAAGTTCACAATCAAGGTGCTGGCAGATCTGGTGTCTGGTGAGGGACCCTCCCTGGCTCATAGACAGCAGTCTTTTCTCTCTGTCCTCACATGGTAGAAGGGGAGAGAGATCTCTCTGGGGCCCCTTTTATAAGGGCACTAATCCTATTCATGAGGGCTCTGCCTCTATGAACTAATCACCTCCAAAAGTCCCCACTTCCAAGCACCCTGACACTGGGAATTAGTTTTCAACATACAAATTGAGGGTTAGGGGGAGGGCACAGATGTTTAGACCATAGTATACGGTACATGTATTTCTCTCATGGTGGGTCACCCAATATAACCCAGAGAGCCCTATCAAAGGATCATATCTGACAAGAGTGACTGGTCCATACTGTTGCCTAGTTTTACACTTGTAAATACTAGTGTTCCATTCTCTGCTTTCTTCAGTTTACATGATCGCCACTAAACCAATTCTTTTCCTTAAAAAAATTGTAAACGTTTTTATTTTCAACATGGTCTATCCTTCTGCCATTAATTTATGTTCAGGTGAAAAATTTAAGCCCCAAATGCCTAATAAAAAGCATGCAAGTAATTTGACTGGAAGTACAGCAAGAGTGCTAAAAAAGAGTTGTTATTTGTGAAAAATGAAGGTTGCTATTGGCTAGAGGTGAGAGGGCACCCAAAAGGAAATATAGGAGAGGCCGGATTGTAATGTTCAGGCTTTTAGACATAGATGAATACCCTTTGACATTGCAAAGGGCATTATAAACATCTCCGTAACTGGGAAGAAGGGACCAACAATTGCATAGACAGGAGTTCCACTGATTATGGTTAGGGCTTCATGGGAATTTAGGAGATCTGAAGAAAATAAAACAACCACCGAAGTAAAAAATCAGGAATGCATCTCCATAGAAGCTATAAATGAGACAAGCCCTGTAAGTATGCCCTGCATGTATATAAACACAAATATAAATGTATATACACACATATAGAAAGTTAGTGTTTGTTTGTATTAAAATGAGACATTATGCACATTATTCTATAACTTATTTTCCTGACTTAACAGTGTGTCATTGGAAGTGTTTTCTTAAGATGTAGATGTAGCTAATTTGTTTTTTGACAAGGGTGACAAGATAATTTAATAGAGAAGGATCAGTCTTGTCAACAAATGGTGTTATGTTAGCTTCATATCCATATGCAAAAGAGTGGGATATTACTTCTTCTTTATATCATGCACAAAAATTACCCCAACTGCATCATAGACCTAAATGTAAGAGCTTAAACTACAAAGCCATTTGAAGAAAGCATGGGAGAAAATCTTTATGACTTTGATTTAAGTAAAGCATTTTTAGATACAATACAAATGCACAAGTGAAAAAAGAAAAACAGATAAATCGGACTTCGTCAAAATTAAAGACTTGTGCTTCAAAATACCCATCAAGAATGTGACAATATTTTTGTGTCATACATGATGAGGGGTTTGTATCCAGAACATATAAAGAAGGCATGTAACTCAACAATGAAGACAAATAACCCAATTAAAATGAATAAAAGATCTGAATACCTATTGCTCTGAAGAAGATAATGCAAATGGACAACAAGCGTATGAAAACATGCTCAACATTGTTAACTATTAGTGAAATGCATATCAAAATCATGAGATAGTACTTCACACCCACTAGGTTGGCAATAATCAAAAAGGTAGATAATAAAAAGTGTTGGTGAGGATATGGAGAAATTGGAATCTTCATTACATTGCTAGTGGCAATGTAAAATGGCGTAGCCTCTTTGGAACACAGTTTGCCATAAACGTAGAGTTACCGTATGACCCAGGAATTCCACTCGCAGGCTATACCCAAGATGAGTTAAATGTATCTTCACATCTCAAACCATATCTAAACTTTGATATCTAAAACATATCAAAAACTTGTTCATGAATGTTCATAACAACATTAGTTATTATAGCCATAAAGTGGAAACAACCCAAATGTGCATCAACTGATAAATAAATCAAATATGGCATAACCACAAAATGGAATATTATTTGGTAATAGGAATGAAGTACTAACATATGCTACAACATAGATGAACGTTGAAATTTTATGGTAAGTGAAAGAAGCCAGTCACAAAGGACCCCATACTGTATGGTAAATTCAGTATAGGCAAATCCATAGAGACTGAGACTAGATTAATGATTACTAGAAACTCAGAGAGTTGGAGGGAAATATGGAGTTTATTTTTAGGGAAATAAAAATGTTCCAAAATCGACTGTGGTAATGGTTGTATAACTCCAAATAAACTAAAAATTACTTAATTGGGTCCTTCAATTATCTCTTAATTTTTAAAATCCATAACAATAATATTTGCAAAATTATTTTTACTGTGTTAGGTGCCATATTCATTAGCAGGTTCCGGGAGTTATGATGTAGACATATTTGTGGGAGCCATTATTCTGTCTACCCTACGTAGATTGTATGGAAGTAGCTGCAATTATAATAGTCAGACCTGGCTAAGACCTTGCTGTCCTCTGTGAGTAGCAATGCAGCTCTAAAAAGTGTATTTCTACAAATAAGGACAGTCAGGATGATAAACTTCTTAGCAGGCAGCATGGAAAGATGAAGATAGGAGGCACTATTTCCTACTCCCTTTTCTCTCCCAACAGTCGAACATAATGATACCAAAAAAGGCCCTTTGTCTTAGTCATATCTTTGTTATGGTATCTTTTTCCCTCGATACTTTAAAGTTTTAAGTAGACTCTCCTTCTTCATATTTCCTTGTTACTTATGTTGTTTAGAAAGATCTCCCCTACATCAACATCAAAACTATTCCCCTAATTTTTTTCTATTATTTTATTTTTCTTTTAAAAATATAATGTGTGTGAGATTCTTTTTGTCAGTAATGTGAGACAAGAGTATGCCTTCGTTTTCTTTTAACTGGATAGCCATTTATTCTAGCATCATGTGTTAAATAATCAGTTTTTTTCTCTCTGAATTAGAGATCTTAGCCATATGTTACATTCCATATTACCCCTATCTATTTCTGGACTCTCTCTTGTGTTCCGTTGATAGCTTTCATTTTCAAGAGTAAGAGTCTAATGCAAAAAAATAATTACATAATTAAAACTTCTGTTACACACACTTTGACACTGAACAATTAGAAGGTAAAGCAGTTTGGGCCATTTTTCTTTGCTGCTATTAACATAGGCCTTTTTTGTGTAGTCCAGTTCACACAGATGCAAAGCAAGATTGTGTATACATGTTTTTTAAGTATTTACTCAAAGAGCTGGCTGATAATGTAAACACTACCTGAAATGTACAGATTGAGAGACACTGAGAAGCTCCTCTGCTTAAGAATATCTTCCTTACTGACAAGCAGCCTGGCCTGAAATAGCCACCATTAGAGTTACTCTCTTATAATAAGTGTACCACATCTAGAAGTTTCTTATATGAAAAGTTGAACACAAATCTATGGGCATCTACCACCATGTTAGACTTGAAATGATAGATTTGATGGCATTATGGAATGCAAAAGAATTCCATTCAGTAAATTTTCCTAGCTTCATTAAATATTGAAGGAGATGGGGAAAGGTTTCCCCTATGACTTAATCTCTTACTAGAAGAAAATGGGATTTTCATGAATGTATTATCCTGGAAAGAAATCTCAGGGGGAAGGTTCGTGTGTATCAGTGACTCTTGATTTAGCATTGCCAATTTTTTGTTGTTGTTGTTAGCTTTGTAGGCCTTGCTATACTTCTTGACTGTTGCTTATTTAGAAGCATAATAAAGAAAGTTGATTTTTTCCACCCTGAGACTGTCTGCTTTCAGGGTCAATTTATCTTTCTTCTACTGAAAGCTAAGATTTGAGCTCCTATAAATGATTTGTTAATTGGAATTTGAGTTATCTTGAAGAGAAGCCTACTATTTAAAAACATTAGCATTTTCTCTCCTCAACCCATTTTATTGAAAGGACATTAAGCAATATTGTAATTTATGCAGTTACTCAGAATTTACTCTGTGCCTTGCTTTGTGTAAATGTTATATGTTATAATGTGGTAAGGCAGAAGTAGCCAAGTTACATTAAGAAGGAATGTATCCTGAACAAATTAATTAGAGTAACAATTTTCCTTTTGAGGTTTCTTAGTCTCTTAGAACTCTTAATAGTATCTGTGAGGAGACTAGTCTATATTTAGTAATTACTGATTACTTAACATGAGATTTCAATAGATAATTTTCTCTTCATGACTTTTTCTTAGAGTCACTTCAAGAGATGATATGTTTTCTATAGATGTTTTTCAATAGTAATTTTATTTTTGTTCTCCTGCAATAACGGAAATCATTTGAGCTTTCTTCTTATCCTGGATGCTTTTTTATATCACTTTAAGTGAAAAGATAGGTATGAGGGTGGTCATATTTGGAAAATAGAAAAAAAGCTAAGATTGAGCCATACACATAATTGTAAGGCAGTATTTGTCTGTGTTTATCTGTTCATTGACCAAGGCAAAGAATCAATTAAAAAGCTGTTTATTGAAATGTTTTTTGAGGAAACCTTTATCAGAAATGGTGATAACATCATGAACTGGAATGAGAAATAACATAAAACATTTAGCAGAGAGATTAAAATCAGAGAACTACACCACTGACAGTAAAGACATTTCAAGACTAGTTTTATTAACTACTTAGTATAAATCAAAGACTACAGAATAATTGTGTAATTATTTATCAGAGCTGCTGTGTTTATTTTCATACAAAACAGAGAAAAATACCATGTAGACAAAATATTTCATTTTAGTCAGCGTATAATAGCAGCTTGACATTTTTTCCAAGGCAAACATGACTTCTAATCTTAGATATCTCTTCCCCTTGGTGATAAGCGTAATTTCCCACCTCATTCTAGTTGATTTTGTAAAACAACCAAACAATTTTTAAATTGCCCAATAGTGACTCTAACACATGTACGCTGTTCAGGGGATTATTTTATAAATATTCTAAATTTATTAAAATGCTTTTGTATGAACTTATTCTATATACTGATAATTTCTAATGTGAAAAATCTCAAATTTTTGCCACTAAAGAGTAAATATTTTTTATGTTATTGTTTTAAGAAGTGCTTCCTTAAAATAGTAGAATGCTGGTTACCAGAGGCTGGGAGGTGGGAGGAATGGGCATGATAATCAAAGGGTAAAAAGCCACAGTTAGATGAAAAGAATGAGTTCGAGTTTTTAGATCTATTGCACATAATGGTAAATATAGCTAATAATATTTTTCTATTTTTTCTATTATTTCATTTATTTCTATTTTTATTTATATATATAGAGAAAATAATATTTTCTATTATTTCATTATTATTTCTATTATTTCAATATCTTGAGAATAAATCTCAATCTTATCACAAAAAAATGCCAGATATTCCAGGTGATGGATAGGTTAATTAGCTTGATTTAATTATTTCATATTGCATTAGAAATAGTAGCCTCACTTTATACCCCATAAATATATACAATCATGGTTTGTCAATGTATAATACTACTACTAAGTGCTTTCTCAACTTTTTTGGCATATGGTGATAATATAGGTCATCGATTATCTATTACATTCATGATTGGGTTGTATTTAAACAGTGATTTGGATGAGTGTTAAATTTTGCCATTTTAAATGCAACCAGGAAAAGAAGTACCATTTTGCAAATGATTTTTTTTTTTTTTTTTGAGACAGAGTCTTGCTCTCTCGCCCAGGCTGGAGTATAGTAGTGCAATCTCAGCTTACTGCAACCTCCGCCTCCTAGGTTCAAGCAATTCTCCTGCCTCACTCAGCGTCCCGAGTAGCTGGGATTACAGCTGTGTGCCACCATGCTCGGCTAATCTTTGTATTTTTGGTAGAGATGAGGTTTCACCATGTTGGCCAGGCTAGTCTCAAACTCCTGACCTCAGGTGATTCACCTGCTTCAGCCTCCCAAAGTGCTGGGATTATAGGTGTGAGCCACCATTCCCAGCTGCTTTTATGAGGTTAGAACTCTTGCTATTTCAATGCTCACCACACAAGCATTATACTGTTGAATATTTGCTTGTCTTATGACTATACACATGACATATACACAAGCACAAATATGTAACTGATTGATATTTTTGTGTTAAATAAAACAAGAAGGTATTTTGTCCACTCTTCTATGAATTATTTTTACTTAAAGTCAATACAAACAGAGATTCATTATGACTACAAAGTAATTAAATGAGTTTTAGAATTGTTCAATCTCATTATGTAACAGTCACATAATGTATATATAAGTTAAGTATAAATTTAAAAATTCCTAGAAAATTGTAATCAAAATTTACTAGTCAAGGAGCTGACATGCTCTACTATATTGAAGGAGTAACTTCGTTTTCAGATGCTATTGAATCTAAAATTCTTTCTATTAAAAGAGATACCTGTCCGGGTGCAGTGGCTCATGCCTGTAATCTGAGCACTTTGGGAGGCCAAGCACTATCGAATCTAAAATTCTCTCTATTAAAAGAGATACCTGTCTGGGTGCAGTGGCTCATGCCTATAATCCGAGCACTTTGGGAGGCCAAGGCAGGCAGATCGCAAGATCAGGAGTTTGAGATTAGCCTGACCAACATGGTGAAACCCCGTCTCTACTAAAAATACAAAAATTAGCTGGACATAGTGGTGTGCACCTGTAGTCCCAGCTATTCAGGAAGCTGAGGCAGGAGAATCGCTTGAACCTGGGAGGCAGAGATTGCAGTGAGCTGAAATCACACCACTGCACTCCAGCCTAGGCAACAGAGTGAGACTCGGTCTCAAAAAACAAAACAAAACAAAACAAAACAAAGATATACCTTACATACTACCAAAAAAAAAATCTAATTAAACTTTGACATAATACTTTCTTATTACTTCAGATTTTTATTTTATACTTGCCAAAAGAATTATTTTAGACTCATTTATATGTGGATTTTTAAATAATTACTTCTGAGCACTCAAGCAAAAAGAAAATTTAAACAAAATGCGTTTATTATACTTGTCAAGCATCTTTGCATTCAGAGTTCAATTCTTCCAAATAACTTTTAAGCTCAAATTGTCAGTATCTGTTTTTCATACATATTATCTCTTGTATCTTCAAGAACATTAGTGCTATAGCTGTTCCTAAAATACTAATCCAGTATTATCTCTAGTATTTTCTTTCAAGTCACTAATGCTCATCCAGTCTGCCAATTTTGAAACTGGCACTTTCCCGTCTTCTAGAATATTTCAGTGAAAGGTTTTTTTTGGACAATAACCAATCTTAATATTCCTTCCTCAAATTATAAAGTTGTAGACATTGAGATCAAGGCGTTGCAATTGCCTGGTCATGTGCAAGAATATAAACCTAGTTCACTCCTTCAGTGACAGCCCCAACATAACTGCTCCCTGGATGATAGAGATTATAAGATGCCACCTGTTTAAGACAGATCCTAATTTCAGAAATGTTAAAATATAGAAAAATGTGTATTTTAGAATTAATGAAGTGTGGCATTAACATCGTTAAAAATTTCTATAATTGCAATAATTTAAAAAGTTTTAACAAAACTTTATATGCCACATTATCACCATATATCTGGAGCACCTATGTGTGAATCTTTGCTAAACAAGAAGCAGCTCAATTGCAAAACAACATCTGTATTTCAGGGATTCATTTTGTTTTTATGAAAGGATATGGAACAGATGTTCATTGGCAACTGACAACCTATGGAGGCAAAGGGGAATATTTCTAGGGATTCAGAGACATTCAGGAATAGGAGTTTATAGAAAACACACTGTCACATTTTTAGGTTTTTCTCTTAATGGCTGAAATGTTAGACATAGAATTCAGAATTGGATGGCAAGGAAGTTCATCAAGATATAAGAAAAAGTTGAAACCCAATCTAAGCAAAACAGTAAAACGATCCAAGAGTTGAAAGATGACATAACCATTTTAAGAATGAATGAAACTGAAAGTTCAAAGATGAGAAATTTACTACAGGAATTTCAAAGTACAATTGGAAGCAAAAACAACAGAGTAGATTAAGCAGAGGAAAGAATCTGAGAACTTGAAGTCCGCTCCTTCGAAACAACACAGGCAAACAAAAATGAGAATAATTTAAAGAAATGAGCAAAAGCTCCAAGACACATGGAATTGTATAAAGAGGCCAAATCTGTGACTCATTGGCATTCCTGAAAGAGGAGAAAGAGCAAACAACTTGGAAAACATATTTGAGAATATAGCTCATGAAAAATTTCCCAATCTTGCTAGAGAGGTCAACATACAAATTCAAGAAATTCAGAGGACCCCTGTGTGATACCATATAAGACAACCATCCCCAGGGTGTGTAGTCATCAGATTCTTCAAGATCGTTGTGAAAGAAAAAGTGTTAAAGGCAGCTAGAGAGAAGAGGCAGGTCACTTACAAAGGGAGCTCCATCAGGCTAACAGCAGATCTTCAGAAACCTTACAAGTCAGAAGAGATTGGGGGCCTATTTTCAGCATTCTTAAAGAAAATAAATTCCAACCAAGAATTTCATATCTCACCAAAGCTTTATAGGCAAAAGAAAATTAAATTCATTTCAGATAAGCAAATGCTCGGGGAATATATTACCACTAGATTTGCCTTACAAGAGGTCTTAAAGGGAGTACTAAACATGGAAATAAAAGAACAATACTTGCCACCAAAAAACACTTGAATACATAGCCCATTGCCAATATAAAGTAACTGCACAATCAAGTGTATGTAATAACCAGCTAACAACATGATGACAGGATCAAATCCTAACATATCAATATTGGCCTTGAATGAAAATGGGCTAAATGCCCCACTTAAAAGGCTAGATACAAGCTGGATAAAGAACCATGACCCAATTGTCTGCTGTCTTCAAGAGACCCATCTCACAAGTAGCTACACCTATAGACTCAAAGTAAAGGGATGGAGAAAAATCTATCATGGAAACAGAAAACAAAAAAGAACAAGAGTTGCTATTCTTATATTCGATAAAAAAGACTTTAAGAATGATCAAAAAGGACAAAGAAAGACATTGCATAATGATAAAGTATTCAATCCAAAAGAAGAGCTAAGTATCCTAAATATATAGGCACCCAACATTGAAGCACCCAGATTCATAAAACAAGTTCTTAGAGATCTATGAAGAGATTTAGACAACTGTACAATACTTTTAAATATTTAAGTACTAGCCTTTTCCACATTAACAGGAATTTTTAACAATTATGAAATGATTTAGCAGTGGGATTGCATACAGCCTTATGCTCACCATTGTGTTTTAGGGATTGATTGAGAAATCTCAGATAGTCAACAGATACTGAATTTCTCAGCATACTTAATTTCTTGCTTTGGAACCATTTCTTGATTTGTACATAACATTTTACTCTTATGATGCGTCTTTTTGAATCAGCAATCAAATGCCCCCTGAGCTGAACTTTGGCTTCAGTGACCTCTCTTAAGGCAATCACAGCATATATAACACGTTGGATATAGCTGTTTAAAAATTACTATCTCTTTGGCTGTTCAAATTTTTTTCACATTGATTCTTCACCTTGTTTTTCCTTTGACATTGTACCTCTCTCAGTGGCCTCCCAAGTGTTCCTCACATAGGACATTGATACAACTGACTCAAAAACAAGCAAGCAAACAAAAAACGTTTGTTTTTAGACTGGCTTTCAAATAAGAATTCCATATAGAGAGATTTTTAGACTCTTTCCTCTCCTTTCTCACCTTCCCAGCTCTTGCTGATATGACACTAAAATTGTGTATCCTTGGAGTGGCACTCAGATCATGAGGAATTAATGAGTATTTGGGACCCAGATTTATTAAATTAGACCAGAATTCAAATGATAAAAGTTTGTGAACATAATTCATTGAAATCTTTACAATTATGTGCTACTCCTTACAAAAGGAAAAAAAATAGCCAAACCTGTGTTAGTCAGTTCTAGTAATTCTTGTTGGTTTAACAATCTCTAAAACCACAGTAGTATATCACAATAAAATCTTATTTCTTGCTTATATACATCCTTGCAGTCTGTCAGGTCCTTGTTCCATGCCTTCCAGAAGGCAGGTTCCTTGCATTTGTGTAGTTTTATCTGTTTTTCATTTCTTGGAGTCCTCTTCATTCAGGATTAGGGAATTACATGAGATACAGTTTTATAAGCTGGGCCTAGAACTGTGCACATCTCTTTTCTTCACATTCCATTGAACTAAATGCAGTCATCTGGTTACACCTAACTGCATTGGAGACTGGAAAATGTATTCTAGCCTTATACCCAGGAATAAGAGAAGAATATGGATAATAGTGAGCACCAGCTCTCTCTGTCTCAGTAAATTTTGAGTAAGCTATTTAGCAGTACTCCAGATATACCCTCCAAATTTGTTGAAAATGTTCAAACAAAATATGTTATTCAAATACAGGTATATATGAATAAATATTAATGTATTATAGATTCAGTCTTGTTGATTGAAGCTTTATTTAATATCTGAGAAAATTAGAATTAAAATGATAATCTATTTATCAACTGAAATTTTCAAGAGAAAATTTATTGAGAGGATTTCACATAAGAAATGCATCACTATAAGGGAGTACATGATGTTGTTCAATATGTGGTCCATGTTTGAAGACTTTTAAAGGGGTTATAGAATTTGACAACAGATTTGCGAGAAACAAGGGGCATGGTTTTAAAAATCAACTTTTGATTATTCAAGACCTGATTACCTGGTTAAGGTATTCCAGAATACTCAATTTTCATCATGTTTGTTCTATTACCTCCAGTAGCTATTTTATGAATTATATATGTCTCCCCTGGAAAAAAGAAAGGACAGAAAATTCAAACATTTAATATAGTTACAAAGGAGTTTTATAAATTGTCAGTCTCTGAAATGATGGTTGTTAAAATTATCCCACTGTCCATGGCAATGATGAGTATTAGCCCTAGTTTTCAGTACCCTAGTGTCAATGAGGTACCAGTGAAGGCCAAAAGCAGATGTTGTCCCCAAGACCATGTCTTGTCATACATCATGACAGACTTGATTTTCTCAGTCATTAGTTCAAGGGAGCAGGGTTAAACAATTTAGTTTTATATTAAGACAAGCTTTTGGCTTACACTGCAGTCTTACTTGCTTCTTGGGAATCAGGAATTTTCCCTGTTCATCAGTTCTCATTTATCTTTTGTTTCTCTTTCTCATTGTTCTTGCTTTCAAGTGATAGGATAGAGGTTGAATAATAGTAAGGACATAGACATATCATTCTTTAAATATTTGTTTTTAAGAAAAAATAATGGGTGATTCCTCTAAATAGATGACTAGCTTTTTTCTTTCTCTCACCTTTTTTAGTGTTTTCCTTATACATAAATTTGGCTTCACAGTAGGCAGAGCTTGAGTATTATTCTTTCAGAGGACCAAGTATCTCCTGTCTGACCTGGCATGCAGTGATTTGAGGCAAAACAAAACTTTGTGTGTAGTGTGATTCTCAGGGTGTCTAGAAGATCTTTTAGTTGAAGGTTTCTGAGCAAATGAACAATCCTCAGTTCTTTGAACTGTGATAAATTCTGAGAGAAGCTCATAGAACATTCATTATTCCCAGGTTATATTTTTCCATCTTGGAAAGTACTAGAAAGCCATTAATTCAGAATGGAATAAGATGATGTTGTTTGAAACTGTAGTTTGGTAATTAGAATGTAATCACCAGGACTTGTTTTTGCAGAAAAGATGGTTAAGTATGATGCATTCTACAGACTATCTTTCCAACAAATTCCTATCACCAGCCTATCTTATGCTTGAAATTGATTGTATCAGGTTGAAGCTTTGAACACAGTCACAAAAGAGATAGTAATATCAGTCATTAAAAGAGCTATTAGAAGAACATGATTTCTAGAAGAAATGGGATAAGAGAATAGCTGAGCATTTCAGGTATATTAATCAATGAAATAATTCATGCTCAGTCAAAATTCGTGCTCAGTAAGAATCAGCTATGTATCTGCCACTGTGATAGGTTCTAGTTATACACACATAATTGAGACACTACTGCTGACTTCAAGGACTTAGTCTATTAGGCAAGACAAGTAAACAAATAACTATCATACATTGAAAATCCCCCTAAAGCCTGTGAAGTGGGTATGATTTTCCCCATTTCACAAAAAGAGCACTTTTTTGCTGCCCAAGGAAATAATCCTTTTGAATAAGTAGTGTCCCTAGTAAGGGGAGGCAGAAGTAGCATAAAGTACCTGGAAATTAATAGGTGCCCAGGAAATATCTGTGCATGGTCTCTTCTATATCTTGCTTTCAAGGATCAGTTTTGCCTACCACTTAAGAAAATGGAAAAGGATTTATATGACCGTATTTCAGTTTTTCTATTTATAAATTAGACATTCTAATTCTGTAGAATAGAGGCAGAAGTGAGATTTAAATATCTAACAATCTGTATAGCATGGACACTGACCACTCAAAATAGACACAGTGATAGCATTGAGGCAGAGTCCTGTACATCCTGTGCTGTGAATATACCTTTATTAATTGGATACTGGGGGTCACCAGAATCCTGGGGGAAGGACCTGGGAGAGTAGAGTGGTGATGGATCACCTGGAAAACTTCAGATAGCAGCTATTTGCCAAGTTATACAAACATATTTAAATATTTTAACAACAGGTTTAGCCATTCTAGTGTGTAGGGATGAATGTGAGCTCTGAAAACAGCTATGCTCCAGAGAAAGAATAAATGATACTGTGAAGTAGAGAAGTTACAGTTATTGTAAAAAATTGATGCCACTAAACTAAAGCCAGATTTCTTTTTGGCATCTGGATGACTTTATGATGGGGCAGGATATAATCATTTCTTATTATTTGCCCCTCCTATATACTGCTGATGCTAAGTTGTGGGTGAATTTAGCTAAGATCTAGAGGCTCCTTTCTTCTGCCTAGCCCCAACTCGTGGGACAGAGGCTGTACCTTGGTTGTGGTAGTGTTGAGAATACTGGAGCCTGCATTGGCCTTGCCCTACCTTATGGTCTGAGAGTTTCACAGTCAGAGAAACATGCCCAGGACACCTTTGACTGCTGCCCTCTATCAACTGAGTGTTCAGCTCTCAAGAAGGTATTTCACTCAGAAAGAAGCTCCCATTGTTCCTATCCCTAGCACCAGAGCCATGGATTAAAGATTCTTTCCCAGGGAAGGGAGGAGAAAGCAGGTAGAATATATAGCTCCAACTCCTACCCAAAGGAACTGACTTCATTTGCAAGGAAAGATGGAAAAGTTCAAACCTAAGAACACTCTCAAAAGCAGTGGTGAAAGGCAATTGGGAGGAGATGGATGGGCTCACTGGAGGT
Source organism: Papio anubis (assembly GCF_008728515.1). Classification (NCBI taxonomy): domain Eukaryota; kingdom Metazoa; phylum Chordata; class Mammalia; order Primates; family Cercopithecidae; genus Papio; species Papio anubis. Next base: position 32,433,625 of record NC_044980.1, on the reverse strand, counting down.
AAGAATAAATTGTAGGCTAACTCGTTCTCTGGGGACAACTAAGGAACGAGATACCTGAGAAGAGCCTTTTTTGGGTCAGAACAAATTTAAAACACTGAGGAACTATCCCTTAAAAGGAGCCTGAATTTAAATGGATTAGTCTGTGAAGCAATTTATGCCTCAGGGCATTGTTGAAAAAAATAGAGCAATCAGCCCTCAATTAGTGGAACTTAACAGCTGAATATGGTCAGGGAAAAAGACAAAGAGAGCCCTGTCAAAATTATGGTCATCCCAGGGTGACTGTGAGCATAAGCAAGAATGAACACCCTGAGGAGCAACATCAGAGGCTTCACACTCTGTAGGAGTGGATAGACTTAGCTAAAATAATCTAGGTCATCTCTAAACAGCTAAACAAGCAACCAGCAATAACAAGCCCCAGAAGGAATACCCAGAGTTGCTACAATATATTATCTAAAATGTCCAGTTTCAAACAGAAAACATAAACATACAAAGAAACAGGAAAGTATGACCCATACGCCAGAAAAAATGCAACAGAAATGGTCAGTGAGAGCAACCTGATGCCAAATTAAACAGACAACTTCAAAGTAGCCTTTATAAATATGTTCAAAGAACTAAAGGAAGCTGAGATTAAGAAATAAAAGGAGATATGATGACAATATCAAATGAAATGAAGTCCATCAATAAAGAAAAACAAGTTTTTTAAAAGAACTAGTTAGAAACTCTAAGGTTGAAAATTACAATAATTGAAATGAAAAATTTACTAGAAGGGTGACAGGAGATTCACAGTGGAATTACAGTAGATTTGAGGTGTCAGAAAAAAATAATGAGTTAGCGTGAAGGTAGAACAGTATGTATTATGCAATGTGAAGAGCAGAGAGAAAAAAAAAGAATGAAGATAAAAGTAGAGCCTCTGGAAAATGTGGGACACTGTTAAGTGCACCAATATATGCATGAGTGTGTTAGAGAGGGTGAAAAAAAGAAAACAACAGAAAAAATTATTAAAGGAAATGATGGCTAGAAATTTCCAAAATTTATTGAAAAACACATCCAGAAAGCTCAGCAAACTTCAAATACGATAAGTGCAAAGAGATCCACAAATAGACACATCACAATAAATATGCTGAAAGCCAAAGATAGGGGAAAATCTTGAAAGCTTCAAGAGAAAAATGGTTCATTACTTACAGTGGAACCCCAATAAGATTAACACTCACTGCTTATCAGAAACAATTGTTGGCCAGAAGACAGTATGTTAACATTTTTAAAGTGCTGAAAGAAAAACAAAATGAAACAAAAATAAAGACAAAAAAAAACTGTCAACGAATAATTCTATACCTAGCAAAGCTGTTATTCAAACATGAAGGCAAAATAAAGACATTCCCAGATAAGCAAAAACTGTGCAAATGTGTTGCCAACAGACCACCATTACAAAAAATACTGAAGAATTCCTTCAGGCTGAAAGCAAGTGGCCCATGACAATAATGTGAATAAATAAATAAATAGCACCAGTAAAAGTAATTATGTAGTTATAAAAGACATAAAAGTATAAAGGTATATTTCTTCTCCTTTTTAAACCTATGTAATACTGAGTTTAAAAACCAATATGTATATAAAATATAAACATAATGAGCTATAGCACATAGAATCTAATCTATCTGCCAATAACAATACAAAGGATATGAATGAGAGCAAAGCCATATTGGGCTAAGAAAATGACTCCAAATGGCAATTTGAACCCATAGAAATAAAGAAAAAGAACCAGACAAAAATACAAACATTAGTAAAACAATATCTATAAATATATTTGCTCTACTTTCTTAGATTCTTTTTTAAAAGTCTTTTATAGTAATAATTATAATAATAATTATAACCAAAAATAGGTTTTTAAAATTTATAGATATAATATGTATAACAATAATGCTACATAAGGGGGAAAAGAGAATAGAGCTATATAAGAGTAATGTTTCTATATTGCACTGGAATTAAGTTAGTATAAATATGAAGCTACTTCTGATAAGTTAAGATGTATATAGTAAACCTTAGAGCAAGAATTAAGGAAATAACAAAAAATAATTTTAAAAATTGAACTGCTACATTTGAAAATATTCACTTAATGCAAAAGAAAGCAGTAAAAAAGAATAGAGGAATAAAAATACATGAGGCATATGTATTTTACAAAAAGTAAAATGGCAGATTTAAATCTATATCAATTATAACATTGAATATAACATAGATTAAAAATTTCAACAAAGGACAGAGTTTCTCTGACTAGATTGAAAAACAAGATCTGACTGTATGCTATCTAAAGGTGACACACTTTAGATACAAACAAATCGAAAATAAATGGTTGAAAAAAGATATGTAAACAGAACTACAAGAAAATTGGAGATTCTGTACTAATAACAGACAAAATGACTTTAGTTGTGGTAAAGAGGGGCCTTTTCTAATGATGAAAGGCTCCATCTGTCAGAAAGATATGGCAATTGTAGGTTAAGCATCTTTATTCCAAAAATTTGAAACCTGAAATATTCCAAAATCTTAAACCTTTTGGGCCAACATAATGCCATTCGTGGAAAATTCCACACCTGGTCTCATGTGATAGGCCATAATCAAAACATTGTCAAAACTTTGTTTCATGCACAAAATTATTTAAAATATTGTGTAAAATTACCTTTGGTCTATATGTATAAGGCATATATGAAACATAAATGATTTTGTGTTTAGACTTGGATCCCAGTCTCAAGATATCTCATTATGTATATGTAAATATTCCAAAATCTGAAACACTTCTGGTCCCAAGTGTTTTGGATTAAAGGATACTCAACCAGTATATACATATGTGCAGTTAATAGCAGAAAACTAAAATACATGAAGCAAATACTGACAGAAATGAAATAAATAGATAATTCAACAACATAGTTGGAAACTTCAATATTCTACTTTTAATAATGGCTAGAACCACTAGGCAGAAGGTCAACACAGATCTAGATTTTTATAATGCTAGACCTAATACATATCTATAGATAACACTCAACAACAGCACACTACATTTATCTCAAGTGTGCATAAAACATTACTCAAAATAGAACATATACTAAGTCATAAAATAAGGCTCAATAAATTAAAAAAGATAAAAAATAATACAAAGTATGTTCTCTGTCCACAAAGGGATGAAATTAGATATTAACAACAAAGAAATATGGGGACCTCACAAATATGTGGAAATTAAGCAACACACTAATCAGTTTCAATGAAGATATCAAAAGATAAATTTTGATATAATTTTAGGTGAATAAAAAAAGGCCAGGCATGGTGGCTTACGCCTGTAATCCCAGCACTTTGGGAGACCAAGATGAGTGGATCACTTGAGGTCAGGAGTTCGAGACCAGCCTGGCCAACATGGTAAAACCCCATCTCTACTAACCATACAAAAAATTAGCCGGGTGTGGTGGCACATGCTTGTAATCCCAGCTACTTGGGAGGCTGAGGCAGGAGAATTGCTTGAACCCAGGAGGTGGATGGTGCAGTGACCCAAGATTGTGCCATGCCATTGCACTCCAGCTGAGTGATGACAGAAATTCTGTCTCAAAAAAAAAAAAAAAAGAAGAAGAATATTACGTGATAGAGTAAAAGTAGTACTTAGAGGTAAATTTATACCGCAAATGACTGTATTTAAATATATCCTACCCTTCCATATTAAAACATTGGGAAAAGAAGAGTAAACTAAACCTAAAACTAGCAGAAGCAAGAAAATAAATGTTAGAAAGGAAATTAATGAGATATAGAATAGAAAAACAGAGAAAAATAATGAAACCAAAAGCTGGTTCCCTGAAATGACTAATGAAATTGACAAACCTTTAGCTCAATTAACCAAGAGCAACAACAAAAAATACTCAAATTACTAGAATCAGAAATGGAAAATGAGACAAAACTACTCATCCTATATTGGGGGAACCCACCCCCAATATTTCAGTGTAGGTTCTTTCTGTTTTCCATAAGTGTTGGCCAGCTGAGAAATAAAGAGAGACAGTATAAAGAGAGGAATTTTACAGCTGGGCTGCCAGGGATGACATCACATATTGGTAGGACCATGATGCCCGCCTGAGTCTCAGACCAGCAAGTTTTTATTAAGGGTTTCAAAAGGGGAGGGGGTATAAGAGCAGGGAGTAGGTACAAAGATCACATGCTTCAAGGGGCAAAAAGCAGAACCACTAATAAGGGTCTAACAGAGATCACATGCTTCTGAGGGAACAGGACAAAGGGCAAAAGTAGAACCACTGATAAGGGTCTGTGTTCAGCGATGCACGTATTGTCTTGATAAACGTCTTAAACAATAGAAAACAGGGTTTGAGAGCAGAGAACTGGTCCAACCACAGATTTACCAGGACAGAGTTTTTCCCCACCCTGGCAAGCCTGAGGGTTCTGCAGGAGACCAGGGCTTTTCTCAGTCCTTATCTCAACTGCACAAGACAGACATTCCCAGAGCGGCCATTTATAGACCTCCCCCCAGGGTATTAATATTAATATTACTTTCCCTGGGTATTAATATTAATATTCCTTGCTGGGAAAATAATTTAGCTATATCTCTCCTACTTACATGTCCATTTATAGGCTCTCTGCAAGAAGAAAAATATGGCGCTTTTTGCCCAACCCAGCAGGCAGTCAGACCTTATGGTTGTCTTCCCTTGTTCCATAAAAATTGTTGTTATTCTGTTCTTTTTCAAGGTGCACTGTTTTCTTACTGTTCAAACACATATGTTTTACAATCAATTTGTACAGTTAACACAATTATCACAGTGGTCCTGAGGTGACGTACATCCTCAGCTTATGAAGATAACAAGATTAAGAGATTAAAGACAGGCATAAGAAATTATAAAAGTAATACTTGGGAACTAATAAATGTCCATATTAAGATGAAATCTTCACAATTTATGTTCCTCTGCCGCAACTCCCTCCATTCAGGGTCCCTGACTTCCTGCAACATCCTAGAGAAATAAAGAGGATTACAAAAGGAATAATAAGAAGAACTAAAGTATTAGACACCTTAGTTGAAATGGGCAAATTCCACTTTAGAAAGACACTGCAAATGATTGTATTAAAATAGATCCTAACCTTCTATATTAAGATATTGGGGAAAGGAGAATAAACCTAAAACAAGCAGAAGTGAGGAAATAAATATTAGAAAGGAAATTAATGAGATATTTTAGAAAGACTCTTAACTACTAAAACTGATTCAAGAAAAAAAATAGACAATCTAAATTGACCTATAACAAGTAAAGAGATTGATTTAGTATAAACCAAACAACAACATAAAACTACTACCACAAATAAAAGTCCAGGCCCAAATGGCTTGTAGTGAATTCTACCAGACATTTTAAGAAGAATAACAATTTTTCACAAACTCTTTCCCCCAAAAAGAATACTTCTCAACTAATTTTATGAGTACAGTATTAGCCCAACCAAGACTAAGCAAACATATCACAAGAAAAAAAAAAAAGAGCCTCGTATGAATATGAATATAGGAATCCTCAATAAAATATTAGGAAACTGAATCCAACAAGGTATAAAAACTACATATATATATACACACACAACATGACCAAGCAAGGTTTGTAACAGGAATGAAGTGTTGTTTAACATTCAAAAACCAATTAATGTGATACAAATAGATTTTCTTCAAAATAAAATACTTTTTAAAAGTTGTATAATTTGTTTCTCTTAAATAATTAAATAACCAGGATACAGGATATAATGATAGTAACTGGTTAAGAAGATATTCTCTTTTGAATGGCTAATACCATTCAAAATAAAATGGCTAATACCATTCAAAAGAGAAAATATATCATCTTCAAATGAGAGTCTGTTATATTCTTTCATTATGTACTGGCATGTTCACTTTTTACTTATTCACTAATCTGTTAATTAATCCACTAATTCAGTCAAAGGTAATTGAGATCACTGAGTCAATCCATAAGGATCTCTAGACTACTTCTAATATATAATAACAGTGTCACACTCTCAGAAAGCCTTCTGAAGGAGTGTGCGATCGTGTTAAGAAATGGTTTTATTGTTAGTATTCTGGATTAATTTCTGGTAGCTTCACTTGTTAATAATAACGCTAATATTTTAATTATTATTAAACTTATTTTCAAGGATAAGGAAGTATGAAAGCTACAAGGAAAGTAGAAGGTAGCCACCAATGATGAAATCAATAATGATATAAAAGGCAAAAATGTGATAACAAACACCCTTGTTGAAACATGGGTGTTGTGTGTTAGTGTTAGCCCAGTACTTTCTCTTTCATCTTAGTGGTGGAGGTGACAGATAGAGTGGCCTAAGGAACACTGAAGCTGACCACAGCTAACAAATTTTTGTAACTTTGTTTTTCCCATTAGTTAGTCCTTCAGTCATTGTAAAAACCATTGAATTTACAACAGAAACATTTGCCCTGTGAGACACACTCATGCTTTCTAGTTAGAAAAATACATTATATAATACTGAATTTCCCTGAGAAAACAATAATGCAATTCAAAAGAAGAACATAGGCACCTTAAGGCTCTCACAGCCAGTGGTCAAAGAGCAAGATTATTTGAGAGTGAAAGGTAGTATCAATTTTTGTGGTAGAGTAATTTATAAGAAACCCCTCCCCTGCCATTATCCTTAGAATTGGAAAATAGCAGACAAAAAAATATTACTTTGGAAAAATCTTCGGTCAAACTTCAATTTCAAAATTCAGTTACAAATACTTCAGAACTGGGTCTTAGGATAATGCCTAAGAAGTATTTTTTTAAAATCAATTCAAGGAGAATAAGGATTAATTAAACCAGTTGTTTGGCATAATTGAATTTTAATCATTTCAGTTCATTGTACTGGCTTCATATGTTTAGGTTTTGAATCCCATGTCGCCATGGATACTTCTTTATCTTTTTCCCTAATAATCAACCCATTATTGATTTTAGGACTTTAATTGGGTTGAAGAATTAGTACAAATATTAACTGTTCCATCCTGAAGAATGACGATTACTGTGAAAGGACTTTTTAATGTGTGCAAGAAATGATCATAATTTCTCTTTGATTTTTCTTTATGATAAAGAAAAAGGCCGGGCGCGGTGGCTCAAGCCTGTAATCCCAGCACTTTGGGAGGCCGAGACGGGCGGATCACAAGGTCAGGAGATCAAGACCATCCTGGCTAACACGGTGAAACCCCGTCTCTACTAAAAAAAAATCACAAAAAACTAGCCGGGCGAGGTGGCGGGCGCCTGTAGTCCCAGCTACTGGGGAGGCTGAGGCAGGAGAATGGCGTAAACCCGGGAGGCGGAGCTTGCAGTGAGCTGAGATCCGGCCACAGCACTCCAGCCTGGGCGACAGAGCGAGACTCCGTCTCAAAAAAAAAAAAAAAAAAAAGAAAAAAACCCGTAACAATAGTAATTGTTAGAGAAGGTACTAATAGTATATAATAGTTATATAATAATGGCAGAGTTAAGTTGAACACAATTTAGTATTCGTTTTGTTATACAATATTTGTAAGATTCTTTTTTCTTTCCTAGAAAGTTTGTGTCTAAATTTTAAACATCAGACAAATTGTTTTTAATTTTAGTGATGATCAGAGGAAATTAATGAGAAGCGTTTGACTTTGCTTAATACAAATTATACTGGTTTTGGTTTGGTTTTTGTTTGTTTAACATTTGACACATTCTAGGAAGTACGATTGTTTCGGTTACCTAAATTGTGTTTTATACTACATGAATGAACTTACCTAGGGAATAGAGTAGATGAATAAGGGAGAGGAGGAAGGAAATCTCAAAGGGATATTTTTATTTCTACAAAATAGCGGACTTGTAGCTTTTCTATCAAAGAAAGAATAATAATTATGGACCAGCAGCATGGACATGGGCATCTCCTGGGAGCTTGTTAGAAATACAGACTATTAGATACCACCACAGACTGACTGAATGTGCATTTTCACAAGATCATGTGATTCCTTTGCATATTCAAGTGTGAGTAGCCCTCATAAGGTACCCCTCCCCTGCACTATCTAGAAGCACTTTCTTTATTTGTGGTATTCTGCTAGGTGGGGGATTCTACCCACCTAGCTCAGTGTTTACATTTGGATAAAAGGCTTTTAGCTTTAAGCTATGAAAGACGTTTATGTAATTTACAACATTATTGATTACAACATTATTGATTAAAAGCACCAGGAGCTCTAGTTCCATTAAAACTGAATCGTAGGTGTGGTATCTGTTTCACATGTAAGTAAGCCAGCTTTTTTCAGTTAATCAGTACAAAGTAATTTAAAAACTTTGGGTCTTGGATTTCATTTGTTGTTAGAAGGTCTGGGCCTAAAGGTTATTATGCAATTTTGAATGAATCTTATAGGGGATCAGTTTTTACAGACATTTGCCTCTCAAGACTGAGGATGCTATCTGCCCAAGGGGAGAGGGCATACTTTGGAAATTTTGGCATCTTTGGCTGAAAGGAATGTTTGTGGCCTGACTGTGTTTACTCAGCCTGCCTGAAATGATTCTGTTAGTATTTTGATATAAACCCATAGTAGAGAAGATGAGTATTAAGGAAAATCCGTAAATTTTGCTTGCATCAGTTTGAGAATTTTGTATTCCACTATCATTGCCTGAGGACATTTGAAGAACTGTTATATATTTAAATGATATAATAGTCCCTAAATGCAGAACCACAGAGAGTGTATTTACTTAAATATTCTGGACAAGTATTAGCAGATTGAATGATGTCACTATGAACTAAGCAGCTGCCAGCTTGAATCTGTTGATACAATTTGTGGTCACATTAAATAGTCAGTTTTATTCATTAAATGACAACTTCATCCTCCAAAAACCCATCTTGTTTGCAGTGTGATATGAATGGAGAAAAGCAGATAAAATGCAAATATCAGGGCTTTGTTCTTAGCAGTACAGTTTAAGCAATTTTCTCAGCACCCTGGTTTAATTTTCTTTCAAGGAATACCTACTATCTGTTGAACACTTTCCACCTGCCCAATATTCTAAACTTAATGAAACAACATGGCAGTAATTTTTGCAAAAGGCAGCATTTTTCTAATGAAAATGCTCTTCGGGTAAGGAACACCAGAAACACACTTTTAGTTGAACAAGTTGATTATTTATTGATAAAATGAAAGAGAATAAATCCCATGGAATCGTGGGACGTCTCAGTAATAGTATTGTTATGAGTGAATATTTGTGTTCCCCCAAAATTCATATGTTGAAAACCTAATCTTGATGTAATTGTATTTGGAGATGGGGCCTTTGGGAGGTAATTAGACGAAGTCACGAAGATGTGGCCATGATGATGGGATCAGTGCCTTATACAAAGTGGTATGGGGCAGATTCCTCTTCCTCCCACCCCTGCCATATGTGGACAAAACGAGAAGGCAGCAGCCATCTACAAGTCAGGAAGTCACCCCTCACCACAAACAGACCATGGTAGCACCCTGACCTCAGACTTCCAGCCTCCAGAACTGTGAGAAAATAAATTCTACTGTTTAAGTCACCCATTCTATGGCATTTGTATGGCAGCCTGAGCAGACCAATACAAGGGTTCTGGAAAGAATCTGTGACAGCATTTGAGCATTGGTGGGGTGACTTTTGGGAGGGTCCAAGAAAGCAGAGATTTGCTGTAGATTGGGTATTATCAAAAAGTTGGGACAATTCCATGACTGGGTATCTCAGTAAACAGAGAGGGCAGACAAGAAAGAGGATAAAGCTATTTTTTGTAAAGGAAGAGCAGGCACTCATATTAACCAGGAGATAGGGAGGTTGGGTATTTCGTGGGGGACACAACGACCTTGATTTTGTCTATGCTGAGATAAAATTATAAACTGACCTTGTTTTGTCTCACTTTATCATGGTCTCAGAGTGACCTTTTCTAATATTGGTGTCATGTGAAATTGTTTATGTCCCACAGGGGAATAAGACGGCCTAACTGTGAGTACAAGGCCAGCTTCTTAACAACAGTGAAGCTCAGCCACATATGTCAGACTAGTTCCAGATATTACAGGCTGATTTCCTTTTCACTAGCTAGAAAATTGTTTTCTAGATGTTTTGGAATAATCATTCCTTCCATAGTAAAATATATTTTATTGTAATAAAAGTATTTTTAATTTAGAGTCTTCATTCAATAAGCAAACATTACATAGATAACAGGACCATACGTAGACTCTTGAAATTTCAGTTTTATGAAATAAAGCTTAAACAGCATCTAATTCAATCTCTCATTTGATACTGGTATCCTTTCTCTGACATTGCTGCCTAGGAATTGCCCAGTCTGTGTTGGAATAGTTCCAATAAAAGGAAGCACTCGCCTTCCTGAGAGAATTCATTCCATAAGTTGAATAAGTTAGACTCTGATTCTTTGTATATTTCATCTGTTGGCTTTATTTGTACCCCTGAAGCAACAGAGAACAAAACTAATGTTTTAAGAAAGGCATTCTAATCAAGGAAAAAATAACTCACACAAACTAATTCAAAGAAAAAAGGTAATTTTTTTTTTAAAAAAAGGCTACAACAGACAATATCGAAGACAATAAAAAGAAATTCCCATCACACTGAAACAAGCTAAGCCTCTTCCTCACATCTTCCAGAGTCTTACCATCTCTCATTTCTATTTTTCACTGAGTGTCCTTCCCATGTTTTCCTCCTTGCCAGTCAGCATTCTGTTTCCCATTTTACTTATAACTTCAGCCAGCGGATTACTTGGGCTTATTGTGGTCCTAACTCCAACGGAAACTGAAATCCCAAATCTACAGGATATTTTATCTTAAGAGCTTATGAACTTACAAGCTTAAGTGACTCAGTCTTGGATTAGTTCAAATTTAAGGGTAAGGGAAATCTGCTTGGATCAGTTCAGCCTATGATTTCTCTTCCTCTAGGTCAGGTGTTCAGTCTTGTCTAATTATTCTACTTCTTAAAATGCAGCTTTTGTAGACAAGGGCCAGCATTGTGTTCATTACAGAAACTATTCAAGGCTCAAATAGTTATTTAGAAATGTACCAGATTAGGGTAAAGGATGTGAAAATACAGAACCGTTTAAGAAACTGGTTCCTAAACTATGAAAAAAACTCACTCATAATATGAATATAAAATAAAACTACTCTGTAATGCTGTTTTTCACAGGCCTGTAAAATTGTTAAGGAGTAAAATGTTGGATATGTTAGATAATATAGCATATCAGAGACTGTGAGGAAGTAGACCTTTTTACACTGACAGAAGAGGGCACCATTGAACTAAAAATTTTGTAAGCCACCACAGATCTACAAAATGGATTAGACAAAAGTGAATAAATCTATACAAATCTACTATCTACTATAACAAAATCAAAATCAAAATTTTCATCTGATAAAAATTTATCTTCAAAAAGCAGCATGAAGCTGAAGAAAAATGTGTTAAAAAGCTCCAAACTTGATTTAGAATTCTTAAGCATTTGTTGATATGAAAACATTAAAGGCAAAGTGGACAAAAAGCTATAGAAGTCAGAAGAGATTGACTCAACTCAGGAAAGAAATTAGGAAAAGGAGCAAATCATAAATATGAAGACTAAATTATAGAGTGCTCAAGGGAGGACAGACTGAAATGAAAATTTTATGATATATCCAAGTAGGAAAACAGAAAAGATGTTGAAAAGTGACACACAGAAAAGTAAAATGGAACAGAAAAGAAGTGGCTGAAATGGAAGACAGGCAGAGAATAAGACATATTAATTACAGTCTGTGGGTACACTAACATGTCAGAAATCATCCTAAAGAACTTATCCATGTAACCAAAAACCACCAGTCTCCCCAAAACTACCGAAATAATAATAATTGAAAAACTATAGTCCCTGAAGCAGAAAAGAAAACAATAGAAGAGGGCTAATATTTAAAACTTTAATTCGAGAACAGTTTCCAGAGATAAATGAAGACTTGAATGTATGTATAGTAAGAGCTCAGTGGGTAGCTGGGAAAATCAACCTGGAATGGTGAACTTTGAGGCACATCCTAGTAAAACTATTAGATTTTGAAATCTAGAAAATAATTTTCTTAAGCCCTCCTACCAAAAATATTAAATGTTTTACAAGGAGGAAAACATAGACTAGAGTCAGACTTCTCCAAAACAACATACAAAATAAGAGAGCAATAGAGCAACTGTGCAGAGTGGGGAGTGTGGAACTAGGAAGAAATTTTGAACTGGGAATTCTGTATTCAGATCTTACAACAGTAGGTAAAGTCTACTAGAGATGGGTTTTTTTTTTTCTAAATAAAGAGACAACTGGGAAAACTTCAGAAATGGGGTATATGGTAAACATCTATATTTCATCATAGATAGAAGATTAAAACAAATACGGGTACAAGGATATAAGTATAATGTAGATATATTACATGTTTTGACAATGTAATGATGCAAACAAAAGAGAGAGGATAAAAGAGAGATAAAGGTAAATAGGAAAGAGAAGCTCTTGGTAGAATATTTTATATGTGAGAGTTAAAGGATCATTAAAAACTGATAAATAAGAAGGTAACAGACAAGTGAAAAAATTATTTGCAATATATAGCCAAATAAAGGGCTAATATCCCTAATGTATAAAGAACTAGTAAAAATTGAGAAGAAACACCAAAAGTTTGGTAGAAAAGATATGAACAATTCACAAAAAGAGATATAAAATTGACCCTTAAATATTTGAAAAGTTATTCAGCCTCACTGATAATACAGAAGTGCAAATTGGAACTACAGAAATATATTTTTCATCTCTCAGATTGGAAAAAACTAAAACGTATGGCAACACATTTGTTGGCGAGGTCATGTGTAATCTGGCACTCTCATACTGACAACCTCAAACATGCCAGTTGGTACAGCCTTTGGAAAGGGAATTTGGCAGTATCTAGTAAAAGTATTTAGACATTTACCTTTCAATGCAGACACCTTTTCTAGGAATTTATTCTGAAGATTTTCATTCAACAATTCAAAAAAAAAATGCATGCATAAAGTTGTTCACCACAGCATTGTTTGTAATCGCATAGGAAATAACCTAAATGCCTTTATGTAGGAGAGAAGTTGAGCAAATTAGAGACTGTTCATCCAATGCAGCACTATACAGCTTAAAAATAAGGAAGACCTCTATTCTGATATAGAATAACTTGTAGTATACTGTTTTACGAATTTTTAGAAAGCAAAATGCAAAACAGCGTCTAACACCTATAACTTTTATTTAAGAAAAAAGGGAGATAGAAATGTATACATATTTGGTTATTTGTGCAGAGAAAAACACAAGAAACATAAACTAAAACTAAAAAATAATGAGCTAGTTACCATCAGCGATGATTAGGAATATGAGAGAGAGAGAAGGAATGAGGTAGAACGCATGGGTTTGGGGAGAGAGAGTTCTCTAAGTATATGTATTTGTATAGTTCTTGCAGTACCAAGATGATGTTGCACATCCTAAAATAAATGAAGGAATGGATGAAATCAATAAGGTTGGGGGTGGGGAATGATGGAATACTAACAGGATAAATAAGGCTAATTGTATTTGAAATGAATAACATAACTCTACTGAATGGGGAGGGAGCAGACTCATTTAAAGAGCTTTGAACATTGTATTTTTATTATATATCCTCAGGTTACAGACAAAAAGAACTTTAAGCAAACATTTATTCTAGTTAGTAGGTTTATTTTTCACAGGATGTATTAATCTGTTATGCTGCTAATAAAGGCATACCAGAGACTGGATAATTTATAAAGAAAAAGAGGTTTAATGAATTCACAGTTTCAGATGGCTGGGGAGGCCTCACAATCATGGTGAAAAGCAAATCATAGCAAAATCATGTCTTACATGGTGGCAGGCAAGAGAGCTTGTGCAGGGGAACTCCCATTTATAAAACCATCAGATCTCATGAGGCTTATTCACTACCATGAGAATGGTATGAGGGAAAATGCCCCCATGATTTAATTATCTCCACCTGACCCAGCCCTTGACACATGGGGATTATTACAATTCAAGATGAGATTTGGGTGGGGACACAACCAAACCGTATCACAGGGGTATAAGTTAGAAATTCTGAAACTATTTAAAGTGTATTCTAGTATGGAGTGAATAATATATAGTAGTATATGAGACAAGTTTTTTTATTGTCAGAGAAGCAAGTTCTAGATACATAAAATGGAGACTAGAATTGCTGAGACCAGTTCAGTCGGGGAGACCCTAACCCAGTGGCACTAGAGGAATTAAAGAGACACACACACAAATATACAGGTGTAAAATGGGAAATCAGGGGTCTCACAGCCTTCAGAGCTGAGAGCCCTGAACAGAGATTTATCCACATATTTATTAAAAGCAAGCCAGTCATTAGCATTGTTTCTATAGATATTTGATTAACGAAAAGTATCCCTTATGGGAAACGAAGGGATGGGCCGAAATAAAGGGGTAGGTCTGGCTAGTTATCTGCAGCAGGAGCATGTCGTTAAGGCACAGGTCGCTCATGCTATTGTTTGTGGTTTAAGAGTACCTTTAAGTGGTTTTCCACCCTGGGCAGACCAGGTGTTCCTTGCCCTGATTCTGGTAAACCCGCAACCTTCCAGCGTGGGCATTATGGCCATCATGAACATGTCACAGTGCTGCAGAGATTGTGTTTATGGCCAGTTTTGGGGAGCCTGTTCCCAACATGTCCCCCTTCTTTGATTTGCAAATCGATAAAAGCAAAGGCAGCTTTGTCACGGTGAGCTACTTCTTGCAGGAGTCAGGATCCACATCTGCAGACTATACAAAGACAAACAACACAGATTAAAAGCACAATCGTCATTGAGATTACAGAGCTTCCAAGTGTTTTTATCCATTTTAATGTGTTAATATCTGCTAATCTGTCTGCAGCTCCTGTAAGCACTCCAGTTCTTGGCATTAAGGTCAGGTGTGCCTGGGATGCTTTAAATATTTGTTCTTTTAATTTTGCAATATCCAAAAACAAGTTTGTAGAGTGTCCTTCTAGATGCTTTTTTATTCTTTCCCAAATTTTGATCTAATTAAGAGCTATTAATAGTCTCCACAAATCCTTAGTTTAGCTCCTACAGCGGGCCATATAATTTGAGGTTGAGGTGCCACTATACCACCATGGTTCCAGATAATAGGAACTCTTGCCGTACTTCTTGTCATTTCTACTATCTGAGCATTTTGTTCAGATGAGCTGAACATAGTCTGGCCATGGCACACAGACTAAGAGGTGCAATTCAAGCTAAACATCCTCTTAGGGGACCAATTAATAATGATTCCATAGGAATTGCTGTGCAGCACCTCTGCCTGTTTTGCAATGCAATCTTCCTAAACAAGTATGTTCATTTTTTCTGGCCGGGTTTAATTTTGTTTACAAATAGGTTTTTGAGGGTGGTATGCCTCAATTATAGGATCAGATTTATTATGGCAAGTACTGAGATCAGAAGACATGTGTAACTGTGTCATAGAGTGATTACATCTAGTCATTATTGCCAGCCAAGATTGATAAATATGCCCAATAAGTATAATTGTTCTCTGTGTCAGCCCTTATTGAAGGAATACTCATGGCAATGGTGATCACCACTATCATAGCTACCATTCAATTACTCACTGTGACTGGTTGTCCCGCTTTCCTCAGGTTTTCTTCCGCCATCTGTGACAGCTTCTTGATCTGTCCCCAGGTGGGTGACTGTGTTCAACAGGTGTTGCTCGTGACAATTGTGGTCCTCTTCAGCATCAGTCTCGACATGGCAACAACTGGGGGGTCCTCGGGATCCTCCCAGAATCTCTTCCTTGGCATCTGGCTCATGATAAGGTTTCAGGTGTCTTGATGGTATCCAAATTGGCTGTTGATTTTGGCCTGGAGAAACAAACATAACCTCTACCCCAAGTTGTTATTTTACCTATTTCCCAACTTTTTGTTATTGGATCTCTCCACCAAACCAGTTGTTCGGCTTCTGTCTTTGCAGCTGGTTTCTGTAGATGCTGTTCAGCTGCTGATAACATCTGACCCTGGGCAGGCTCAAATAATTTAAAGTTAATAGTGTTAGATTCAATTGTGTATGAGCTGTCCCGCAATCCCTTTTTCTCCCCCTTTTTGTTTTTGTCATCAGTTGTTCATCTGTATGAAATTGTAACTGAGCATTTGCAATTAACTGTGTGGAATGAACCATGTTTGAAGAATCAGAAATCACATTAATAGGCGTATCAAAAGCAGTCAATATCTGAATTACAGCTACAAGCTCTGCTTTTTGTAGAGCATCTGGAAAACTTTACCTTTTGATCCAGAATAAGAACTTTACCATTACTAGACCCATCTGTGAAACAATGAAAATGCTTAGCAGGCTGTATGTAGGTTGTTTACCACAGGAATTATAAATGCAAACCATTCAGTCTCGCTCAGCTAAGGGGATAGTAAAGAAACAGTCTTTCAAATCTGTGACTATTAAAGGCCAATTTTTTGGAATTATAGCAGGAGAAGGCAATCCTGGCTATAATGCTCCCATAAGTTGTATAAGTGAATTGATGGCTCTTAAGTCAGTTAACAGTCTCCATTTACGTGATTTTTTCTTAATTACAAAAACTGGAGGATTCCAAGGGGAAAATGTTGGAGCTATGTGCCCATTTTCTAATTGTTCAGTAACTAATTTCTCTAAAAACTCCAGTTTCTCTTTACTTAGCGGCCATTGTTCTATCCAAATTGGCTTATCTGTTAACCATTTTAAAGGTATAGGTTCTGGAGGCTTAACAATGGCCACCATCAAAAATGATATCCTAGTCTTTGGCAGGAATTTTGTTTTTCCTCTTGAAGTGGTTCTTTCAAAGCTTGCAATTTTTTTTCTAGCCCAATACCAGGAATATACCCCATTTCATGCATCATATGTTGACTTTGAGGGCTATATAATTGTTCTGGAATTAGAACTTGTGCTCCCCATTGTTGTAATAATTCTTTACCCCATAAATTTATAGATACAGAAGTTACAATTGGTTGAATAGTCCCAGGTTGTCCATTGGGCCCTTCACAATGCAAAATATAACTACTTTGATATACTTCAGGGGCTTTCCCAACTCCAGCTATGTTAAATTGAGTGGGTTGAATTGGCCACACTGACAGCCAGTGCTGTAGAGAAGTGATTGAAATGTTTGCTCCTGTATCTACCAAACCGTTAAATTTTTTTCCCTGAATAGTTATTTCACAGGTAAGACATTTATCAGTAATTTGATTTACCCAATAAGCTGCTTTGTCTTGTTTAGTTGTGCTTCCAAATCCTCCTGTTCATTTAGTTTCACTTTTCCCCATTCCCACGTACAGCACAATGAGGAGCTGTGCTATGCACTCTCCTGGCTCTGCTTTCCAAGGAACAGAAGTAGATATAACAATTTCAATTTCCCCATTGTAATCTGAATCAATGACTCCTGTATGTATTTGTACCCCTTTTAAACTTAAACTAGACCTTCCCAGAAGTAATCCTATTGTACCCACTGGCAAGGGTCCACAGACTCCTGTTGGGACCTTTTGTGGGGGTTCCCCAGGCAGAAGGCTCACAGCTTTTGTGCAGCATAAATCTACTGCAGCACTACGGCTGTGGCGGGGGACAGACATTGTACAGGGCTGAGGGAATGGCCTGAACTGGTAATGCCCCAGTTCACAATGGGGCCTGGGGCGGGCCCCTCATGGCATTTCTCGAAATCAGGTTCCCATCTTTATCAAACTTAGAGACACTGATTAGCCCAAAGTTTTCCTTTTTTACATTTTGGACATATTTCAGGATCAGCAGTTTTCTTTTTTCCCGTATCTGGTAGCCTGACTCGCTGATTTTTTTCTACATTCTTTTTTAGTATGACCATGCTTTCCACAGTTAAAACAAGCTCCAGGAAATGGAGTATTTCCTTTATCCACTCTCAGTCCTGCCATTGCCTGTGCCAACAAAGTAGCTTTCTGCAGATTACCTCCAATACCATCACAGGCATTGATATAATCAACTAAATGTGCTTTCCCTCTGATAGGTCACAGAGCAGCCTGGCAATTGGGATTAGCATTGTCAAAAGCTAATAACTGCAGCACTGTATCCTGAGCAGCTGAATTTGCAATCACTTTTTTTTAGAGACTCCTGTAACCGAGCTATAAAATTCACGTATGGTTCTTTTGGTCCTTGTTTTTATAGCACTAAAGGAAGGGTATTGTTCTCCACATGAAGTGATTTTTTCCCAAGCTCTAATGCATACTCCTCTAAGCTGTTCTATGGCATCATCCTGCATGACCACTTGTGCATCTAAATCAGCCCAGCCCTAAACCCCCAAAAGTTGGTCTGCAGTTATATTAATTTGAGGTTGGGCCTGGGCATTGTGAGCAGCCTGAATGGAAGCTTCATGTGCCCACCAAGTTTCAAATTGTTAAGAACTGAGCAGGAGTTAGACAAGCTCGAGTAAGAGCATCCCAGTCAGTAGGAATCATCCGACTGGAAATAGTAACATTCTTTAACACTCCCATTACAAAAGGAGAACCTGGTCCATACTGATTTATAGCTTTTTTTAAATTCTTTGAGTAATTTAAAAGGAAAAGGCTCAAATGTAGATATAATATTTCCCTGTTGATCTGGGGGGTGTATTCTAACAGGGAACTGCCAAGCCTCTAAATCACCCTCTCGTCTAGCTTGCTGAATTCCTGCCTGAATAGAACTAAGAGCAGTCATTTGAGGTGCTGCTCGAATGGTCACTGGGGCAACTACTTTTCGCCCAGTGTCCTCTGGAAAAGACAGATCTGGAGGGTCTTTTTCTTCAAAATAATAATGAGGGGGTACAGAAGGGTAGGGATGAACCTCTTCCTTCTTTGCCACTTTAGCTTTAGCTGGCAAATAAACCTGCTCTGTAACCTCTTCTGTTACTTCATTATACCCGCCTTCCTCCTCATCATCAGTGTGAAAAAGTTCCAAGGTAGAACGAACCACAACCCACTCTTGTCCCATTGTTACCCTGATGATTTCAAGCTCCCCTTCTTACTCACCACAGGGATTACTGTAAGAGTACTCAGGTGTCCTCCAGCTTGGTTCCACATTCTCCAACCGTTGCTCCGGTGACCCTTTGACCTGGATTCGAGCCCCCAGTTATTGGCACCACTTCCTGAGACCAGCTCCGTCAGGGAGACCCTAACCCAGCAGTGCTAGAGGAATTAAAGACACACACACACACACACAAATATAGAGGTGTAAAATGGGAAATCAGGGATCTCACAGCTTTCAGAGCTGAGAGCCCTGAACAGAGATTTACCCTCGTATTTATTAACAGCAAGCCAGTCATTAGCATTGTTTCCATAGATATTTGATTAACTAAAAGTATTCATTATGGGAAACAAAGGGATGGGCTGAAATAAAGGGGCAGGTCTGGCTAGTTATCTGCAGCAGGAGCATGTCGTTAAGGCACAGATCGCTCATGCTATTGTTTGTGGTTTTAAGAACGCCTTTAAGCGGTTTTCCACCCTGGGCGGACCAGGTGTTCCTTGCCCTAATTCCGGTAAACCCGCAACCTTCCAGCGTGGGCATCATGGCCATCATGAACATGTCACAGTGCTGCAGAGATTTTGTTTATGGCCAGTTTTGGGGTCCAGTTTATGGCCAGATTTTGGGAGGCATGTTCCCAACAAGAATGAAGCTTTTGATGTTACATTAGAATTTGAGATGCCATTATGAACTCATGGCTTCAAAATATATAATAAAATATATGTAAATAGAAACAGATCTCTGTGTGTGTGTATGTGCGCGTGTGTGCACGTGTTCTATCTTTGTCCACCAAGATAACCTAGAAACAATTCTCCCTAATACCATTGAGCATCCCTGCCATCCAGATAGTAGTTTCTAAATACCATTGTTTACAAAAAGGAATAGGGGTTCCTTAGAAAAAAATGACTGGTTCCAGGGCTGGTGTAGAGAAAATTCAAGTTCAATTAGAACATCTTTTTGTGTGCTAGTAACTAAGGAAGTGATCAAATAGTGATAGAGACATGACAAAAAGGCATAGGAACTGGTTTAAAGGGCCCTCACTGAGAAAATTTTGGACAATTGAATGTCAAAATAAATAATGACAGATTAAAAGTCATGAGTTTTTTATATAAACATATAAATGAATATAAATGGGGTAAAGGAACACTCTGTCTAATAGTAAAATATTAAGTAGTAAATGTAGATGAATGATGGAATTAGAAAAAAATATTGAAACACCCACCATAGTAATAAATGTTTCAGTCAAGAATCATCAATCAAATTAGAGAGTGGAAATATGCTGATGAGAAACAAAGTTTTACTTAATCTCAAAGTATCACCCTATAAGATACTTATTAATTACAAAAGGAAAAATAGTAACTTTATCATGGACAAACTTTCAGACACTATCATAGCCAAATAATAAAAGTCAGCATTGTTAGTGATAGGACAAATGTTGTGTACTTCCAGCTATGATGTACCTAGAAGACACATATTTTCTGTTATTCCTGCCGAAAGTGAAAATGTGAATCTATACTTGAAGAAACGTCAGACAAATCTAAATTGAGGGATAGTCTACAAAATATCAAGGTTATTAAAGACTGAGACATTGTTCTAGAATAAAGGAGACCTGACAACTAAATCTAATATATAATCTTGAATTGGATCCTGGGCAAGGAAAAAATTATAGTTCTATAAAAGACATTAGTGAGACAGTTTGTTACATTTGAATAAGAGCTATAGATTAGATAATATTGTATCAGTATTAATTTTCTGATTTGGTAATTCCACTGTGGTTATGTCTGAGAATGTCCTTGACTTTGTGATACATACACTGACATATTTAGGGGTAAAGCAGCAATATGTCTGCTAAGGGAGGGTAGCTGGGGAGGCAATGATAGCACAGATGTAGTAAGATGTTTACATTTAGGGAGTCTGGGTGAAGGATATGCAGAAATTCTTTGTACTATTTTTGTAATGTCTAAGTCTGAAATTATTTCTAAATATAAAAATATAAATTTAAATATGTAGAAATCAAAATATTATAATTTACTGTCAAAAGCAAGGTTAAAATTCCACTTTAGGAATTTTGCTAAAGTATAAATAAATTGAAGTATGTTATGGGCCAGGCATGGTGACTCACACCTGTAATCCCAGCACTTTGGGAGGCCAAGGCTGGTGGATCACTTGAGGTCAGGAGTTCGAGACCAGTCTGGCCAACATGGTGAAACCCCGTGTCCACTAAAAATACAAAAATTAGTCCAGCGTGGTGGCATATGCCTGTAAGCCCAGCTACTAGGGAGGCTGAGGCAGGAGAATTGCTTGAACCCAGAAGGTGGAAGTTGCAATGAGCCGAGATCGTGCCACTGTACTCCAGCCCAGGTGACAAGAGTAAGACTCTGTCTCAAAAAAAAAAAAAAGAAAAAGAAAAAAAAGAAAGATATGTATATCTGATTTTCAGGTGTTTTAAAACTGTAGTTTGTCCACTTATTTGTTAATTCATCAAAATGGTATGAGCTGTACTAAATGGTAGGTGCTGCACTTAAAGATATAATCAAGCTAGAAAAATCTCTTAGCACTCATAGATCTTACATTTGTAAAGCAATGACGTGTTATGGGAGACAAAAACAACAAATGTAATAATTACTATGAGGTATATTGTTATGAGTAAAGTAAAATAAGATGGTGTGATAGTGGGAGTCACAGAGGTGTATGTGTGGAGTTGGTCAGGAAAGATCTTTCTGAGAGAATAGCATTTGTTATACTTGAATAATGAGAAAGAGCCAATAACTTGAACCGCCAGGAGAAAACCTCGTAAAGGAATGTCTTAAATTTATAATAGAGGTAAAGTTGAACACCACATTAGCAACCATTTGGCCTACAGGAATAATATGAAGCTTAATGCCAGCTAGAAAATTGCTTCATAAGTTACTGAAACATAAGAGACATGGAATATCATTGGAAATAAAATTAATATTTATGGGATCTGTTCTTTTTATCACTATGTAGCTAGATCTTATACTGTACAAATCACTGAAATTCCCTGGCTCTCAACTGTATCTGTAATAAAGTCTATGAGTAGATAATATTTATAATTTTATAATCTTATAAATTCTCACTATGCTTGATTTTACAATATAATTACATAAGTATACATATATATAAAAGAAAATTAAAGTAGATAATAGAGAATAAATGATGTTTTACAGATTGTCCGTTATCTGTACTCTCTGAGCTAGACCATACTTTGACTTTTAACAACAGAAAGGGGATAGTTCCAGGACACCAGGAAACAGAAATTTGTCAAGGAGTTTTACAAACTCCTATTAAATTCAATATTCAAACAGTACTTCAAACTTCAACAACACTTTTCCCTTTTCACTTTTTAATTTTAATTTTAATTTTTTTGAAGACAGGGTCTGGCTCTGTCACCCAGGCTGGAATGCAGTGGCTTGATCTTGGCTCATTGCAACCTCTGCTTTCTGAGTTCAAGCAATCCTCCCACCTCAGCCTCCCAAATAGCTGGGACTAGAGGCACACGCCACAGCACCCAGCTAATTTTTTTGTATTTTTTGTAGAGATGGGGTTTCACCATGTTGCCCAGGCTGGTCTTGAACTCCTGAGCTCGAACTGCCTGCCTGTCTGGGCCTCCCAAAGTGCTGTGGTTACAGATATGAACCACTGCACCCAGCCCCTTTTCACTCTTAATTGATAACTTTATATCTTCTTTCACTGAAAAAAATATATAATCAGATTTGACTCTCTATAGTCTTCTAACAGCAAATGTACCAACTTATTCACATCTGTCCCAGTATTTTCTGCTTTAAGTCCTGTTACAGTGAATGCATTTTCCCTGCTTCTATCTAAGGTGAAAGCATGTATGTATGCACTGAATTCCATGCTGCTGCAGCTATTATTCTCCTTCTCTTTCTTACATCGTTAATTATTCCTTCCAGCCTACATATTCCTATCAGTACATACAAAACAGTGGCTAGCAGAGAGCAAGTGTTAGTTAACCTAACAATAATAATAACCCATCAATTCCCATGGCTTTAGAAATCATCAATATTCTGATACATCTAACATTGTATCTTAGCACAGGACTTCTGTACTTTTGAATCGTATATCCAAATCCACTAAACACTTCCAATTGGATGTGCAATAGCTACCAAAACAACAACAACAAACTTAAAATGTCCAAAATTGAATCTTGGTTCTTACTCTCCAACCAGCTCCTTTTGCAATTTCCCTCATCTCAGTAAATCGCACCTCCATTCTTCTAGTTGCTTTGGTCAAAAATTTTGAAGTCATTTTTGACTTTTCTGTTATTCTCTCATATTCCACATCCAAATCATCAGCATCTCTTCTTGTGAGCTCCTCTTTGAAACTTAATGAAACTTACCACAATACTATAAAGTCATGTGCAAAGACTTCAGTTTAAAAATGTGCATCATGTTATTGGAACGTAAATGAAATGGCAGAGAGCAGCCTTCGGTTAGCAGGTTGGAGGCTCTAGGGTCCTGCGGCAATCCAGTCCATCTTTGTCTTTACTGTGGCTTGATACTACCTGTTGGTAGTTTTCTATTTCAGTTTAGATATCCATGGGGACCATTCTGGAATCTCAGTTTATGGGGAACTTTCAAGGACAGTAGCAGCAGTTCCAGTAATCTCTTGTTGCCTGTTTTATTGAATCTCATACCAACAGAGTAGGCCAAGAGACTATTTGGGATTCAGAGACTCACCCTTTGCCTCTTGACTTCTTTGTCGGTCTTGGTTCACTCCTTTCTCCATGTTTCCCCAATTTCTCTAAAAGATAAGAACTTTAGCCTACTCCTTTTGAGAACAGAGGGCTTATGCAGAGGCTGGGAGGCAGTTATCAAACAATTTATATATCTGAAGTCCAATCACTTACTTCCACTCCTATTTCCCTGATCCTAGCTACTATCATCTCGTACCTTGATTGTTGCACTACCTTTCTGATTGACGCTGTTGCTTTTACTATTGCTTTCCTGTAAACTACTCTTAACACTGGAGTCATAGTGAGCTTAAGTCAGATCATGTGACTCTTCTGTTCAAAAGCCATTAATCTTTCCATCTCTTCAAGAGTAAAAGCATAAGTCTTCACAGTGATCTGCCCCTCTGTCCCACTGCTGCTCCAACCTCACCTTCTTCACTCTCTACTTCGAAAACCTCTGAAGGACTCTTCTGCACAAGAGCATTTATACTCACTGATCACTCTGCCTGAAATATACTTCTTTCAGATGTTTTTCCCTTACCTACTTTTAGATTTATGCTCAGTATCACTTATCAGAGTTTTTTCACTGGCCACCTGTTATATAATACTCCTCCTACCAGTTGCTCTTATTCCCTATATTAGTTATTATTGAATAACAAATTACGCCAGACTCAGAAGTTTAAATCAATAAATATGTATTGTCTCTATTTCTGTGGATCAAGAATTTAGTAGCGACTTAGCTGAGTGATTCTGTTTAGGCCCTCTAGTCATGTTGAAAGCAAGAGGTCAGCTGAAGAAACGCCATCAGAAGTCATGAGTGGGGCTGAAAGATTCACTTCCAAGGTATCTCACTCACATGCCTGGAAAGTTGATGCTAGTTTTTGGCTGGAGGTCTAAGCTTTTCCCCATGTTGATCTTTCCATAGGACTGCACAAGTCTCTTCATGATATACGGGCTCCCACCAACATGAGTGATCTGAGGCTGGAGGAAAGGGAAAACTCAATGTTTTTTATGACCTAGCCCTTATCATTTCTGCAAAACTCCATTGGTTACATAGGTCATCTCTATTCAGTGTAGCAGAGGACTACACAAAGGCACGCATACCAACAGGCAAGAATCACTGAGGACCATTTGAGAAGCTGACTTCCAAATCCTTCATATTCTACTTCATTTGTCTACATAGTTCTTAATTTCAACTAACCTATTATATATTTATTTTTAATTTGTGATTTATTTGCTTTTCCTCATTTGTCTCCTTTATGCCCAGCACCTAGAAATTTTTTATTTGAATTCAGTATTATCAATACCGCAATCAGGTTTTTGTTTGAAAATAGAAAATATCCATAGTTGGATAACTTTGTTAGGATAATTATACAGGGATTAAGTAATAGAAGAATGTTCATGCAATCTACACCTAAAACTCTGTAGGAAATACTTTGCTACTCCTTCATCAATGTAGAATACAGACCTGGAAATTGCCAAAAATATAGTGACATTGACTTTTACTTCCTCCGTACTCTATTCCCAAGCTCCTTCCAAATAATATTCTCTTATGCTTTATTAACAAAGAGAAATGGATTTTTAAATCTTGTCAACCTTAGTAGATCTCCCCCACCCCCATTAATAGGGTTATTTTGAGGATTAAGTCAGTCTTATGAATATTAGGAGACTATTTCTGGGTGACTATTATGTCTTCAACTTCTTTGAAGAAATTGGATTCAATTTTGGAATGTTAAGGTTTTTGGTAGCTGCTACACGTTCATGTGATCCTAGGTGGTTTATCAGAATATTAAGTTGTAGGCATAGGCTTTTGATATGGCCTGGCCTGAAATCCCTGCCCAATAAGGACAATAGTAATAAACTGAACCAGTAAAATTTTCTGTCTCAGGACTGGGAGTCACGCTTCCTTAGGAGGATGCATCAAATCTCTCTCAAGATTTCTGCATTGACTTTCTCAAAGAAATCTCCACTGATGCTGCTGTTTAGCCGCACTCCTGCCCTCCCCGTCACTGAACTATATAACCTCTAAGCTTCATTTCAGCAATAAGGTCTTTGTTATTTAATGAGAATCAAAAGTTTAATGTAGGCTGGGTGTGGTGGCTCACACCTGTAATCCTAGCACTTTGGGAGGCCAAGGCAGGAGGATCACTTGAGCTCAAGAGTTCAAGACCAGCCTGGGCAACATAGTGAAATTTTGTCTCTATATATTTAAAAGAAAAAATTTGAAAAAAGTTTAATGTGGTCCAAAATAACCTGACTTCAAGATTTTAGTAAAGATTGTTTCCTGGTGAGAAATACATAGTTAAGAAAAAAATAAATATAAAAGAAAAATGAAATATATACCTGGAGGTAGCTTGCCTACTATGGAGTGTCTATATAGTATTTTATGGATCTGTCTCTTCTCTAGAAGGTGAGCATCTTAAGGGCAGAAGCTAGGATTTACTAATGAGATATGTGCCTTCATAGTGTTAGGGCTGACTCAACGTATCTCTTGGCAAGAGAATCTGGGAGCCAGTGGAATTCTCCCCTCAGCAGCTGGGTTCTCCAGCCTGTAGCAGGTAATGGAGAGCTTGATGGGATGCAAATGAAACAGTACGAGCTTGGTTAGTTTTTCAGAATGAGTGGGGGCTGAGAGGCTAGAATATCATTCATTGATGCTAGTTTGAAATGCATGTTAATGTGCTGATTCACAGCAAAGATAAGTTTGGCTTTATAAATAGTCTTTCTCTCTCCCAGCAAATAGGCTAGAAAAGATGATTCTCTGACAGGAATGATACTCAGGACTGGGACCTCCTAAATGAAGGGGCCTATTTAGTTAATTATGCGGCCAATCTGTGAATGTTGCTAGAGGCTTGGAAATGAACACTTTCCCTTGTACTAAAGGAGCAGTAGATGATGGTTTCAGCCAACTTCAACTCTGTCTATGAAGAGCCCACACTTCCCTGGAAAAGCAGCCCAACTGTTAGGTCTCTTTAATAATTAGAGAAGTCACTTGTTGGTCAGAGTTGACAAGAAAAAGTAGGGAGCAAATAAGGGGTAATTTTTTTCATCTCTTTCATTAGAGAATGTTCGTGTATATATGTACGTTCTGGGTTGAGAGTCAGAATCACGTTCTGAGTGAGGCATTGGGAGGGTTCTACTTCAAGAACTCTGAAATTAGCTCAGAGTTCATCGTATGACACTCTAGTTCTGTCTTCTGTTCAGAAACTTTTAAAGGAAATAATACAAACAAAAATTTCTACAAGACTTAATGTGTTCTAAAAAATTCTACATTTGGAACACATGAAATCAATGCAAGGAATTAAACTGTTTTGTACAGTATCTAGTCATTTATTTCTTTTACTCAATACTTATCTCTTAGTCCATTTGGACTGCTATAAAAAAATGCCGTGAACTGAGTAGCTTATAAGCAACAGAAATTTATTTCTCACAGTTTTGGAGGCAAGGAAGTCTGAGATCAAGGTGCCAGCAGATTCAATGTCTGATGAGGGTCTGCCATCTGGTTCATAGGTGATTTCTTCTATCTATGTCTTCATACGGTAGAAGTGCAAGGAAACTCTTTGGAACCTCAAATATAAGTGCACAAATCCAACTCATGAGATCTTAACCCTCATGACCTTATCACTTCCCTAAAGACACTACTTCCAAATGCCATAATAGTGATGATTAGGTTTCAACATATGATTTTGGGGGACACAAACCTTCAGGCCATAGCAACTTATTAGGTGTGATAAGAAGCTCTACTGGTCCTGTATCCAGTTCCCAATTTCTATCAATTTTGTTTCCTGAGGTCAAAAAATATGAGTGTTTGTATTCTGGTTACATATTTATATAACCTCGGAGTGTTTATTTGTAAATTAGTACCTACTTCATAGGAATGTTGTAAAGAAATAAATGTGTTAATACATGTTAGATATTTAGATCAGTGGCTGCATAAAATAAGTGCTTTTTAAAGTTAGCCAATTATCTCTTGAACCTGTCCGATCTTTGTTTTCCTTGTTTCCTTACCTTAATCTAGGATATTATCCTTTTTCTGGATTGCAATTCTCTCCACTAACCTCCTAGCCTCTAGTATTTCTCCTCTCAGATCCCTTTTCTACATAGCTACCAGGGTAATTTTTCTGAAATTCAAATATTACCATGTAACTCTCTTGGTTATATTCAAACTCCCCATCACGGCATGTTACAAGGCATCTCTCTCTCTAACCTTAATCTTCTGTCTATTCTTCCCATTTTTCTCTTTCACAATACTGAAAGCATTTCAGTAACCCCATTATAACAGACTCTCTTTTGCTTCCATTATTCCCATATATTCTTTTCCTTCTTGCTTAGCTGATGGGCATCCTTCAGATTCCTTCTTATGATTCCCCTTCTATTGATAGTCTTCTGCAAGCTTCCTTAATCTGTGACTGAGCTAATTACTTATTCCTCTGTATTTTTTCTAATTATCAATTATATTTTTTTCTAGTTTCACATACAGTATTGTGGCTGCACATGAAAGTAGGATAGTTGTTTTAGTAAGTATCCAAGTAGGCGGCTGCACACTCTTCACAGGTGAAGGGCATACTATTTGCTTAGAAAAGCAGTTGTCTGAAATTAGAGATCCAAACCTCACTTATATTAAAATAGCTGTGATTCTGTGATGTGTAGTCTCTGAAAGGGGAACAATCATAGAAATATTTATACCCTATGATGTTTAGAAGTGTGATTTAAAGTGGCTATTGTGAACTATGGAATTCGAGAAGCTAAAGCTAGTAAAAAAGTGGAACAGGATCTTTTGTTTGACTGAGAATATTCAAGTAATAGAGACTTTTGGTTGCACTCCAATTCCATTTGTCTCTTCTTTCTGAGTATATGTAATTAAAGTCCTATAAGAAGATGATTAGGAAGGATCATAGAAAAATATTTGAAGAAATGTTGGGGGGCATTTAAAAAATGTGATGCAAAATGCAAGTGGAAAAAAATTGCAGGACATCATAATCAAACTGCTCAAAGCCAGTGATGAAGAGAAAACCTTAAAAGTAAAAAGAGGGAAAATGACATGTTATGTAATAAGGAACAGAAATGAGAGTGACAACAGATTTCACATGGGAAACAATGCATGTCAGAAAACAGTGGAGTGATATTTTTAAGGTACTGAAAGAATAAAAAACTATAAAGCAAGAATTCTAGAGCCAACACAAATATCTATCAATAATGAAAAAGAAATGACTATTTCAGATATAAAAAGCTAAAGTGCAACAGACAATATCTGCAAAACAGACAAGATCAAAAGAAATCCAGATAGAAGTAAAATGAGAGCAGATAGAAATCTAGCTATGCAAAAGATAGAAGACCACTGGAAATGTTAAATATGAGGCTAAGTATAAAAACATTTGTCTTATTTTAAAAATGAATTTAAAAAATAATATACTATTTAAAACAATGATAATAACAATATAAGTTTATAACACATGTAGAAGTAAAATGTGTAGTGATAGTACAAAGGCCAGAATAGTATACTGCTGTAAAATTCCTTTACTATGAAGATGTGGTGTAATATTAACTGAATGTTGACTATAATAATGTAAAGATCTATACTATAAACCCTAAATCAACTGCTAAAGGAACAAAAGAAAAATTTACATATAGCCAATGGTGTAGATAACATAGAATCATAAAATATTCAGTTAATCCAAAATAAGGCAAAAGTGGGAAATAAAAAAGTATGGACAAATTGAAATCAAATAGCAAGATGGCAACCTCTAAGCTAATACACAATAATCACATTAAATGTAAATGGTCTAATCAGCCCAATTTAAAAGGCAAATATTGTCAGATTGATAAAAGTGAGACCCAATTATATACTGTCTGTGAGAAACCAACTTTAAATATAAAGACATGTGTAGGTTAAAAGTAAAAGACTGGAGGGCAGTATATTATGCCTACATTAATCTAAGAAAGCTAGAGTGGCTATATTAATACCAGGCAAAGTAAATGCCATGTGCTATTTCTAGAGCTAAAGAAGGTCATTTCATAATGATAAGTCAGTTCATACAGAGTACATAACAAAGCTAAATATTTATGCAACTAATAACAGATATTTTTAAAATATGAAGCAAATATTGATATAACTGAAAAAATATACACAGCCACAATATTAATCAGAGACTACAACATCCTCATCTCAATAATTGATAGAACAAGGAGAAGTAAAATAACAAAATAGAAGACTTGAAACAACACTACCCCCATCTTGACTTCACTGACATTTTTAGAAGTCTCCACTCAACAATATGGGCAAATGTTATTTACAAGTGCACACAGAACATTTACTGAAATAGACCATATTCTTCACTCTCTAAAAATGTCTCAAAGTATTCAAAAGGATTTAAATTATATAAAGTGTGGAATCTGACTGCAAGGGAATCACAGTAGAAATCAGTAACAGAAAAGTATTTGGAAAATTTTCAAGGATTTGAAAACTAAGCAGGATCTTTTTAAATAACACATTGGCCAAAGAAGAGTTTATAAGGAAAATTAAAAAATATTTTGACTTGACTGAAAATGAACACATGGCATATCATAATTTGTGTGATACAGCTAAGTCGGTGCTTTGAGGAAAATTTATTACATGAAACACATATTAGAAAAAAGAACTTTCATTTCAATGCCTAAGCTTCTACCTTAAGAAACAAAAATATAAGAGTTAGTTATGCCCTGCAAAAAAGTAATGGAAAAAAATCATAAGTGCAGAAATAAATAAAATAGAACTAAGGAAAACAGAAAATTTGTAGCCCAAAACCAAAATTTGATTAGAGAAAATCAATGATGTTATCAAATCTCTAGCTACATTGATCAAATAAATAAAGAGAAAAGACACAAATTACCAATATTAGGAAAGAGAGGGTCATCTCTATAAATCTTATAGACTTTAAAAGAATATGGGGCTATTAAAGCAACTTTATGAATACACTTGATAATTAGATGAAATGGGATATTTCCTTGAAAGACAAAAATTGCCAAAGTCCCTCAAGAGAATAGATAACCTGAATAGGCCTATATTTTTTAAAAACACTGAATTTATATTTAGATATATTTATACAGACAAGACACAGACACACAAACACATGCACAAATAAATAAATGCCAAGCTCAGAAAATTTCACTGATGAATTCTACATTAAAGAAGGAAACAATAGCAATTTTACACAAATGTCTCAAGAAAACCAAAGAGGGAATATTTCTCAACTCATTCCATGAGTTTAACCCTTCCCTAATACCAAAACTAGACAAAGGTATTACAATAAAACTTCAGACCAATATCTCACATTAACACAGATTTAAAAATTAAAAATTTTAGCAAATGGAATGTAACAATATATTGAAAAGTTAATGCATCATAATCGAGAAAGGTTTATCCCGAGAAGGCATGATTGGTTTAGTATTTGAAAGTTAATCAATGTAATCTACCATATTAACATTTTAAAAATAAAAAATTGTATGATCATCAGAATAGATGTAGAAAATGCATTTGACAGATTCCAAATTCATTCCTGACAGAATTCTCAGCAATCTAGAAATAGAACATTTCTCAACCTAATAAAGGACATATATGTGCTCCCACTCAGACAGTCAGCACAGCATGTGGAAACTCACATCGGGAACTTTTGCTCCAAATACTACCACAGGAACATACCAGGAAACCCAAAAGAATTCACAGGCTGTTTGAAAGAAGTGGCTTGTCACTGCAAACTCCATGAGACAGCCAAAACACTATGAGTACCCAAATAGTAAGAGGGGAAAGTCTACCTCCAAACACACATCCTCACTGGGGAACCTGAAAATCCAGATCACGGGAGAAGGATATAACCTTACCTAGAGCTGAAATGAATTTAGAGAGCCAAGCGAAACATAAAAGTAGAAGAAGCTGCAAGAAGAACCCTGTAGGCCCTCCTGGTACCTAGGGAAGCCATTTCTGACTTTATCTCACAGGGGTCCTTGGGGAGGACCTGGACCCCTGCCAGTGGAATTGGGGAAAAACCACAGGGAAAAGGAAACTTCCAGTGAACTTTGTAATAATTTTGACTGAATGTAAATTTTCTAGGGCAGTATCCAGGGGTGGAGGGGCAGTGAATGGGAAGTGCAGCACAGAAGCCTTGGCAGGTGGGGAGGCCAAACCCTGAAAGCCCTGCTTGCTTTCTCTCAGTGAGGAGGCTTGTAGCCTGAGGCAAGATAGCAGCCCTGCTCACCAGCTGCCTGGCTGTAAGCTCAGTACTTTTGGTGGGGCACACGGGGAGTGAGACTGGCCTTGTTGACTATGTGGGAATTGGGTGAGGCCTGTCACTGTTTGCTTTCCCCCAGTTCCCTGGTGACCTGTATATGCAGCAGAGGCAACCATAATTCCCCTGGGAACATAACTCCATTGACCTGAGAACCACACCCCCATTCCCCACTGCAGCCATAGCAAGCCCCTCCCAAGGAGAGTCTGAGTTTAGGCTTAGATATGCCTAAGCCTACCCCGACCTAATGATCATTCTGTACCTGCCCTCCTGGCCAAAGACAAAAGACATAATCTCTTGGGAGCTCTATGACCCCGCCAATTGCCTAAGAAACCCAAGTACTTATCCAGGTGACCTTAGGACAAGCTTCTATCCCCGCTATACTACTGCAGCTGATGCTCTTGAAAGCGCCACCTCCTGGCTGGTGGCCAACCAACTCAAGCCATTACAGCAACTCATAAAAGAAAAATCGTGCTCCAAGAAAGGAGAAAACAACAGCTATTTCCACTGCCTGCCACATCCTGGCTAACCAGAGGTCCTGAGTCTGACCACATGACAACTTCACTGCTAGCACAACCAGCATTTGAGAAAACTGGTGCACTAAACAAAACTACAGCCAAGGACCCTCAAAGAGTCCACATCATTCCCCTGCTACCTCCACTGGAGCAGGTGCTGTTATTCATAATTGAGAGACCTGAAGATGGATCACATCACAGATTCTTTGCAGACACTCCCAAGTACCAATCCAGAGCCTGGTAACTCTGCTGGGTGGCTAGACCTAGAAGGGCAATGACAATCACTGCAATCCAGTTCTCAGGAAGCCCTATCCCTAGGGAAAGGGGAAGAGCACATCAAGAGAGTACCCATGGGACAGCAGCGCTTGAGCCCCAGATCTTTCCTTTGACATAGTTAGTCAAATATGAAGGAACCAGGGAAATAATTCTGGTAATATGACAAAGCAGGGTTCTTTAGCACCCCCAAAAGATCACACTATGTCACCCACAATGGATACAAACCAAGAAGAGATCTCTCAATTGCCAGAAAAAAAGAATTCAGAAGCTCAGTTATTAAGCTACTCAAGGAGGCACAAGAGAAAGGTGAAAACCAACTTAAAGAAATTTTGAAAAATGCAGGATATGGACAAAAAGTCTCCAGAGAAAGACAGCATAAATAAAAAACAAGCACAACTTTGGGAAATGACACACATAGAGAGATACAAAATACACTGGAAACTTTCAACAGTAGAATCAAACAAGTAGAAGACAGAACTTCAGAGCTCAAAAACAAGGCTTTTGAATTAATCCAATCCAACAAAGACAAAGAAAAAAGAATTTTAAAAAATGTACAAAACCTCCCGGAAGTTTGGGAACTATGTTAAACAACCAAACCTAAGAATAATTGATGTTCCCAAGGAAGATGAGAAATCTAAAAGTTTGGAACACATATTTGAAGGAGTAATTGAGAAAAACTTCCCTGGCCTTGTTAGAGGTCTAGACACCCAAATACAAGAAGCCCAAAGAGCAACAGGGAAATTCATTGCAAAAAGATCATCACCTACGCACATAGTCATCAGGTTACCTAAAGTCAAGATGAAGGAAAGAATCTTAAGAGCTGTGAGACAAAAGCATCATGTAACCTATAAAGGAAAGCCTATCAGATTAACAGCAGATTTCTCAGCAGAAACCTCACAAGCTAGAAGGGATTGGGATCCTATATGCCAGGAATTTCGTATCCAGAGAAACTAAGCTTTATAAACGAAGGAAAGATGAAGTCTTTTCCAGACAAAGCTGAGAGAATTTGCCACTATCGAGACAGCACTACAAGAACTGCTAAAAGCAGCTCTAAATCTTGAAACAAAACCTTGAAATACGCCAAAATGGAACCTCCTCAAAGCATACATCTCACAGGACCCATGAAACAGTAACACAATAAAAAACAAAAAAACAAACAAAAAGCAAGGTATTCAGGCAACTACTAGCGTGATAAATAGAATAGTACCTCATGATCTCAATACTGATGTTGAATATAAATGGCCTGAATGCTCCACTTAAAAGATACGTAATGGCAGGATGGATAAGAACTCACCAATCAAGTATCTGCTGTCTTCAAGAGACTCACCTAACACATAAGAACTCACATAAACTTAAGATAAAGGGGTGGAAAAAGATATTTCATGGAAACGGACACCAAAAGTGAGCAGGAGTAGCTATTCTTGTATCAGACAAAATGGAGTTTTTAACAACCTTTAAAAAAGACAAAGAGGGACATTGTATAATGACAAGAGGAGTAGTCCAACAGGAAAGTATTACAGTTCAAAATATGTATGGACCTAACACTGGAGCTCCCAAATTTATAAAACAATTGCTACTAGACCTAAGAAATGAGATAGATGCCAACATGATAATAGTGGGGGACTTCCGTATGGTAACTATACCCTAGAACAAATAGACATAACAGATATTTACAGAATATTCTACCCAACAGCTGCAGAATACACATTCTTTGCATGAGCACGTGGAGCATTCTCCAAGACAGACCACATAATAGACCACAACCAGTCTCAGTAAACTTAAGAAAATCAGAATTATAGCAAGTACTCTCCCAGGCCACAGTTCAATCACTAGAAAACCTAGAGGAGGTGGATAAATTCCTGGAAACGTACAACCCTCCTAGATTGAACCAGGAAGAAAGGTCATATTAAGGTAATAAAAGCCATTAGTGACAAACCCACAGCCAACATTATACCAACTGAAGAAAAGTTGAAATCATTCCCACTGAGAACTGGAAGAAAACAAGGATGCCCACTTTCAGCACTTCTAGTCAACATAATAAATGAACTCAGTAAAGTTTCAGGATACAAAACCAATGTATGCAAATCAGTAGCACTGCTATACACCAGCAGCAACCAAGCTGAGAACTAAATCAAGAACTCAATCCCTTTTACAATAGCTGCAGAAAAGTAAAATACTTAGGAATATACCTAACCAAGGAGATGAATGACCTCTACAAGGAAAAGTACAAACACTGCTGAAAGAAATCATAGACAACACAAACAAATGGAAATGCATCCCATGCTCATGAATGGGTAAAATCAGTATTGCAAAAATGACCATACTGCCAAAAGCAGTCTGCAAATTCAATGCCATTTCCATCAAAATACCATCATCATTCTTCACAGAACTAGAAAAAACAATTCTAAAATTCATATGGAACCAAAAAAGAGCCTGCATAGCCAAAGCAAGACTAAGCAAAAAGAACAAATCTGGAAGCATCACATTGCCCAACTTCAAACTATACTATAAGGTTATATTCACTGAAACAGCATGATACTTGTATAAAAATGGACACACAGACCAGTGGAACAGAATAGAGAACCCAGAAATAAAGCC
Organism: Papio anubis; assembly: GCF_008728515.1. NCBI lineage: Eukaryota > Metazoa > Chordata > Mammalia > Primates > Cercopithecidae > Papio > Papio anubis. The sequence continues at coordinate 32,398,284 of NC_044980.1, read as the reverse complement.
AAACACTTAGAGTCAACCGATCATCTACAAAGCAAACAAAAAATAAAGTGGGATTTTGGAATTTCTCTGGACCTTCAATTTATCTGTAAATCTAAAATTATTGAAAATAAAAAAATTAATAAAATTTAAGTTGTTACTTATAAAGTAGAGAAGTATTAGAATTATTTATATAGACATACAGATCAAGAGAACAGAATTCAAATTCAAGAAATAGATTGACTTATATGGTCAACCAATTTTCAACAAAGTTGTCAAGGCATTCAATGGGTCTTTTCAACAAATAGTGCTAGGTCAATTGATTGGGTATAAGCAATAAAATAAAATATATAAAGAAAGTCTTTCACACCATTTACAAAATTCATTCAAAATGGATCAGAGACCAAAGGTATAAAACCTCTAAAAGAAAATATGGCAGAAAAATTTGAAGACCATGAATTAGGCAAAGATTTATTAAGTAAAACACAAGAAGCATAAACTAGAAAAGAAAAAAATTGATATTACATTTTATCAAATTTAATAATTTTGGTTCTTCAAAACGTTACAAAATTAAAAGCCAATCTAAATATTGGAGAATATATTTGCAAAATATTTACAGATGCTCCTTCACTTACAATTTAGTTATATCTCGATAAACCCATCATAAGTCAAGAATATTATGAGTCAAAAGTGCATTTAATACCTTGGCAAACCCACTGTAACATCAGAAAATCATAAGTCAAGCCATTATAAGGCTAGATGCTCCTTGACTTATGATAGGTTCATATCTTGATAAACCAATCATAAACTCAAAAAATCTTAAGCCAAAATCTTAAGTTGGAGACTGTCTGTATTCAATAAAGGAACTGTATCTAGAATATATAAGAAATTCTTACAACTTAACTAGAAGACCTTGAAATAATCAAGGCTGGGTGTGGTAGCTTTCGCCTATAATCCCAGCACTTTGGGAGGCTGAGGCAGGCAGATTGCTTGAGTTCTGCAGCTTGAGACCAGCCTGGGCAACATGGTAAAACCTCGTCTTTACAAAAAATACAAAAAAAAAAAAAAAAAAAAAAAAAAAAATAGCCAGGTGTGGTGGTGCATGTCTGTAGTCCTAGCTATTTCAGAGTCTGAGGCAGGAGGGTCACCTAAACCTGGGAGGTGGAGGTTTCAGTGAGCCAAGATTGAGCCACTGCACCCCACCCTGGGAGACAGGGTGAGACCTTGTCTCAAAAAAATAAATAAATAAATAAAAAGTCACTGAAAATTGAGCAAAAGATTTGAAAAGACACTTTAACAAGAAGACATGCATATAGAAAGTAAGCATAAGAACAGATGCTGAACATTATTGGTCATTAGGGACATGTAAAACAAAGCCACAATGACATACCACTATATTTCCACTGAATATCTAACATTAACAAGACTGAATATACCAAGTGTTGGTGATGATGTAAAACAACTGAAATTCTTATACACGAATATTAGTGATTTTAAATAGTCATTAAAGTTTGTAATTTTAAATAGTCTATCTAAGTAGTAATTTTAAATAGCTTTCATTTTGAAAGTCCTTTTTTGAGGTGATATTCACATAACATAAAATTAATGCTTTTAAAGTGTACATTTCAGTGGCGTTTAGTACATTTACAATGTTGTGCAACCACCACACCTATGTAGTTCCAAAACATTTTCATAACCCCAAAAGAAATTCTCAATGCTGGTTATATTCCCTTTTTAAAATTATAGCTATCTTTGTGGGTATTCAGTAGCATCTCTTTGTGGTTTTAATTCTTCCTGACATTAAAACAAGTTAGACATACATCTACCATATCATCTAGCCATTGTAATGTTACACATTTACTTGAAAGAAATGAAAGCATTTGTGCTCACAAAGACTTGTACATGAATGTTCATGTTTTATTTGCAATAGCCCAAACCTGGAAACAACTCAAATGCCCATCAATCAGTGAATGGGTAAACAAATTGTGGTATGGTTATATAATGGAACCACTGAGCAATACGGCTGAATTTCAAAAATGTCACTGAGTGAAAGAACTCAGAAAAAGCCAATTTATAATTTTAAAAATGTAAAATTCTAGAAAAAGGCAAACCATTCTATGGTGGCAGAAAGACCATAATTTGTTCCCTATGGATTTAGATTTGGAGATTAAGAGAGGAATGGATTACAAAGGGACAGGAGGTAGCTCTAAGGAGTGACAGGTATGTTCACTATTTTGATTGTGATGATATTTTAACAGGTATATACAACAATCATCGGATTGTCCACTTTATACACAATTTATTATACATGAATTATTCAAAAACATTGCCAATTAAAAAAACTCCAGAATTTCTACATCAGAGGAGGGAAGACAATGGAGAACTCAAGCCTTCTCTTATTCTGTCTTAGAAGTATGAAAGGTCATTCCTATTCACAGTTCATTGAGAAGAACTCATCATATGTTCCCACCTAACAGCAATGGCACTGGTAGCGTAGGAAGCGCATGGCCATTCAGTGAGCTATAAATACCTCAGTCACAGTTATAGTAGAATCTAGACACCTCCAAGGTAATTACTGGGAGATACAAAAAATTCATATTGGTCAAAGAATGTATTTAAGTTACAACATCCTTGGAATATAATAAGAGATTCCCTCTAAATATTTAAGTGAGGTTAGATAAATTTTGTCCATAGATGTGCATCCTTCTTTTGTCACTGAGGGATAATTTTCTTTGAGTATCTTATGTTTCTGCATATCTTGCAAGCAGAATAACTAACTTTTCTTTTTCTGGACTATCTCTTTAAAGATATTGGTATAGTTAATATACCTCGAAAGATAGAGTATCCCACTCTAAAGCAAAGGTCAGCTATGCTTACTGTCCCTTATAAAAGATTTGGGTTCCCTAAGCTCAGGTTTTATCTCCTGTAGTGTAACTCACTGTATGTCCAGGCATCCATCTGGGCCAATTTGTGTTGCCTTTGTGGGACCTGGAGAAGGGGGAAATATTGTAAAATATGCTGGTACTCTGGCTATTGCTATTGCTATAACAATCTGTCCTTTTACTCTACCCTAGTGTCGTGCTTTCTTTTGCCAGCATCTGGGAGACTGCTTTGGGCTAAATTATTACCTTGGAAGTAGGTTAGAATCTCAAACCTTTCATGATTCTTAGATAATAAACACAGTTGATATATAACCAAAATGGTTGATAAGACCTCTAAAGGCTCATTCATTTAATAAGTATAAGTTACAGGCCTAATATATGTGAGATATGATTCCATGTATTAGAGAATAATAAAGGCGGACAGGCATGGCCTTTATACTAGGATTATTTACAGTCTGGTTGGAAGACATGTGTGGAAACAATGATAATACAGTGGCAGAACCATTGTGATAAAATGATAGATAAAATGCAATAAGACTCTAAGGAGTAAGAGGAGCCCATTCCACTGGCAGAAGTTTTACATTGAGGAGCTAGTGTTTTAATTGAAATATGTAAGATAAATACAAGTTACCCTGATGGTCAAAAAGAGAATACGAATTCTAGGCAGAATAAAAGTCTTGAACAAAAGCCCGGAGGTATGGCCTGTTTAGGGAACTGCAAGTTGTTGAGCATGACTGAAGCTTTAAGTGCGAGAGAGGATGAATGGAGAAAAGGGTGGCTTGAGAAATAGTGACAGCACTGTGAAAGTGTATTGTGGTGACTATAGTAAATAATAATGTATACTTGAAAATTGCGAAGACAGATTTAAAGGTTCTCATCACAAAAAGTGATACGTATAAGAGGTGAGAGATTATGTTAATGAGCTTCATTTAATCATCTCACAAGGTATACATCGAAAAATCACATTGAACATTATAAATATGTATAAGTTTATTTTCCAATCAAAACAATAACAATGAAAATAAAGTTTTTTTTTCAATCCTGTAGGCCACACAGAACTATTTACGTGCACTTTGAAAAAAATAACAAAGATAAGCCTGGCGCGGTGGCTCATGCCTATAATCCTAGCACTTTGGGAGGCCGAGGAGGGTGGATTTTCTGAGTTCGGGAGTTCAAAACCAGCCTGGTCAACATGGTGAAACCCCGTCTCTACTACAAATACAACAAAATTAGCCAGGTGTGGTGGTGGGCACCTGATATCCCAGCTACTCTGGAGTCTGAGGCAGGAGAGTTGCTTAAACCTGAGAGGCAGAGGTTGCAGTGAGCAGAGATGGCACCACTGCACTCCAGCTTGGGTGACAGAGCAAGACTGTCTCAAAAAACAAACAAACACTCAAAAATAATTTGTGGTAATAAGACTCTCAAGAGGGTTTTAAGGAGCAAATCTTACTCTTTCTAGAATAATGATTTACTGAATTACTATGATCATCCTTATTTTCATATAAGGTCATTTATTGATGTTTAGAATAATTTTCTTCTCATAAATAAATAAGTTCTCTGTAATATTGCATATAGACTTAAAATGGATATTTAAACCAGTTTTTAAATTGCAGATACATAGCCAAGCTGCAACAGAGCTATATCCTTAAAAGTGAGTTTTGTTTATTAAACTCAAAGCTAATGAAAAACAAGATTTTATTAAACAATAATTATATTAATTATTTTGTACTAAAGAGGCATGATCTTTCCTATTTTTATGAACATTTTTTCTTTTATGGAAGAATATTCAGTTTAATTTTTATTTACACTTTTGATGAAATACATTTGGACTCCTTCTTATATACTTCTGGAAAGACTTAAATTGAAATACAGTTGGCACTCTCTGTGAAAAGTGTATCATCTGTGTATGTTACATAGGTTACCTTCAACTTGGTGGTTCCGAAACAGTATTTACATATTCCTTGAAGATGTGATGGACATCTTTTTCCTGAAGAATAGGGTTTTCCTTGTGGTGAGACAGAGTTGAGTATGGGAAACCTAAAGTATATATTTGTTAAAACATCCCTGGTATTTGCTCAGGCACTTGCCAAGTTTGTTGAGTGAGACACTGTCTTTTGTTGTTACTGGAATTTATAAAGGTAAGGCAGTTTTCATCCTATGTAGCTGCTCATCTTTTGTCTTTTTGTTGTTATTGTTGTTGTTACTCTGGAAAAATAAGTAAAGAAAAACGTCTATGAGCAGAGTAGGGAAAGGCACATCTTACAAAAGTGGACTGTAGGTAGCCATGTTAGAGTAACAGAGATGATGTCATAGTAAAGTAGTCTCTTACATTATAGTGTGAAATACCAAATGTCAAATAATGGCTCAACCTGGAGCTTTACTTACCTCTAATTAGAAAATAGCCAACCTACTGTGATTTTAAGAATGCTACACAGGATTCCTGACAAGCAACATAGTTTTCTAAATATTTAGTAGTATACTGGTAGACAACTCATTCTACAATTACAGATAAAACTTAAGGTACAAATTCCACTAGGTGAGGGAGCACATATACTTAGTACACTGTGTTGGAAATGCATTGTAAAATCAAATGTTGTTGATAGAGATTTTTGAAAAGGTTAAATCACCTGAGTACCAGATGTATGAAGGGAAAAAGGATTTGGAAGATGAAATAAAGAGTAGTGATTCCAAAGACAAATGAAATTAAATTAGCTAATACTTACTGAGTGCCTATTGTATATTAGGCATCTGAGTTCTTTGAATGGGCCGTCACTTAACCCACCCCAACAACCTTATGAGACAGGTACTATTCTTATCCCACATTTTAGAGATGTGGCAACTGAAGCACAGACAGATTAAGTCACTATCTCAAGGTGATATCGTTGGTAGGTTGTTGAGATTCTGATTCAGACGATCTGACACTAATGCTGCACTCTTAACCATCATACTATACTTCATTGTATCACAATGCTGTGCAATAGTATGTGGATTACAACTACCTGCATTGCACGGAGGGGTTGGCCCAGTAAGCCACAGTCAATTTACCACAGAAGTGGTAGGGTAAATAACTGTGTGTGTGTGTATATGTGTGTGTGTTTGTGTGTGTATGGTGTAATGTGAGATGATAGGAAATTTCTAATTTCTTTTGGTTTTTTTTTTTTTAAACAATTTCCTTTATCTACTACCACTGTAAAAAAAATAAGAATTCAGTAAATGTTTGAATGAACCCACAACTTAAGCATCAGTTTGTAGTTTTGGGTCATAAACGTAGACATTGTCAACATGCTCACTAAATTTTTTATTTCCCCATGAGCAGTACCTTAAGCTAGTCGTCTTCCATGTCTCATAGAGAGAAGAAGGGAGGGAAGCCTGGTGGAAAAGCTCTGGATAGATGAGAGAGGGCACCCCACAAAGGGAGAGATTCTTTTATTCCATATTTTCTCATTTTCTCTTTCATTAGGGACAAAAACAGGTTATTAACAATTTGAGTTTTCATCTTTTCTATTCCTAAATTTTCCTTTTCTCTACCATGAAGATTCTTTTTCTTTTTTTCTTTTTTTTTTTTTTGAGACGGAGTCTTGCTCTGTCGCCCAGGCTGGGGTGCAGTGGCCGGATCTCAGCTCACTGCAAGCTCCACCTCCCGGGTTTACGCCATTCTCCTGCCTCAGCCTCCCGAGTAGCTGGGACTACAGGCGCCCGCCACCTCACCTGGCTAGTTTTTTGTATTTTTTAGTAGAGATGGGGTTTCACCGTGTTAGCCAGGATGGTCTCGATCTCCTGACCTCGTGATCCACCCGTCTCGGCCTCCCAAAGTGCTGGGATTACAGGCTTGAGCCACCGCGCCCGGCCGATTCTTTTTCTTTAACACAGGAATGGATTTACCTTCTACTTTGCTCCTTTTCATGCAAGAAGAGTGGGGAAACACCACCAGTATGTTGAGATGTTTAAGAGCTCAAGCCTTTTGTTTTTTTTATTGTCAACTTTTATTTTAGTTTCAGGGGCTACATATGCAGATTTGTTACATAGGCAAATTGTGTGTCACTGAGGTTTGATGTATGAATGATCCCATCACCCAGGTAGTGAGCATGAGCATAGCAGCTGATAGTTTTTCAACCCTTGCTTCCCTCCCCACCTTCCTTCTCTAGCCATCCCCAGTGTCTGTTGTTCCCATCTTTATGTCCATGTGTACTCAATGTTTAGCTCCCACTTATAAGTGGGAACATATGGTATTTGGTTTTCTGTTCCTACATTAATTCATTTATAATTATGGCCTCCAGCTCCATCCATGTTGCTGCAAAGGACAGGATTTCATTCTTTCCTATGGCTATGTAGTATTCCATGGTATATATGTACCATATTTTCTTTATCCGATCCTAGATTGATTACATATCTTTGGTATTGTGAATAGCACAATGACAACATTCTTCATGGAGTTAGAAAAACTATTCTAAAATTCATATGGAACCAAAAAAGAGCCCAAATAGCCAAAGCAATACTAAGCAAAAAGAACAAAGCCAGAGGCTTCACACTACCTGACTTCAAATTATACTAGAAGGCTACAGTAATCAAAACATCATGGTATGATAGAAAACAGACACATAGACCAATGAAACAGAAAATAAAGTCACACACCTGTAACCATCTGATTTTTTTTTTTTTTTGAAATGGAGTCTCATGCTGTGGCCCAGGCTGGAGTGCAGTAGCGTGATCTCAGCTCACTGCAACCTCTGCCTCTCAGGTTCAAGCAATTCTCCCTGCCTCAGCCTCCTGAGTAGCTATGATTACAGGTGCACCCACCACAACTGGCTATTTTTTTTTTTTTTTGTACTGTTAGTAGAGACGGGTCCTTGCCATATTGGTCAGGCTGATCTCAAACTCCTGACCTCAGGTGATCCACTCCTCTTGGTCTCCCAAAGTGCTGGGATTACAGGCATGAGCCACCGTGCCCAGCCAACCATCTGATTTTTGACAAACTCAACAATAACAAGTAATGAGGAAAGGACTCCCTATTCAATAAATGTGCTGTGATAGCTCACTAGCCATATGCAGAAGAATGAAACTGGACCCTTACCTTTCACCATATGCAAAAATTAAGATAGCATAAAGGTTTAAATATAAGACCTCAAACTATAAAAATTTAGTTGTATCACTATCCTCAAACTATAAAAATTCTAGAAGAAAAACCTAGGAAATACCATTCTGGACATTGGCCGTGGCGAAAAATTTATTGGTAAGTCCTCAAAAGCAATTGCAACAAAAACAAAATTTGACAAGTAGGACCTAGCTAAACTAAAGAGCTTCTGCACAGCAAAAGAAACTATCAACAGAGTAAACAGAAAACTTAAAGAATGGGAGAAAATATTCACAAACCATGCATCTGACAGAAGTCTAATATCCAGATTCTATAAGAAACTTAATGCAAGAAACAAAAAACAAACAGCCCCATTAAAAATGGGCAAATGACATGATCAGACACTTCTCCCAAGAAGACATGCATGCAGACAACAAACATGAAAACATGCTCATCACTACTAATCACCAAAGAAATGCAAATCAAGACCACAATTGAGATACCATCTCATATCAGTTAGAATGGCTACTATTAGAAAGGAAAAAAACAACAGATGCTGGTGAGGTTGAGGAGTAAAGGGAACATTTATGTACTGTTGGTGGGAATGTAAATTAGTTCAGCCACTGTGGAAAGCATTTTGGAGATTTATCAAAGAACTTAGAACTACCATTGGACTCAGCAATCCCATTACCAGGTATATACCCGAAGGAATATAGATTATTATACCAAAAAGAAACATGTACTCATATATTCAGCAATGTTTTGTAGTTCTCCTTGTAGAGATCTTTCACCTCCTTGGTTAGTTGTATTCTGTGTGTATATGTATGTGTCTATTGTAAGTGGGATTGTAGTCTTCATTTGGCTGTCAGCTTGGACATTATTGATGTGTAGAAATGCTACTGATTTTCATACATTGATTGTGGATCCTGAACATTTACTGAAGTTGTTTATCAGTTCCAAGAGCCTTTTGGCAGAATCTTTAGGATTTTTTAGGTAGAGAGTTATATCATCAGCAAAGAGAAATAATTTGACTTCTTCTTTTCCTATTTGTATACCTGCTATTTCTTTCTTTTGCCTAATTGTTCTGGCTAGGATTTCCAGTACTGTGTTGAATGGGAGTGATAAGAGTGGGCGCCCTCATCTTATTCCAGTTCTGAAGTGGACTGCTTTTAGCTTTTACCTGCTCAGTATGATGTTGGGCCTGGGCTTGTCATAGATGGCTCTTATCATTTTGAGGGATGTTCCTTTGATGCCTAGTTTGTTGAGGGCTTTTATTGTGAAGGAATGTTGGATTTTATCAAAAGATTGTTCTGCATCTATTGAGATGATCATGTAGTTTTCGTTTTTAATTCTGTTTATGGGGTGAATCACATTTATTGATTTGTGTATGTTGAACCAGCCCTGCATCCCAGGAATGAAGCCTACTTGATCATGGTGAATTAGATTTTTGGCGTGCTGCTGGATTCAGTTTGCCAGGATTTTGTTGAGGAGTTTTGCATCTATGCTAATCGGGGATATTGGCCTGTAGTTTTCTTTTTTTTGTTGTGTCTTTGCCATATTTTGGTATCAAAGCGATACTGGCTTCATAGGATGAGTTAGGGAGGAGTCCCTCCTCCTCAATTTTTTGAATAGTTTCAGTAGGATCGGTAACAACTCTTCTTTATATGTTTGGTAGAATTCAGCTATGAATCTCTGGTCCAGAGAAGAGCCCAAGCTTTGAATCAAACTTGATTTAGAATCCTGACTCTATCATTTGGCAACAGCATGGTCTTCAGCAAGTTCTTGAGCAAGAACTCTACACCTCATTTTTATCTTCTACAAAACAGGGATATTTGTTGGGAACATTCATAGCTGTACATAACAAAACTTCCAATTGACAATGGGCTTATTTTTCCCACCGCTAAGAAATACAATGATAAGCAGCTGCTGATTTTGGTGCAGTAACTTGAAGATTTCAGGGTCAGCTTTTCTGCCTTTCTCTAGGCCATTCCCTATTTCTTTTACCTCATGGTAACAAATTGATTGCTGCAACTCCAGACATTTCATTTTGTTCAAGGCAGGAAGAAGATAAGTGATGGTAATACTCATTGCTGTCTTATTTTAGTCAGAAAAGCAACATCTTCCTTAGGAACCCAGATTTCTTATGCCTCATTGACTAGAATTGTGTGACATGGCCACTCCTAGCTAAGGAATAAAAGAAAATAAATATTTAGCTCTCCCAAATGGGATCTCAAAGTTATTTGGCTGTTGGGTCAGCCAAATAACTGTATCACTAAGGAGAATCATAGAATCTATTTTATAGGTTAAGTAAAAATTAAATTAGATTATACTATATAAAGTGATATTTCTGTGCCTGATATATAGGAAGTACTTAATAAGAGCTGGCCCTAGTTACCATTGTCATTCTGTATATTTCAATTGCCACTATCAAGAAAGGTAATATGAAGCCCTTTATAGACACTCATCTAGATAAAATCCAAGGTAACAGATCTTCCCATGTCACAGTCCCTTTTATTTTCTATCTTATCTCTGACTGCTTTTTTTTAATTCTCAATAAAATAATAACTGTTTCAGCAAAACTCACTGCTTGGAGTTCTCATACAAACCTTTCTGCTTCCCCTTTTTGTCTGCCTATCCTGATCCCCTACAGTGCCCTTTCCATTCTCATTGACTTACGTAGCTCTGACTCAGCCTCTAAAACCTGCATAGGCTTCACTTCTCTGGCAACTCCCAGCCCCACTACAAATGGGATTAATGTCCCTCTTCAATGTCCCTCAGGCCCTGAGTGTATCACTATCCTAGATTTTTACAAGGGTATGTAGGAATTTTTTCTTTACTAATGGCCTTCTGTGGCAGAATCTAAATTACTTAAGATCTAGAGGAGCTTTCCCTTGTATCTTGATGTTCACTAAATAGTTGGCAGTGAGCACACATTCATTAAGCACAACTGGGAAGTCATGTTGTATTTTTTTAAATCTTCATTGTCCCCCCATCCCAAGCTCTTCATAAATGTCTTTCTCATCTTGCCTTTTTTCCTCACCTTTCTCAGGGGATTAATGATCATCTTTTAATGAAATGATAATGGAACCATGATTTATTCTAGTGTTTTGGAAAGTAAAGATTTACTTAGATAGCTTGAGCTCCTGCTGATTCTGACTGCCAGTAGTAAGGAGTTAAAAATGGAAACTACATAAACTAGCTAGAGAAAGAATCTCTGTTCTTCAGGTTTTCTGATAGCTCAATTGCCGTGGAAACAGCTTTTCCCTGGTGTTAGTTCATTAGGGTTTTTTTTTTTCCCACTTAAATAATTTGGAGGACAGCCATGTTCCACAGTAGACTACTTCTTGGGAAAGATCATACTTGTCATCCCCTTCCTTATGCTTAATTCTGTACCAAACAGAAAGCAGCTATCCTTCAACATAACATATCCTATGTTAAAAATTCACTTATTATAGCAGGCAATCCATCTGATTTATTTAAAAAAAAAACACTTACTGCTAAAGAATGTACATGAAGTAAGAACAGGAATATATTTTCAAAATCAAAATGATTCTAATAGATCTTATTTAATCTATGCATCTAGGATTACAATCTTAATTCATGTTTAGCAGATACAAGTGCACCTCTTCTTAAAGGAGAAGAATCAGCTTTCCTTGTGATTATCTAAGGAAGTGAATTCTCTGTCACTTAGGAGTATATCAGATAAAATACAGATAAGAAAAATAATTTTTTGTAGATTACTGAAGTTACTTTTTCTGTTAGTTTTGGAGAATGTTTCCCCCTGAAATCTCAAATTGCCACAAGAGGAGTCACAAAAGTATGTTACAGGCTTTCACCTGATTTTGATCAGGGCAGGCTGTTGATAGTGAATTCACTCAAACTGCAAACTTTATTTCTATGGTGAAAACACTTGAATATTATGGTATATACTTGGGTTTTCTACCAAAGGAATTTGAAAAATTTATCCCTTGGTTCTGTGAGGCAGAGATCAGTAAGAACTCAGTTACAAGTGATTTAAAACATGATTTGACTTTGAAGAAGTTCAGCCTGCCAGGAACAAACCTGCAAATTTGGTACCATGGTCCTCCCCTTTAATATTTTCCATAGATTGAATAATTAGGTCTGGTCATTTCTTTCTTTATTAACATTTGTCCTTCAAAAAGTCTCTAAAGCACATTCAACAAACTAAAGCCCAAATTATTTATAATGACTGAAGAACCTTCACTTGAAAAAGAATCAAGATCTTTAACTAAAACTGAGGTAGAATTTGGGCAGGAGAGAAGTGGCTCCAATCTCCCTTAGCTATAGTTGATCATCATCTTTCTAACTTTAGGTATATTAGAACTTTTTACCATGCTAAATTCACATCATTCCAAAAGAAGTTTGGATTCTCATAGATAAGTGGTAGCCTACCTAGTCAGTGATCCTTCTCTAGGCAAGGTATGGATTATAAAGGTAAGAGGCCTTATGGAACTGATTTAAAAAACAGCTTTGGCTCTCCTATTTTGGAAAACGAACCTATGAGGAAATCTTTTCACAAGTAGTTTAGAAAGAGTAGTTTAGAAGCTTTTTACTTCAGGTCTGAAATTCAACACTGGAGGAGAGAACACAACCCATCTAGCATGGACAAGAGGGTCTAAAAGTTGAAATAGCTTTATATGTACTTAGGTCTGGAAAGAAACAAAATTTTGCAAAACAACAGAAAGAGAAATTCTATTAACGTTCCTTTGTCTATGTTAGCAGGTTTTCTGCTGACTTTTGTTATATCTCAGCTAGTTTTTGGAACATATTCCAAATCATTAAAAAAGAAATTATAATTAATTGTTAATTTAATAACAATTTCTAAGAAACATTGATCAGTTTCTCAAAATATCATTCAGCATTCAAAAAACATTAATTTTGTACTTACTATGGGGAAGGTGCTCTGCTAAGTATTAGAAGACAAACATGAATACGACTTAAAAGACTTATAGTCTAGGAGAGGAAACAGAAAATAATTGCAGTAAGATGCAGTGATAGAAGTTTGCCCAGAAGACTAAAGGCAAAGTTTCTCTGTAAAAGAAAACTTTGACTGAGACGAAAGACTAAGTCAAAGATTAGGTGTTTCTCTGTAAGATATTTTATCTACAGAGAATAGTCAATAAGTATTTATAGATATGTGTGATATTGAAGCAAAGCACCAATTAAAATCTGTTATTCTTTTTATTCTTCTTTATACTTCTAACCTTAAAATACAAATGCTTTGGGGGATACAAAATGTGTATATAATTTGTAAAACACATGTGAATATATGATATAATGGGTATTTCCAAATATTATTTGTTACACATTTGAGTAACAGTGTGACAGTACTGAATTGATTTTGGCAGACTTTGGCCTTTTTTTTTTCTGGGGACGGACAGCGGGGACTAACATTAATAGACACAATCAGGCAAGATTATGTATTTATGTAATTTTAAATATAAACGTACTCTGGGAATCCTCTGTTTTCTGAAGTATTTTTTCTAACATCATAGCCAGTATGCTGGTTTTGCCTTAGTAAGGGGACTACTTTACCTCATCAATTTCATCAACACCTAGCTTTTAATCAGCTAGTCAATTAAGTAGAAATTTTGATTCTTAAATAATATGATTTTACTTATTACATCAGTATTTATGTTTCCAAGTGAGTGTTACTCCTTATCATTTTAAGAGATGGTAATCTTCTTCCATGACTCAAAATGATTGGCAAGGTCATTTTTCAGATGCTTTCAAGTGTCTGTGACCCATTCTTCTGAAAATTTCTATTTAAAAATTACATTCAGTCTATTTCTAAGACCACAAAAATATAAGTTCACTGTAGGATATTTGAAACTTTGATAGGCAAAATAAGAAAATTCGAACCATCAATATTTCCATCTTCTGGAAACTATAATTCTCATTATTGTAGTTTATATGCTTCTGACTTTTAAGAGAAAGATAATTTTTAAAAATTAGATCAGGACAGGAGCAGTGGCTCACACCTATAATCCCAGCACTTTGGGAGGCTGAGGCGGGTAGATCATGAGGTCGAGAGACTGAGACCATCCTGGCCAACATGGTGAAACCAACAGGTGCACCTGTAATCCCAGCTACTTGGGAGGCTGAGGCAGGAGGATTGTTTTAACCCAGGAGGCAGAGGTTGCAGTGAGCCGAGATCCTGCCACTGTACTCCAGCCTGGTGACAGAGTGAGACTCCATCTCAAAACAAAACAAAACATTAGATCTTATTATAATATTGTTTTGAAATTATTTGCTTCATTCAAAGATAATGGCATAAATCTCTTTCCATCCCCGGAATTCATCATATAATATAATGTACCTTATCTAAAGAACACTCTATTTTCAACTTTACGATGGTGCAAAAGTGATATGTATTCAGTACATTCCTTGATCTACCATTGGGTTGTGTTCAGACAAACCCATTGTTAGTTGAAAATATTGTAAGTTGAAAGTTTTGTAACCCATTGTAAATTGAGGGGCATCTGGTATAAATTTACTTCTTGATCTCATTGCCACACTATTATAAATAGATGGGTGGGGAGCCCCCTTCCACACAGTCATTCAGGGGCCCACACTGATGGAGGCTTTTGTATTTTACATTTAGCTTCCAACGTGGCACTGTGGATCTTCTCCATCTCAGCCAGCTATAAAAGAGAAAGAGCATGGAAGAGAGTAAAAGATGTTTTTAATAGACTAGACTGGATAGAGGTGTCCTCATTTCTGCTGACATTTCATTGGTTTGAATTCAATCATATGGTGACATGTACATGCAAAGAAGTCTGGAAAATGTAGCTTTAGCTGTGAGGATAAGAAAAAAAATTGTGAATGTTGATGAGCAGTTTATAACCTCTGCTATACTGTCACTTGTTAACATGCTTTAATCTAGAGTTATTAGGCCTAAAAATCCAATGTAATATTACATAGCCACTTAAAATCAATGGTTCTGGTGGCTTGCAGGAGCAATATAAAATTTAGCATAAATATGTAATTTCATGTGAATGGCTTCTATTTTCATCCAGTACCAAACTTGAACAATAGATGAACTCAGCACCTCTTTGATTTCTTCAATAAATAATCCCATCAGACCAAAACATTAACAAGCAATGCAGAAGTGATCTACAATTTCACAGGAGTGGCAGACAACATTCACCATACAGCAAATGGCTCAATAAATCGTCATCACACATTTTCATTCTCTTCCAAAGTCTTCTTTCAACTGTGTGGCCATTTGGAGACTTAAAAAGAAAAACTTTTCCAGCATGAAGGCCCTAAATCTTCCCATCTTCTGTGTCCCATACCTATATCAACTTTCTTTTATATCTTGTAATAGACCAGATATACTAAACATGCTTACTCACACTCATCACCTTATTTAGGAAAAAACGTAAGACCCTTTAAGTTGCTGATTCCATCCCCCTCAAAAAGCAGTAAGGGATGGTAAATGGCATCCTGTCCTCCCCACCTGCCACTGTACAAGTTACGTCAAAGACCTTTTTGTCAGGCTCATTTCTACCTTTTATAATTTTATCTCTAGTTTTCCCCTTCATGCCTCCTACTATACTCCAATTTTTCTGAACTCCTGTCACCATTCCTTGAACACATTATGGTGGATTTTGTTTTTCATATCTCTAGGGCCTTTGTAGAGACTGCAACCTCCACTCAGAACCCTTCTCCTGCTTCGGCATGTCAAAATCCCATCAACCCTAAAGACTGTCTTAAATGTCTCCTTCACTGTGGTGCCTTACCTACCCTTATTTCACTGCTCTCACGTGCACAGAATTTATCTCTCTTTCTTCTCTGCTCTGATAGAATTCTGTACACATTTCTATTTTAGTACTTGTTACATTGTCCAATATATTATTCAGGTATCTAGCTCTTCAGAACAGAGAGATTTTGTCATCTTTGAATTCTCAGTGTAGTACCTAAGATGGGGTTTGAAACACAGTTTCTCAGTAAATGTTTGTGGATGCAAGAAAAACTGTCCTGAGAGCTGAAAGCTGGCCAAGAGACAGGGAGGCTCTCAGTCCATGACCAAAGGTTGAGTAACTAGTCTGGAACGCAGAGCACTCCCATGAGGGAAGCCTTCAGGGTAACTTTAATTATTTCCCCCAAAGTGCTATCCTTGCAGGGGAAAAAACATTTTTGGAGCTGTTTTAATTTGCTAGTTTCCAACAGGTTCTTAAATTACACTTTCTGTGAAGAGAATGCTGAGAGACAGAGGAGATTAAGTAAAAGGAGAATACCAAGCCAGAAGCTAAGGACATTCCAGAAATGTTATGAGAGTTAAAATGTGTAACTTTTCCCTTCACTTCCTGGGTTTACATGCATTTGATGTAGCTTGACCTACTGAACTCAGCTTGGGTTTCCCTGTGGAGTCTCTTTCAGGCCAAACTATCTACTGTAACAGATAGAGAAATAACCATATATCCCTAACAGTTCCATGCATGCCTATGAATTAATAAAATAATCTAGAACCTAAGTTTTCTAGCACAATTTAGAAAGTAATTAACAACACTATGAATCTTTGCATGGAAAAACACATTGACTGTATAGTCAATAACCCAGCCGCCTTTGTTATTGTTTTGACCTTGATGCTAAAGCTGACCAGAGATAGGTGAGTAAAATGATACCCCATCGGACAATCAAGGTACATCCTCCAGAGAATTAGGCAGTAGGGACATATCCAAAGGATGATAGATGCCCTCTTATACCAACTGGAATGGTAGTTATTTAGCATATTATTTAGGTAGCTGTAGCTGCTGTTTACAAATAAATCTCCAAGTCTCAATGGTTTGATACAAAAATGTATTTCTTCCTCGTGTTGGACAACTCACCTCCAAATGATGATGCTTTAGGGATAATGGTTTCTTTTTATGGTTTCTTCCATCCTGTGGCTCTGGCAAATTCAATGTAGGATTCTTCCATGATTTCCCTGTGAGTTGTCTTCATCCTAGGCAGTGAAAAGGGGGAAACAGCACAGAGACTCTTATGTGGGAGGGCTTTATGCGTCAGGTCTGGAAAGGGTGCACATTACCTCCAAGTCCATTCCTTTGGCAAAAAGCCAATCACAAAACCATGCCCAACTCTAAGAAAAACTGGAAATGTATTCATGCTGTTGCAAGGAGCAGGAAAGTGGTGTGGCAGTCAATGCTGTAATCAATTGAGGAAATAAATGTGGTTTAAAAAGGAAACAAGAAAAATTTACAGTTGATCCTCGTTATTCATGGATTTCATATTTGCAAATTCACTTATTAGCTAAAACTTATTAGTAACCTCATAGTCAATACTTACAGCGCTTTCATAGACATTGTGATCATGCACAGAACGGTGAAAAATTTGAGTCACCCAATATGCATGTCCCCAGCTGAAGCTGAGTAAGGTGATACTGTGCATTCTGGCTTCAGCTCTCATCTGTAAACGAATGTGTTTTTCACAGTCTATTTAGTGCCATGTTTTTTATGTTTTTGTAGTATTTTCTTAGTGATTTCACTGTTTAAAATGACTCCCAAGCATTGGGCTGAAGTGTTATCTAGTGTTCCTTAGTGCAAAAAGGCTGCAATGTGCCTTATGGAGAAAATATAAGGATTAGACAAGTTTTGTTTAGGCATGAATCATAGTCCTGTCAGCTGTGAGTTCAATGTTAATGGATTGAAAATATATATTAAATAAGATATCTTTAAACAGAAACACATGTAAAACAAGATTGCATATTGATTGATTGATGAAAATGTGACCAGAAGCTTGCAAGAACCTAGCCTTGTATTTTCCCAAGGAGCAATAGTTTAATATTGCCTAATTCAGTGTTCATGATAATTTTATAGAACACAACTACCATGAATAACAAGAATTGACTGAGTGTGTGTGTTTGTGTGTGTGTGTGTGTGTGTGTGTAATTTTAACTTTCTATCCCGTTCTTTTTTGTTTGTTTGTTTACATATTGTATCAGGTACTGCCTGTTGCTTACTCCAAAAGGCAATCTCCACTTCCCTCTGATGTCCTGGTTTTGTACACTAACAAAACCCTGATTTTGTTCAGATATCAGAAAGAGAAGAGAATCTAGATCTCAGCTAATGTCAGTGAGTACTTTGGCATGGCTGAAGTCACATGGAAGAAGTGGAAATAAATGAGACTGTAACATTAAGTTGAGACAGATGTTAAAAGATTTTATATATCATACTCAAGGTTTGACATTTAACCTATAAGCCAGTGGATGTCAAACTTTTTTAAAGCAATTAGAAACAAACAAAATCTTACCTAGAGTACCAATACATAAAATGAGTAAAAGCAGAATTCCTCTGAAATGGAAAGTGGGAGTCAGGAATCTTATCTATCCTTTTCCTTTTTCTTCATGCTAACCCCTATAGAACCCTAGAATTTGACAAACTATGACTTGAAAAATCCACTAACAGAATCAGCAAGAGATTACCTGATATCTTAAAATAAAACTTTATTGAAACATAATTTAAATACCATACAATTCACCCATTTAAAGTCAACAGTACAATGGTATTTACTGTATTCACAGAGTTGTACAACCATGTGCGCATGTGCCACTACAATGTCTTCTAAACATTTGCATCACCCCTGAAAGCAAGCTCATACTCATTTTCCCCACAAATACACTACTACCCCTGAAGCAACCATTAATCTGTTTCTATCCTTATAGATTTTGCTATTCTGGACATTTCATATAAATGGAATCTTATGACTGAGTGACAGGCTTCTTTAACTCTATTGTGATTTCTTTTTTGACCTATTGGTTATTTAGAAGTGTTGATTAATTTCCACATATTAGTGAATTTCTCAAATTTCTTTCTGTTTTTGTTTTCTAATTTCACCCTTTGTGGCTGGAGAATATACTTTGTATGATTTCAATTCTTTTCATCCTTTTATATGTATTAAGGCTTGTGCTATGGACTAGTGTATGGCCTATTGTAGAGAATGTTGCATGTGTTTATTATAGTTGGGTAGAATGTTTTACAGATGTCTGTTAGGTCTAGTTGATATATACTGTTGTTCTAGTCTTCTATTTTTTTGTTGCTCATCTATCTAGTTATTCTATCCATTATTAAAAGTAAGATCTTAAAATAACCAGCTACCATTATTGAAATTTTTACTTCTTTCCATTTTTTCTCCGTTTTTGCTTCATGTATTTTAGGGCTTTGTTGTGCATTTATGGTGCATATTGGGTCATGTATATTTATAATTGTTATTTATCCTTGATAGATTGACCCTTTTATCATTATCCTTTTATTACTATAAAATGTTCCCCTCTCTCTTTAGTAACTTTTTTTTTGTTTGTTTTGAAGTCTGTTTCTTCTGATACTAGTTTATACACTCCAGGTTTCTTGTGGTTGCTGTTTGCTTGATGTTTTCAATCCTTTTACTTTCAACCTATCTGTAACTTTTACCTAAAGTGGGTCTTCTGTAGATGACATATAATTGGATGTGATTTATTTATCTTGTCTGATAATCTCTGCATTTTGATTGGAATATTTTGACTGTTCATATTGAATGCTATTATATATTTACATAATCAATATATAGTTATATGTCTGACACTTTACTACTTTTTGTTTTTTATATGTCTCTGTCTTTTTTGTTCTTCTATTCCTTCTGTATTGTTTTCTTTGCATTAAATAAATATTTCTAGTGTAACATTTTAATTTTTCAAATTATCTTTTTTACTGTATTTTTGAGATTTTTAGATGATTTCTCTAAAGTTTGAAATATACAACTTTGAATCTATTTCAGATTTATACTAAGTTAATTCCAGTAGCATATAAAATCATTGCTTCTGATTAGCTCTAGTCCCTTTTCTCCTTTTAGTGCTATTTTGTGATGCATATGGCATCTACATTTATTATAATCCCTACAATACTTCCTTATAATTACTTTAAGTAAGTGTCTCAAAGAAGCTGAGAAAAAAAGGGGACCAGTATATAATTATGAAATGTGTTATGTTAATCTTTTGATTTACCATTTGTAATTCTCTTCATTTGTTCCTGTGAATTTAAGTTACTATCTGGTGTCATTTCCTTATTTCAATAAAACTTTGCTCCCACCTACCTTCTCCTCTGTACTGTTATTGTCAAAAATTGTATTTCTCTATGTTAAAGACCCACAATATAGATATTAGTTTATAAAATTGCTTTTTAAATTTTTTAAAAGAAAGGGGTAGTTTTACCATTCACACTTTCTTTCATAGTTACATTATTATTTTTATTGGTATTCTTTGTTTTTTTATGCGAATTCAAATTACCATCTGGGATCACTTACTTTTAGCCTAGAGAACTCTGTAAAAATGTATTTCTTGAAAGGTGAATCTGATAACATTGAATTCTCTCAGTTTTTGTTTATCTGGAAATGTCTTTATTTTGTCTTTATTCAGCACATTCAATATATTATCTCACTGCCCTCTGATTTCCATTGTTTGTGATAAGTCAGCTGTTATTAAGGTATCCTATATCATGAGTCCCTTCTCAACTTGCTTCTTCATGATTCGTTGGCTTTGCCTTTTGACAGTTTCATTATGATGTGTCTGGGTGTGGATTTTTTTTATTTTATCCTCTTGGAGTTTGCTGAGGTTCTTGGATGGATAAATAATATTTTTCAAGAAATCTGGGAAGTTTTCAGCCATTATTTCCTTGAATATTCTGTTCCTTTTTCTCTCTCCTCTCCTTCTGGATCTCTCATTATATGTATGTTGGTATGCTTAATGGTGCCCCACATTTATCAGAAGCTCTGTTAATTTTTTTTCATTCTTCTTTCCTTTCTGTTCTTCACATTGCATCATCTCTATTGCTCCATCTTCACAAATTCTTTCATTTGCCTGTTCAAATCTGCTATTGAACTTCTGTAAGAAATTTCTCAAAACAGTTATTGTACCTTCAATTTCATGAGGTTATTCACATACTTTATATCTTTTTTTAAAATATTCTCTATTTAATGAGATGTCATCATAACTTATTTCTTCAAGCATGGTTTCCTTTAGTAAATATTTATAATGGTTGCCTTGAAGTCTTTCTTAAATCCAACATCTGACCCTCTTACAGAATTTTTTTTAAACCTGCTTTATTTTCTGTGTATAAATCACACTTTTCTATTTCTTTGAATGTCTCCATTTTTCATTGAAAGTGGATATTTTAAATAATATGCTGCAGCAACCCAGAACATGATTCTCCTTCCTTTTCTACAGGTCTATTTTTGTTGTTGTTGTTTTATTTAGTAATTTTGCCAGGTGATTTCAGCGAAGTCCATTTTCCCTGCAGGGTTAAACTTCTGATGACAATTGTCAAAGGGCACAACCTTCGGCATAGGCATAGTAACCTTGTGATGAGAGTGGTTTTAATGGGCTCCCTTTGATTGTCTCTTTTACTTATCTCTGTTAAGCTGTGTGCCTCATATTATATCATGCCCAGGTATTAGGCTTCACCGATTTTAGGCAGATTACTCTGTTGTTTTCAATAATATACTAAGGCATAGATTGTTCCACAGTCAGAACCATTTACATTTTTGAAGTGTAGTTTTTGAGACTAATTTTGAGTTCTTTAGCTGTCTCTTTCCCTTTTTCCTTCTGGTAAACTGGATGGCCTAAAGTTTAGCTTGTCTCTTTCATGGAACTAGCAGCCTCCTCTTAATTGCTTACTATCAAAATCCTCATTGTTTTCAAGAGTGTCCCTAGGCTTGAACTTTCCCATACTCTGTTTAAAATAAAGCCATTTCCTTTGAGGAGAGCTTCAGAGCTCTGCGTTCTTATGGACTACCTCTTTCACTGGGAAAAATCTCTGAGCCACTACTCCAGGTGTTTTATTGCACTGGTATATTAGTTTCCTAAGGATGCTGTGAGAAAGTGCCACAACTGAGGGGCACTAAGCAACAGAAATTTTTTCATTCACAGTTCTGGAGGTTAGAAGTCTGAAACTGAGATGTCAATAAGGCCATGCTCTTTATGAAGACTCTAAAAGACAATCTGTCTGATGTCCTTCTCTTAGCTTAGTTACTGGCAATCAGAGGTGTTTCTTGTCTTACAGCTTTATCATTCTAACTTCTGTCTCCTTCATCACATGATCCTCTTCCTGTGTCATTCTTTGTGTCTTCTTTTCTTTTATTTTAGGTGGAGTCTCACTCTGTCTCCAGGCTGGAGTGCAGTGGCGTGATCTTGGCTCACTGCAACCTCCACCTCGCAGATCCAAGT
This sequence comes from Papio anubis, assembly GCF_008728515.1. Taxonomy (NCBI): domain Eukaryota; kingdom Metazoa; phylum Chordata; class Mammalia; order Primates; family Cercopithecidae; genus Papio; species Papio anubis. Next base: position 32,376,137 of record NC_044980.1, on the reverse strand, counting down.
GATTCTCCTGCCTCAGCCTCATGAGTAGCTGGGACTATAGGCATGTGCCACCGCGCCCACCTAATTTTTGTATTTTTAGTAGAGATGGGGTTTCACCATGTTGGCCAGGATGGTCTCGATCTCTTGACCTTCTGATCTGCCCGCATCAGCCTCCCAAAGTGCTGGGATTACAGATGTGAGCCACTGTGCCCGTCCTTGTCTTCTTATAAATACATCAACCATATTAGATTAGGGCTCACTCTAATGACCTCATCTTAACTTTTTATATCTGTAAAAACCTCATTTTCCTAGAGGTCACATTCAAAAGTACCAGGGTTTAGGACTTCAACATATCCTTTCTGGGGACACGAAACCCATAAAAGCAAGTGAGCCTAGACAATGTGATCTGCAGTAATTAGCATCTCAGGGCACAAAGCAGCAAGAGAAAAGTAGACAGTGGATTAAGGGAATTGCTAATGGAGACTTAAGTCTATTTAATGCTGCTATAGCTGAATAACATGGACTGAGTAATTTTTTAAAAATAGAAGTTTATTTGGCTGAAGATTATGGAGGCTAGGAAGTCAGAGATTAAGGGGTCACACCTGGTGAGGACCTTCTTGCTGCCTCATAACATGGTGGATGGCATCACATGTTGAATAGCATGCAAGAGAAAGAGAAGGCCAAACTTGTTTTTGTAACAAACCCATTCTCATGACAACAAGCCCACTTCTGCAGTAATGATATTTATCCATTCAAGGGGGTAAAGTTCTCATGACCTAATCATCTCTTAAGGGTCACATCTCTCAACACTGTTGCATTGGGGGTTAAGTTTTTAACACATGAACTTTGGAGACACATTCAAACCCTTTCTCAAAAGTAGCTGACATGTGGCAAACCTTGGAATCCGAAAAGCAGAGTCCAAAAACAATTTGGCTGTGTATCTTCAAAACTGTACAGTACATAGGGTGCCGTGATCACTGACTTCAAATTTCCCTTCACTTTGGCATATGTCACCTCCCTAGTGGAGTTGTATGATAGCCTATTGTCACATGCCATTAAAATCACTAAATAAAATTTCCTTGTTCTGAATTCATGTTCAGCAAACTGATCATAATTTGGCTTTTCATATAGTTTTTCCATAGGGAAATAATGTACTAAATGTTACAGTAGGTAGTCAGGCAGACATGAGCAGGGCAGGAGACACACCCCACCCACCAGGAATGTCAGGTGACCATCAAGTGGTGGTTAGGCAGTTATAAGATGTCTCTCTAAAATAGTAATTGGTTGCAGCCAGCACCAGGGAAAGGCAGTCTTGCTACCAATAGGTAGAAATACCTGAAACTGGTAATCAGCAGCTTCCCAGTAGGATCTCAGGAGATCAGAAAACAACTGGGCAAGTGGGCTTAACCATGCTCACTAAAAGGCAAAATGGTGGAGATTAACTGGTGTATGACCTTCCTTTAGGAACCACACTGGTAAGGGAAAAATACCACAAGTGAGCATGCATACAACTTCAGTAAACACACTATGCACGAGCCCCCTCCCAAGTGCTAGTAGGCTACTGCACATGTGGATAGCCCACCCTAAGGGAAGAATCAGGGAAGAAGTAATGCAACCCCGGGAGCATGCCAAGACCCCATGTCAAAAGTCAAATCACACAGTTGGGAGATCAGGTCACCCGCTTGGCCCTTTTCCAAGTGTACTTTACTTCCTTTGGTTCCTGTTCTAAACTTTTTAATAAACTTTCACTCGTACCCCAAAACTTGCCCCGGTCTCTCATTCTGCCTTATGCCCCTGGATGGAATTCTTTCTTTTGAGGAGGCAAGAACAGAGGTTGCTGCAGATTCACTGCTGATAGCACTAACCACCTTATTTGAATGTTCTCATCTGAAAAACCATTCTTACTTCTGTTATAAATTGGCATTTTATGCATTTTATGTGCTGGTCTGTAAAAAATCTTCATTGTATTGGCTATGAAGAACTGAAGATAATATTGACTTCTTAATCGAATTTCTACCCTGCAAATCACTGGCATAGCAGCCAGCTAGCCTAAGAATATGACTCTTCTGCCTCTACTTTATAATTATAATAATTAGGTTTTACATGAGTACTGAGTAAAAAACTAAAATTTATTGAACACTTATTATTCGCTATGACATATGCAATGGACTAAAAGCTTGCATATGCCCCAAATTCATGTGCACCCACCAAAATCCTAACCCCAGTGTGATGACATTAGGATGCAGGGTCTTTGGGAGGTAATTAGGTCATGAAGGTAAACTCCTCATGAATGGCATTACTGCCCTATTATAAAAACGGACTGCAGAGAGCTCTCTTGCCTTCTTTCCACCATGTGAGGGATCGCCAAGAAGTCAGCTGTGTGCAACCCAGAAGAGATCCCTCACCAGAGCCTGACCCTTTTGGCATCCTTATTTTGTACTTCTCATTCTTAAAAAGTGTGAGAAATAAATTTATTTTGTAAACCACATGTTTATGGTACTTTGTGATAGAAGTCCAAACTAAAATAGCATATAAAGGTTGTATATGCTGTTTCATTCAGTTCTCATAATAATCTTGTGAAATATTCTCACTTTACATCCATGGAAACTATGGCAAAGAGAAGACAATTTCAGTAACCCCACTGAAATTTAGTAAGCTGTAGAGCTGCGATTTGAACCCATGTCTTTATGGCTCCAGAGCCTGTACTATTTCCATAACATGCCTGTTTTCTGACTATTGATTTTACTGAGCAATGACCAAAGGGTATTTTCATGGTAATTTAATTTACTAGGTCTTTAATTAACACCTAATTTTATTTCATATATTGACAGGCATTGTGGGGAACATGAAAGAATTTAAAGAAATTGCCTCTTTCTTCTGGAATCTTATAATCTAATTTAACAGAAAGGCAGTGTTTGAGTCCCAGAATAACATTTGTGAATTGTAAATGCTGTGGGAAGTCAGAAATCAGTAATAATTGATATAGATATGAAAGACCTCATGGAGGTTAAACAGTTTATACCAAGGGGTATTTTAGGCAAAAGATCTAGCATTAATAAGCATATTTGGGTGAGAATGAGTGTAACATATTTAGGAATAGAGAGAAGACATGTAGAGCAGAGGGGATGTAAAATGCAAGAAAGAAAATAGTAGGCCAATAAGTAGTCAGGCAAAACCTCAGCCCTGGAACATCTGATTAATGTCTAAGCTTGAGTTTTCAGTCATTGTAGAAGTACTGAAGGGTATTGTACAATGCTGATTTTGAAAAAATATATATTTTCTGAAAATTAGCCTGTTAGGAGTAGATGAATAACAAGGAGTCAAAGATAAGAGTTTGGTAAGCAAGATATCAGATTAGGAAGTCTCAGGCTGTGCTCACCCTCCTCAACACACAAAAAGTTCAGTGAGCAACTGTCTACAGACCATAACATCTTTCTGAAAATTTCAATACTTGGAAACAAGGCTGAGACACCCATGTGGTCCGTGGAACTAAATAATACCTGAATTAGAAAAGTCTCACTTCAGCTGTGTTACTCCCCAGCTCCTTGAAGTTGGCACAGTGCCAGACAGAGAAGATCCCCTGGACCCACAGTTTTTATAGTGGGAAAAAAGAACTGGAGACAGTCATCCAGTGTCCCTAGCATTCTGAGATGTTTCCCAGGAAGCCTACTCAGGTCTCATCTTATGGGATACACTGAGAGTAATGATATAGCTAAAGTGTTCAAAGTCAAGTAGAAACAAAGATTAAGGTGGAGCTCACAGTGACCAGTGTGTGGATCTTGGTGGTACCTCTGTGTTCCTACCAATTGTGGCACCCAACTGGAAAGTCTAGCAAGTGCATAGCACACCTGAAAAGCTGAACTGGTTGCTTTCAGAAGCACAGTGAAAAGTTTAACTTTGGCTTGAGTCCCTAGACAACTAGTCTTCACAACCAGCCTCTTGAGACACCCCAACCACTTCACCCAGGCAAGGAGATGCTTGCCTCAGCCCATTCAGAGAAGCTTAGGGGCTAGAAGTGCTTGACCTGCAAGTGCAGAATGGCTTAGTTCAGCCAAAAAGCCCCGGGTGACCCCATTCAGGCAAGGAGATATTCACTTCTTCACATTTCAGAGAAGCATAAGGACTAGACCTGCTCAACCTAGGAAATTAACAGTTTGACTCAGTCAAAAGTTCACTCTATGGCTCTGCCTGGACATGGAGGCAATCCCCAATTATGCATTTCTAAGGAGCATAGCCTCAGGTTTCACCCTTCTTGAGTAGCAACTCTGCCTAACCTCAGAGGTCAGGGCCACTATAGACTTGCCCAATTGCAGATTCCAAATAGTGGAATTGCCCAGCCAGGAAATACATCCTATGACCAGCCTGACCAGACGCCATCACAGTACCAAGCCAGAAGCTCTGCCTGATAGCAGAGCCCATCAAGTGATCTTACTGGACAGCTGAGTCCAGCCAGTAGCCGCATCTGACATCAGAGCAAAGACAAAAATCTCAGCCACCTAGAAAACTCACACAAACTCTGCCTGCCTAAGGTTGTCATCAGCTTGCCATTTTAGAATTTCAGGCTAGAATAAATAATGAAGACCTATCCCTACCAAAGAACACCGATAAAAGTTGGAAGAGGAGGCTCTCTCTTTACATGCACAGACAACAACACAAGGATTCTGAGGAATCAAGAAATCATGACACTTCTAAGAAATACAGATCTATAAAACGACTGAAAATGAATTCAGAATAATCCTCTTAAAGAAATTCAGTGAACTACAAGAATATATGGATAGAAAATTAAGTGAAATTTGGAAAACAATACACGAACAAAGCTAGAAGTTCAACAAAGAAATAGAAACAATTTTTTTTACAGAACTAGAAATCCTAGAGATGAATACAATGACTAAACTGAAAAAATGCACTAGAAAGCTTCATCAGCAGACTTGATCAAGCAGAAAAAAAAAATTAATGAGCTTGAAGAAAAAGCATCTGAAATTATTCAGTCAAAGGAGCAGAAAAAAGAATGAAGAAAGCCTGTGGGAATTATTGAACACTATTAAGACACCAAACCTTCACATAATAGAAGTATCAGAGAAGAAAAAAGAGAAAAATTGCCAGAAAGCATATTTCTGGAAATAACGGCTGAAAATTTCCTCAATTTTGGGATAGATGCCAACGTTCAGGTATAGGAAGTGCAGAGCTCTACAAATTCTACCAAAAGAAGAGTTCACAAAAACATGTAATAATCAAAATATCAAAAATCAAAGACATAGAATCCTGAGATAAGCAAGAGATAAGATATATAAAGGAGTCTCAATATCACATAAAAAGGAGTCACAATATGACTATCAGCAGATTTCTCAGCAAAAACCCTACAAGCCCAGAGAGAGTGTGATATTATATTCAAAGTGCTAAAGGAGAAACACTGATGACCAAGAATACTTCACATAGTAAAGCTCTCTTTCAGACATGAGGGAGAAATAAAAACTTTCACAGATGAATAAAAACTAAAGGAGTTCATTACCAGCAGATGTGCCTTACGAGAGTTGCTAAAGGGAGATATTTAATCCAAAACAAAAAGCTGCTAATTAACAACATGAAACAAATGAAAGCACAAAACTGAATGTTAATAATACAGAGCTGTGTTGAGAATACTCTGGGAATGTAAAAATGGTGTTTAAAGTAATTTTATCTCTGGCACAAAGGTTAAAATACAAAGCTATTAATAAAAACTATAGCCAAAATAAATTGTCAAGGGATACACTTTACAAAATGATGTCCATTCTGACATCAAAGATGTAAAATGTGGGAAAAGAGAGTAAAAATGTAGATTCTGACATTAAAGTTGATATTAGTTTGAAATAGTCTGTTGTAAGTATAATATGTCCTATGTAAGTATCATGGTAAACATAAAGCAAAAATCTTTAGTAGAATCACAAGGAGAAAAAAAAGAATTCAAAGCATACCACTACATAAAACCATCAAACCATAAAGGAAGACAGCAAGAGATGAAGAAGGAAGTAAAATAACTATAAAACACCCAGAAAACAATTCACAAAATGACAGTAATATGTCCTTACCTATCAATAATTTCCTTGAATGTAATACATTAAATTCTCCCATAAAAATGCATGAAGTAACTTAATGGAAAACAGCAACAACAACATGACGCAACTATATGCTGCCTAAAAGGGACTCACCACATTTTTAAGGACACATATACACTGCAAGTGAAGGCATGGAAAAAATATTATTCCACCTAAATGGAAACCAAAAGAAAGCAGGTTTAGCTATACTTATATCAGAAAAAAATAGACTTTAAGTCAAAACTGTAAAAAGAGACAAGGACATTATATAATGACAAATGGATCAATTCCTCAAGAGTATGTAACAATTGTAAATATATTTGCACCCAATATTGGAGCACCTAAATATATAAAATAAATATTAAATGATATGAAAGGAGAGATAGATATTATTCATTACAATAATAGTAGGGGATATTAATACTCCACTTTCAACAATGGGCAGATCATCCAGACAGAAAATTAATAAGAAAACATTGGACTTGAATAGCACCTTAGACTAATTGGACCTACCAGACTTATACAGAACATTCCATCCAACAGCAATAGAATAAGAAATTCTTCTCAAGTACACATGGGACATTCTCTAGGATAGATAATGAAAGGCCACAAAACAAGTCTTAGCAAATTAAGAAGATTAAAATCATATCAAGTATCTTTTCCAACCACAATGATATGAAACTAGAAATCAATAGCAGGAAGAATTTTAGAAAATTCACAAATTTATAAAAATTGAACAATATGCTCCTGAATGGACAACAAATTGAATTAAAAGAGAAATTTAAAAATATCTTGAGACAAACCAAAATGGAAATACAACACACCAAAACTTACAAGATACAGAAAAAGCAGTTCTAAGAGGTAAGTTTATAGCAGTACATGCCTACGTCAAAACAAATATCAAATAAACAACTTAATGTTACTTCTCAAAGAACTAGAAAAAGAACAAACTAATCCCAAAATTAAAAAAGGAAGGAAGTAATAAAGATTAGAATAGAGATAAATGAAATAGAGATTAGGAAAAAATAATGTGCCTGATCTTGTCTGATCTCAGAAGCTAAGAAGGGTTAGTACTTAGGTGGCAAACTTGAAAAACAATACAAACGATTGATGAAACTAAGAGTTGATTTTTGGGAAAGATAAATGAAATTGAAAAACCTACATCTAGACCAAGAAAAAAAAAAAAGACTCAAATAAATACAATCATAAATGAAAGAGGAGATATTGCAACTTATACCAGAGAAATACAAAGAGTCACAAATGATGATTATGAACAATTATACACAAATTATCTAACCTAGAAAAATGGTTACATTCATAGACATGTATGACCTACCATGAATGATAAAGAAATAGAAAATCTGAAAACTAAGAAGATTGAATCAGTAATACAAAGTCTTCCATCAATGAAAAGACCAGGGCCTGTGGCTTCACTGCTGAATTCTACCAAATGATTAAAGAAGAATTAGCACCTTAAAATATTTTTTAGGTTCTGTATATAAGTAAAAGTATACATTATTTTTCTATGTCTGTCTTATTTTACTTAGCATAATGCCCTCCACATTTATCCATATTGTCACAAATGGCAATATCTTCTTTTTTTTTTTTTTTTTTAATTTATTTATTATTATTATACTTTAAGTTGTAGGGTACATGTGCATAACATGCAGGTTTGTTACATATGTATACTTGTGCCATGTTAGTCTGCTGCACCCATCAACTCGTCATTTACATCAGGTATAACTCCCAATGCAATCCCTCCCCCAAAAAATAGAAACAGTAGATGAGTGATTACCAGGAGTGGGGAGGGAGGAAATGGGAAGAAGCAGGTCAAAGGGTACAAATTTGCAGTTCGGTAGAATGACTAAGAGACCTAATGTACAGCATGAGGACTATAGTAATAACGCATTATTTTACCGTATACTGAAAATTTGTTGAGAGTAGATTTTAGGGGCTCTTACCACAAAAAAAGGGTGGGGGTAACTATGGAGAGTGGTGGATATACTAATTTGTTTGACTGTAATAATCATTTTACTATGTATATGTATATCAAAACATCATGTTGTTTACCTTAAATATACACAATAAAAATACATTTTTAAAAATGGAAAAATAAAAAAAAAAAAAAAAAGAAGAATTAGCACCAATCCTTCTCAAACACTTGGAAAAAATTGGAGAGGATGGAATACTTCCAGACTTTTTAATGAAGCTAGCATTACCCTGATACTAAAGCAGAAAAGAACATGACAAGAAAAGAAATTACAGAAATTTAATATTCTCTATGAATTTTGATGCAAAAATCTTCAACAAAATACTAGGAAATCAAATTTAACAATATATTAAAAGAATCATTTGCCATGATCAAGTGTGATTTTCCCCAGTATACAAAAATGGTTCAACATACACAAATCAATAAATGTGACACACCACATTAACAAAATAAAGGACAAAAAGAAAACCACCAAAAATCATCTCATTTGATACAGAAAAGGAAATTGACAAAATTTAACATCCTTTGATGATAAAAAATCTCATCAAATTAGGTACCTCAACACAATAAAGGCCATGTGTGATAAGCCCACAGCTAACATACTCAACAGTGAAAAATCAAATGCCTTTTTTCTAAGCTCTGGAACAAGATAGGGATGCCCACTTGTGGCACTTCTATTTAACATAGTGTTGGAAGTCTTTGCCTAAGCAATTAAACAAAAGAAAGAAATAAAATGTATTCAAATAGGAAAGGAAATGAAATTGTTACTTTTTGCTGACAACATGATCTTATCTATAGAAAACCTGAAGATTCCACCACAAAACTGTTAGGACCAATACACAAATACAGTAAAGTTTCAGGATACAAAATCAACATATGAAAATTAGTAATATTTCTATACACTAACAATGAACTACTTAAAAAAAGAGATCAAGAGAACAATCTCATTTACAATAGCCACAAAAAGTTACTTAGAAATAAGTTTAAATAAGGAAGTGAAAGACCTGTATGCCGAACCTTTTAAAACATTGATTAAAGAAATTGAAGAGGCCAGGCATGGTAGCTCACACCTGTAATCCCAGCACTTTGGGAGGCCAAGGCAGGTGGATCACTTGAGGCCAGGAGTTCGAGATCAGCCTGGCCAATATGGCAAAACCCAATCTCTACTAAAAATACAAAAATTAGCTGGTTGTGGTGGCAGGCTCCTTTAACACCAGCTACTTCGGAGACTGAGGCAGGATAATTGCTCAAGCCTAGAGGGTAGAGGCTGCAGTGAGCCAAGATCACACCACTGCACTCCAGCCTGAGTGACAGAGTGAGACTCCATCTCAAAAAAAAAAAAAAAATACAGACAGAAATTTGAGAAAACACAAATGGAAAGATATCCCTGTACTCATGGATTAGAAGAATTATTATTGTTAAAATGCCCATCCAAAGTAATCTATAGATTTAATGCAATCTTTATCAAAATTCTAATGTTATTTTTCTGAGAAATAGAAAAAAATATGTATGGTCTGTTTTCATGCTGCTGATAAAGACATATCTGAGACTGGGCAATTTACAAAAGAAAGAGGTTTATTGGACTTACAGTTCCACGTGGCTGGGGAAGCCTCAAATTCATGGCAGAATGTGAAAGGCATGTCACACATGGCAGCATACAAGAGAAAAGAGCTTGTTCAGGGAGACTACCATTTTAAAAACCATCAGATCTCCTGAGACTTATTCACTATCATGAGAACAGCACAGCAAAGACCTGCCCGCATGAATCAGTTACCTCCCAAGAGGTCCCTCCCACAATGTGTGGGAATTCAAGATGAGATTTGTGTGGGGACACAGTCAAACCATATTATTCTGCCCCTGGTCCCTCCCAAATCTCATGTCCTCACATTTCAAAACTAATCATGCCTTCCCAACAGTCCCCCAAATTCTTAACTCATTTCAGCATTAACTCAGGAGTCCACAGTTCAAAGTCTCATCTGAGACAAGGCAAATTCCTTCTGCCTATGAGCCTGTAAAATCAAAAGCAAGTTAGTTACTTCCTAGATGCAATGTGAGTACAGGCATTGGGTAAATACAGTCATTCCAAATGGGATAAATGGGCCAAAACAAAGGGCCTACAGGTCCCATGCAAGGCCAAAATTCATCAGGGCAGTCAAATTAAGCTCCAAATGATCTCCTTTGACTCCATGTATTACATCCAGGTCATGCTGATATAAGAGGGGGGTTCCTATGGTCTTGGGCAGCTCTACCTTTGTGGCTTTTCAGGGTATGGCCTCCCTCCCAGCTGCTTTCACAGGCTGGCACTGAGTGCCTGAGGCTTTTCTAGGCACAGAGTGCAAGCTGTTGGTGGATCTACCATTCTGGGGTGTGGCGGTCAGTTTCCCTCTTCTCACAGCTCCATTAGATGGTGCCCCAGGAGGGACTCTGTGCGAGGGGTACAACCCCACATTTCCCTTCCATACTGCCCTACTAGAGGTTCTCCATGAGGGCCCCACCCCTTCAGCAAACTTTTGCCTGGGCATCCAGGTGTTTCCATACACCTTCTAAAATCTAGGCAGAGGTTCCCAAACCCCAATTCTTGACTTTTGTGCACTTGCAGGCTCAATACCACATGGAAGCTGCCAAGGCTAGAGGCTTGCACCCTCTGAAGCTATGGCCTGGGCTCTACATTGGACCCTTTCACACGTGGCTGTAGCAACTGGGACACAGAGCATCAATTCCCTAGACTGCGCACAGCACAGGGACCTTGGGCCCGGCCCACAGAGCTTTTTTTCTTCCTAGGTCTCTGAGCCTATGATGGGAGTGGCTGTCGCAAAGGTCTCTGACATGCCCTAGAAACATTTTCCCCATTATCATGGTAATTAACATTCAGCTCCTTGTAGCCAGCTTGAATTTCTCCTCAGAAAATGAGATTTTCTTTTCTATCGCATTGTCATGCTGCAAATTTTTCTAACTCTTGTGATCTGTTTCCCTTTTAAAACTGAGTGCTTTTACAGCACCCAAGTCACCTCTTGAATACTTCGCTGCTTAGAAATTCCTTCTACTAGATAACCTAAATCATCCCCCTGAAGTTCAAAGTTCCACAAATCTCTACGGCTGGGGCAAAATGCTGCCAGTCTCTTTGCTAAAACATAGCAAGAATAATCTTTGCTCCAGTTCCCAACAAGTTCCTCATCTCCATCTGGGACCACCTCAGGCTGGACTTTGTTGTCCATATAGCTATTAGCATTTTGGGCAAAGACATTCAGCAAATCTCTAGGAAGTTCCAAACTTTCCCTTCTTCATCTGAGCCCTCCAAACTGTTCTAACCTCTTCGTGTTACCTAGTTCCAAAGTTGCTTCCACATTTTCAGGTATCTTTTCAGCAGCATCCCACTCTACTGGTACCAATTTACTGTATTAGTCTGTTTGCACGCTGCTGATAAGGACATACTCAAGACTGGGCAATTTACAAAAGAAAGAGGTTTATTGGACTTACAAATTCCATATGGCTGGGGAGGCCTCACAATCATGGTGGAAGGTGAAAGGCATGTCTCATATGGCAGCATATGAGAGAAGAGAGCTTGTGGAGGGAGACTCCCATTTTTACAACCATCAGATCTCATGACATGTATTCACTATCACAAGAACAGCATGGGAAAGACCTGCTCCCATGATTCAATCACCTCCCACAACATGTGGGAATTCAAGATGAGATTTGGGTGGGGACACAGCCAAATCATATCAAATTCTAAAATGCATATGAAAGTATAAAAAAACCAAATAGCCAAGGTAATCATAAGCAAAAAGAACAAAACTGGAGGTATCATACCACCTGATATCAAACTGTACTACAAAGCTATAGTAATTTAAACAGCATGGTACTGGCATAAAAATAGACACACTGACCAATGGAATAGAGTAGAGTTCATAAATGATCCATGTATGATCATCTGAAAACAGGTTGGGGGTGGGGTGGGGTGGAAACTACATGACATTGGTCTGGGAAATTATTTTTTTCTTAATTTGACCATAAAAGTGCAGGCAACAAAAGCAAAAAAGACTAATGTGATTACATCAAACTAAAGAGTGTCTGCAAAGTAAATAATTAGCACACTGAAGAGACAACCTACAGATTGGGACAAAATATTTGCAAGTCATGTATCCAATAATGGGTTAATTCTCAAAATATATAATGATCTCAACTCAATAGCAAGAAAACAAATAACCCAATTAAGCAAGAGAACTGAATAGATATTTCTTTTTAAAAATACATACGTATACATGGCCAAAAAATATATGAAAAAATGGTCAACATTACTTATCATTAGGAAAATGCTAATTAAAATAACAAGATATCGCCTCACATGTTCCAGAATGGCTATAATTAAAAAGATGAAAGATAAGTGTTGGTGAGAAAGTTGAGAAAGAGAACACTTGTATACTATTGGTGGGACTGTACAATAGCACAGCCATTATAGAAAATTGTATGGAGATTCTCTAAAAAGCTAAAAATATGATTATTATATGACCCAGAAATCTCACTTCAGGGTATTTATCAAAAGATTTGAAATCAGTTTGTCAAAGAGATATCTGCAAAGATTAGATACAGGTATAGATACAGATGCAGATATACATATATATACATCTACACATATATATAAATATAATCATATAAATAGTATAGTATTCCATTGTATATATATGTGATATTGTATATTTAGCCTTAAAAAAGAAGGAAATTCTGCCATTTGCAACAACTTGAGTGGAACTGGAAGACATTGTGCTAAATGTTATATATTAAGCAAAATAAGCCAGACACAAAAAGACAAATACTGCGTATTCTCACTTATATGTGGAATCTAAAACAACTGAACTCATAGAAGCAGAGAGTAAAATGGCAATTACAGAGCTTGGGGCTGAAAAGAATATGGAGATGATCGTCAGAGGATTCAGTCTCAGATAGGAGGAATAAGTGCTTTTGGCTTTTTTTGGGATCTATTCATAGCACAATAAATATAGTTAATAATAGTGTATTGTACATTTTTTTTTTTTTTGAGATGGAGTCTTGCTCTGTTGCCCAGGCTGGAGTGCAGTGACGCCATCTCGGCTCACTGCAAGCTCTGCCTCCTGGGTTCACACCATTCTCCTGCCTCAGCCTCCCGAGTCACTGGGATTACAGGTGCCTGCCTCCTCACCTGACTAATTTTTCGTATTTTTAGTAGAGATGGGGTTTCACCATATTGGCCAGAATATGTATTGTACATTTTTAAATTGCTGAGTAAATTTCAAATGTTCTCACAACAGAAAATAAATATTTGAGGTGGTGGATGTGTTAATGAGCTTTATTTAATTATTCCACATTGTATTCATAAATCTTAACATCATTTTGAACCCTATAACTATATAAAATTATCAATTGTAACTTACAATAATTTTTTTTAAAAAAATAGGAGTTTTATTTGGGCCAGAGATGCCAGCCAAGAGTTAATGGGATGCATTCCCAGTTTACAGCAGTGCTATACTGACCTTGAGAGCTGCACTTGCAGCCAGGCGTGGTGGCTCATGCCTGTAATCCCAGCACTTTAGGAGGCCAAGGTGGGCGGATCACTTGAGGTCGGGAGTTTGAGACCAGCCTGACCAACATGGAGAAACCCTATCTCTACTAAAAATACAAAATTAGCTGGGTGAGGTGGTGCATGCCTGTAATCCCAGCTAAGACTCAGGAGGGTGAGGCAGGAGAATTGCTTGAACCCGGGAGGCAGAGGTTGCAGTGAGCCAAGACGGTGCATTGCACTACAGCCTGGACGACAAAGAAAGACTCCGTCTAAAAAAAAAGAGAGGGAGAGCTGCACTTGCACAGACAGCCTTTCTGCTTCCACTCATCAGTTGGAGAGATTCTGCCTCTAGCCACTGTTTGGATCTGTGGCCTTGTGCAAGCCATAATGAGGGAGGTAGAGAGTTTATAGATGCATTTGTTCAAGGAATTTATCCCTCTTAAGCAAGCAGTTTGTTTAGTGAGTTTTGGCATGGTCCTGTTGTAAAGAGCCAGGCTCCTTTAGCACTTAACGTATTTTGGAGGAAAGGTGCTATGCAAATTGAATTGATGCTATTTATGACTGCTTTGGTTTTTCTCTAAGTGTCTGGAATGTCTACTCAGAGATTACCAACTTGAGGGCTCAAAAGGCATGCCCAGGAGGCCTTGCCACAAGTGGCAGTTCTATCAATATCCAGTTGTGTAAAACAGGGCAGGATTTTGTGACTATTGGGAAAGCTAGTGCTATTTATACCATGTAAAAGATTGCTCAAGGTCATCCCTCTTACACCAGCTTCAGCAAATTCAGTGTGACATGTGGTTTTCCTCAATTGTTGATGAAATGTCTCCTTTGGGGACACTCGCCAGCAAAGGATAAAGTTCAAACTTTTAAACTGGTATTCAGTGTTCTCTATGACTCTTCTTTTAGTTTCTCTTTACTACTTACCTACATGAACCTCTTGCTCTGATCAAACAGCCCCAACTTTCCACTTTCTCACCAGTGTGTTTTTGTTCACCCCCATCTTCTCCTCCCCCACTTCTCCTCCCTAATCCCTCCTTCTTGACCATCCCCAAAACTCAATATCCTCTATTTAAATCCTATATACCTTTTACGGGGCAGTATAAATTCTGGTTCTCCTTGAGGACAGCTGCAGAGAAATTATAGATGACCTGCTGTTCATTCTTGCAGTTGGTGTTTTCATTTTAGATTATGTTTTACATTTTTAAAAAATGTTTTTAGATTTTAAACTCCTAAAGGGCAAGAACTGACTCTATAACTCTGCATACAACCAAGAGCCCTGTGTAATTAAGAACTCAAAAGTTGATGCTTTTAATGTCACTGATATTATGAAGATAAATAGAGAAATGCAATAGGGAGAGTTGTTAATTACTTACTCCTAGAAATGTGCTCTTAATTTTCAAGAAAAATTTATGTTGACCCAGATTCCCCTGAAGAATTTGTATAGATGTGTGAACTTTGTATCACTCGTGTGCCTCATCAAGGGTGGCTGGTTTTGTGGGGAGTAGTGACGCTCAGTGAGGCCTGCTGAATGGGATTCTCACACTTAACATTAATGATCTTTCCCCTAGATGTACAAAAATTATCTTCTCTGAGTAAAGATCACTTTTCCACAAATGTGGAAAGTTACCACTTTACCCCTAGAAATCTAGGGGTAGCTGGTAATGTGTTCCTGTTTATCTGCCTGATAATTATAATTTGATGTCTAGCTCAACAATTGTGGCAGCACTGTGATTGCTTTTATAGTACTCTTCCTGGTGATTCAGATTTCTTTCAGCAGGAGCAGCAATTGCTCCAACCATCACCAAGAGTGATAGGCAAGATCAACATATGCTGACACAAGGCCAATAAAAACTAGAAACCTCCAGCAGTCATTGAGGATAACTTAAAAGTGTACTCAACATTCACTTTTATTTCTTATCTTTTCCCCTCGACACCCCATTTATAGTGCACCTAACACTTTGCTTAATGATTCAGAATTGCTCTATGCACAAAAAGTAGTTTGCTGCCATTTTTATAAATGCTTCGGGTGAACCAGGATGGACTATGTGTCTTACTGCCTGATATTGTCACTGTTTATAGGAGATGCTGCTTCTTCATTGAAATTCTTAACAATATGTTCCTTGTGACCTATTTGGATCACAAATCCAGTTCCTTGCTGAAAGAAAAATAACATATGTGGAAGACCTGTAAGTTGATCTAAAGCCAAATGTCATGTACTCCCATCATTATCAACTAATATGCTAAGAGGTGGACATAGTGCTTTTCTCTTTTATTCTTTATTACCACTTTGTTCTGTCTTGTGGTAATATGCTTTAAGAATGGTAGAAATATATGTAGCATTTAATTCAAAACTACCAACAACATTTGGCACTTAGTTTTTGAAAAGAAGGAACAAATCCATTTTTTCTTGCCACTGTTCATGACTTTCATCAAGCAGTTACCACCAACTCATCCTGTGCTATGAAGCATCAGGCAAGACAGGTCATAGGAAAACACTTGAAGAAATTAGAAGTTAGACTATACATAAATACTTGTTATCCTGTTGGGGTGTTTTCCCAATTGTAAAATGTTAGAGAAATATGAAGAAAATGTGCACCATTTGCTTAGAGAAAGAATGCTTCATATTCTGTGCCAATGTCTCTTTCTTCTTTTACTTGCTTACTTTTTTTAAGGATTAGGAATTAAAAATATTTGGTGCAGCCTTAGGTAGAATATGGTCTAGTGACAAAATATAATTGTGAATTTGTCCAGCTTCTAATCTGTTTTAACTTTTTGTTTTTTAAACCTCTGCACAATGGACTTCTGGATAAATAAACTCACTTCTTACCACCCACCTTCTTAATTACTATTAACTAAATCATAATATGGGTCCTCCTGGGGGATCTTCTATTGAGTAAAGTTATTTCCTTTACTGGATCCTTCCCAATATGGTGTCTGTAAAACATTCTGAATTTTTTTTGTTGTTATCAAAACAGTCTCGTAAACCCATGGTCTGGGTTGCAATTTGGATTAGAAAGTTACAGTTTCATACAGATCAAATGAATGTGCATTTTTGGAAGGAAGAAGCATTTTTTGTGGTCACAGTGAATGCCACTGGACATCACAAGTGTTAGACTTAGGGGCATCTGAGAAGAATGTGATATTTTTTCATATTTTACTTTCTTGTTCAAAGCTAGGTTCCTTCATTCAGTGACATGCTCTTATACTGGAATAGTTGATTTTGTTTGTTTTCTTGCTTGCTTCTTGTGATTACAGATGTACATGGTCATCTGTAATCAGCCTCCAATATTTGTGAGCACCCTGAATTAAATGTGCATAATGAATCTGGCTACACACTGAACAAAAGTAAGAAATTTGATGCAGATATATTACAGTTTCTGTTCAGAATGGGGCCCTACTCAAAGTTAAGAAAGGGAAAGGGAGGATATGTATAAAGATAATTTATCAAGAAGCAGGTTTGATTCTTTTTTTTTTCCTGGTTTTGACTTAACCTCAGGATTTTTTGAAAGGGATATATGGAAATCATAGGTAAAGGCATGAATGGTTAGTGGTGGAATAAGGAGAAAGGAATTTAAATAATAGGAATATAGATTAATTTGGTAATGGATCAGGAAACTTTGGTAGGAGATAGACATTTCTAATCATCTTTATATAATTCATTTTAAATTAATTTCTGATAGACGAAGTGTAATGACAGTACAAAGAAGTCTTCCTTGCTCAGGTTCTCCACCTGTTAACAT
Organism: Papio anubis; assembly: GCF_008728515.1. Taxonomy (NCBI): domain Eukaryota; kingdom Metazoa; phylum Chordata; class Mammalia; order Primates; family Cercopithecidae; genus Papio; species Papio anubis. The sequence continues at coordinate 32,358,821 of NC_044980.1, read as the reverse complement.
TAGACCACGTTTGTTCAGTCTTCCCTAAATCCTTCAGTGTGTTTTCCAAAAACAAGAACACACTCCAACATAACCAAATCATCCATACGATGAAACCAATAGTCATACTATAATACTATCCAATTCACAGACTCATTCAGATTTTTCCAACAGTACCACTTGTGTCTCTGATCCAGCATCCAATAGAGATTATGTGTCACTTTTAGTTGTCGTATCTCTTTAGGTTCCTCAACCCAGAACAGCTCCTTAATTATTCCCCTGGCTTTCATGCTCTGCACAATTTTAAATAGTAAGGCCTTTCATTTTGAAAGGTGTTCTACAACCTGGGTTCATCTGATATTCATATTTCCTTGGAACCAGTCTCAGGGTATGATTTCCTAGCAGTCAGACTGCAGATGTGATGCTGTGTTTTTCTCAGTTCAGGATTATGGGTATGCACCAGGTCTATTTGTCCCACTACCAGTGAGGCTAACCCTGATCACAAGGCAAATTAGTGCCTACCAGATTTCTGTACTATAAAGTCATGTTAATACACTTTTTTCCAAGATCATGTTAATATACTTTTTTTGTAGCAAAGTTCCACCCAGCAGCCTTAGCATTCACTAAGCATTCATTTAGCATTCACTGAGCAGACTTAGCATTCATTCATATAAACCATCAATATGGCTCTTGCCAAATCTGTATTTATTAGTTGCATTCTATAGTAAGAAAAAGCTTCCCCATGAGTTAGTCTGAGTTCTCCAGAGAAACAGAACCAATCTAGATAGATAGAATCTATCTAGATCAATTTAGAGAGATAGACAAAGATAATGATGTAGATATAGATACATAGAAAGAGATTCACTATAAGGAATTTGCCCATTCAGTTATGGAAACTGAGAAGTCCTATAGTGTGCAGTTGGCAAGCTGGAGAACAAGGAGAGCTCATAGTATACTTCCAGTCTAAACCAGAAGGCCTGAGAATCTGGAGAGCTGATGGGGTAAATTTTAGTCAGAGTCCAAATGCCTAAGACCAAAGGAAGTGACAATGTAAGTTCCAGTCTAAATTCAAGTCTGAAGGCAGAAAATCTGTGTCCAGCTCAAAGACAATCAGGCAGAGAAAGTGAATTACTCTGCTTTTTCTATTCTATTCAGGCCTCCAACAAATTGAATGAGGCCCACCCATACTGGAGAAGGCAATCTTCTTGACTCATTCTACTGATTGAAATGGTAGTCTTATCCAGATATACCCTCACAGACACACCCAGAATAATGTTAAACAAATATCTGGGCATCTCATGGTTTAGTCAAATTGGCACATAAAATTAATCATCACACCCCTTCTCTTTCATTCAGTCAATAATTTATATCAGTATGCAGTCAAAGATGCTTGTTTTATTTGGTGGTTTATAACCATGACTATCATTATTTTGATGCTCAAATTGTCCCAGTTTGGATTGCTGACAGTCACTTTCAACTGGATTCTGTGTTACTTTGACATACCTGCATTTTTCTTTAAGAATTTGCTTACTTTCTGGCATAATAAGAACTTCCAGGTCATTTTGCATTTTCATTTCCTTTGACTTTGACACAGTACTTGAATCCACATAGCATCACTTTCTTTAAGTAAGGCTTTGTATTTTTCCAGCTTCCATAATATTGCAATGGTCTATGCCTCTCTTTTACTTCAACAATTTTTTTCTCCTACTTTGTCCTCCTCCCAACTTCTAAATGTAAGCATTTCCCAAGATGGAATCTGAAGTATCTATTCTTTTCACAGACTCTCAGAAGTCTTCCTCTCTCAGTACACGTGTGATTTCTTAACAGATGAATTCCCCCATGGCTGTATTTATAGCCTTGATGTTTTTCCTGCATTTGTATTTGCCAGCTAATTATTTACTCTTAAAAGCTTTAATGTTATCACAAAATATGCTTTGAATCAGAACATCTTCAACATTCTGAGCAAAACAGACGGTTAGGTTTCCAATTCCACATGTCAGGAACTTACAAGTCACTACTCAGTCCTAACGAGTGAAAGGCTGAACAACCTGAAAAACCAACTCTTCTTAGATCTTTAAGAGAAGTGAGGTCCCAAGGCAAATTGCTACCCTCAAATTGGAGGGACAGGCAGGTGGATACAGAAAATGATGACATACCAAAGCAGAAACCTCTTCATGAACCAGTGCGAGGGTGGGAAAACATGAGCTGTAATAAATTGTTGGAGCCTGGGAGTGGACAAATCTGAAAATTAAAATCTCCAGGTGGGTCCAATCATATGGATTCCCCCACTTTTCTGTTTTACTTTTCTGTTTTACCTCTAGGAGCTTCACCAGATTCTCACAGTAAATATTGGAGAAAAATTCCCTCATTCTTTCAGCAATGAAAGAGGAAAAGGAACCATTTTGAAACATGCCAGAGCACTCTGTTCTTAATAAGTCCTGCCCTCAGGAGAAACTAGTTAATCACAGCCTAACTTTCTGGGGTTTTATCACATCCTACCTGACTTGGGGAAAGAGAGAAGGAAAATATACAAGCCTAGCCCACTTTAGCCATTCTGTCTCAGCTAAGGGGTACAAAAACACAAATGTGAAACACTGTGACATTCAAAGTCCAGAAACAGGCTCACTAAAAGACAAAGACCTAATCTTAGAACTATAGGATGCTTCCTCTCCTCCCGCAACTTACCACCACATTACTGAAGGACTATTCCCAGCAGACCTTTTACCCAATACCTCATGTCAGCTATCAAGAGAAAAATTACAAAGAATACTAAAAGGCAAAAAAAAAAAAAAAAATCCTACAATTTGAAGAGACAGAGCAAGCACAAGAACCATACCTGGTAGGGATGTTAGAAATATTAGACAGAGAATTTAAATCAACTAAGATTAATATCCTAAAGGTCCTAATGGGTAAAGTAGACATCATGCAAGAACAGATGGGTAATTTAAGCAGAGAGATGGTAATCCTAAGAAGAAGGCAAAAAAAGAAATGCTAATGATCAAAAGCACTGTAAGAGAAATGAAGAATGCCTTTGATGAGCTTATTAGTAGGCTGGACATGACTTGAGGATGTATCAACAGAAACTTCCAAAACTGAAAAGCAAAACAAAACGAAACAAAAAAACAACGACTGGTAAAACAGAACAGAACATCTAAGAACTGTGGAACAACTACAAATGGTGTAATGTATGCATAACAGGATTAGGAAAAGGGGAAGAAAGAGAAAAAATAACAAAAGGAATATTTGAGATAATAATCATTAATAACTTACCCCAATTAACATCAGACATCAAACCTTAAATCCAGAAAGTTCAAATAATAACAAATAAGATAACTGTCAAAAAACATTTAGGTATATCATATTCAAACTACAGAAACTCAAAGATAAATGAAAATCCTGAAAGAAGCCAGAGGGGGAAAGAAACATTTGACCTATAAAGATACAAAGATAGCAATTTCATTTGACTTCTCTTTGGAAACCATGCAAGCAAAAAGAAAATAGAGTGAAATATTTAAAGCTTAAGACAAAAAAACCCACCAACCTAGAATGCTGTATCCTGTGAAATTATTCTTCAAAAATGAAGATGACATAAAAGCTTTCTCAGACAAACAAAAATTGAGGAAATGTGTTGACAGTAGACATGACTTACAAAAAATGTTAAGTTCTTTAAAGTGAAGAAAAATATGTAGATCTGAAGCTCAGATCTACTTAAAGAAAGAAAGAGCATTGAAGAAGGAATAAGTGAAGGTAAAATATAAAATGCTCAGTGAAAACCACAAAAGGCAGAAAAAGAGGGGAAGACAAAAATAAGAAAAAGGAAAAGAACAAAAATCAGAAAACAGTAACAAATATGGTAGATACTAATTCAACTATGTCAATAATCACTTTAAACATCAATGGTCAAAATGAACCAATTAAAAGACAGAGATTGTGAGAGTAGATTTAAAAACAAGACTTAACTGTATGATCCTTTCAAGGAACCCCCCTTAAGTAAAAATATATAGATTAAAGGTAAATATTAATTTTTTTTATTCCATAGCTTTTTGGGGAACAGGTGATATTTGGTTATATGAATAAGTTCTTCAGTGGTGATTTGTGAGATTTTGGTGTATCTATAGAGAAAGAGATACCTTGCTAACACTAATTTATAAAAGTGGGAATCACATATTAATTTCAGACAGAACAGACTTCAAAGCAAGGAAAGTTATCAGGGATAAAGAAAGTTATCAGGGATAAAGAATCACATGGTGATAAAAGGTCAATCCTCCAAAAAGACATAACAATTCTTAATGAGTATATGCCTAACAAAAGAGCATCAAAATATGCAAGGCATAAACTGGAAGAACTGCAAGGAGAAATGGATGGATTCAAATTGGAGACTTCAATGCTCCTCTTTCAGAAATGGACAATCCAGCAAGCATAAAACTGTAACGACTTAGTTGAAACCAACATTATGAGTCAACTGGATATAATTTGACATCTATAGACTATTTCATCCAGCAACAGCAGAACACACAATATTCGCAAGCTAACATGGAACATTCACCAAGATAGGCCACATTCTGGGCCATTAAACATACCTTCACAAAGTTAAAAGAATAGGTATCATGCTATGTCTGGTCTCTGACCACAACGGAATAAAACTACAAGTCAGTAGCAGAGATAAGTGGAAAACTTCCAAATATGAGGAGATTAAACAACACATTTCTAAATAACACAGAAGTAAATAATAAATCTCAAGAGAAATCTCAAAATATTTAGTACTGAATGAAAATGAAAACACAACTAATCATAGTTTGTGGGAAGAGAGAGAACACAGTTTAGAGGAAAATGTATAGCATTGAATGCATATATCAGAAAAAATACATAAAATCATCTAAGCTTCTAATTTAGGATACTAGAGAAAGAAAAGCAAATCCAAAGTAAGCTGAAGAAAAAAGTTAAACATTAGAGCATAAATTAATCAAATTGAAAATAAGACATATGTAGAGAAAATCAATAAAGCTAAAAGCTGCTTCTTTGCAAAGAGCAATAATATTGATCAATCTCTAACCAGGCTAACTATAAAAAAGAGAAGAAACAAATTACTAATATCAGAAATGAAACAAGGAACATCACTGCAGATCTTATAGATTTTAGAAGAATGATAAAGGAATACTATGAACAACTCTTTGCCTACAGATTTGATAACCTAGATGAAACGGACAAATTTTTTGAAAAAGACTGTTTGCCAAAACTCGCACAAGAAGAAATAGGCAATCTGACTAGGCCTATATCTGCTAAAGAAATAGATTCAATAATTAATAACCTTCCAAAACAGAAAGCACCAGGCCAAGGTCGGTTCATTGGTGAATTCTACCAAGCATTTAAGAAAGAAATTATACCAAAGCTCTACAGTCTCAGAAGATGGAAGCAGAGGGAACAGTTCCTAACTTATTCTATGAGGCTAGTATCACCCTAATACCAAAACCAGTCAAAGACATTACAAGAAAAGAAAACTATAGACCAATATCTCTTATAAACATAGATGCAAAATCCTCAACAAAATACAGTCACATGCTGCACAGTGATGTTTTGGTCAACGATAGACCATATACATGATGCGGTACCATAAGATTTTAATGGAGCTGAAAAACTCCTATTGCCTAGTGACATTGTAACATCATAGCAAAACACATTACTCATGTCTTTGTGGTAATCCTGGTGTTAACCTGCTGCACTGCCAGTTGTATAAAACATAGCATGTACAATTATATACAGTACATAATACTTGATATATTACTGGTTTATGTATTTATTACATACTTTTATCATTATTTAGAGTAAAGTTCTTCTACTATATATTAAAAACGTTAACTGTAAAACAGCTTCAGACACATCCTTCAGGAACCATTCCAGAAGACAGCATTGTTGTTATATGAGATGACAGCTCCATGCATGTTATTATCCATGAAGACCTTCCAGTGGGACAAGATGTGGAGGTGAAAGACAGTGATATTGATGATCCTGACCCTAGGTAGGCCTAGGCTAATGTGTGTGTTGATGTGTTAGTTGTTAACAAAAAAAGATTAAAAAGCAAAAAAAGAATTTTAATAAAACAAAATGCATAGAATAGGGATATAATGAAAGAAATATTTTTATACAGCTATACAATGTGTTTGCTTTTTAAGCTAGGTGTTATGAGTCAAAAAAATTAAATGATTAAAGTCAATAATTAAAAAATTTATAAAGTGACAGTTATAGTAAGCTAAGGTTAATTTATTGATGAAAAAAGAAAACTATTTTGTAATAAGTTTAGAGTAACCTAAGCATACATTGTTTTTAAATTCTACAGTAGTGTCCTAGGCCTTTATACTCACTCACCACTCACTCACTAACTCAGCCAAAGCAACTTCCAGTTCTACAAGTTTCATTTATAGTTAGTGCACTATACTGGTATACTATTTTAAAAAATCTTTTGTATTGTGTTTTTACTGTACCTTTTTATTTATTTATTTATTTATTTAGAAGTGGATTCTCACTCTGTCACCCAGGCTGGAGTACAGTGGCGTGATCTCAGCTCACTGCAGACTCCACCTCCTGGGTTTAAGCAGTTCTCCTGCCTCAGCCTCCTGAGTAGCTGGGATTACAGGCATGCACCACAGCACCTGGCTAATTTTTTGTATTTTTAGTAGAGATGGGATTTCGCCATGTTGGCCAGGCTGGTCTTGAACTCCTGACCTCAAGTGATTTCTCTGCCTTGGCCTCCCAAAGTGCTGGGATTACAGGAGTGAGCCGCCGTGCTAACCTTTACTGTACCTTTTCTATGTTTAAATACATAAATACTTACGATTGTGTTTCTGTGGCCTATAATAGGGCAGTTACCTGTCATAACAGTTTGTAGCCTAAGAGCAATAGACTGTACCATAGAGCCTTCGTGTGTAGTAGGCTACATTATCCAGGTTTGTGTAAGTATCCTCTATAATGTTTACGCAATGACACAATTGCCTAACAGTGCATTTCTCAGAATGTATCCCCATTGTTAAGCGACACATGACTATTTTAGCAAATTGAATCCAACAACATATTAAAAGAAGTATACAATGGGACCAAGAGAGATTTGTCACAGATATGCAAGGCTAGTTCAACATTAGAAAATCAATTCATGTAATCCATAAAATGTACAGACCAAGGAAAAAATATCACTACAATTATATCAATAGATAGAAAAAGCATTTGACAAAATCCAATACCCATTTATGATAAAAACTCTCAATAAATTCAGAATAGAGGGGAACGTCTTCAGTTTGATAAATAATATATATGTAATCCACAAGTATATAAATATTTTATATATATATTTTATATATAATCTATAAATATATATAATCTACAGCTAACATCATACTTATTGATGAGAAACTAGAAGCGTTTTAAGATTAGGAGAAAGATAAGGATGTCCTCTCTTGCTATCTTTCTTGAACATTGTACTGGAAGTCCTAGCTAATACAATAAGACAAGAAAAGAAAACAAAAGTTATACTAGTTAGGAAGAAAGAAGTAAAACTTACTGTTTTATTTTGACATGATTGTCTATGTACAAAATAAAAAAAAAAAAATTGACAAAAAACCTCCTGGAACTAAATAGTGATTATGCTTATAGAAGGGTTGCAAGGAAAGGTTACTGTACAAAAGTCAATTGCTTTCCTATATACTAGCAATGAACAATGGGAATTTGAAATTTAAAACACAATATGATTTACATTAACACCCTCCCAAAATAAAATACTCAGGTGTAAAACTAACAAACTATGTACAAGATCTACATGAGGAAAACTACAAAACACTGATGAATGAAATCAAATAACTGAATAAATGGACAGATTCTGTTTATGGGTAGGAAGACTTAATATTGTCAAGATGCCAGTTCTTTCCAACTTGATCTGTATATTCACTGCAATCCCAAACAAAATCCCAGAACATTATTATGCAGATATTAATAAACTAATTCTAAAGTTAATATGGAAAATTATGTCAGCAAGATAGTTGAATAGAGATGTCTGATGCTTGTTCTCCCCTAAAAAAAAAAGGACAAAACAAAAACAGTGAATAAACAGCTATATTTTGAGTAGAGTGACAGAGGAAACATGCTGAAGATCACCAGAGATAAAATCCCTGTGTAGCAGGGAAGCCCAGGATAGCAACATAGAGAGGGGTTAGAGGAACCTTCTGCACTGTCAGGATCTTTTCAGAGTCCAGGATACTTATTATAGGGAAAAGGTCAGCTAGAGATAGATGCCCAGTGGTCTCCAGTGCCATGACAGACACCATTAGTCCCACCACAGGAGAGCCCTCCAGTCCTCACAGTCTCCAAATCCAAGCTGGAGAGTGGCTAGGAGTTTGCGTGGCTACATTGCCTCAGAGTAGGAACCTATGTTGAACACCTCTCACCCATGTGACTTAAGCTGCTATGGCATGACACCACCCTGAATCCAGATCCACTGCTAGAGTCTAGACTATCTTGGGGGCCAGTAACCATTGGCTTTCTCCATCCCTAAAGTCCCACCATTATTTCACCACATTCACACAGGTGCCTGCAGTGTTGCAATAATGACTGTCTGGAGGCTAAGACTGATAGCATACCCATCACTCCCTACCCAGCAACAGGTCAACTTGCATAGCAGAGAAGCCACCCAATAGCCAACCATCCACTACACCTGCATGCACCCATGCCACACAGTTGGCCAGCTCACCAAACCCACCAAGCATGCACGGGCATGCATACACACACACACACACACACACACGCACACACCTTATTTAAAAAATGGTGCTGAGATAACTGGCTAGCTATATGCAGAAAATTGAAACTGAACCTATCCTTACACCATATAAAAAATCAACTCAATATGGATTAAAGACTTAAATGTAAAACCCAAAACTATAAAAATGCTATTAAAAAAACCTAGGCAATATCATTCAGTACATAGGAATGGGCAAATATTTCATAACAAAGACACCAAAAGCAATTGTAACAAAAACAAAAATTGACAAATGGGATATAATTAAACTGAAGAGCTTCTGCACAGCAATAGAAACTATCATCAGAGTGAACAGACAACCTACAGAATGGGAGAACATTTTTGCATCTATCCATCTGACAAAGGTCTAATATCCAGGGTCTACAAGGAACTTAAACAAATTTACAAGAAAAAAAAAAATTAAAAACTAGGCAATGGACATTAACAGACACTTCTCAAAAGAAGACATTTATGTGATGAACAAACATATGAAAAAAGCTCAAAATCACTGATCATTAGAGAAATGCAAACCAAAACCACAATGATACCATCTTACACCAGTCAGAATGGCAATTATTAAAAAGTCAGGAAACAGCAGATGCTGGGAAGGCTGTAGAGAAATAAGAATGCTTTTACATTGTTGGTGCAAACGAATTCAACCCTTGTGGAAGGCAGTGTGGCAATTTCTCAAAGACCTAGAACCAGGAATACCAGTTGACTCAACAATCCCATTACTGGGTATATGCCCAGAGGAATATAAATCATTCTGTTACAAAGATACATGCACATCCATGTTCATTGCAGCACTATTCACAATAGCAAAGACATGAAATCAACCCAAATGCCCATCAGTGATAGATTGGATAAAGGAAATGTGGTACGTATTCACCATGGAATACTATGTAGCCATAAAAAGGAATGAGATCTTGTCCTTTTCAGGGACATGGATGGAGCTGGAAGCCATTATCCTCAGCAAACTAGAGCAGGAACAGAAAACCAACCACTGTATGTTCTCACTTACAAGTGGGAGCTGAACAATGAAAACACATGGACACAGGGAGAAGAATGACACACACTGGGGCCTGTTGTACAGCGTTGGGGGAGGGAGAGTATCAGGAAAAATAGTGCATGCTGGGCTTAATATCTAGGTGATGGATTGATAGGTGCAGCAAACCATATTTACCTGTGTAACAAATCTGCACATCCTGCATAGGTACCCTGTAACTTAAAGGAAAAGAAAAAGAAAAAAATTATAACTGATACACAAAGAAAACAAAGTTTAGCACCACAGGAAACCACCAAACCAAAGAGGTAAATGAGTGAGAAAGAAAGGAACAAAAATTCTGCAAAATATCTAGAAAACAATTAACAAAATGGCAGTAGTAAGTCAAGTCTTTACCTATCAATATTAACCTCAAAAATAAATGCATTAAATTATTCAATTAAAATATATAGAATGGCTAAATGGGAAAAAAACTACATGCTGCCTACAGGAGACTCAACCCACTGTTAAAGACAAACAGGCTAAAATGATGGGATGAAAAAGATATTTATTTCAAACAGACATCAGAAGTGAGCAGGAGTAGCCATACCTTTGTCAGATAAAACAGACTTTAAGTCAAAAACTGAAAAGATACAAAGAAGGTCATTATAAAATGATAAAGAGATCAATTCAACAAAGGATATATAAAAATTATAAATATATATGCACCAAACATCAGAGCACCTGTATTAGGCTGTTCTTGCATAGCTATAAAGAAATACCTGAGACTGGGTAATTTATAAGAAAAGAGGCTTATTTGGCTATGGTTCTGTAGGCTTTACAGGAGGCCTGGTGACATCTGCTTCTGGGGAGGCCTCAGGGAGCTTATACTCATGGTAGAAGGCAAAGTGGGAACAGGTCATCTTACATGGTGGGAGCAGGAGCAAGAGAGAGACAATGAGAGGGAGGTGCTACACACATTTCAATAAACAGATCCTGTGAGAACTCACTCACTATCACAAGAACAGCAAGAAAGGGATGTTGTTAAACCATTCATGAGAAATTCATTTCTACGATCCAATAATCTCCCACCAGGCCCCACCTCCAGCATTGAAGATTATAATTTGACATGAGATTTGGGTGGGGATGCAGATCCAAACCATATGATCCTGCCCCGACCCCTCCCAAATCTCATGTTCTTCTCACATTTCAAAATACAATAATGACTTCTCAACAGTCTGCCAATGTTTAACTCCTTCCAGCATCACTCAAAAGTTTCAAGACTCATCTGAGACCACGCTAGTCCCTTTTACCTATGAGCCTATCAAAAACAAGTTAGTTACTTTCAAGATACAATGAAGATATAGACCTTGGGTAAATACTCCCTTTCAAAAAGGGAGAAATTAGCCAAAAGAAAGGGGCTACAGTCCCCATGCAAGTCCAAAACTCAGCAGGGCAGCAATTAAATCTTAATGCTTCAAAATAATCTCCTTTGACTCCATGTCCCACATTCAGGGCACACTGATGCATGGAGTGGGCTCTAAATGCCTTGAACAGCTCCACCCCTGCAATATTGCAGGATTCAGCCCCTGTGACTGCTCTCATGGGCTGGCATTGAGTGCCTGTGGCTTTTCCAGGCACAGGGAGCAAGCTGTCAGTGGATCTACCATTCTGGGGTCTGCAGGATGGTGACCTTCTTCTCATGGCTTTACTAGACCAGTGCCTCAGTGGGGACTCTGTGTGGGGACTCCAGCCTTACATTTCCCCCTTTGTACCACTCTGGTACAAAGGCTCCCAAGCCTCAACTGTTGCACTCTGCACACCTACAGGCTTAACAACACATGGAAGCTGTCAAGGCTGATGGCTTGCACCCTCTGGAGCTATAGCCTGAGGTATCTGGGCCCCTTTGAGCCATGGCTGGAGCTGGAGTGGCTGGGATAAAGGAAGCAGTGCTCCAAGGCTGTGCAGGGCCACAGGGCCCTGGACCTGCACAATGAAATCATTCTGTCCTCCTAGGCCTCCAGGACTGTAAGGGGAGGGGCTGCTGCGGAGTTCTCTGAAAAGCCTTTGAGGTTTTTTCCCTATTGTCTTGGCTATCAGCACTTGCCTGCTTTGTAGTTATGCAGATATCTTCAGCCGGCTTGAATTCCTTTCCTGAAAATGGGCTTTTATATTCTACAATGTAGCCAGGCTGCAATCTTTCCAACTTTTATGCTCTGCTTCCCCCTTAAATATAAATTCCAACTTTAGGTAATTTATTTGCTCATGCATATGAGCATAGCCTGTTCTAAGCAGTCAGGCAATATCTTGACCACCCAGCTGCTTAGAAATTTCTTCTGCCACATGCCCTATGTCATCATTCTCAAGTTCAAAGTTCCACAGATCCCTAGTTCAGGGACACAATGCAGCCACATTTTTTGCTAAGGCATAACCACAGTGACCTTTGCTCCAGTTCCCAATAAGTTTCTCATTTTCATCTGAGACCTCCTCAGCCTGGATTTCATTGTCCATCTCACTATCAGCATTTTGGTCACAATCATTTAACTAGTCTCTAGGAAATTTTAAACTTTTCTCCATCTTCCTTTTTAGTTATAAGCCTCCACACTCTCCTGACCTTTGCCTGTTACCCAATTCCAAAGCTGTTTCCACATTTTCAGGTATATTTATAGCAATACCCAGTTTCTGGTGCCAATTTTCTATACTAGGCCATTCTCACATTGCTATAAAGAAATACCTGAAACTGGGTAATTTATAAGAAAAGAGGTTTAATTGACTTATGGTTCTGCAGGCTCTACAGGAAACGTGGTGGCATCTACTTCTGGGGAGGCCTCAGGAAGCTTATATTCATGGCAGAAGGCAAAGTGAGAGGAGGCCTTCTTACAAGGCAGGAGCAGGAGCAAGAGAGAGCAAACAAGGGGAGAGGTGCTATACATGTTTAAACAATCAGATTTCACAAGAACTCACTCACTGTCACGAGAACAGCACCAAAAGAATGGTGTTAAACTATTCGTGAGAAATCTGCTCCCATGATCCAATCATCTCCCACCAACCCCCACCTCCAACACTGGGGATTACAATTTGACATGAGATTTCGGTGGGGACACAGACCCAAACCATATCAGCACCCAAATGCATAAAGCAAATATTATTAGATCTAAAGGGAGACATAGATGGCAATAAAATAAAAGTAGGGTACATCACCACCCCACTTTCAACAATGGATAGATCATCTAGACAGAATTCAACAAAGAAACATTGGGCTTAAACTACATGATTGACCAAATGGAATGTGCAGACATTACAGAACATTCCATCCAACAGCTGGCAGAAAGCACATTGCCCTCAATGGCAAATGGAATATTCTCTTGGATATATTATATATTAGACCACAAAACAAGTCTTAAAAAATATAGGAAGATAGAAATCATATCAATTTTTTTGACAATTCTATAAAACTTGAAATCAACAATAAGAAAAGCTTTGAAAACATTCCAAATACATGAAAATTATATGGCATGCTCCTAAATAACTAATGGGTCAATGAAGAAATTAAGAGAATGATAAGGTTTGACTCTTTGTTGCCACCCAAATCTCATGTCATATTATAATCCAATCCCTAGTGTTGGACGAGGGGCCTGGTGAGAGGTGATTAAACCATGGAGGCAGACTTCTATCTTGCTGTTCTTGTGATAGTGAGTTATCATGAGATCTGGTTATTTAAACGTGTGTAGCACTTCCTTCTTTGCTCTCTCTTTCTCCTTCTCTGACCATGTAAGACATGACTGCTCCCTCTTCACGTTCTGCCATGATTGTAAGTTTCCTGAGGCCTTCCCAGTCATGCTTCCTGTACACCTTGTGAAACTGTGAGTCAATTAAAACTCCTTTCTTTATAACTTATCCAGTCTCAGTTCTCTACAGTGCGAGAATGGACTAATACAGAAAAATACTTTAAAATTTGTGAAGCTAACAAGAATGAAAACATATTCTGACAAAACATATACAACGCAAGAAAGACAGCTCTAAGAGGAATGTTTGTAACAATAAATACCTACATCAAAAAAGAGAGAAATATTTAAAATGATCTAATGATTTACCACAAGGAACTAGAGAAACAAGAACAACTAAACCAAAAACTGCTAGAAGGAAGGAAATAATAAAGCTCAGTGCAGAAATAAATGAATTAGAGACTAAAAAATAATTCAAAAGGTTCAAAAACAATTTTTTCCAAGATTGTGGATTAGAGGTTTTCAGCATGCCTCAGCCACTTGGAAATTGCAAGACAATGAATAAAGATTAACTCTATGAACTTTAATTCAGAAGGTAAATGGGAATCCACCAGACTCATGAAGGACACCCCAGATCCTGGGGAGAAGAACATGAGCAAACAGCCCCCATGATGGCATCTGTTTGGTAAGAGTGAAGCTACAGTACATGAGAGGGTACAGAGAGCCTCCTCCTGTGACTCATCTTTCCACGGGAAATCTGAGCAATTCAGGCCAGAAGGAAATCATTTTGTTTCTCCTAAGCTTTGGAGCCAAGATAAGGAGAGATTTAGAGGCACTGAAAGGGAAATATACTGGGAAATGCTGCAGGCATTTTCCCAAATCTGGGACCAAGAGCAGGATGAGATTTTTCATCTGGATGATTACAAAGTCAGTCATTCCTTGGCAACTTGGCAGTGGGTCTGCACAGGCATTTGAGTCTCAGGCCAAAGATTAGAGTGCTTGCTCTGGAGCAGGGTAGTGGCTTTCACAGCCAGAATTCTGGAAAGTGCCTCAGCAGTAGGCATTGGAATTGTGCTCTCTGCCATTGCAAGCCTGGGGCAGGAGGACAGCTTCTACAGCTACAGTTTCTCCTGAATGATGAGACTTGTAGCCAGGGCCAGCTTGGTGAACCAGTCTGTGTGTGTTATTGTTGGGTGCCCCAGCCTGCTACCTTGAGATCATGGTGCAGTGGAGCCTTCTCTGCTCCACCCCTAGAAAGATCTCCAGGCATTTGAAGCACCTGCTCACATGAACTAGCACTCTGAGCTACCCCACCCTTCTCGTGCATAGATCATAATGCAGTGGGCCGTCTCTGCTCCACATCCAGGCAGACTTCCAGGCAATCAGATTACCCATTTCCCTGTATTAGAAGCCAAAACCACCTAACCCTCTCTGTGCATAGATTGTGGTGCACTTGGGCCCTATACACTCCTCAGCCAGGCAGATCTCCAGGCATTCTGAACACTCACTCACCTAAATCAGCAGTCTGAGCCACCCTACTCTCTCTGTGCAGAGATTATGGTTCAGCAGAGCCCTATATGCTCCGTGCCCAGGTAAATCTCTAGGCGTCTAAGTACCCACTCTCCTGGATTAGGAGTTTAGAGTATGTTTCCCAGCTCCATACCTAGGCACTCCTTGGGGCACTTGGTGGCCACCCACTTGATTCTCATTCAGTGTTGGTGCTTGTGCCAGTTATTGGGGAAACTGTAGGTGGGCATGCATGGTCTGGCCCCACCCATCTTGTCCCATACCTCCCCAGCACTGAGCAGAGAGCTCAGAACACTGTGTACTCCACAGATCAGCCCATTGCTTAAAGCAACAGAGAGCTTCTCCTAGAAACAAGGATAAAGTATATACCCAGTCACATTGGCTGCAGCTGGCTTTTTACCCATAAGAGCCATTTACTGGCTTGTAGGTCAAACAGCACTGCACAATATAAAGCCTGATGAAACGATTTCTTAGAGCTATAGAAAAAAAAAAAAAACCCAGAATATTCTTCCCGAGACATTCTTCACAGTCACACACTATAGAGGCAGGGGGAAGGGAAGGGAAAGTAAAAGAAAAAAAAAGAAAACAATAATATTATAGGGAATAAAAGGGAAAGAAAAAAACCCTTCCCACATGAAAATAATTACAAAAATTAGAATTTCTAGCATCTCCAGATGAGAAGGAACCAGCACAGGAATTCTGAAACCATGAAAAATCTGAATGCAGTGACACCACCAAAGGATCACAATAGCTCTCCAGCAATGGTTCCTAACCAAAATGGAAATTCAGAAATTACAAATCAGGAATTCAAAACATGGATTTAAAAAAAGCTTAGTGGGATCCAAGACAAGGCTGAAAGTCAACACAAAGAAACTTCTAAATCAACCCAGGAAAAGAAAGAAGAAATAAACATCTTAAAAACAAATCAATCACACTCCTGGATTTGAAAAAGCTCATTTAAGGAATTTCAAAATACGATTGAAAGCTTTGTCAGTAGACTGGAACAAGCAGAAGAAAGAATTCCAGAGCTTAAAGACTGGTTCTTCAGACTAACTCAAACAGACAAAAATAAAGAAAAAAGAGTTAAGAAAACTGAGCAAAACCTTTGAAAAATATGGGATATGTAAAGCAACCAAAGCTACAAATTTTTGGCATTCCTGAGAGAGAAGAATAAAAAGAAAACAACCTGGAAAACATATTTGAGAGGATAATTCCAGAAAATTTCCCTAATCTTGCTAAGAGGTAGACATGCAGATACAGGAAATCCAGAGAACACCTGAATGATACTACATAAAATGTACATCAACAAGACATATAGTCACAGACTGTCAAGGTCAATGTGAAAGAAAAAAATCTTAAAGGTAGCTAGAGAAATAGGCCAGATCACAAAGGGAACCCTATCAGTCTAACAGCAGATTTCTCAGCAGAAACCTTACAAACCAGGAGAGACTGAGGGCCTATTTTCGGCAGTCTTAAAGAAAAAAAATTGCAACTAAGAATTTCATATCCCATCAAACTAAGCTTCAGAAGTGAAGGAGAAATAAAATCTTTTTCAGACAAGCAAGCACTAAGTGAATTCATTAGCACTAGACCAGCCTTACAGGAGATTCTTATAGGAGTTCTAAACATGGAAACAAAAGAATGATATCGGCTACCACAGAAACACACCTAAGTACGTAGCCCACAGACCCTACAAAGCAATGACACAATAGAAGATACAAAACAACCAGCTAACAACTTTATAAAAACATGAACACCTCATTTATCATCATCAATCTTGGATGTAAGTGGTCTAAATGCCCTACTCAAGAGGTACAGAATTGCAAGTGAGATAAAATTTTTAAAAAGACCTATCCATCTGCTATCTTTAATAAACCCATCTCACACATAAAATCACCCACAGTCTCAAAGTAAAGGTTGGAGAAAGACCTGTCATGCAAATGAAAAACAGAAAAGAGCAGATGTCACTATTCTTATATTAGATAAAACATACTTTAAAATGAAAATGATAAAAAGGACAAAATGGGCATTGAACAATGATAGCGTTCACTTCAATAAGACTTAATTATCCTAAACATATATGCACCCAACATTAGAGCACCCAATTCATAAAACATCTACTTCTCAGCCTACAAAAAGACCTAGTCACACAATAATTGTGAGGTACCTTCAACACTCCACTGACAATGTTAGACAAGTCGTCAAGGCAGAAAACTAACAAAGAAATTCTGGACTTGAATTTGATACTTGGCCGACTGGACCTAATAGACATCTACAGAATACTCCACTCATCAACCACAGAATATGCATTCTTCTCATCTGCACACAGAACATACACCAAAATCAACCACATACTTGACCATAAAGCATGTCTCAATAAATTTTAAAAAATCAAAATCATACCAACACAACTCTCAGACCACTGTAGAATAAAAGTAGAAATCATTACCGTCCAGACGCAGTGACTCACACCTATAATCCCAGCACTTTGGGAGGCCGAAGCGGGCAGATCACCTGAGGTGGGAGTTTGAGACCAGCCTGACCAACGTGGAGAAACCCCATCTCTACTAAAAATACAAAAAAATTAGCTGGGCATGGTGGTGCATACCTGTAATTCCAGCTACTCGGGAGGCTGAGGAAGGAGAATCACTTGAACCCAGGAGGCAGAGATTGTGGTGAGCTGAGATCGTGCCATTGCACTCTAGCCTGGGCAGCAAGAGTGAAATTCCATCTCAAAAAAAAAAAAAAAAAGAAAAGAAAAAGAAAAAAGGAAATCATTACCAAGAAGATCTCCCAAAACCACACAATTATATAGACATTAAACTGCTCCTGAATGACTTTTGGTTAAATAATTAAATTAAGCAAAAATCAAATAAATGAAAACAGACACGTTATAACAAAATCTCTGGGATGCAGCATAAATAGTGTTAAGAGGAAAGTTTATAGTGCTAAATGCCTACCTCAAAAGGTTAGAAAGATCTCAAATCAATGATTTAGCATCAAACCTAGAGGAACTAGAAAACAAGAACAAAGTAACCATAAAGCTACTAGGAGAACAGAAATAAATAAAATCAAAGCAGAACTGAGTGAAATTCAGACCCCCAAAATCCATACAAGGAACCGATGAAAGAAAAAAATAGGTTCCTTGAAAGGATAAACAAGTTGGGTAAACTGATAGCTAGATTAACAAAGAACAAAAAAAGAGAAGATCCAAATAAGCACAACCAGAAACAACAAAGGTGATATTGCAACTGATTTTGCAGAAATACAAAGATCTTCAGAGACTATCATTACCACTTCAGTACACACAAACTGGAATATCCAGAGGAAATGGATAAATTTCTGGAAATACACAACCTTCCAAGATCGAATCAGGAAGAAGCCGAAAGTCTGAAAAGACCAATATCAAGTTGCAAAGTTGAATCAACATGAAAAAACCTACCAACCAAAACAGGCCCACGCCAGTTGGATTCACAGTCGAATTCTACCAGACATACAAAGAAAAGCTGGTACCAATTCTACTGAAACTATTCCAAAAAATTTGAGGAGGAGGGATTCCTCCCTAACTCATTCTATGGAGCCAGCATTACCCTGATACCAAAACCTGGCAAAAACACAATGAATAAAGAAAATAGAGGCTAAGGTGGGAGGATTGCTTGAGCCCAGGAGTTTGAGACCAGCCTGAGCAACACAGGGAGACTCTGTCTCTACATGTAATTAAAAAATTAACCATGCATGGTGGCACATGCTTGTAGTTGCAGCTACTTAGGAGGCTGATGTGAGAGGATCACTCGAGCCTGGGAGGTAGGGACCTCAGTGAGCTATGATTGCACCACTGTACTTCAGGCTGGGTGATAGAATGAGACCCTGTCTCAGCAAAAAAGGAAGAAAACTGCAGGCCAATATCCCTGATGAATATAGATGCAAAAATCTTCAACGAAATACTAGCAAGTGGAATCCAGCAATATATCAAAAAGCAAATTCACCGTGATCAATTAAGCTTCATTCCTGGGATGCAAGGCTGGTTCAATGTATGCAAATCAATAAATATGATTCACCATATAAACATAATCATAAACAAAAACCATATGGTAATCTCAATAGATACAGAAAAAAGCCTTCAACACAACATTCTTTCATGTTAAAAAAAACCCTCATTAAACTAGTCAATAAAGAAACAGGCTGGGCGCAGTGACTCACACCTGTAATCCTACCATTTGGGGAGGCCAAGGCAGGCAGATCACTTGAGGTCAGGAGTTTGAGGCCAGCCTGGCCAACATGGTGAAACCTCGTCTATACTAAAAATACAAAAATTAGCTGGACGTGGTGGTACATGCTGTAATTCTAACTACTTGGGAGGCTGAGACAGGAGAATTGCTTGGACCTGGGAGGAAGAGGTGGTAGTGAGCTGAGATCATGCCACTGCACTCCAGCCTGGGTGACAGAGTGAGACTCCATCTCAAAAAAAAAAAAAAAAAAGGAATATACCTCAAAATAACAAGAGCCATCTATGACAAACTAGAGTCAACATCATATGGAATGGGCAAAAGCTAGAAGTAGTGCCCTTGAGAACTGCAACAAGACAAAGTGCCAACTCTCACCACTTCTATTCGACATAGTGCTGGAAGTCCTCGCCAGACCTATCAGGTAAGAGAAAGAGATTAAAAGCATCCAAATAGAAAAAGAAGAAACCAAACTGTCTCCCTTCTCTGAGGATATTATTCCACATCTAGAAAACCCCAAAGATTCTGCCTAAAGGCTCACAGAACTGATAAAAGACTTCAGTAAAGTTTCAGGATCCAAAATCAATGTACAAAAATCAGCAGCATTTCCATACATTAATAGCATTCAAAGTGAGAACCAAATCAAGAACACAATCTTGTTTACAATTGCAGAAGAAAATAAAATATCTAGGAATACATGTAACAAAGGAGATTTAAAAAACTCTACAAATAAAACTGCCAAACACTGCTGAAAGAAATCATGGCTAACATAAACAAATAGAAAAACATTCCATGCTTATGGATTGGAAGAATCAATATTGTTTAAATGGCCATACTGCCCAAAGCAATCCACAAATTCAACACTATCCTTATCAAGCTCCCAATGTCATTTTTCATAGAATTAGGGGAAAGCATTAGAATTTATATAAAACCAAAAGAAAGCCTGAATAGCCAAAGTAATCCTGAGTTAAAAGAACAAAGCTGGAGGCATCTCATTGCCTGACTTCAAAATATATTGTTTAAGAGAGAAGAGCCAAGATGGTCAACTAAATGCAGCCAGGAAGCGCTTCTCCCACTTAGAGACCAGATCATTAAGAAGACTGGCACAATCTGAACAATCTTTGGAAGGAAGACATTGATAGTGTATGGAGTGAGGACACCGACTGTGAACTGAAGCAGGAGGAAGCTGGGAACCCTGCACAAGGTTGCTGAGCACCAGGACTCATTCCTGGCTCCAAGCAGCTCCTAGGAAAGGGATGAGTTAAATAAGTGTGGAATGGCCCACTCTCACCTTGGAACTCCTGAATCCTAGCTGCAGGACCCCCAACAACCACCACAGACATTTGAGCTGACAGGGAGAGTTTCTTGGAGAGTTGGCGGGGACAGAACTCCAGGCTGTGTGGAGCCCAGAGAGTTTGGCATGGAAATAGTTGCAGTGGAGCACAGCCAAGGATGCCCATCTCCCAAGGCTCACCAGGCTCCTCTAGGTGGCTTCAGCCTTTGTTGACTGTCAGACCTGGACAGAACAGGGCTGTCCTCCCAGTGAGAGGGGCCAGTCTGATCTGAGCACCCTGCTGTCTGCCAGTCTTTCCCAGGATCTCTGACGCAGAATCCCTGCCTGGTTGCACCTACTTGCAGCACGGCCAGAGATAACCAACTAAGGCACTTCCCAGCAGCTACTACTGTAGCTCCTTCACAGGTAGACCATGCCTAAGTATCACAGAACTTCTGCAGATGGGCCACTGTGGGCACATACCCACCCATAGCCTCCCCGCATGTCTTTGCCAGCACACACTCATGCATGGCCTTCCATCACCGTTTTGCTGACATGTATGAATCCATGGACCTGACACTCCTGCCCAAGCTGGTGCACGTGCAGACCCCACCACACTGCCACCACTGGCACACACACCTGTGCACATGCAAACCCCATCATGTCAGTGCCTCACCAGCAGGCATGCATGCACAGACCTCACAGCACTGCCACCATGATGCTGCTGGCATGCACATGCGCAAAGACACACCACACTGCCAAAGTCCTGTCAGAGTACTTTTGCCAGCCCTCCACATCTGAGTGTTGTGGCCTGCATCCTGGGATCACCTCAGCTCTTCCAGCACTACAGGTACTCAACCTCAAGGGACCAAGAACAAAGCCATGGGCCTGGTCCTGCCCCCCCGCAGGGTTACACCACATAGCCCAGGAGTGCTGAGCTGAGACGTGGCGCCCTGAAATCATCCAGAAACAAAACCAGTTCACTGAAGCCAACTTATGCCATAGTCGAACTTCAAAAGCATCCAAGAATATGAAATGAAAAATCCCCATCCAAAGGACAGCAACTTCAAAGATAAAAGGAACATCAGCCACACAGATGAGAAAGAATGAGTGAAGAACTCTGGCAACTCAAGAAGCTAGAGTGTTTTCCAACCTCCAAATGACTGCATTAGCTCCCCAGCAATGGCTCTAAAACATACTGAAATGACTAGAATGACAGGCATAGAATTCAGAATCTGGATGAAGATTGAGATTCAGGAGAAAGTTGAAACCCAATTCAAGGAATCTAAGGAACCCAGTGAAACAATACAAGAGCTGAAAGACTAAATAGCTAATTTAAAGTAGAACCAAACTGATCTGATAGAGATGAAAAACTCACTACAAGAATCTCATAATACAATTGGAAGTATTAACAGCATAATACACCAAACTGAGGGAAGAATCTCAGAGCTTGAAGACTGGTTTTTTGAATCAACTCAGTCACACAAAAACAATAAAACTGTAAAAAAGGGTGAACAAAACCTTCAAGACTTACTGGACTATTTAAGGAGACCAAACATATGACTCATTGGCATCCCTGAAAAAGAGAGAGAGAAAACAAACAACTTGGAAAACATAGTTGGGTATACTGTCAAAGAAAATTTTTCCAGCCTCACTAGTGAACTTGACATTCAAATTCAGGAAATTCAGAGGACCCCTGTGAGATATTACACAAGGTTACCATTCTAAAGATACAAGTCATCAAATGCTCCAAGGTCAATGTGGAAGAAACATATTAAACACAGCTAGAGAGAAGGGACAGGTCACCCACAAAGGGAACCAAATACACATAAATAGAAACAGCAAAGGGGATATTACCATGGACTCCACAGAAATAATTTTTTAAAAAACCCTCAGAGACTATTACAAACACCTCTACGCACACAAACTTGAAAACCTAGAAGAAATGGATAATTCCTGGAAAATATATTCTCCAAAGGTCGAACCAGGAATAAACTTAAACCCTGAATAGACCAATAACGAGTTCTGAAATTGAATGAGTAATTAAAACCTATGAACCAGAAAAAAACTCTGGAACAGATCGACTCACAGCCAAATTCTGCCACATGTATAAAAAATATTGGGTGCTAATCCTACTGAAACTATTCCAAAATATTGAGAAGGAGGGACTCCTTCCTAACTCATTCTATGAGGCCAGCATTATTCTGATATCAAGACTTGGCAGAGACATAACATAAAAAGAAAACTTCAGGGCAGATACACCTGATGAGCATAGATGCAAAAATTCTCAACCAAACACTAGCAAACTGAATCCAGCAATATATCCAAAAGCTAATCCACCACAATAAAGTAGGCTTTATTCCTGGGATGCAAGATTGATTCAACATACACAAATCAATAAATGTGATTCATAAACAGAGCTAAAATGAAAACCACATGTTCATCTCAATAGATGCAGAAAAGCTTTCAATAAAATGTAATGTCTCTTCATGTTAAAAACTCTCAACAGACTAAGCATCAAAGGAACACACCTCAAAATAATAAGAGCCATCTATGACAAATCTAGAGTCAACATCATACTCAGTGGGCAAAAGCTGGAAGCATTTCCCTTGAGAACCAGAACAAGACAAGGATGCCCACTCTCACCATTTCTATTCGACATTAGCACTGGAAATCCTAGCCAGAACAATCAGGCAGGAGAAAGAAACAAAATGCATCCAAATATGAAGACAGGAAGTCAAACTATCTCGTTTCACAGATTATATGATTCGATACCAAGGAAATCTTACAGTCTCTGCTCAAAAGCTCCTAGGTCTAACAAACAGCTTCAGCAAAGTTTCATGATACAAAATGAATGTAAAAAAGAAAATCAGTCAGCTTCCAAAAGCAATCACAACAAAAACAAAAAATTGACATTAGTGGGACCTAAGTAAACTAAAGGGCTTCTGCAAAGCAACAGAAACTATCAACAGAGTAAACAGACAGCTTACAGAAAGAAGAAAATATTTACAAACTATACATCTGACAAAGGTCTAATATCCGGAATCTGTAAGTAACTTAAAAGTTCAACAAGCAAAAACCAAACAACCCCATGAAAAAATGGGCAAAGTCAGGATGTGGAACACGTGTTCAAGCAATTCATCAGGTTAACTAAAGGCAAGGCAGACGTGCAGTCCATCATTGGCCTGCAGTGCTTCTTCGCGATGCGCATGAATGAGGCCTTCAGTACCTCACAGTTCTCTGCTGTACTGGTGGAGCCCCGACTGATGAGCCTGCCTGGTGCTTGCCTGAGTTCCTAGGAGGTGTCGGGTGGCCCTGGTGATGGCCCCTGAGGCCAGAGTCCACATGGCCAGCCCAGCCTAGCTTTATTCTCTGTCCTGTCACCCCATCCCCACTCCCCTGGTGGCCTGACTTCCACTCCCTTCTGGTCCCATCCCCCAGTTCCTCATCATATGGTTTTTACTTCTGTGAATTTAAAAAAAATTTCACCAGTTCAAAAAACAATGAGCAAAGGACATGAACAGACACCTCAAAAGAAGACATACATGTAGCCAACAAGCATATGAAAAAATGCTTCACACGTCTAATCATTAAAGAAATGCAAATTAAAACCACAATGAGATATCATCTCACAACAGTTAGAATGGCTGTTATTAAAAAGTAAAAAAATAACAGATGCTGGCAAGGTTATGGAGAAAGGGAATGTTTATACACTGTTGATGGAAATATAAATTACTTCAGCCATTTATTAGTTAATAAATAATCTTATTTATTTTATTAATATTATTTATCTCTTAATAAATAAATAATTTTATTGAAAGCTTTTAAAATTTTTATTGAAAGCCACTGTGGAAAACAGTTTGGAGATTTATCAAAGAACTTAAAACAGAACTACTATTTAACCTAGCAATCCCGTTAGTGGGTATACTGAGGAATATAAATTGTTACACCAAAAAGACACATGCATTTATATGTTATTGCAACACTATTCACTGCAAAGCAAAAAAATCAACCTAGATGGCCATCAACTGTGGATTGGATAAAGAAAATGTGATACATATACACTATGAAATACTCCCAGCCATAAAAACAAATGAAATCATGTTCTTTGTAGCAACATGGATGGAGCTGAGGGCTATTATCCTAAGTGAATTAATGCAGGAACAGAAAACCAAATAGTGAATGTCATGGACATAAAAATGAGAACAATAGACACTACGCACTACTTCAAGGTGGAGGGTAGGAGGAGAGTCAGGGTCCAAAAACTGCCTATTGGGTACTATGCTCATCACTGGATGATGAAAAAGTCTGTACACCCAATACCTGTGACACACAATTTGCATATGTTACAAACATGCACATGTGCTCTCTGAACCTAAAATAAAAATTGAAATTTAAAAATTAATAATTAAATAAAATTATACTCCATAAAAACAACACCCAAAACAAAATATTGCAAGTCTACATTTACCGAATCAGCATGGTATTGGTATAAACATAGACACGTAGACCAATGAACAATATAAGGAACCCAGAAATGAAGCCACATACTTACATCCAACTGATCTTTGACAAAGTTGACAAAAACCTACATTTGAGAAAGGACACCCTCTTCAAAAAGCGGTTCTGGGGAAATTGGATAGCCACATGCAGAAAAATAAAACTGAACCCCTGTCTCTCATCATATACAAAAACCAACTCCATGTGGATTAAAGTATTGAATGTAAGACCTGAATCCCTAAACATACTAGAAGAAAACCTACGGAAAACTCTCCAGGAGTCAAAAATATATGACTAAAACCTTAAAAGCATAGGCACCAAAACCAAAAATAGACAAATGGGACTTAATTAAACTAAAAAGCTTTTGTACAGCAAAAGAAATAATTAACAGAGTCAACAGACAACATGCAGAGTGGGAGAAAATATTTGGAAACTACGAATCTGTCAGGAGACTGACATCCAGAATATACAAGGAACTTAAACAATTCAACAGGAAATAAAACAAATAATCCTCTTTAAAAGTGGGCAAAGGGGCTGGGCGCGGTGGCTCACGCCTGTAATCCCAGCACTTTGGGAGGCCGAGACGGGCGGATCACGAGGTCAGATCGAGACCATCCTGGCTAACAGGGTGAAACCCCATCTCTACTAAAAAATGCAAAAAACTAGCCGGGCGAGGTGGCGGGCGCCTGTAGTCCCAGCTACTCGGGAGGCTGAGGCAGGAAAATGGCGTAAACACAGGAGGCGGAGCTTGCAGTGAGCTGAGATCTGGCCACTGCACTCCAGCCTGGGCGACAGAGCGAGACTCCGTCTCAAAAAAAAAAAAAAAAAAGTGGGCAAAGGATGTGAGTAAACATTTCTCAAGAGAAGATGTACAGCCACTATAAAAAACAGTACAGAGATTACTCAACAAACTGAAAATAGAATTACCACTTGATCCAATAATCACACTACTGGGCCTCTACCCAAAGGAAAAATCATCAATATATCAAAGGGATATCTGCCCCGGCATGTTCATTGCAGCACTATTCACAATAGCAAAGATATGGAATCAACCTAAATGTCCATCAATAAGTGAATAAATAACAGACGTGTGGTATATATATACAATGGAATACTATTTGTCCATAAAACAGAATGAAATAATGTCATTTGCCACAGCATGAATGGAACTGGTGGTCATTATCTTAAGTAAAATAAGCCCCGGAATGAAAAGACAAATATCACATGTTCTCACTTATATGTTGGAGCTAAAAATTTGATGACATGGAAGTGGAGAGAGAAAAGATAGATAACAGAGACTGAGAAGGGTGAGTGAGGGGAAAGAGGGAGGATAAACAGATGTAGATTAAAGGGTACAAACATACAATAAGATGAGATAAGTTAAATATTTGCTAGTATAGTAGGGTGACTATACTTAACAAAAATGTATTGTACATGGGTGCTGGATACCCTAAATGCCCTGGTTTGATCACTACACATTATATACGTGTAACAAAATTTCACATGTATTCCATACATTTTTACAAATAATAAATAAATTATTAAATCTTACTAAAAATTTGAAAAAGAAAAAAGAACAAACAGGCTGGGCTTGTTGGCTCCTGTCTGTAATCTGAGTACTTTGGGAGGTCAAGGCAGGTGCACTGCTTGAGACCAGAAGTTTAACACCAGTCTGGGCAACACAGCAAGATGCCATCTCTACAAAAAATTAAAAAATAAAATTTAGCCAGGTGTGGTGGCATGCACCTGTGCTACTCAGGTCATAGGTCATGGTCTTGCTCTGTCACCCAGGCTGGAGTCCAGTGGAGCGATCATAACTCACTGCAGTCTCGAACTCCTGGGCTCAAGTGATCCTCTAGCATCAACCTCCCAAGTAGCTGGGACTACATCTGGCTTTCTTTTTTCTTTCTTTCTTTCTTCCTTTTTTTTTTTTTTTTTTTTTTTTTTTTTTTGTTTAGAGACAGAGTCTTGCTGTGTCGCCCAGGCTGGTGATTCCTAGTCTCAGATGAGCCTCCTGCCTTGGCCTTCCAAAGGACTAGAATTACTGGCATGGGCCAGCATGCCTGGCCTGTGTTTCTTTCTTAGTTTTGTTCTGTTTTGTTTTTGCTTTGAGTTTATTCATGTGTAATATTATTTCTATTCTTCAAAGTAATTCATATACATAGAGTCAAATATTGCTGTAAGTTTCTAAAAGAAATGACATTTCTCTCATCTTCCTTTTCTGCTTCTGAATCCTGTTCCCTAGTAGCAATTGCTTTCAACTCTTATTTTTTTTCCTATGGTATTCTTCAGTAAACAAACTTATGCTGCCATTTCTGGATTCTTTTTTAGTGTTAGATATTATCTATTTATTTATTACTGGATAATGTAAGGCTACAGCTCTGTCATGTATCTCCTTTACCAAAAATATATATGTTCTAATTTCCCCTCCATCTCTTTCCTATGTAGTTTTTTTTCCCCACAGTTTTTGGATGGGTCAATATTCAGTGTTTATATTATTATAGCCATTGAACCATGTTGCATATGATGATTTTTTCCTTGCTTATATAACCTTTCTTATTTTTTTGGTAAGAATTCCTGTTTGGTGGTTTTCATAGTTATTTGTATGCCTATCAATTAGTTCTGCCTGAACTTTCCAGAAACACTATAAAATCAATCTTGCATTTTTAAAAATGATGTCAAATGCATTAGGCAAACTGTCAATTCTTTTTTTTTTTTTTTTCTTGAAAAGCTATCCCTTCCAGATCCCTTGGTCCTTTTGCTCCAGTCTGGATGCATTATTCTCTCAGTCTGTTGCCTGTTATCCTGCAGATTCCTCACATCCTGGCACTTCACTAAACCATCATTCCAGGAACGCTGTGTAGCTTTCTTCTATACTAGATCCCTTATTTCTTGTACTTTTTCTTTTCCACTTTTTGACACCCCATCCTTTATTTATTTACTGTGTGCACCATCTCTTCTAGTAGATTCCTAAGAAAGAGGTCATAGAGGTAATGTTTTGACTTTACATATCTGGAAATATGTTTATTTCATCTTTATTTTTTATTGATAATTTCATGCTGGATTCTGGGTTACAGATCTTTTTTCCCCTTAGTTTTGAAGGCGTTGCTCTACTGTCATCTAACTTTTTGTGTTGTTTTGAATAGTCTGATATGTTTCTCAATCATTTATCATGTTGTTGTGTTTATTCTGCTGCATGAAGTGAGAGATGGAAACTCTTTGATATAGTTTGGCCTGTGTCACCACCCAAATCTCATCTCAGATTGTAAACCCCATGGGCTAAGGGAGGGACCTGGTGGGAAGTGATTGGATCATGGGTGCAGTTTCCCCCTTGCTGTTCTCCTTATATCTAGTGAACTCTCAAAGGATCTGATGGTCAAAGTGTTTGGCAGTTCCCTCCACTCCTACTGCCTTGTGAGGAAGGTGCCTGCTTCTCCTTCACCTTCCATCATGATATTAAGTTTCCTGAGGCCTCCCCAACCATGTGGAACTGTGAATCAACTAAACCTCTTTCCTTCATAAATTACCCGGTCTCAGGTATTCTTTATAACAGTGTGAAAATGAACTAATACACTCTTTATTCACTCTCCCAATTAGTACTCCTATTTAGGTCCTCCTGTTTCAGGGTTTTGCAGTACAAATTATCCTGCCTCTAGTTGATGCTACTTTTTACTGGCACTTAAGTTTGAACTTTACCTGCTCTGTTATGTCAGGTAGCACTCAATCATCTATTTTCCATCTTCCAAAATTGTGTTTAAATCTCTAGTTTTCTGTATTTCTTTCACTCTTTTTTTCTTCTGGCATTTATATTTTTAGAAATTTCCTTGGATCAATTTCTGGACTTTGCAGATATAATCATGTGTTTAATATGTTATGTTTAAAAGGAAGTTGATGATTTCAAAATTTCAAGGTATAAACCCATCTCCCTACCTTTGTATATTGTTTTATTCTAAACAGTCCCAATTTTCTTTTCTTTTTTAATTATACTCTAAGTTCTAGGGTACATGTGCACAACGTGCAGGTCTGTTACATATGTATACATGTGCCATGTTGGTGTGCTGCACCCATTAACTCATCATTTACATTAGGTATATCTCCTAATGCTATCCCGCCCCCCTCCCCCAACCCCACGACAGGCCCCAGTGTGTGATGTTCTCCTTCCTGTGTCCAAGTGTTCTCATTGTTCAATTCCCACCTATGAGTGAGAACATGTGGTGTTTGGTTTTCTGTCCTTGTGATAGTTTGCTCAGAATGATGGTTTCCAGCTTTATCCATGTCCCTACAAAGGACGTGAACTCATCCTTTTTTATGGCTGCATAGTATTCCATGGTGTATATGTGCCACATTTTCTTAATCTAGTCTATCATTGATGGACATTTGGGTTAGTTCCAAGTCTTTGCTACTGTGAATGCTGCCACAATAAACATATATGTTCATGTGTCTTTATAGTAGCATGATTTATAATCCTTTGGGGCAGTATGGTCATTTTTCACAATATTGTTTCTTCCTATCCATGAGCATGGAATGTTCTTCCATTTGTTTGTGTCCTCTTTTATTTCATTGAACAGTGGTTTGTAGTTCTCCTTGAAGAGGTCCTTCTCATCCCTTATAAGTTGGATTCCTAGGTATTTTATTCTCATTGAAGCAATTGTGAATGGGAGTTCACTCATGATTTGGCTCTCTGTTTGTCTGTTATTGGTGTACAGGAATGCTTGTGATTTTTGCACATTGATTTTGTATCCTGAGACTTTGCTGAAGTTGCTTATCAGCTTAGGGAGGATTTGGGCTGAGACGATGGGGTTTTCTAAATACAGAATCATGTCATCTGCAAACAGGGTAAACAGTCCCAATTTTCCTATGTAATTCTATAACAGTACAAAGTAACATTTTATAATACAAAAATGCTAGATTGGGCACGGTGTGGTGGCTCACGCCTGTAATCTCAGCACTTTGGGAAGCCGAGGCGGGTGGACCACCTGAGGTCAGGAGTTCAAGATCAGCCTGACCAAAATGGTGAAACCCCATCTCTACTAATGATACCAAAAATTAGCTGAGCGTGGTTGTGGGTGCCTATAATCCCAGCTACTCGGGAGGCTGAGGCAGGAGAATCCCTTGAACCCTGGAGGCGAAAGTTGCAGTGAGCCAAGATTGCAACATTGCATTCCAGCCTGGGCAACAACAGTGAAACTCTGTCTCAAAAAAAAAAAAAAAAAAGTACTAGATAGATTGGAATTGTGTTAATGAAAATCAAATCAACACATTGAGGGTTTACCATGACAGTAGTTGGCATCAAGGGGATATAAAATAAACATATGATACGGTCTGTCTTTTCAAGGAGCTTGCCAACTTCTTGGGATGATAAAATACACCCACTATTCATGTGAGAGAGTGAAAGACTTCATCAGAAGCATAAAAAATATTAGACATGGACTTAAACAGAAAATCAGATGATTTAATGAAATTAAATAGATAAGGTATGTGCTTATGAATGAGGATGTACGAGTCAAGGTATGAATACAAGTTTAAACCTAAAATGGTTTGGTAAATAAAATACATTTGCAACACTAACAATTTCTTACCTATTTTGTTCATTTCATGTCATCTTTTGTGTGTGTGTGTGTGTGTGTGTGTGTGTGTGTGTGTAAAGGAGGGATTGAAGGTATAGCAATAATCATTTCCAAAGGAATGTTAGTAACTTGAGTATTTGCAGTCATTTTAGAAATAGGTATTGTGGACTTAGAATGGGTTTCTCTTCACATAAATTTTTTGAGTATATTTCAACTACATGATTTGAAGTGGAGTTCAGCCCCTGTGTCTGGCAAAGTTAGACTTAATTGGATTAGCAAATGCAATTCTAGAATTTTAAATAGCAAATTTGTGCACATTCTTGGCATTCTAAATTCATTGGAGGCATTCTGGAATGCTTAAAAGTGTCCAAAGGGTCCAGACTAACCAATCTACCCACTCAGGCGAACATTTTGACCTAAGAGGAGACTGCATTTTAATTTCAAAAGGTTTTGTAATTTTCAGTTTAGCTCTATAGTTAGGCTCATGAGCCTAAGTGCATCAGAGACTATACCTCTTCTTATTTTGTTCCCATTTACCATTTTCGCCATGTGATAAATGGATGCCGAATATAATTTTCATTTTCAGACACTTCAGTTCTCATTCATATTTCCTCTTCAGTGAAGTCAAAGAGTGAGTATCCCATTCTCCCTCCTACCTTCATCCCTGGAATCCTGGCAGTTTAGCTGGCTTGCCTTTATGAAATTTTATTCTGGTGATCACCTTCTGATTCTTCCTCAATGTTTAATTCAGGTCCACTGTTCTGCCATGAAACTTTTCCCAATTATTCTTGTCTATATTTGATATCACATCATCTGAATTTGTATTTTACTTACAAGTTCTGATACTTTAGCTTGTATTTTTTCTCTAATAATATGACATGTATTTGATGTGATCAGTCCCCCTAGATTATGAAAAACAGTTTTCAAAGATGGCATATTACATAGAGAATGTAATTTGGCTGGTAATTCAATTCTTCATTAGACATATAAATTAGATGAATTAGTTTTATTGCAAATGATTGTACCAGTTGTAACTGCATTTGGAGTAATCTTAGGTAAAAGTACTTGACTTCAAATCATATATGTTGCCCTAAACGATACATGCTATGACAGATTTTTGAAAGTAAAAAACATTTACATCCTGGAAGTTAATTTTCCATCTCAGAAAAATATTTCCATTCCAGAATTCTTGCCGTTTATGAATAAAATGTCTTCAGTTTAACTATGTGTTTGGTGAGTGAAGTTTTTCTAAAGGAGAATGAACATCAAGATTTCAGCCTAATCTTTGGTCATTCTTTGCACACGTAGTCCCCCTGTATCCTAACTTGACTTTGAGGTGGTGCCTGGATCTAAGCAAAGACTGATAACACCTGTATCATTTTGCCTTTCCATTCAGTCTCAGTTTTCTATATTATTTTGGGTTTGAAGCCTCGTTTCTCTACACTTTCAATGAAAAAAGCAAGGAAGGAAGAAAGGAAGGGAGGCAGGGAGGGAGACAATCATTCACCTCAAGTCATGTTTTGTGATGGTGTGGTTTTCTTGAAGATGGTTATAGTGAGCAGGTTATAGCTTAGAGCTTGGAGCCTTTTCTGCCTTTGTTTCCTCCTTCATTTTCCTGGAGTCGCCAATACATTTTTCCTCTTGTCTTATGTGAAGTACATTTATTCATATCTATGACCTAGAGGCTCAGCCTCTCCTCTGAAACAGGCTTTAGAAATCTTATCTTCAATAAAAGTGAGCCCTCTGCTTACAAGTGAGCTTCCTATTAGTAGCCAATAATTTTTTTTCAGATTTCTTAGCTTCTTTCAAATATCCTTAGAAGTAACTGGGACTACCTGATCTTATAAATTTTATATTGAAGTAGGAGACACTTGGTCCTTGATTCCACGAGTGTCTTGTGGCCGTGTGTTTGAAGTATCATGTACTATTACCATAGGAGCTAACACTAAATAAATGTTTACTTTGGCTATGCACAGATCTATCTATATTCCCCACAAAAACCCTATAATGTCATTGTATTCACTTCTTGGGGCTTCTGTTAAAAATTACCACAAACTGGGTGGTTTAAAACAACAAAAATATGTTTTCTCACAGTTCTGGAGGCCAGAGGTCAGAAATTGAGATATTCTAAGGGCAGCGTTATCTGTAAAGGCTCTAGAAGAGGATTTTTCCTTTCCTCTTCCAGCTTCTTGTGGCTCCAAGTATTCCTTGGCTTGTGACTAAATAAGTCCAATCTCTTCCTTCGTCTTCACATGGCCTTCTTCTCCACTTCTTCCCATGCAACTCAACCCTGTGCATCTTTCAGAAGGCCACTTGTCATTGGACTTAGGACCCACCAGAAAATCCAGAATGATCACTTCTCAAAATTATACCTGCAAAGACTTTTTTTTCCAAATAAGGTCACATTCATAGGTTTTGGGGGTTAGGACATGGAAAATGGGGTCCACCATTGAACCCCCTATGGTAAGCTTATTTTATGGCTGAAGAAACCAAGATCTAGAAAATTTCCATAATTTGGCCAAAATTAGAAAGGCAGAATTTGAATCTGGATTAATCGCCCATCAAAATTGTGCCATTTCTATCACACTGTCTCTTAGGTGACACTCTCTGGATTGCATGTATGTCTTGAGTAGAGTTGGAAATTTGTAAACATGATAAACCTACCCTCACCAGGAGAGATGCCTATGGACTCTTCTTGGGAATATGCCTGAAGTACAGTTATCTCAGTTATCCAATGTTAAAATGCTGATAAAGAACAGCAGCCTCCCAGCAAACCAGCTCACTGCTGTAAACAGCATTTACATCATTCTCTTTCACATCAGAAACACAGACAGATGGTTTAACTCATGCATTTGGGTTATCAGCAGGACAGAAATTTCCACAGATAAATGTAAACAGGGCTTTTTTAAAAACATAATTTTTATGGCATGTTTTAATCTGAGTAGTTGTTTATCACTAAAATTCAGAAGACACTCTTAACTTGGTACATATGACATGTTGACCTAGACCCGGATGTCAGCACACAACCTATCTGAGTATTTTGATTTTAGCCTCAGCTGCCATTTTCCCTGACCTCTCTAATGGGGTTCTTTCATAATAACAGATATTTTGTTTCATTTATTGTTCCAAGAATGGCAAAATTTCATCTTTTTTGTGTGTGTTCTGGGTTTATTTTTTCCTCTCTAGTTCATTTCAGTTCTTTACCTCAGCAACTGCACCAAATTGCATTGTAACAAAAAATGTCAGGACTTTTGTAAAAGATGAAAATTAATTCAGTGATGTATGCTTTTGACTGATATTACTTTAGTCCAATTTTATAGCTAGGGAAGTGGGTTCAGAGGCAAATGACTTCATAAGTTAAAGGCAAATTCTCAGAGATTTCCTGGCCATTGCTCTGAGGACCATTGTTGACTTTCTCTTGTTGAATATAACCGTTTTAAAAATAGACTCTAAACAATGGCGTAAACCCGGGAGGCGGAGCTTGCAGTGAGCCGAGATCGCGCCACTGCACTCCAGGCTGGGTAGCAGAGCGAGACTCTGTCTCAAAAAAAAAAAAAAAAAAAAAATAGACTCTAAACTTTTTTTTTTTTTTTTGAGATGGAGTCCCCCTCTGTCACCCAGGCTGGAGTACAATGGCACAATCTCAGCTCACTGCAACCTCCATCTCCCGGGTTCAAGTCATTCTCCTGCCTCAGCTTCCCGTGTAGCTGAGATTACAGGTGCCTGCTACTGTGCCCAGCTAATTTTTGTATTTTCAGTAGAGACAGGGTTTCGCCTTGTTAGCCAGGTTGGTCTTGAACTCGTGACCTTAAGTGATCCGCCTGCCTTGACCTCCCAAAGTGCCAGGATTACAGGTGTGATAGTCTTTTTTACTCTTACAATTGTCACACCCCCAGCATCTTCTTAGCGTTCAAGCAATTGCTCTGAGTATATTAAATTGTTTAATAATTACTTTCTTCATGATTTTATGTTTTTTTAGAGTCTTTATGTTGATTATAGGCTGAGAATTATCTCCCAAGATACCCGGATTGTTGTTCTATTCATACTGGCACACAGTATGTCTACTGATAATAGTGTCCAGAAAGTGAAGTCCATGCTTTTCGGGAACAGGAAGCAAAGGTTGCTCACTTCCACTACATTAGGCTACCATTACCACAGCACTGCATGGTTTGAAAGATAATGGACTCCAAACTCAGGCCACCTGTTTTCAATCCCAACTCTACTTTTTGGTCAAATTACTTAGCCTATCTGTCCCTCAATTTTCCAACCTATAAAATGGAGATAATAATACTATTATATCATGGAATTGGTGATGGTTAAGTGAGTTAATACTAGACTGAGAACAGTACCTTGAATAGAGTGATCACTAAATATGTACTTATTAAATAGGTAATTTTTTCCAGGATTACTCCTATTGCCATGTGTTGTGTGTGTGCACCAGTCTTGTCCCCTACCAATTTACTTTCCATTGAAACTTGAGTGACCCTTCTAAAGTACAAATAGATTATTTTACTTCTCTGCTTAAAAACTAATCGAGGGGAATTTCAGCTTTCAGCATTTATGAATTAAATGGTGCCAAACTAGACTTCTTGCATAAACATCTCAAACAACTGACGGTTTTAAGCCTGCGACCTTAGAAAGGAGGGAAACTCATTAAGTGGGGTCCACAATTGCCAGTTCTCTGCCTGAGAACAATTTTCTGATTGCAGAATAGAAAGGTGGAGTTAAGCAGAGTACGGAGGTCCCACTGAGCATAGGGGCAGGGATCAGAGTTCTCGGTAGCTGAAGCAGCAGAAATATAATAGGTAAAACATCATAGAAGAAGGAAGTGTCTCAGAAATTTGTGTGACGGAACACTTCAGGTTCATGACTGAGAGGGAGTTGTATAGGTTCAGGGCAAATTACCCAAGGCTTAACAGGTAGCAGTTGCTGTAGGGCTGAAAGATGAACAAAGATATTGGAGGTTAAGCAGTACCTGCAGATACTGGAGTTCCAGCCTTGCCAGAGTGGAGAAATGTCCTTCAAGCCTCTTTAACACCCCTGGAATCCACTTGAGATGGCAGAAAGACCATGTCTTAAGAGTAAAGATCATGCCCTAGAGAAAGACCTAATGTAGGATTATCTGAAGAAAGTCTAAAACCAACCTCTACCAAGATCCATAGAAAGGCAGTTTGGAGACTGAGGCTTACTAACTTAGAGGGGCTTGCAAAATACCTTTGGCTTTTCACAGTTCCTAACTGTATTAGTTAGTTTTCACGCTGCTAATAAAGACACACCCAAGACCAGGTAATTTGTAAGAGAAAGAGTTTTAATGGGTTCACAGTTCCACATGGTTGGGGAGGCCTCACAATCATGGCAGAAGGCAAAGGAGAAGCAAAGGCATGTCTTATATGGTGCAGGCAAGACAGCTTGTGTGGGGGAACTCCCATTTATAAAACCATCAGGTCTTGTGTGACTTACTCACTACTATGAGAACAGTATGGGGGAAACCGCCCCCATGATTCCATGATCTCCACCTGGCCCCACCCCTGACACAGGAGGATTATTACAATTCAAGGTGAGATTTGGGTAGAGACACAGCCAAACCATATCACTAATTAATGAAGCACAAAATCAATCCTAGACAAATTCTAGGGGGCAGCCAGAAATTGAATTTGTTGCTAAATAGGAAGCAAAGAAGATAGAATCCTAATTCTCTAACATATAGTATCCAAAGCATCTAGTATTCAATCACAAGAGAAACAGAAATGTAATATATATCCCTCATCCAAAATGCTTGGGACCAGAAGTGTTTTAGATTTTGTATTTTTGCCAGACTCTAGAATATTTGCATATAGATAACAAGGTATCTTGGAGATGGGACCCAAGTCTAAACACGAAATTCATTTATGTTTCATATATACTTTATGCACTTAGTCTAAATGTAATTTTATACAACAGTTTTCATAATTTGGGGCATAAAACAAAGTTTTCACTGTAACCTGTCACATGAATTCAGGTGTGGAATTTTCCCTTTGTGAGGTCATGTTGGTACACAAAAACTTTTAGAATTTGGAGCATTTTAGATTTTTGATATTTGGAGTAAGGATGCTCCTCCTATACATACTCCAGAAAAGAAAAAAAGTCAGTACCTGTAAAAATGGAATTGATTTTCTGTAAGATAATTCAATGAGAAATGATAGTCTTTTCCATATATGGTGCTAAAGCAATTGGAATCTAATCTCCATGTACAAAACAATTAACTTCAACCATTACTTTACACCATAAACAAAAATCAAATTTAAATGGATTATAGATCTAAATGCAAAGATTATGACTATAAAGCTTCTATAAGCAAAAGTAGGAAAAAAAATCAGTAACCAGAAAAGAAAATATTGATAAATTGGGCTTCTACAAAAATTAATATAATCACTTTTCAAAGAAGACACTTAAGAAAATAAAAGGGCAGGCTATGTGCTAGAAGAAAATAATTACCACAATGTAACTGACAAAGTACTTGAATCAACAATATATAAAGAACTCTTTCACAATTAATGGCAAACAATGTAAACAAATTTTACAAAAGGCAAAATAGAAATGGCTAATAATCATGTAAAAATGATGTTCGACATCACTGATCATCACAAAAGGACAAATTAAGATCATAATGAAATACCACCACACACCTACTGGAATGACGAAAATTAAAATGACCAGTAATATAAAATGTTAACAAGAATGTGGAGAAACAGGAGCTCTCATACATTTACAGTAAGGTGTAAAATAGAGTGACCACGTTTCAAAAACAGTTTGCCAGTTTCTTATAAAGTTAAACGTACTTATCATGTGACCCAGTGATTCCACTCTTAGGTATTTACTCCAGAGAACTAACAACTTATGTCTATAAAAAAAAGCTGGTACATGGATGTTTGTAGGAGCTTTATTGATAGCAACTAAAATCAACCCAAATAAGGGTGGGTTCTAGTAAATGAATGATTGGATAAACAAATTAGAGTATATTATATAATCAAATTCTACTCAGCAATAAAAAGAATAAGCTACTGAGATACCCAGCAGCATGGAGGAATCACATAGATGTTATACTTAGAAAAATCGGTTTATATTAAATTCTAGAACAAGTAAAACCAATCTATAGTGAAAGGAAGCAGAGCAATTTCTACCTGTCTCGGGGGGTGCGGGGGATGGAGGGGAGATAACCACAAAGAGGCACTAACAAATTTCATCAGGAGGTGGAAATGTTCCATACTTTGATTGGGTTGCAAGTTACATATGGAAACATTTTTCAAAATTTATTTGACCTTAAGGGTGTGCATTATTGAACATAAATTACACCTCAATTCAGTCCATTTTAAAAAAATTAAATCTTTCATAACCGGACTTCCACCCTTCTCAGCAGCCAAATTTATAGGTGTTTCAACTTGAACTTTAAGGTTTTCCTTTTTGGGATGTTTCTCCATTTCTTACCTTCAAGTTTTGGGATATAATGTTCCTATTACCTGATCATCTTTTTACTTCTTCTTCACTTATAACCCCAGATTGGTTAAGTATTCTTCCTGTTCCCACAGTACTAGAATAATGCTCAGTAGAGAATATATCACATTTTATTGTTTTTGCTTAGTTAATTGCCTGCCTTTCCTGTTACACTGTAACCCCCCCGAGTATAGGAACTGTGCCTGCTTTGTTCCCCACCATACATATCCCAACCTTGGCTTATAGCAGGCACTTAAAAAATACTTGTTGAATGA
This sequence comes from Papio anubis, assembly GCF_008728515.1. Classification (NCBI taxonomy): domain Eukaryota; kingdom Metazoa; phylum Chordata; class Mammalia; order Primates; family Cercopithecidae; genus Papio; species Papio anubis. The sequence continues at coordinate 32,320,521 of NC_044980.1, read as the reverse complement.
GTGAATGAATGAACCAATAATGAACAAACGAGCTCACATAAACTTCCTGAGATCTTCAGGTAGATTCTCAGTGATGTCTGAGGAGGTTCTGTTTTCTAAGGGCAATTAATTGAGGGTTTCCCCCTCTAAGTGAATGTTATGTTATTTTTGGTATGGCACCTCACATTTTATTATAGATATTTTCTTCTAAATTGTATTTCTCAGAAGCCACCGTTTTTGTAGGAGCAGTGAGTCACTGAAATGCAATTCTTGGCTGTGCCTTGCCCCACCATCCTGTCCCCCCAGCTAGCCAGACCAAACATTCCATATTAACTGTGTTTTTGATTGTCTAAAGGATTTCTTTTAGATTGTTCATCACAGTATTTTATAGTCTTCTTCTACTCCAAGAAGTGTAGCATATTCTTCTCTTCTTATAATATCTTTTACCTTTTTGCAAATGCTTTTGAGAAATAAGCATCCAAAATATATATAAACTATATAGATGAAATCTAATAAGATAGATTCTTATTTATCCATGCCACTGTTTCTTGTGTCTTTTATTCTATTTTTTTTTTGACATGTAGATTCAGAGCCTTTAGGATAAACAATGCCATTTCGTTAAATTCAAAGTATTAGATAAAAGTAATACCGTCTCTTCAACTTGCTTAGAGATTGGTGTGGACTTCAAAATAAACCAACCATTGTGTACTCCGGGAAACAGTAAAGTCATATCCAGGACACTAAATGACAGTTGGAGTCTGCAGTGCTATATACATTATGTCTAGTTATTAAACATCCCTCTAAGATAGGCATTAATAATCTCATTTTACAAACAAAGATAATGAGCCACAAGGCAGTAATGTTTTCAAGGTCAAAACTAAGTGACTGAGTCAAATTCCAGGCCTGTGAGACTTTTAAGCCTATGCTTTTCATATGCACCACGTTGCTCTGCTTAGTCTGCAGAGGGAAGGAAATGAAGGAAGGAAGAATGACCCACAGTTTTCCAGCTAGGCAGACTGCATGACAAGTGCTAGTGCCCATATTCTGAGACTAAGAATGTAGGCAGAGGGGCAGGTTTGGAGAACATGATATTTGGAGGTGTCTGAAGATCAGTGTTTGATGACCCTGAGACAGAGATGCCTATAGGTCATTATATCCAGCTACTGCAGGCGGTTGGGAATGAGAGTCCAGAGTCCATAGTACAGGCCTGGGCTGGAAATGAGGATGTGAACACCATCCATACCTATCTAGTGGCTGAAACTCTGAGTATTACTGAATCATACCAAGAGAGTATATAGATTGAGAAGAGGCTTAAGCATCTATTATTGATTCATTGCTTTCTTGATCCCTTTTTGTGTACCTTATAAAAGAATCTAGCCGGGCACAGTGGCTCACGCCAGTTATCCCAGCACTTTGGGAGACCGAAGTAGGAGGACCACTTGAGTCCAGGAGTTTGAAAGCAGCCTTGGCAATACAGGGAGAACTCATATCTAAAAAACAAACAAACAAACAAACAAAAAGCCTAGCTGAATGTGGTGGCATGCATCTATAGTCTCAGCTATTAGGGAAGCTAAGGTGGGAGGATTGCTTGAGACTGGGAGGCAGAAAGAAAATGTAGTGAGCCAAGATCACACCACTGCATTCCAGCCTGGGCAACAGAGCAAGACCCTGTCTCAAAAAAATTGGATTCATTCATTTAACAAGTATTGATTAGTTACTGGGTATCAATTATGTGCTTAACAGTAGGCTAGGCTCTATGGCAAATGGAAAGGAAGAGAATGTAATTTCTCCTCTCCAAGAGCCTGCAATCTGGTTGGCAAGTCTGCATATATTTATATACCAAGTACCATATAGACTGTGGACAGGATCAGCATGTTTTATGCTCCTGGAAATGTTTCAAGGAAACTTTGGGGATCTCATAGCAAATCATCCCAAAGCATCCAAAAGGTGCAACGTAAATATTACTGATATCAGTTTTTCCCAATTTGCTACTCTCTATTCTCCTCTTCTGAAGCTGTTCTTTCTTGAGCATTGTATACTTTAAGCCCATTTATTTTAAAGCCAAAGAATGCAGCTGGTCCTCAGGAAAACTGGAACTCGGAATTGCAAAGCTGTAGGGAGACCCACGCATGACCTCACTCCATCTCCCATCTCTGCTTCTTACTGCATGTCTGATTCATTCTTCTCTCTGCAGAACTTCTGTCTCTGCTCCAAAACCCAGCCGACAAAATATAACAATTCCAATTAGAATATGGCTACTCAGTGTTTTCTTGGTCTTGGTCTTGAGTCCCTGTTGGTTTTCATCTCTTCTTGACACTGTGTGTGTATTATTTTTAATCCTTACGACAATCCTTAAAGACTGAAATTATTCCTTCTGCAGTACACATGAGGAAACTAAGGCTGGGAGAGATTGTGAGCCCCCGAGTCACTGTCATCTGTTGGGGATTCAAAGATGGAAAGACGAGATGCCTGCCCTCATAAAATTCAATAGTAGAGTGGCAAAGCAGGTAGTCGTCATCTTATACACTTAGTCATAGAATGATCACTATAGCATTCTGCAAGAAGTGCTATCATAGCTATGTGAACACAGAGTTGTAGCAACACAACGAATGAAGCCTGGGCAATCAGGAGAATCACTGTAGAAAGGACGCTTAAACAAAACTTGGAAGGATGTATGGCTCTCCAGGTAATAAAGGTGGGGGACATGACATCTTAGTCAGTAGAAATCTTAGGTGTAGTGATAGACTCATAGGAGTACTTACTGTAAACAGGAAAAGTAGCGCTGTTTGTGTTTCTCTTTGAACCCACGACTCACCTTCTGAGCTGGCAACCCAAGCACAGGTGCACTCATGGCAAGCCTGGCTATAGATCCTGCTGAAATAGTCCAAAATGATCTCATTTCCAATAAGCCAGAGAAGAGAACGCTGGAGACCAATATTTGGTATAAAAATTTATCCTCTCTCTTGCTCTCTAGTTTTTTCTCTCTCTTTCTCCTCCTTGCACCCCCACCCCAACCACAATATAAATCAGCACAAAAAACAATGTGGGCTTTGGCAGTAATTACTGTTAGTTTTGAGTGCTGACTACGTACCAGACATGGGCATTACAAAAGCTGCTTGTGTGGTACGTTACACTTTTTCTCAGGATATCATCAAGTATACTTATGTTGTCTCTATCTTATGGCCTGTATCATATAGCTTTGCACAGCCTTTTTGGGTTATCCCACCAAATAATATGACTCCAGATTTTGTACAGACTGATTCGACAACATATAGTTTACAGAGCCTTGTGTATGTCTCTTCAGAAATAAGGTTGAAACATAGATGCTATCTATACCCAGAGCAGCCCAAGACTGTCTCTGGCTGGCTGTAAATAGAGAAAAGTGCTAATAGTTTCTGCTGCTTACAAGGTGCATTTCCCCGTAGCTAAGTATACCCTCAAAAATGTTTTTTTGGTTTTTTTTTTGGTTTTTTTTTTTTTGAGACGGAGTCTCGCTCGGTCGCCCAGGCTGGAGTGCAGTGGCCGGATCTCAGCTCACTGCTAGCTCTGCCTCCCGGGTTCACGCCATTCTCCTGCCTCAGCCCCCCAAGTAGCTGGGACTACAGGCGCCCACCACCTCGCCCGGCTAGTTTTCTGTATTTTTTTGGTAGAGACGGGGTTTCACTGTGTTAGCCAGGATGGTCTCGATCTCCTGACCTCGTGATCCGCCCGTCTCGGCCTCCCAAAGTGCTGGGATTACAGGCTTGAGCCACCGCGCCCGGCCTCAAAAATGTTTAAATCAAAAGTTTTTCTTAAGCCATATGATATCCTAATAAACAAGAAATCACTTAAAACATTGTATTTAAGTTTCAGTAGAATTACTCCCAAACATTTATAAACTCATTCTATTCCTTAAGCTCTGAAGAAGGTGGGTGTGTGTTTCTCAAGAAACAAGTTTTCTTTCAGCTTACAACTTGAGTGTCTTTTCTACATGCCACTGTTATCAGAAGCAGTCCCATATTTTTCTGAACCCTAGCTAAAGGTCTTGTTGGTTCAGGACATAAAAAATATTGCATATACTAAAATGCCTCATTTTATCTAATATAACTAAAAATTAACTAGTTCAGGACTCAGATAAAAGCAAGCACAAGTGCATTTATGTGTGTCATTGATTGAGGCTGCCTCACTGGGACTCACCACCATTGGATACAGCATATAATGATAGCAGATACATTTCTTTTCTCTTTTTTGTCCAGGTAATCACGTTTCCATAGTAAAAAACTGTGTGTGTGTGTGTGTGTATAAAGGTAAAAGTAAATTTTATTTTTATATATATATAAAGGTAAAAGTAAATTTTATATATATATATAAAGGTAAAAGTAAATTTTTCTTCTTCATCACTACCTCCAGCCATCTAGCCCCTTCTCCAGAGGCAATTACCATATCCAAACTTTATCTATCCTTCCAGAGATATTATGCATATATATATATATGTATATGATGTATATGTACTTTAATTTTATACAAATGGTGGCACACAATATACACCCCTTTGCATCTTGCTTTTTCACCTAATGTATCTTGGAGTTACTGCTTATCTGTTTATGTAAATCTGCCTCATTTCGTTTAATTGCTGCTTAGTATTCAGTTATTTCATTGTGCTGTAATTTATTTACCGGATTTCTGTTGATGAAAATTCATGTCGTTTCCAATATTTTGCCAATATAGACAATGCTGCAGGGAATATGCTTTGCATATGTATGGGAATATTTAAATTACTGGGTAAATTGCTGGAAGCAGAATTGCTATGTTAAAGATGGGGCAGAGGTGAAAGGGTATTTAGTGAGTAAAAGTTCAGAAATGATTAGAGGTTGTATACCTTAGCTTAGCTCTGTGTCTCTCTTATTCCTGCCTCCGTCAAGTGGATTCATTAGCTGAGACTGTTCAGACACTACAGTACATCTCATTTCCACTTTCTTCCCAGTTCTCTGAATCCCTTCATCCTTTTAGCCTGCTTGCTTCATCAACCCTCAAATCTGGATCAAACAAAACACCTACCTTCTTCACTGCTGTACCTAGACTGCCAAGTATTGGTGGGGAAACGCATGTATCCTGGTCCTATTACAAATTTATATTTTCTGAAATACAAATCTGTACTACTCAGACATCCTTTTACTTACAACTCACCGTGCCCCCATTTCCAACACTGGCCATTCCACTGGCTGAGCCGTATTCACAAACTTCCCTTCCTCCTCTCGCCACTGTCACTCTCAGGAAGTGACTTGGTTTCCTACCTCTTAGAGAAAGATCTCGTTATGTCATGATTCCCTCAATTTTTAGTTTATTTTTACCTTCAAAGTTCGTACATAAAATTCTCAGATGATCTCGAATCAGGAGCCCCTTTTTACTATTCATTTGTAACCCTACCATATACTGCTTATTCCTGCTGCCTCTCTACTTATTTATTACCCCAGCCAGTAAATACATTTTAAAAAATCTTTTGTTTTCTTTTTTATTGTACTTTTAAGTTCTAAAGTACATGTGTACAACGTGCAGGCTTGTTACATATGTATACATGTGCCATGTTGGTGTGCTGCACCCATTAACCCATCATTTACATTAGGTATATCTCCTAATGCTATCCCTTCCCCCTACCCCCATCCCACAACAGGGCCCAGTGTGTGATGTTCCCCTTCCTGTGTCCAGGTGTTCTCATTGTTCAATTCCCACCTATGAGTGAGAACATGCAGTGTTTGATTTTCTGTTCTTGCAATAGTTTGCTGAGAATGATGGTTTCCAGCTGCATCCATGTCCCTACAAAGGACATGAACTCATCCTTTTTTATGGCTGCATAATATTCCATGGTGTATATGTGCCACATTTTCTTAATCCAGTCTGTCATTGATGGACATTTCGGTTGGTTCCAAGTCTTTGCTATTGTGAATAGTACTGTAATAAACATACGTGTGCATGTGTCTTTATAGCAGCATGATTTATAATCCTTTGGGTATATACCCAGTAATGGGATGGCTGGGTCAAATGGTATTTGTAATTCTAGATCCTTGAGGAATCACCACAGTCTTCCACAATGGTTGAACTAGTTTACAGTCCCACTAAGTGTAAAAGTGTTCCTATTTCTCCACATCCTCTCCAGCACCTGTTGTTTCCTGATTTTTTAATGATCGCCATTCTAACTGGTGTGAGATGGTATCTCATTGTGGTTTTGATTGCATTTCTCAGATGGCTAGTGATGATGAGCATTTTTTCATGTGTCTGTTGGCTGCATACATGTCTTCTTTTGAGAAATGTCTGTTCATATCCTTTGCCCACTTTTTGATGGGGTTGTTTTTTTCTTGTAAATTTATTTGTGTTCTTTGTAGGTTCTGGATATTAGCCCTTTGTCAGATGAGTAGATTGCAAAAATTTTCTCCCATTCTGTAGGTTTCCTGTTCACTCTGATAGTAGTTTCTTTTGCTGTGCAGAAGCAATATTCACACTTCTGCAGCCTCCGCTGCTGATACCCAGGCAAACAGGGTCTGGAGTGGACCTCGAGCAAACTCCCATAGACCTGCAGCTGAGGGTCCTGACTGTTAGAAGGAAAACTAACAAACAGAAAGGACATCCTCACCAAAACCCCATCTGTACATCACCATCATCAAAGACCAAAGGTAGATAAAACCACAAAGATGGGGAAAAAGCAGTACAGAAGCTGGAAATTCTGTAAATCAGAGCGCCTCTCCCCCTCCAAAGGAACGCAGCTCCTCACCAGCAAGGGAACAAAGCTGGATGGAGAATGACTTTGACAAGTTGAGAGAAGACTTCAGACAATCAAACTTCTCTGAGCTAAAGGAGGAATTACGAACCCAGCACAAAGAAACTAAAACCCTTGAAGAAAGATTTGACGAATGGCTAACTAGAATAACCAATGCAGAGAAGTCCTTAAACGACCTGGTAAATACATTCTTTTTGTTTGTTTGTTTTGAGACGGAGTTTCGCTCTTGTTGCCCAGGCTGAAATGCAGTGGTGCGATCTTGGCTCACTGCAACCTCCACCTCCTGGGTTCAAGTGATTCTCCTGTCTCAGCCTCCAAAGCAGCTGGGATTACAGGCGCCCGCCACCATGCCCAGCTAATTTTTTTGTATTTTTAGTAGAGGTGGGGTTTCACCATATTGGCCAGGCTGGTCTCAAACTCCTGGCTCAGGTGATCAGCTTGGCCTCCCAAAGTGTTTTTGTTGTTGTTGTTGTTGTTTTCCCTCCCTCTAGCCTTTATTCTCCTCCAGTAATTGCTTCCCATTTCTCCCCAAATAGTATTCCTAAGAGAGCAAGTCAAAGAATAGATATTTCTACTGTTTTATTTCCAATCTACTTGTCCATTCACTGAAGAACAGGTACTCTCTCGACAACATCACTGAAGCTGCTCTTGCCAAGGTTCCCAGAGAAGGTCAAATTTCCAATGCTTTTGAGCAGTCCTAGGCATCAACATACTTGAATTTTCTTCAATATCTGTTACTGTTAATGCACCCCTACCCCCACCTACCTCTAGCGGAATTTCTGTTGTTTTTCTAATACTCTCTCTTTTGGTTTTCCTCTTACTTATTTTTCTTTTCCTCTTACTTATTTTTCTTTTCTTTTTTAAAAAATTATTCTTCTGATTTCTTTCTAACTTTAGGTCTTTATGTCCAATGTCCCCTATGATTAAGCTGTTATTTTATTCTCATACTTTATTCTTTCCATAGATGATCTCATTTACTCCCTAGCTTCAATGATCACCTATATGCTGATGACTCACAGAGCCTGTCCAACCCTCTCTCCTGGGCTCCAGACAATATTTACAACTGCCTTCTTCTTCTTGGTTGACTCACAGATACCTGAAACATAACATGTCCCAAATTGAACTCTCTTTTCAGCTCCCCACCCCATTTCCCAAGGCTGTCCTTCCTCTCCATCATCCACCCAGTTGCTTAGGCCAGGAATCTTTAAGTCATCTCCTTTTGCTTTCCCTCTTCTAACCACACCTAATCAGTCACTAAATTCTGTTGTTTCTATCTCCTAAATACCAATTGAGTCCATTCCTGTATTTCCATTCCCATGTGACTGCCTTAGTTTTATTCCTTATAATTTCTGAACTATTTCAATAATCTACTAACTGGACTCTATCAAATTACATATTTGTAATTAAACCACTTCACACTGCTTGAGAGAGTTTTTAAATTGCTTATCTTATATTACTCCTTTACTTTATTTGCTGGATCTTCATTGCCTTCAATACAGTTTGAACTTTTCACTACCTCTTACATTTTATTTGTTTCTCTAGCCTTATTACCTTTGACCCTTCAACATAGATTACATGCTACGGTCTTTAAAGTTGAATTGCCTCAATATTCCTTTTCTTTCTATCTGTGAATGATTGTTCATGCTATTGCATTGATCTTCTTCATCCTAGAGAATATCTGTTGATCTTTCAAACTCAGATCAAGTGATTTCCCCGCTATGGTTTCTTTTTATTTATTTATTTTTTTTTTTTGAGACAAAGTCTTGCTTTCACCCCAGGCTGAAGTGCAGTGGCACAATCTCAGCTCAGTGCAACCTCCACCTCCCAGGTTCAAGTGATTCTTCTGCCTCAGCCTTCCGAGTAGCTGGGACTCCAGGTGCATGCCACCACCAGCTAATTTTTGTACTTTTAGTAGAGATGGGGTTTTGCCATGTTGGCCAGGCTGATCTGGAACTCCTGACCTCAGGTAATCCACCTGCATCAGCCTCCCAAAGTGCTCCATAGATTTTTTTATGTGTACATTTTTAAAATTTATTTGTATATTTCCTCCATGACACTACAAGGCTTTCCTGGGAATTGGTGATGTTTTATTCATCTACATATCCAAAATATCTTTCACAATTATTTGCACTGAGAAGGCATCCAAAAACATGTTCATTGAATGATGTTCCTATGTCTGGTCCCTCTTCTTCTTTCTTCATTCTGTTTTATACCATTAAATTAGCTTTCCTAAAATAATGCTGTAATTATGTAGAGTTATTTTCCATTTTCAACTTTTCAAGGGACTCTCCTCACCTGTAGGGTAATGTTCAAACTCCTTGACATGGTGCTCATATATCTTCCCAACATCACTCTTGGTTTTTCCATAAACATCTTTTACTTGTTAACCAGGGTGATCTATTTTATATTCTTCAAATCCTCCATGTGAATTTCACTTCCTTTTTAATGTTCAAATTATCCTAGGGTCAAATGATCTTTCTCCTTTCTATCTTGTACAATCTCACTATCTCACTAATCCTTCATGGTTAAATCTAAATCTAAACCTCCATAAAATTTCCACTGACCATTCTCTCAATATAAATCACTTTCGCCCAGCTATCACAGCACTTGACTGATTGCTGTGTTCAGCATTATTTTTTTGTTTATGGCTAATTATCTCTACTATTGGTGAAATTTTAACTTATGCAAATCTCATTATATGACTAATTCAAATGCCTCAAGAATAGGAACCCAAATGTCCATCAGTGACAGATTGGATCAAGAAAATGTGGCACATATACACCATGGAATACTATGCAGCCATAAAAAAGGATGAGTTTGTGTCCTTTGTAGGGACATGGATGCAGCTGGAAACCATCATTCTTAGCAAACTATCACAAGAACAGAAAACTAAACACCGCATGTTCTCACTCATAGGTGGGAACTGAACAATGAGATCACTTGAACTCAGGAAGGGGAACATCACACACCGGGGCCTATCATGGGGAGGGGGAAGGGGGGAGGGATTGGATTGGGAGTTATACCTGATGTAAATGACGAGTTGATGGGTGCAGCACAGCAACATGGCACAAGTATACATATGTAACAAACCTGCACGTTATGCACATGTACCCTATAACTTAAAGTATAATAATAATAAATAAATTTAAAAAAAAAAGAATAGGGACTACAGTCTCAAAAGTATTTGTTGAATAAATGCTTTTATTACCCCTTCCATCATTGATCAAGACTATTGTGATATTTTTCATTTTTTTCTCACACCTAGTATGACAATGTAATGATATCCTTATTTAACATACATGATTTTACTCTTGTCCAAGTTTTATGGGTATTTTTGCTTATTCTGACCATTTCCTATGTTATTATTTTCCACTGATTCCTGATTTTCTGCCTTCATGACTGATGGCCTTTAAAAAAATGTAGCCCTTGCTTTTTAACTTCCCAATTCCATCACCTTCCTCTGCACTAAGCCAATGGCTAAGATTATGATGACGAGAAGAAAAAAGAAAAGGAGGCGTTAGCCTAAATGCTAGCATACCTCAAGGTACAAGGGTTTGAGGTGTGTGTGTGTCTGTGTGTGTGTGTATATGTCTGTGTGTGTATATATATGTGGACAATGTTATAAGCAATGTGAATTTTATAAATACAACATGTTCAATAAGTAGAGATAGAAAAAACTGTTGCTCTCATTCATATCCCAAGATATGAAAGGAACATGTGGTCACCAGATGTGATAGAATGTCAGGACCCCACTATCCCAAACCCACTAGGTCTCTTTTGAATGCTACCACCCAGAGATTGAACAGAGACTATCCCCCCAACGCACACACACACGTACACACACACACACACACACCCCTCATTTCCAAGGCCATGTCTCCAGAGTCATGGCCATGTTATTTTTCTTTTTTAGGCTCACTGCTTAAAACAGAACTTCATTTTACAATAATGGTGAGGTATTTGGGTGCTCATAGCATTAGTTATTATTTGACTGTTCAGCTTTCTCAAACTTGAAGAAAACAAACAATTTTATTAAAAACTTGTGTCACCTTTACCGCCTATTACTTGGCCCCCCTCCGGTTAGCCTTTCTAGACCTCCAGGCCCAGTTCAAGCTCCTTTCCTGCAAATCCTGTGCCTGTCCCAGCTTCTGTTCTCACATGCTGAGCATCAGTGCCCAGTTCCACTGTTTCCTTTGCCAGATGCAGCCAGCTTTGCAAATGAAATTATACTTTTGAACCAGATGAGTTTGGCTTGGTGATTAGCCCTGTGCAGGGTATATAATTTGAGTCAGACTTATGAAAAGTTTGGTGAATTTGGCACCATCTTTGAGGAGTGTGGACTGTCTTAAAACTCCAGAGAGAAACCTTCAGGATCTCAGACATTCCATCTTTTGTGGGCTTCCAGAAAAGGCCACCCTCAGTTGGCATAGGAGAGAGGGCTCATTTTCAAACTATTTAAGTCATGTTGTGACTAGAAGTTGAAGTCTGGTGCAAAATCATGAAAACTGAAGAGATCATTTGCACTGATGCTAGAATAAGCAGCTTTACTGTATAAGAACTCTGGTTTAGACAATCTAGGAAGATGATATTTCTACCACTGAAGTAGAATTCTACTGAAGAGTTTGTTTTAAGCCATTTGTATATCATAGAATATTTGTCATTTCTAAAATGTGAGGAAAAAAACAGAGCTGAGTTAGTTTGTTGAGGGAATCCAATGACCTGTTCCTATTTATCAATTAAGAGGAATTTGTAGGTTCCAAGATGAGATTCCCTCTATGCTTCCTCCTTTTCTTGGCTTCAGTAGGAATCAGGCTTCAATTCAGATCCCAGTACTAAGGTCTAAGAATTTTTTCCACCCCTAGATTTTTAAAGAATCATAAAGCAGCTTGAAAGAAAGCCTCACTCACTCACACTGAAACCTCCACTGAAAAATAAATAATTGAAACCATAGCTGAACATGATTAATGAAGATACATTATAATAATTTATAATAGTGTTTTTGGAGGGCTGTTTTTCCTCCATTTTTCCTCATCTGTCTCCCCTATTACCTCTCCTACTACACTGGAGACTGAGCAAAATGCAGATGTTAAGAACATAAAGATATCAAAGAGTTAGTTTTGGCTGAGTTGGCAGTGACCACATTACAGATCTCAGATTTTCTCTCCTTTCATGTGGCTTTTTTGTAGGCTAGACAATAAATCTTCTACTACACATTTTATCCGAATGTGCTGGAGTGGATAAAAGAGAGTAACTATGGATAGGTCTACCAGAAACTTCTAGATCAGACCCAGGCATGCACAAAGGACCCTTAAATATAGATGAGACTTTTTCCAATCTAATAAATGCAGTGTTTAAGATAATTTGGAAGGTTCTTAAAACAAATAATAGAAAGTTCTCCTTGTGCCTAATTACCACATGCATTTTCATACAGAAAGCCATATAATTATAATTAGCGAATGCAGATTCTATTCACCAGAATATATCTCTACCTTGGGTGAAGTATTACCTTCTTAACATTCTAGCTGTACCACTTACCCCTTGTTTTACAAAGCCCTGATGCTTAAAAGTGTTTAATTATACATGGGTGGTATAGATTCATCATAAAACCCTGCTAAAAATGTGTGTTTCTTGTTTCAATTGTTAAAGCTCATTTTTTTTTTTCTTTTGAGATGGAGTCTCACTCTGTCACCCAGACTGTAGTGCACTGGTACCATCTCAGCTCACTGCAACCTCCTCCTGGGTTCAAGCAATTCTCCTGCCTCAGACTTCCAAGTAGCTGGGATTACAGGCACGTGTCACCATACCTGGCTAGTTTTTGTAATTTTAGTAGACTCGGGGTTGGCTAGGTTGGTTTCAAACCCCTGACCTCAAGTGATTTGCTTACCTCGGCCTCCCAAAATGCTAGGATTATAGGCATGAGCCACTGTGCTCAACTAGTTGTTAAAGCTCTTATCTAGAAAAGAAGAGCTTCTGTATTTTTATCTCGAAAGAGTATATTTAGACCAGGCATGCTGGCTCACACCTGTAGTCCCAGCACTTTGGGAGGCTGAGGTGGGCAGATCTCTTGAGGTCAGGAGTTTGAGACCAGGCTGACAACATGGTAAAAGCCTGTCTCTACAACAAAAATTAAAAAATAGCTGGGTGTGGTGGAGCTCACCTCTGGTCCCTTCTACTCAGGAGACTGAGGTGGGAGGATTGTCTGAGCCCAGGGAGGACAAGGCTACAATGAGCTGTGATCACACCACTGCACACTGCACTCCAGCCTGAGCAACAGAGTGAGACCCTGTCTCAAAAAAAAAAAAAAAAAAAAAAGAGAGAGAGAGAGAATATATTTAGATCAATGATTTTTCAACTTTGACTGCACATTAAAATCACTTGAGAAATTTTTAAAAATTCTAATGCCCAGGCCATACACCAGACCACTTAAATCAGAATTTTAGAACATGGTACCCAAGGATTAGTACTTTTTCTAGTTCCCTCGATAATTCCAGTGTGCAGCCAGGGTTGAAACTACTAATTTAGAAAGGTAAAATGTTCCGGTAAAAAGAGCAAGGGCTGTGGAATCAGCCAGTTCTTTGGTTGTCCATTCTATTTTCAGCACTTCATTCATTTATTCAAATATAGTTTAACACCTAATAAAAAATAAAATGCCTAACATATGCCACATACACCAGGACATGCAATACATAGAAAGTATAGTAATATTGTATGTTAATAAAAGAATTTATGAATGACATTATATAGATATAGAAAATAAATGTTGTTATTAACTTAATAAAATTGAATTTTAAGTGCCTTGATGTGCTTGAGGGTTAAATTATATATGTTGTATTTCTAAGGATGACAAAGCCAAATAGACATATCTCATCCTTTGAGTCTTTTTAACACTTTAAAGCCTTTGAGTCTTTTTAACACTTTGTACTTCCTTTAGAGTGATTATTTTAATTCCATCTTGGACTGTATACATATTACCTTTGTCACTGCATGAAAAGTATTACCTTCATCATTGCACAATAAGCTTCTTGAGAACAGAAGATCTTTCTTACTCTCTTTGGTATCTTTCTCTTAGATTGGTGCCTTTTTCTCCATGATGCGGCTTATTTTTCCTGAAGCCAATGTTATAAACAAATTGTGTTGTATTTGTTTGGTTATATTTGGGAGACTATTAAAGACAGGGATTACAAATTATATATCCATGTGGGGTGTATGTATTTGTCTGTGTGTGTGGATGTGTTTGGAGCGAGAGAAAAAAGATTTTCTGTTAAAGAAAACTATGCTCCTTGGCTCATGGTCTCTTGCAGTAGGCATTTTCCTGAGGGTTGTCAGAAGACTGATTTTGTGGGTGGTCTGCCATACTGAATTTTGGATCTAAGATCTCAGCTCCAAGGCCTTCATCCTCCATAAAGCCAGCAGACGGTACAGTCCATCAACGCCTAATTACTTCCTAGTAGTTTGAACCCACAATCTTTTTGGTTTGGTACCAGAATCAACTTCTGAAGACATTGAAGAAAGAATGTCTGGAATTGGGAACCTAAATATGTGGACTTTTCTTTGAGAGGTGATTGATCAGAAGAACATTTGCTATCCACAGTGTGCTTACAGAAGACAACTTAGAGAAGGAAGGGTTTTAACCTCATGGCAACCATTCTTGCCCACTGAAACTTCTGACCTGATTGCTTTTTACTTTAGCCCCTATTTTTATCAATAATTTGAGGCAGAAACTAGTTAATTAAAAGGGTATAGTCCTTTTAACTATCAATTGACTATACTAACCAAACTGCCCTAGATTTCACTTGTAGCTGAAGCCTCCACAGAGCTGAATCCCTCAAGCATCCTAAACTAATAGGGGAAAACCTGAGCTAAGGGTAAAAAGGGTTTCTGCAAATGGTCTTTGAAAGCAGATAATGTGTTTTCTAAAGAAGTAATGAAATGGAAGAATATATGTGGCTTTGCCTTGCTCTACTAAATTTATGGTCATGTAGAACCTATACAAATGGCTAGTTGAGATTAGGGATTGATATGATTAGGCTTTGTGTCCCCACCCAAATCTCATCTTGAATTGTAACTCCTAGGTGTTTAGAGAGAGACCTGGTGGGAAGTGATTAGATTATGATTGTTTCCCCCATGCTGTTCTCGTGATAGTGAGTGAATTCTCATGAGATTCGAAGGTTTTACAAATGGCAGTTTTTCCTGCACTGGCACACTCACTCTCTCTTGCCTGACGCCATATAAGACATGCCTCTTCCACTTATGCCATGATTGTAAGTTTCCTGAGGCCTCCCTAGCCATGCAGAACTGACAGTCAATTAAATGTCTTTCTTTATAAATTACCCAGTCTCAGGTACGTCTTTATAGCAGTGTGAACATGAACTAACAAAGGGACCATAGATGGGTTTACATCATTTTATTGAGTCAATTATCTTAACAAATATAATATCTTAATTAATCACCACAACTTCCACAAAACCCGTGAAAACAAAGCTATGTAAAATAGTAGATGGAAGCAGAAAAGTAGCAGGATATAGATGTCAGCTTTCTCCTTTTCTACATGTTGGTTTCCCATAGAGGGAATGACTAACTTTCTTCCTATGTATATTATTAATTTTATTAAAATTATGCTTAACTGAGCAATGTGACTGGGTATAGAAGCAGTGCTGAAGATGCTTTTTCAATGCCAGTGAGATCTGAGCCCTAATCCATATCAACCCTGAGTATATATGAGTATCTTCCCATATAACTAGGTTAAACTGTTAATTTTTAAATGGAAGAAAAGTACATTTAAGTCTGAATCTTAAAGCTAATTCAAAGAACATAAATCCTTCAGGTCTGAAAGTAATACTGATTATCCACAAATATCATTAATTTTGAGGTAGTTTACAGAGTAGGGGATATTGAAAAAGGAATAAAGGAATCTGAAGCTTCCACATCACAGATACCAATCAATACTTTGAATTTGGATGTATTTGAAATCCAGAATTATTCTTCAATCAACAGTTACTGGTGTATGATCTCACCTGAGGACAGAAGAACCTATTAAATAAAGAAGGAAAATCAATGAACACTGTACTATTTCCCACCTCTGACATCAGTACCTGTGTAAAGACCCATTTCGTCTTCTTCACAATTGTTATCAGTCAGACATTCCTAATGTGCAAACATATTTGTATTCTCAGAACAAATTTCTCCTATTCTTTTCTCTCACCTTAACTTTAGAGTTTTGAATACATACATCTTCTCTATTCTTGGCTACTTCTAATTTTCTGTAGTCAATCAAATCCTGGAGCATTAATCCATTTACATTAAAAGTGTTATACATTTTGTAATGAAACTCTGTTGGATCAAAAAGATCCCGTTTTATCCCCGTGAAATGGGAAAACACCTGAATCTGAGAGGGCTATTCTAAGTAGGTTTAAGTTAAGAATACCCAGCTTAACATTTTAACACAAGCAATATATTGAAAACCATAGTTTTTGACAAAACACAATTAATGCTATGACTGATGAGTCACAAAGCAAAATGCAAGCCAGTAAAGACATCATTTTCTCTAAAAGAGTTGGAAACTTGGGAGAATATTTTTAATGGCTGGTGTTTAAGATTGGCCTTTGGTCTTCCTCTAGTTTTTATAGTGTATATTTTGTAAACTCCTTCCTCTACTCACCCACACCTTCCCTCACACTTGGCATTGGTTTTGATGACTTGAAATGGAAATTCTCCCATATCACTAAACAGATCTTTCTACTACAGAAGTTTCACTGGACTCCCATCGTAATCCGTAAGAGATACTATATGGTTCTCAGCATCCCCTGCCAAGAACTTTACTACCATGATTGATTCATTTGGCATTAATCTTCTCTTTTTCTGTTCTGTGATCTAGGTTATGATGGAGCAGTGCCTGAAAGAACTGTAGCACCCGTGAGCCAGATCCTACTTTCCACTGTAAAATTTCTTTTTCTATTGGGGGTTTCATGCTTAGCCTCGTACTGTTTGTGTGAGGGCAAAATGTGTCTGACCCAAAGTATTCTAATAGCACATCCTGGGAAGGCCAGCCAGCCAAAAATATCATTGGATGTTCATTTTGTTCCCTAGTTTAAAGAGAGAAAAGCAAATCACACCTTATATGTGATGCCATAAATGTGCTTTCTTTGGTCAATTATGAAGAGTGTGCATTGGATTTTAACATGTTGGTCTTTGACTTTGGGGGTTGAGATATTTTACAATCATCAGATCACCTGGTTTGCTTCCAGTATAATCATTTAATTAAAGGTATTAAAAACTTAATGAAGGCAACATGGAAAATATTAATATCAATATATAACATTTATTGAATGTCAGCACAGCCCAAGGAATTGAACAAAGCACAAAATTAGTGCCTGCCAGTTAGCTTAGCACACATCAGCCAAATTTTTAAGCTGTTATTAGAAAAAAAAACCAGAATGTGCCTTTATAACCACTGCAGAATAAAACCTAACTAAAAAATTCGGTTGATCCCTTTCACCAAAATCCCTTATCATTGATCTGTTTTACTCATATCTTTTTGAAAATACTATTTACACTGTCTTCACAAGTGTGTCAACATATAATGGAATAATTCAATCTCCCTGTCAAATTAGCAATGGGAAATTTGGGGGGAGCCAGATAAATAACCTTAGCAAAACCAAATTTTTTTTTTTTTTTTTACTTTAAGTTCTGGGATACATGTGCAGAACGTGCAGGTTTGTTACATGGATATACATGTGCCATGGTAGTTTGCTGCAACTCTCAACCTGTCATCTAGATTTTAAGCCCTGCATACATTAGGTATTTGTCCTAATGCTCTCCCTCCCATTTCCCCCATCCCCCAACAGGCCCCAGTGTGTCATGTTCCCCTCCTTGTGTCTATGTGTTCTCATTGTTCAACTCCCACTTATGAGTGAGAACAGGTGGTGTTTGGTTTTCTGTTCCTGTGTTAATTTGCTAAGAATGATGGCTTCTAGCTACATCCATGTATCTGAAAAGGACATGAACTAATTTGTTTTTATGGCTGCACAGTATTCCATGGTATATATGTGCCACATTTTCTTTATCCAGTCTATCATTGATGGGCATTTGGGTTGGTTCTAAGGCAGCAAAACCAAATTTTATTTTAAGATCTAACTGAAGGAAAGATTATGTCTCATCCCAATAAGTTCTTTGGCATGAGTAATTGCAGGTTACTATACGCTCCCTAGCTGAAACCTACTGTGAGCGTCCAGTTGATTTTGAATTCTACAGTGATTCACTGGCCATGTATTCACAAAGAGGAAAAGCCAATAGCTGTTCTCACAAATAATTCCTACACGTTCAGAGTATCCTTTTACCTGCTGTTTTTCTTTTTTGGCCAAATTGATCCAAAACACAAACAAAAAACCAGGGCAGTCTACGTGTACTACCTACTCCTCTTACTTGACATCCACCCCTACTACTCAAGGGAAACTCCTCTGAAGGATCTCGTGTAACTCTAATTACCAGATTGAATGGCTTTTACTCAGTCCTTGTTTTCATGCAAAATATAAAAGAGTTGACACTAGGCAGTAGTTAAGCCTGTTGAACAGCCCCTCTTTTATTACCTTTTCTTACAGAGGCTTTCGTCTACTGGGGTCTCCTTGTTATCTTCCTTTAATATCCTTTTTCTCTTTATCCGTTTCCACTACCTAAATGGAGGTATTTCCATAGATTCTGTTCTTGACATCTCGTTTTCTTTCTCTTCAAAGAACTCTTGTTCTTGCATTCATTGTATGAAGTTAACTCTAAGATTTAGTCCACTACCTCTGTGACCCCCATCCCCACTCTCTGCTCTCTTGCTCCCTCTGATTTAGCCACACTGGTCCTTTTGCCATTCCTTGTTATTTGCCAAATCTACTCTCACTTCAGAACTTTTCCAATGGATGCCCTCTGTGCTCAGACTGTTCTTCCCGAAGTATTTGAATGGCTTGTTTTCTTGTCTCCTTCAAGTCTTTGTCAAGCATAGACTTACAGGTGAGAATTTCCCAGATCGCCTCATGTAAAATAGTAATTTCTACTTCCATGCTCATTTTCTTACTTCACGTTTCTTTACACTACTTAACACAATTGCGTATATTATGGATTTTATTTTCCTTATCATCTGCCTCTCCATTCTTGAACATGTGTTCCATAAACACACACAGGGATCTTTATCTGCATTGTTCACTATATTCTCGGTGCTTAGAATTGTGCCTGGCACATAGTAGGCCCTCGGTAAACATTTGTTGAATAAATGAATGAGAGTGAGAAAAGTTATAAGGAAGTGAAAAACTCTTCATTTCTCCAAAATTCCTAAATGTTACTATCCTTCATCTCACCTGTGGGATAACAGCAGTGACACATCTTCTCAAGTCATCTTTCAGATTATAATATGAGAATTTATGTGGCAGTGATTTATTAAGGCAGTTCTCCCAGTTTCTTCTCTGGAGATGGTGCTGGGAAAGATGGAAGAATCGGCAGAATGTAGACCTGAATCTGACCCCAGTGCTTTTGCCTAGAAAACCCTTCTCAGGTGAGAAAAAGTAGTCATACATAAGATTCACAATCATCTTGAATTCAACTGAATTAATTAATTGCTAATTGTCATCAAATTCATTGTATCATACTGACATGGCCAAACACAGCTCATTGATAAAGTCAGTAGGTGGAAGAGCCAAGTAAGATTTTAAAATTCCATGGTTTTGATAGGTCATTTTGCTGATAATCAAATGATATGGCACTACAAATCAAGGGGTTCTTATTTGAGCTTTTCAATGTATTCATATTGAACTCTTCTTAAGACCAGAATATGGTCTCCTTGTTATTTTTATGTCTATAGGCTCATAAATCCCACTGAAAAAAGGTCTTCATTAAAATGTTTTGTAAAAAAAAAAAAAAAAAAAAATTAAGCCTTTCTGTGAACAAAACTAGTTTTTTCATATTCCTAAAAATATATTCTTTGTAAAACTCAAAACTCTCAAGTCTGGTTAACTCACAGAACATTTTCTTGTTTTCAAGAAAGCAAATATCACAGTAAGTTCAAAGTAAAATGTACAATACCGTATATACGGTACAATACTGTATATTCATTTCAGAAAAGGTTTTATTTCAAAATACTTCTTTTAAGGAATATTTGTCCAGACATCTCTTCCTTCCCTCATGTGAAATTAATAACTTAAAAAGGAACTTTGTGAATGGTTCCAAATGCAAACTACAAAACTGTTGAATAACTTAATAAGGATGCATTTCATTCCTGGTTTACCAAATACGGTTTTGACAGTATTTCCAATAGTTAAGATGGTTTCTATAATGGAGAAAGCCACATTATTTAGTAATAATGGCACCCTAACAAAGAACTGTAAGTGCTCTTTAAGACTTTAACTGCACAGACCATCTATTTAGTACTGGAAAATCCTTTAAGTTCATACAAGTGTCCTCTGAAATTAACAGGGTAGAAAAAGGTTTTCTAACAGAGAAAATGCTCTAATTTGAAAGAAAAAGTCTGAATCTCTCCCCTATTAACAAAAGAGAAGTGTTTACTTGACCAACAATTGTACAAAATGACATTGGTCTATGTGAAGTGGACACACACTTAATGAAGAAAGTAGAGCCCTCATTGAAACTCCACACAGTCTCAGATACGTTTGCATATATTATCTTATTCGGTCCTCAAAAACAGCCCTATCAGATAGGTGTAGTTATCTTTGGATGTCCAGGAAAATTTTGATTACAAGAGATTAAAGGATTTATAGCCAAGCTAGAATATGAACCCAGGTCATGACTCCATGGCCAGTGTTCTTTCTAATAAATTATTATATCCCATAAGCCCCAATCATCTCTGGGGCAGAAATGGTAGTCACAATCCCTTGGCCAACAGATATCATTAGGGACTGTCACAAATGCCAGTGCTCCCCCAATTCTTATAATTCTTATAATTCTTATAAATTCTTATAATTTCAGTGCCTGTTCTAGATTCTATGGCTTGTAAAAAAGTATCTCACAACTCAGTGGCATGAAACAACCATTCATTATGCTTATGGATTTTGTAGGTAGAGTTTGGACCAGGAACAGCATGGGCAGAATGGCCCTAGCCTATGATTTCTGGGGCATCATCCAGGAAGCTGAGAGATGGTATCATTGGAAGACTAACTCGTTCACATGTCTGTGGTTGATACTGGCTATGGGCTTAGAGACCTTAGTTGGAGTTGCCAGCCAGACATCTCCATGTGGATAAGGCTTTCTCATTACATGATACCTGAGTTCTAAGGGCAAGAATTGCCTGAATCAGAATCAGGGAGTAGGACACCTTTTTGAGCCTTTGGAATTCATGCAGTGTCTCTTCTGCTGCATCATATTCATTAGAAGTGATCACTAAGACATGTCCATATTTAAGGGAAAGAGAATTGGTCACCTTTTGTGGGAAAAGCATTGAAGAGTTTATAGAGATGTTTTAAAAATACCATACTGCCCCTCCTCAGTGTTGGAGTGCTTTTGCTTGCAAGAGTCTGTTCCTATGATTCTTTCTTGAAGGACTGCCCTCAAGAAGAGCCACTTTGCTCCGAAGCCACAAGCATAGAGAGCCAGAAGTGCCTGAGAGTTGACATAGAGAAGGCCTTTTTCACAGAATGGAACCAATTTTATTATTTTGCATGTGGAAATCTAGTTTTCCCAACACCATTTATTGAAGAGATTACCCTTTCCTCATTGTGTCCTCTTCATGCCCTTATCAAAAATTAGGGGATCATACATGTTTGGATTTATTTCTAGACTCAATTATTTTCCACTGGTCTGTTTTTATGCCAGTAACATACTGTTTTGATTACTATAGCTTTGTAATATAATTTAATATCAAGATGTGTAAAGCCTCCAGCTTTGTTTTTCTTTTATACACTTATTTTGGCTAATTGGGAATTTTGATAGGGGTTGCATTGAATATGTATATTGCTTTGGATAGTACAGACATTTTAGCAAAATTAATTTTTACAATTCTTGAGCACAGGATAGCTTTTCATTTATTTGAGTCTTCATCAAATTCTTTCATCAATGTTTTTATGGTTTTCAATGTGCAGATCTTTCACTTCTGTGGTTAAATTTATTCCTAGTTATTTTTATGGTATCATAAGTGAGATTGTTTTCTTGACTTCTTTTTCAGATAGGCTATTGTTTTGTGTGTGATGATGATATTGAGTTTTGTGTGTTGATTTCATATCCTGCAACTTTACTGAATTCATTTATTAGTTTTAACAGATTTTTGTGGAACCTTTGTTTTTTTTTTTTTACGTACAGAATCATGTCACCTGAAAATCAAGATAATTTTACTTTTTCCTTTCTGATTTCTATGTCTTTTATTTCTTTTTCTTTTCTGATTGCTTTTGTTGGTACTTCCAGTACTATGTTTAACAGAAGTGTTGAGAGTGGAAATCTTTGCCTTGATCTTACTGGAAAAGCTTTCAGTTTTTTCTAGTTAATTATGTTAGCTGTGCATTTTTCATACACAGTCTTTATTACATTGAGAAACTTTTCTTCTATGCCTAAACTGTTGAGGATTTTTAACAAGAAAGGATGTTGGACTTTGTCAAATGCTTTTCTCTTGTCAATTGAGATGATCATGTAGCTTTTGTCCTTCATTCTGTTAATGTGATGTATCATATTGATTAATTTGCATATGTTAAACCAGTCTTGCATGCCAGGGATAAATCTTACTTGATCATGATGTGTAATCTTTTTTATGTGTTGTCAGATTCAGTCTAATAATGTTTTATTGAGGATTTTTGCATTAATGTTCATCAGAGATTGGCTTGTAGTTTTTTGTTTTTTGTTTTTCCCTTGTGATCTCTCTGTCTGGGTTAGGTATCAAGGTGATGCTGGCCTCATAAAATGTGTTTGGAAGTACTCCCTCCAATTCCATTTTTGGAAGAGTTAAAAAACGTATTGTTATTCTTCTTTGAACATTTGGTAGAATTCAGCTGTGAAGCCATCTGGTCCTGGGCTATTCTTTGTTGGGAGGTTTTATATTATTTCTTCAATATCTTTATTTGTTATTTTTCTCTTTAAACTTTGTAGTCCTTTCTTATCTTGCTAGGTTGTATTTTTCTAGGAATTTATCCCTTTCCTTTAGATTGTCCAGTTTGTTGGCACATAATTGTACATGATAGTCCCTTATGATCCTTTTCATTTCTGAGACATCTGTTGTCATTTCTTCACTTTAAGTTTTGATTGTATTTATTTGTGTCACGTCTTCTCTCTTTTTCCTTAGTTATACTAGCTAAAAGTTTATCAATTTTGTTTACTTTTTTAAACCAACTGTTAGTTTTATTGATTCTTTTTTATGGCTTTTCTGTTTTCTATTTGATTTAATTCTGCTCCAATTTTTGTTATTTCCTGCCTTCTGTTAATATTAGGTTGAGTTTGTTCTTCTTTTTCTAGATCCTTTAGGCATATCGTTAGATTGTTTATTTGAGACCTTTTTTTTCTTTTTTAGCATAAGCATTTAGTGCTAGAAATTTCCCTGTTATAACTGCTTTTCTGAATCTCATAAGTTTTCCTATGTTATATTTTCATTGTCATTTGTCTCAGGATATTTTTAATATCCCTTTTGTTTTCTTTGATTCACTGGTTGTTCAGGAGCATATTGTTTAATTTCCACATATTTGTAAATTTTCTAAGATTCCTCTTGTTATTGATTTCTAGTTTCATACCATTGTGGTCCAAAAATTATACTAGATATGATTTTGATCTTCTTAAATTTGTTAAGACTTGTTTTGTGGCCTAGTATATGATCTATCCTGGAGTATGTTCCATGCATGCAGGACAAAAATGTGTGTCCTCCTGCTGTTGGATGGAGAGTTCTGTGTATATCTGTCAGGTCATTTTGTTCAAAACTGCAATTGAAATCCAGTATTTCCTTATTAATTTTCTGCCTGGTTGATATATCCAGTGTTGAACGTGGGTTGTTGATATCTCCTGCTATTATTGTATTGGTATCTATCTCTTCCATCAGATCTATTAATATTGGTTTATTTATTTAAGTCTTCCAATATTGGGTGCATATATGTTTATAATGGTTATATCCTCTTAATGAATTGACCCCTTTATCATTAAATAGAGACCTTCCTTTTCTATTGTGACAGGTTGTGAATATAGGCACCTCTGGGTTTTTTTGGTTGCAATTTGTGTGGACTATCTTCTTTAATTCCTTCACTTTCAACCTATGTGTATTTTAAAGTTTAAATGGGTCTCTTGTGGGTAAGATATAGTTGGATATTGGGGGTTTTTTTAGCCATTCAGCCACAGCATGTATTTTTTATTTTAGAATTTAATCTGTTTACATTTATGATTATTCTTGATAGCTAAGGACTTACTACTGCCATTTTACTTGTTTTCTTGTAGCTCCTTTGTTCATTTCTTCCTCTCTTGTTGTCTAACTTTGTGATTTGATAATTTTCTGTAGTGTAAAGCTTTCATTCCTTTCTCTTTTTCATTTGTATAACTGGTGTTGTTTTGCATTTTGTGGTTACCATGAGACTTACATAAAACATCTTATATTTATAATCTACTTTTTAAAGCTGATAACAACTTATTGTCTGTTGCAAAGAAAAACTCTCAACTTTTACCCTCCCCCGAAATTAATGTTTTTGATGTCAAAATTTACATCTTTTTATATTGAATATCACTTAACAACTTATTGTAGCTTTAGTTGTTTTTTATTATTTTGACTTTTAACCTTTATACTAAAGAGACAAATAATTTACACACTACCATTACAGTATTAGAGTATTCTGGACTATGTATTTGCCTTCACCAGTGAGTTTTACACTTTTATATCTATTCATTATAGCAATTATCATCCTTTCCTTTGCATTTAAAGAACTCTGTTAAGCATTTCTTGTAAGACAGGTCTAGGAATAATGAATTCTCTCAGCTTTTGCTTATCTGTGAAGGACTTTATTCCTCCTTCATTTCTGGAGGACAACTTCCTTGCGTATAATGTTCTAGGCTTGAAATTTTTTTCTTTTGGCACTTTGAATATATTATCCCATTCTCTCCTGGCCTGCAAGATTTCTGTTGAGAAATCCACTGATAGTCTAATGGGAATTTCCTTATATGTGACTAGATGCTTTTCTCTTGCTGCTTTCTTTGTCTTTGACTCTCAACAGTTTGATTATATTGTGCCTCAGAGAGAACCTCTTTGGGTTGAATCTATTTGGAAACTTTTGAGTTTTCTGGATCTGAATGTCCATATTTATCCTAAGATTTGAAGATTTTTCAGCAATTATGTCATTAAATATACCTTTTGTCCCTTTCTCTCTCTTTTCTCTTTCTGGAACTCCCATAATGTGAAAATCTGTTCACTTAATGATGTCCCATAAGTCCCAAAGACTGTCTTCACTCTTTTCATTCTGTTTTCATTTTTTTCTCTAAGAGTCATTTCAAAAGAACTGTCTTCAAGTTTATAAATTCTTTCTTCTACTTGATGTAAATTTTTGTTTCTTTAGGGTCAGTTACTGGAGAATTATTGTGTTCCCCAGGTGGCGTCACATTGCCTTTGTTTGTTTGTTTGTTTCTTATGTACCAGCATTGATGTTCTGCATCTGGTGGTATAGTCATCTCTTCCAAACTTTACAGAGTGGCTTTTGTAAAAGACTTTCACTACCATATGGGCCTGAGGGTGCCAGCTCAACAGAGTGCAATGGTTCTGATTCCATACGGGTGCAGTGGTATAATTACCATGCAGCTTCTTCATTTGTCATCAATGTTAATGATGACTGTAGGTGTCTCAGTGGTCTAGGCTGCAGGGATTATGGCAGTGATGGTGGCTGCTTAGGTTATTGGGGCAAGGGCTTTAGGGATCCTCCTATTCTTATCTTTCTCACTGTGGGAAATCACAGCCATAAGAGGATCTCTCTTAGTATTGGGACTGACATGGGTCACAGGCAGCTATTGTAGCCATGCGGATGACAGTGGCACTAGAATCCAGGTCATAGATGTTCAGAGCAGCTGCAAAGCTGGTTTCCTGGGCTTGACGTCTTATAAAACTAATGTAGCACCAGGGACTTGAAGTGCCAGTTTACTCTCCAAAGCTCGAGTGAATGCTGTTCTCCCACTAACCTGGGGTCTGCTGCTCTGAGGCATACTCCAGGAGCTTGGGCTCAAGGGGCTGTGATTTAGCAGTGGTTCTGTGGTTCTGAGCCTGGTGGGGAGGGGCACAACACTGGAGTAGCTCTGGGAAAGAATGGGTGCTCTGGAGGGCCCCAAGATGGCTTGCTACTGTGGTACAGTACTGGCTAAACCTCCAGGACAGAGAGGTGCCGTGGCTACTCACTCTGAGAGCAGTACACACTGTAGCAGGATTTGGTCCCCAGTAGCAAGGCACAGCTGCAGTTCAGTACTGAGGACCCAAGAGAGCATAGTGTCAGCTCGGACTCTGGGTGATAAAGTACCATGCTGTGGTGACTCTGGGCCTTAAGATGATGGGACCCGACAGTAGCCCAGGCTCTGTAAGGTCAAGTGCAACAGCAGTAAGGACCCAGGAATGTGAAGATGTCCCTGTGGCTGTGCCCAAGGGGGAAGTGGGCTGATGCGGAGCAGTGCAGCAATGACTCCACTTCCCGTAGAGGCAGGGTGCTCAGCAGTTCAGGCTGTGGGTCCAGCTCCAGGTGGGCAGGAGACTATGACTGTTTGTCCTGGACTGTGGAGTGCCACAGTTCAGCCAAGGCTCTGATTCCCTAGGACGTGAGTCACCATGTCTGCTTGGCCCTGGAAAGCCTGGCTACATGAGTCAGTGGAGTCCCTGGATCACAGGGAGTGGGTGACTGCCTTAGCTGTGGTGCTAAGGGGCACAACTGCTGTGGTGTGAAGGAGACCTGGGGTACCTAGGAGCAGAGTGCTGCCTCAGCTGTGGCACCAAGGGGGTGTGACTGCTCCGATGTGAAGGAGGCTGGATTGTCCCAGGGGTGGGATGCTGCCTCCGCTGTAGCACCAGGGATATGACGGCTCTGGAATTTCTAGGCTTCAAATCACCGGAGGTGGGACACCACTTCTGCTTCGCCCTAAGGAAAGGGTAAACCAGCGACGAGGATAGGGGACAAAGTGGTTCTGTGGTACCTTGGCCCTAGTGGTCAGGTTATAGCAGCAGCTTTGCCCCATGATGGCTCGCTCTTGAGTGTGGTACAGTGCTGGCTAAACCTCCAGGATGGAGAGATTCAGTGGCTACTCACTCCCAGAGCAAGCCACGCTCTAGCAGTGGCTCAGGGTCTGAGAGGGCACAGAGTAGTAGCAGCACAGGCCACAGAGGGGTGGGGCACAGTGTCTGCTTTTTCTCTGGGTGTAGCCCAGGATTTAGACTCCAAGGAGCTCCCTCAAGTGCGCTCAGAACCTGCGAGGATGACAGCAGTGTCCAGCAGTGAAGACTGAAGTTGTCCACAGCCATGAAGGGGCTTCTGGGTCCTCTTCCTTGCGTTTCTTCATGGGAAGAAGTCCCTCCTAGCTCCTAGGGGGTTTGATTGTGGGCAGCAGGGGTGTGGCAGAGGCGAGGTGTCGCCTTCCTTTCTCTATGTGATCATCCTGAGTTTCTGTGCTTTGCCCGATTTTGGCTGTTTCTTTGTTGTTCTCCAGTGCTCTCCTTTATTTATGTATTTATTTATTTTGTCAAAATGTGGTTGTATATTCATTGTTTGGGGCTTTTTGTGGTAAGGAAAGGACACTAGGAGGGTCTAAACAGCCATCCTGTTGACTTTACATCTCCGATTCGGGACTTTGGAATGGGGAAGCAATCTGAAGGGACTGAATAAGAAGCATCACATTGATGTGATAAAAGTCCTTCTGCATGCTATTCTGATTTTTAACGTCAGTTGAATATACAAATTGTTGTTGTTGTTGTCTTTTTATTGAGACATCATAGTTGTACATATTTTTGAGGTACATGTGTCATTCCGATCCATGTACACAACGTGTAAAACTCAAATCAGGGTATTTGGGATATCTGTCACCTCAAACTTTTATCTTTTTTTGTGTTGGGAGCATTGCAATTCTTTTCTTCTTGACTATTTTGAAATATGCAATAAATTACTATTAATTATAATTTTCCTACTGTATTATCAAATACTAGAACTTATTCCTTTCATCTGACTGAACTTTTGTACCCATTAACCCAAGGGACCCCACCCTCCAAGTTGCAGTCTGGTACTGGTCCGAGGCCTGTTAGGAACTGGGCTGCACAGCAGGAGGTGAGCAGCTGGTGAGCGAGCATTACTGCCTGAGCCTCACCTCCTGTCAGATCAGTGGTGGCATTAGATTCTCATAGGATCATGAACCCTATTGTGAGCTGCACATGTGAGGGATCTAGGTTGAGCACTCTTTATGAGAATCGAACTAACGCCTGATAATCTGAGGAGGAACAGTTTCATCCCGAAACCATCCCCCTTCCCCTCACCACCCCATCCATGGAAAAATTGTCTTCCATGAAACTGGTCCCTGGTGCCAAAAAGGTTGGGGACCGTTACATTAACCAACTTCCCTTCATCCCCCGCTCTGCCTTCCCAGCCTCTGGTAACCACAATCCTACTGTCTACCTCTGTGAGATCCACTTTTTTAGTTCCCACATGTGAGTGAGAACGTACAGTCTTTGTCTTTCTGTGCATAGCTTATTTCACTAAGGAAAATGTCATCCAGTTGTATCCATGCTGCTGCAAATGGCAGAATCTCATTTGTTAATGTCTAAACACTATTCCATTGTGTGTGTATATATCTATATGCCCACACACACCACATTTTCTTTATGTGGATGGACACTTAGATGTGCTCCATATCTTGGCTATTGTGAATAATGCTGTAAATACATTGGAGTGCAGATATCTCTTGGATATACTGATTTTCTTTCTTTTAGATATATACCCACCAGTGAGATTGCTATATCTTCTAATAGTTCTATTTTTATTTTTTAAAGACTATCCATACAAATTCTTCCTGTGACTGATTTTAGTTGTAGAAACTAAAGAGGAGCTGAGTATCAAAGTGAGATCAATCTGCTGTAGAAAAAGAAGACATTAATGAAACATATAAGGCCCAAAAACAATAATGTCATGGGAGTATAGACCCAAGGAATTTACAGATATCTTGGAAAGGGTTTAGTGTTTTCTTAGATTATAAAATTAAAGATTGAGGCAATTCTAAACATAGCCAAAAGGTGTAGAAAGCTACAACTGATATCTAGGTTTCAAATCATTTAGTCAAATTCCACCCCTAACCATGTACAAAATATAAATCTAAAGTTATTTAGCAGTATTTAGCTAGATATATTCAACTGATAGATTATTTTATATGAATTGACATCTTCACAATATTAAGACTTTTCTTTCTTAGTATTGTGAAGAAATATTGTGAAGGATATTGCAAGTCCTCCCCACCTACTCCCTTCCTGTGTCCTCCAGGAGGGTCAACAGAATGAGCCTTTTATCAAAGATGTGAGAAATAAATTCATGAAGGAAGCACTCAGCATCCTTGAAGCATTCCGTGGTGGAAACGCTTTTATTCATTGAGGAAGAAAACAGAAATGTTACAAAGTTTTCTTCTGATAGAAGAAATTTATTACTGGGTATTTTCTGTCTTGTAGTTGCAATTGTGAAGGGTATATTTCCATTATATTTTCTGTTAGTGTTAAAATACAGAACTATTAATTTTGGATTAATTTTATAAATGACAAATTTTCCTGAATTATAGTATTATAGTTAAACTCTGCCACAACACGATAAATGGTTTCAAAAATTTTAACTCCATAAAATGTGGGATTATATTATTTTAAGGTTAATGAACTATCTGGCCCAAGTCTATATATAGGAGTTCTAATGTCCACTTGTAAAATCCAAATGTATCCCAAGTCTTCATGCCAACCATTCTCATTTACATATCAATGGGGACAATTTTGGACCTGCCGGCTGGTTGGAACTTACAGCATAGCAGCAGTGATTCTAAATCTCTTGTTTGGTACCTGTTTTATTAGCCAGATCTGAGAATATTGGCCCAGGAGAAATATTAGGACATAGGAACTCACTTTGCTTTCTCTGTATCTTTAGATAGGGCTTTCTGCCATATACATGTTTACTCCATGTCCCTCGACCTGAGAAGGTAAGAACTTTTAGTCATTTGAGAATGGGGTCTTGAGAGGGAGCTAGAGCAGCTGCCAACCAGGTGATATCTGAATTTTGATAATACTGGGTTACCTAATGGCAATTTTCTTTGCTGCAATTGGAGTCATTGTCTGATTAACTTTAGGATAATTATATATTCTCTTTCATTATTAAGATCCATCTGTATTCTGGACATGTCAGCTAGTTAAGTTCAATAGAGATGTGGTGGGTACTAATCTCTGCAATCTTTCAGGAAGCAGTATTGCTTTTGGCTTACTATTTCTGGAGATAGAGGCAGTCCTGGTGGCCTGCACTTGACCTTTTCTGTAATAATGGCCCTCACTTCATGAGTCAGGGAACTAATATAAGGACTCTACCAACTGTGGAGTAATACTTTCCTATTATTCATTCCAGAACTTGGGAAATAACCACAAGATCAATTTAGGGACCATTGGGCACACTGCAATAGACCTGAGCCAAAATTTCACTGGTCCCTTGATTCTCCATAAGCCCCTGCTCTGACTGGTGGGCCACAGTGATGCTTGGGTCTCTGGGAATTAGTATCAGTTCAGAGCCAATGTCCAGTGATCCTCCAGTAATTCTGATTATTTTAACTTCCTCAGTGCACAGCTGCATGGAAGACTGGGAGGATGATTAACCATATAGATTTTTGGCAGTATGGAAGAGCCCTTCAAAAGAACCTTGCAGGTTCTTCAAGGGAACTAAGGCTCACCAACATTAAAGGGGCTCTAAGTCTGTAAAAAGGTTCATAACTTGGAATTGATTGAGACCTAACTTTCTGTTTAAATGATTCAAATCAGACCTCTCTTCACTAGACATAGAACTTTTTTGCTTATACAGGGTAAGTAAGAGTTTAGTAGTATATCTATCTATTCAGTTTTAGGAATGCCATTATCAACTAGCCAACGCTAAAGATCTCTGCAAGTCAGACTGTTCTGATTACTGCTTTGGCTTTACTTCATTACAGTAACCAAATCCACCCTGTCTCTGGTAAACAAATGCCACCACTACCATCCCAGAGTGCCACCATCTGCATTGAACTGAGGAATCCCAGTTTGATGATAGCAGTTTTCACCCTAACTCTTGACCAATAAAGAACCACCATGGAATGCTTCAAGGATAAATTCCTTCATGAATTTATTTCCACATCTTTGATAAAGGGCACATTCTGTTGACTCTCTTGGAGGACACAGGAAGGGGTAGGTGGCCAGGACTTGCAATAATCCACTCTAGCACTCCAATCTCTTTTCTCTACCATTTATCAGTCTCCTCTCTCTACTTGCGCTACTTGTCTTGGCATTCCAACTTCATTATTCTAGGTTACTTTGTGGCCATGTTTTATTCAAGCAACCAAGCAAACTCGTAGAGCCATTTGCAGCCCTTTGAACTAACACCTTGAAACTGGAATCTCTCCCAATGAATCCATATCAGTAGAATTGTCTTTATGCAATTCTACATTTCTTCCACCTTGATTCCATGATTTGAATGTTCTCTCCAAACTCAAGTTGAAATCTAATCACCATTGTGATTGTATTAATAAGTGGGACCATTAAGAGGTGATAAGGCCATGAAGGTTCCACCCTCATCAATGGGGTAATGTTTTTATCACAGGAGTGGGTTTGTTTTCACAAAAGTGGGTTGTTATAAAAGTGAGCCCAGCCCTCATTATCTCTCACTTTTACCCTCTCTTGTCCTTCTACAAGAGAAGGATGAAGAAGAGAAAAGAAGGGATAATACAGCATGAAGGTTCTTGTCAGATACCAGTGCCATGCTCTTGAACTTCCCAGCCTCTAGAACTGTGTAAACTTCTTTTTTTGGTTTTTAAAACATAATATTTAGTTTTTAAAGTTAACGCGTGCACTATAGAAAACTGAAAAACACAAGAAGCAAAGAACAAACTCATCCACAATCAGAAGGTGTTTACAGTTTTCAAATGTCCTTCTAGGTCCTATATGTGTTCAGACAAAACATCCAGTTTCATGGGATTAACATCATATAAAATGTATCATGTTTTTTTCACACGTCATAAATACTTACCAATTCAAAATCCCAAAACTACATGAGTATTTTGATAATCAAGAATATACTACACTAACTCAATCTGTTAGAAAAAAAAAAATGTAATCCTGCCTTTCTTGGAACAAAGACTTCATAGAAGACAAAATGGCAACAGGCCTCTAGATAAAAGCATTGGCAGAGTTCTGATTAAAATACTGCATTCCCTTAAAGCTCAATTTAAAATGAAACACGTATGTTTATTGCAGCACTATTCACAATAGCAAAGACTTGGAATCAACCCAAATGTCCATCAGTGACAGATTGGATTAAGAAAATGTGGCACATATACACCATGGAATACTATGCAGCCATCAAAAAGGATGAGTTTGTGTCCTTTGTAGGGACATGGATGCAGCTGGAAACCATCATTCTTAGCAAACTATCACAAGAACAGAAAACCAAACACCGCATGTTCTCACTCATAGGTGGGAACTGAACAATGAGATCACTGGGATTCGGGAAGGGGGACATCACACACCGGGGCCTATCATGGAGAGGGGGGAGGGGGGAGGGATTGTACTGGGAGTTATACCTGATGTAAATGATGAGTTGATGGGTGCTAACGAGTTGATGGGTGCAGCACAGCAACATGGCACAAGTATACATATGTAACAAACCTGCACGTTATGCACATGTACCCTACAACTTAAAGTATAATAATAATAAATAAATTTAAAAAAATTATCAACATCATAAAAAAAAAATAGAGGATCACTATTTGTAAAAAGTGACTTTGTTTTGTTTTTTTGAGCAAAGAACTAAGAGTTCCTTACATCATAAAAACTGTCAGGAGAAAATATCCCAGTGAAGGAAAAAATGCATAAAGAAAATATTGGAACTGACTGCTTCCATAAATTGAATATGTTTGCATTTGTTGAAGTTCATGAGATTTTGCAGAGTGACAGATAATTTAGAACTGTTTGTTCAAAGAAGAGACGAGTTTGTAAGATGTCCTCAAAAATAATTCCATATGTTAACATGTTAGTTCTCAGAAAATTCAGAGTATGTTCTATCACCTCAAAAGCAATCCCACTGGGCAATGGCCCCCAGGGCATAAAAGAAACAGATGCCATTGGCAGAGCTGAAGTGTTTATTTTTAAACATGGAGACCTAAAGATTAGTAAAAAAATGAACTAGGCATTTGAATATTTTTTTCTCACCAAGGACTAGAAGTGTGCATGTTGGGGGGTTGGGGCATGTTTAAAAATCAATCTACATTTTCTAGGAGAAAAATTTCCCAAACCATCTTGTAAAGGAAACATAACTAGAAGTGGATGTTGGAGCCAAGAGAAATAGAGCTAGTCCTGACTGTATCAAATATGATCCAGATACTTAAAAAAAAAAAAAAAACTTTTTTTAAACAAAATTAGATTTTTAGGAAAGTTGCAAAAACAATATGATATGATTTATATGTGTGTTCTCTCCAAATCTCATGTTGAAATGGGATTCCCAGTGCTGGAGGTGGGGCCTAGTGGGAGGTGAGCGGATCACAGGAGCGGATCCCTCATGAAGGGTTTAGCACCATCCCCTTGGTGAAAAGTGAGTTCTTGCACAGTTAGTTTGTGGGAGATCTGGTTGTTTAAAAGTCTGAGACTGCACTCCTCACTCTCTTGCTCCCACTCTCACCATGTGACATGCCTGCTCCTCCTTCACCTTCTGCCATGATTGTAAGCTTCCCTGAGGCCCTCACCAGAAGCAGAGGTGGGCACCATACTTGCTGTACAGCCTGCAGAGCCATGAGCCAATCACACTTCTTTTCTTTATAAATTACCCAGTCTCAGGTATTCCTTCTAGTAACAGAAATGGACCAATACACAATATAATTTTCATATACTCTTCACCCAGTTTTCCCAAATGTTATTTTACTACATTTGCTTTAAATCTAATCTGTCTGTCTAGTATCTTTTTCTGAACTGTTGGAGAGTCAGACACAATGCTTCTTTCCCCCTGAACATTTATGTGTGGATTTCCTAAAAACAAGGACATTCTCTTACATAATCACAATAATAATTACTAAAATTAGGAGATTACTTAAGTTGTTTTAAATTGTTTCACTGTTTTTTATAGCAAAAAAAAAAAAAAAAAAATTCCAATCCTGGATCTAATTCAAGAATACACATTGCATACAGTTATCATACCTATTTAGTTTCTTTCATGATCTATATACTTTATACTTGATTTCCCTTGGCTTAATTTCTATATCTATAAAAGAGGTGTGGCAGGACTGGCTTTCTCCCTCTGCCAATACCACTACACATATTCCATCATCTTCCACCCCTTTCTTGCAGAGTGGCATATATCCACCTCCTTATGGGATACAAGGCAATATTATGTTTGTTTCTAACGAATCGCATATAATATATAGCAGAGGATGGGGAAAGTAGCAGTGATATTAAAGAGAAAAGAGGTTCCAAAGAAAGACTTTTCTTAAAAATCTCCTAATGATTATGAAAGAGGTGAATATAAGGAATCAGGTAGACTTTGAGAGTAGAGAATATAGGAGAAAAACCTTTCAGTAACTCTTGGTGGGAGGCATAGTGGAATTGGATATTGTACAGAAAAGAGGAGGCACTAAAACTTCCACTGTTCTGTGGATGTTTCATGGGTTGAAATTCTGAAGCAAATGATATGGACAGGAGACAGGGAAAACTGGGAAATACTGGGTAGAAGAGGGCAGGGTCCCCGGCAAGGGCTCCACCCTAAAGCCTGGATCTGGAGCCCAAAGTGAGAACTATCCCTGTTTTCCCCACTGAATGTTGCTTTTTGGCCCACCCTGCCCCCTATCTTGTGCCCATAAAAACTCCAAACTCCAGACTCAGCAGACACACACACACACACACACACACACGAGAGAAGCTTCTGGACATTGAGAGGAGAAGTAGCAGCTGGATGTTGGAGACTATGGTCACAGAGGAGTTTGGCCCGGAATAGCCAGACTCCAGGGGAAGATGACCTTCCTGCTCCATTCCCTTTCTAGCTCTACCTTTTGCTGAGAGCCACTTCCACCACTAAAAGTCCTCCACATTCACCACCCTTCGATTTGTTCATGTGACCTAATTCTTCCTGGACACTGGACAAGAACTTGAGTACCAAGAGGGATATTGTGCACCCAAGAGGGCAGGGTGTAAAAGGCTGTCACCCTGACCCTCCACTGAACTGGTTAATACTTAACTGTCCATGGATGGCAAATGTTAAAAAAAGCACTGATTTTAACACACACCCTCTGGGGCTCCGTGGGTCGCAGACAACCCCTCCAGGACAGCAAAGCTAAAAGAGCATTGTAACACACTTGGACGCTGCTGTGGGGCCCACACAGAACCTGCTCCCATCAGAGAGGAGTGACCAGCCAGTTCCAGCATTCATTTGCTCTGGTTCCTGCACCCATCAGCTAGTGTGGTCCCTCCCATAAAGGATTGAGTGTGGCAGCCGAATAAATGAGCTACTCCTTTCATGAGTCCCGCAAGGGGGTCAAAAGAACTCTCCCATCTCACAAATACCACTTTATATAATATATACAGCTTTGTGGACTTTGTGGCAGCACATAGCTGGCAAATGGTAAGGGTGTTATTACTGATTAACTTTACCAGCTCTCCTTTTCACCAGTGAAGAAGAAGACAATAGTATGGGGATAGTAAATACAAAGTGCTATACAAATGCAAGTGATTAATACTAATCAGTTAGTGAAAACTGTTCAGATGCAATTATCTATCCACGGGGAATAATTCTAGACTGCAATGTTGTCCTCATACTGATATTCACTCAGTCACCAGGTTTTGTCAATTCTACCTCCTAAGCGTCACTCATATTCAACCAAATAGAACTTCAGCTTCTCACAAAGCTACAGTAACAGGGTGTAGTCACCCTTATCACTAAGACAACAAAAAACTCAACAAAATATAAATAATAGTTTTTAGACATCGGTCTGTGATCCCCCAAAAAGAGAAAACAAATAAAGTGAGCCATATCAGGGTCCCAGATTACTGCCCGGAGAAAACTTCCAGACCACAGTGTAGGACAGGAGAACCTGGGCAGAACCCAGTGATCATCTGAATTGAAGGAACAGCTGGGAGCCTGGGGAGATCAAGGCAGTTAGAGTTCACAGGGCAGAGTGCCACAGAATAGCGAGTTGCACAGTGAAAGAGAGAGAAGAGAGGGAGGGAGGGAGGGAGAGAGAGGTAGAGAGAGAGAGAGAGAGAGAGAAGAGCTTTGAATATCTGCAGTAGGTTTCGCTCAAGTTTTCAGCAGAATACTAATCAGCACATAAGTGTGAGAAAATGACACAAGGCCAAGAAAAAGACTACTTGAAATAAGCAGAGGAAATAATTTCCAGATCTTACACTTCAAATAATGTACAAACTGTCCAGAGTACAAAACTTTGTAACTCACAAGGTAATGGATAAAGTGCTCAGAAAGTTATTGATTCAGTAATGGGACGGAATTAGCTCTAGAATGAAGGTTGTTATGTTACTGCATAACAAAGCTTAAAAGAAAGCCTTGAAAGATCAAACGATTTCCAGGAAACTTAACTGTGATCCAGAACAAATCCCAAGAATCCTTATAAAAAATATCAAGCACAGTACAAAATAAAATTCACTGCGTATGAAATCCAATAAAAAATTACAAGGTTTGGAAAGAAGCAGAAAAATGCAATTCATTATAAGGAGAAAAACACATAGAGATCTCAAAATGAAACAGATGATAGAATTAATAGACAAGAACAATAAACAAAATAGTTATAATTGGCTGGGCACAGTGACTCATGCCTGTAATCCCAGCACTCTGGGAGACTGAGGTGGGCAGATCACCTGAGGTCCGGAGTTCGAGATCAGCTGGGCCAACATGGTGAAACCCCATCTCTAGTAAACATACAAAAATTAGCCGGGAGTGGTGGCAGGTGCCTGTAATCCCAGCCACTCGGGAGGCTGAGGCAGGAGAATTGCTTGAACCTGGGAGTTGGAGGTTGCAGTTAAGTGAGATGGTGCCATTGCACTCCAGCCTGGGTGACAAAAGCAAAACTCCATCTCAAAAAAAAAAAACAAAAAACAAAAAAAGAAAAAGTTATAAGTATAATTCCATGTATTCAACAAGGTAAAAGCTTAAGCTTATTAAGTAGCGACATGAGGGACGGAAAGTAGACTCAAATTGAACATGTAAACATAAGAAATACAATATCTGAGAATAAAGTATACTAGATAGACTTAATAGCAGATTAGATATTACAGCAGAAATATTAGTAAACTTGAAGATACAAAATAAAAATGATCTATAATGAAAAACAGAAAAGAGACTGGAAAAAAGTGAACAGAGCACAGATGAGTTGTGGGACAATTTTAAATGGCCTGTATGTGTGTATGGAAGAGACGGAGGGGAGATAAAAGTTATTTGGAAAAACATAAAAAATTTTCCACATTGATGTAAGCTCTAAGAAACTCAACAAGCTCCAGGTACAAGAGACAAGAAAATGTACCAAGGTATATCATTAACAAGTTGCTTAAAAGCAATAAAGAAGAAAACATTTTAAAAGTAGTCTGAGGAAGCAGATATATTACGTACAGAAAAAAAATGGTAAGAACAACAACATATTTATCAGAAACAATGAAAGCCAGAAGAAAATGGAACATCTTTAAAGTATTAAAAACAAACAAACAAACCTAGAATTCTACAACCGGTGACGATATCTTTCAAAAAAGAAGGCAAGAAAACATTTGGGCATATAAAAGCTGAAAGCATTCTTTATCAGCAGCACTGCACTACAGAAAACACTCATGAAAATCTTTCAGGTAGAAAAAAAAACTCTACCAAAGGAAAATAGGGATCTATGCAAAGAAGTGAAGAACAACAGAAATGGTAACTATGTGAGTGCATATATAATTTTTTCTAATTGAAAATCTCTTTGAGAGATAATCCACTAGTTAAAGCGACAATAATGTATTGTGGGGTTTGTAACAATTAGAGGTAAAATGAAAGACAATCACAGCACAAAGGCTAGGAAAGGAGGAAACAGAATCATACCCTTATAAAACTCTTATACTGAAAATTAGCCAAATTAACTTGCAACAATTTGAGAACTTTTTTTTTCAAGAAAAGCAGCTGACTCAACCTTTCAGAATTCTAGAAATTAGTCAATTAGCTCATGACAATTTGAAAACTATTTTTGTTTTCCAAAAAAGCAGCTGAATCTCAGTAAGAATAATGACATTTTTGGCATTTTAACTTGCCTTATTCCCATCCTCCTCTCCTCAGCTCTGTGGTAGGCTTGAAAGGCAGCAACCTAAAGCCACTGAAAGGGAAAGATTGGGTCTGAAGCTCCTAAATATGGATATTCCCAGAGAATTTGTCACTCTTTGACTTCTCTGGAAGCCCCCTGGAAAAGACACTCACTGGGCTTGTCATTATTTAACCCACTTAGGGCTCTCTCAGTGGGGAAAACTGGATCCCTAGGGCATCTGTTGAAAACAATCAGTGACATTTATGTAACATTGCAGCTGCCTGAGGCTGCAGTACTAGTTGGTGCAAACAAGAGGCTGGTCAAAACACTGAAAAGGAAGGTCTGGGGAATTCCATGTCCATGGGTGGGTTAGGGGTGGGGTGGATTTTGTAAAGGTGCATTCCTTAGGATTTAGAGGGCCATGCACATGTGCAGGACTATGTGAATGCCCAATAAAGAACCGAAAAGGTCCAGCATCTCTCTACTCTGATGCTGAGGCTGTGTGCAAGCAGAAAGTGAAGGACAAGGGAAATTGCTGGAATGCTGAAGGTGTGCTCCAACAAACACACGGAATTCTTTGGCAAAGAGCTTAAGATCTATTGGCTTAAAGTATTTAAGACAATATCTTTCTCAGTGCTAGCTGACCACTAAGCGAACCAGGAAAAGACTTCAGCATCTGTACATTGTGAGGAATACAGACCTAAAGGCTTGGCACACACACACACACACAAAAGCCTCTAAACACACAAGTAGTAACAACAACGACAGCAACAATAAAATCCAGAAATAACACCAAATAACAACAAGAGACAATCCTGGAGGGTGGTGGTCTCGTTTCTAGAGTTGCCACATTATATTACTTAAAATGTCCAGTTTATGACAAAAATTATAAGATATGCAAAGAAACATGAACTATGGCTCTTAAACAGGAAAAAAAAAAAGGCAGTCAATAGAAGATGTCTTCAAAGAGGCTCAGATGTTGGACCTAAAGAATAAAGACTTTAAATCAGCTATTATGTTCAAAGAACTAAAGGAAATTATGCTTAAGTAATTAAAGAAAATTATGAGATCAATATCTTACCTAATAGAGTATATCAATAAAGGGATAGAAATAATAAAAAATAATTTGGAATTTTGGAGTTGAAAAGTACAATAACTCATAAAAAATATTCACTAGAGAAGTTTAACAGCAGATTTGAGTTGGCAGAAGCAAGAACCAGCAAACTTGAAGACAGGTCAATTGAGATTATGCTGTCTAACCAGCAGAAAGAAAAACGTAATGAAAAAATTGAACAGAGCCCCAGATACTTATGGAACACTATCTAGCATATCTACATGGGATCCTAGAAAGAGAATAGAAAGAGAACGGGGTATAAAGAACACATGAAGAAACACATGAAGAATATGTGGAGAAAGAACATAATGAGGACGCCAAACTTCTTAATATGATTTTAAAAACACCATTACTCTGTACATCCAAGAAACTCAATGAACTTCAAGTAGGATAAACTCAGTGACAGCCACACCTAAACACATTAGCAAAACTGTTAAATGACAAGGACAAACACAAATCTTGAAAGCAGCAAGAACAAACAACTTATTATGTATACTGAGTCTTCAATAAAATTAACAACTGGTTTCTCATTAAAAGAAGAAAAGTCACGCCCGGAATCCCAGCACTTTGGGAGGCCAAGGCAGGTGAATCATGAAGTCAGGAGATCGAGACCATCCTGGCTAACACGGTGAAACCCCGTCTCTACTAAAAATACAAAAAATTAGCTGGGCTTGGTGGTGGGAGCCCGTAGTCCCAGCTACTCGGGAGGCTGAGGCAGGAGAATGGCGTGAACCCGGGAGGCGGAGCTTGCAGTGAGCCCAGATCGCACCACTGCACTCCAACCTGGGTGACAAAGCAAGAATAGGTCTCAAAAAAAGAAAAAAGAAAGAAAAGAAAAATGGAGTCCAGAAGGCAGTGGGATGACATGTTGAAAGTGACGAAAAAAAGGCTACCAATAAGGAATTCTGTATATAGTAAAACTATCCTTCAACAATGAAGGAAATACTAAGACATTTCTGATAAACAAAGAGTGACAGAATTCATTACTAGCAGACTTGCCCTACTAGAAATATGATAGGGAATTTTTTCATCTTAAATGAAGGGACACTAGACAATGAGTCAAAAGCACATGAAAAAATAAGGATCACAAATAATAAAGGTTAATATAAAATACATTATAAATGTACTTTTGTTTGTAGCTCTTCTATCTGATTTCAAAAGACAACTGTATAAAGCAATAGTAATAAAGCTGTGTTGATGGGCTTATAATGTATGAAAATTTAACTGGATTGGCAAGAATGGCACAGAGAAGGGAGGAAGGACTAGAGGTGTATTGGAGCAAAGTTTGTGTATGCTATTGAAATTAAAGCGGTATTAATATGAACAGGATTACTTATGTTAAGATGTTAATTTTAGTTTCTTGGACAACCACTAGTAGAATAACTTAAAAAAATAGTGAAAGAAACAATAAGCAAATTAATATAGTACACTAGAAAATATATAGTTGACACAAAAGAGGGCAGTAATAAAGTAATTAAGGAACAAAAATACGTAAGATATTTAGAAAACAAAGAGCAAAGTAGCAGACATAAAAGTACCTTCTCATTATATCAAGCTAAAAAGCTTCTGTACAACAACAACAACAACAACAACAACAACAACAGCACACCAACGGAGTAAAGAGACAATCTACAAAATGTGGAAAAATGTTTGCAAATTATACATCTGATAAGGGGTATATATCCAAAATATACAAGGACTAAAAAGTCTCAATAGCAAGCGAAAATCTGATTAAAAAATGGGCAAGAGATTTGAATACACGTTTTTCAAAAGAAGACGTACAAATAGCCAACAAGTATATAAAATGCTCAACATCACTAGTCATTAGGGAAATGCAAATCAAAACCAGACGAAAGATAACAAATGTTGGCAAGAACGTGGAGAAAATAGAATCCTTACATACTTTGGTGGGAATGTAAATTAGTACAGCCATTATAGAAAACACTGTACAGGGTCCTCAGAATTTAAAAAATAGAACTACCATATGATCTGACAATTCCAGAACTAGGTATCTTTCCAAAGGGAATAAAATCAGTATGTCGAATTTCCATGTTTATTGGAGCACTATTCACAGTAGCCAGGATATGGAATCAACCTAAGCGTTCAACAATGGATAAATAAAGAAAATGTGGTATATATACACAATGGAATACTATTCAGCCACAAAAAAGAATGAAATATTGTCATTTGCAACAGCATGGACGAACCTGGAGAACATTATGTTAAGTAAAATAATCCAGACACAGAAACACCAATATCACATGATCTCAATTCATATGTGGAATCTAAAAATAGTGGTTTAGATGTGGAACATCTAAATGATATATCCTTTCTTCTAAGTTATATAACTATCTAAGTTATATAATTTCATCTAAATTATATAACCATTACCAGAGGCTTAGGTGGTTAACAGAGGTTTGGGTGGCCAGGGGAATGGGGAAATGTTAGTTAAAGGATATGTAATTATAGTTAGATGGGAGTGAAAAATGTACAGATTAGGCAAATATTTAAAGACACAATAGGTAAATATATGGACGAATAAAGTAAATAAGTGACTGCCTGGCCC
This sequence comes from Papio anubis, assembly GCF_008728515.1. NCBI lineage: Eukaryota > Metazoa > Chordata > Mammalia > Primates > Cercopithecidae > Papio > Papio anubis. The sequence continues at coordinate 32,278,701 of NC_044980.1, read as the reverse complement.
TGGGGTGGTAGAAGGAAGAGGATAGAGGGAGGCAAAAGAAATTGAAATGACTGTTATTGGTTATGGAGCTTCTTTGTTGGGTGATTAAAAACTAGAATTGATCATGGTGATGGTTGCACAACCCTGTGAGCATGCTAAGAACTATTGGATTGTATACTTTAAATAGGTAATGATATGTGAATTACAACTAAATAAAGCTGTTTTTTAAAAGTTCCTTATTAGTAGTTAAATTAAATGTAAATGGACTACATACTTCTATCAAAAGACATATAGTAGCAGAATGGATGAAAACATGCTCAACTACACTGACACTATAAAAGACACATTTCAGCTTCAAAGCCACAAAAAAGTTGAAAGTAAAAAGATGAATAAAAATATAATATGCAAACCATAACCAAAAGAGAGCTGAAATGGCTATGCTAATATCAGCAAAATAAACTTTAAGACTAAAATGATTCATAGAAATAAAAAGGACCTCTGATAATGATAAAAGTGTCAATCCATCATGAGGACATAACACTTACATATTCAACTATCGATAGAGCCACAAAATGCATGAAGCAAAAACTGGCAGAATTCTAGGAAGAAATAGACAGAATAGACAACTTTTTCAAACAAAAATCTTGGAAACTTTAATATCCCACTTTCAATAATGGATAGAACAACTAAACAGAAGATCAACAAGGAAACAGAAGACTTAAACAACAGTATAATCTGACTATATCTAGAGACCACTCTACTAACAACAGAAGAATACAGATTTCCCACAAATGTATATGGATCATTTGCCAGAATAGATCTATATCATAAAACAGACCTTAATACATATAAAAGGATTGAAATTATACAAAGTACATTCCCTGGGTACAAGAAATTAAGATAGACACCAACTTCAGAAAGAAATTTGGGAAACTCACGAATATGGGGAAATTAGACAACACATTATGACATAACAAATGGATCAGCAAAGAAATTACATAGGAAATTGGATAGTACTTAGAAATGAATGAAAACAAAGACATAACATATCAAAACATATGGTATACAGCTAAAGCAGTGCTCAGAGGAAAATTTATAGCTGTCAATGGCAGTACTAAAAAAGAAGAAAAATCTTGGATAAATAATCTAAACTTTCACGCTAAGAAAGCAGAAAAAGAACTCAAAAGAAGAAGCAAGGAAACAATAAAGATTAGAGCAAAAGTAAAGAACAGAATTGAAAAACAATAAAGAAAAATTAATAAAACTAAAAATTTCATATTCACTAGGATGGCTAAAATTCTTGAGACAATAACAAGTATTGATGAAGATATGTACAAAGAAGAATCTTCATACATTGCTGGTGGTTGTAAAATAGAACAGCAACTTTAGAAAATATGTAGCAGTGCCTCAGCTGTAACCCTAGAGTTACCATGTTACCCAGTAATTTTATTTACCCAAGAGAAATGAAAGCATATGTTCACACAAAAACTTGTGGATCAATGCTCCTAGCATCATTATTAATAGTAGTGAAAAATGTGTTAACAATCCAAATGTTCATTAACTAATGAATGGATAAACAAAATGTGGTATATATAGAGATACCTATATATCAATATATATAGATATCTATATATCTATATATAGATATCTATCTATCTATATATATATGATGGAATATTATTTGGCATTATAAAGAAATTAAGTTCAGATACATTCTACAACATGGATGGACATTGAAAACCTTATGCTTAGTAACAAAAACCAGTAAAAAATACTCGTGTACTCCATGATCCATTTATATGAAATGTTCAAAATAGTCATATCAACTGTACTGAAATTAGGGAGCAAGAATGGTTGTAAAATTCTGTAAATATACTACAACCTACTGCATTGTACAATATAATTAAATGAAGTTGAGGTATGTTGGTTACATCTTAATTACATCTCAATATCTCAATAAAGTTGTTAAAATTAGTCAATTCATCAAAAAGACAATTTTAAACATTTGCAAATATGACAGCAGAGCTTCAAAATGCATCAAGCAACACCTGATAGAACTCAAAAAGAAATAGATAAACCCAAAATTATTGTCAAGATTTTAATAACCCCTCTTAATAATTGATAGAGCAAGAAGACAGAAATTGGAATTTAGAAGACAATATCAAATAACATGATCTAATTGGCGTTAGTACAACTTTCTATTCAACAACAAAAGAATATACATTCTTCAAATGCATTGAGAACATTACCAAAATAGAGCATTGTTTGGGACAATCATAAAACCTCATGAATGCAAATGCAAAAATTATTAACAAAATTTAGCAAATCAAATCTAATAGTATTTTAAAAGGATATCTTATGACCAAATGGAATTCATCCTCAGAATGCAAGTTTTATTTAATATTTGAAAATCAGTCTCTATAATTCATCATATTAAGAGACAATATTATCATCTCAATAGATGCAGGAAAAGTATACATCTAACATCTCTTCCTGATAAACATTCTCAGTATTCTTACTGGAACAAAAGAAACTTCCTCAACTTGATGAAGGATATCTATGAAGAACAATCTACAGGTAATATCATACTTAATGGTGAAAGAGATTCAAAGTCAGTATTCCCAAATCAATTGTATTTCTATATGCTAGCAACAAATAATCAAAAATTGAAATAAAAATACCATTTCTACCATGAGGAAACTATGAAATATTAAAGGATAAATTTGACGAAAGATGTGCAAGATCTATACATTAAAAACTGTGGTACATTCCTTAGTGGGGGAGAAATACATTGTGCTTATGGATTGAAAAGCTTGATATTGTTAAGGTGCTTATTATCCCCCAACTGACTTATACTTTCAAGTCAGTCTCAGTTAAATCCCCAGTAGGCTTCTTTGTGGAAATTGAGAATTGGATTCCAAAATTTCTGTGAAAATGCAAAGGATTTATAATAACCCTACAGGTCTGAAAAAAGAATAAACCTGGAAGACTTACACTACCAGATTTTATGACTTATTATAATGGCAGTAATTCAAGACTGTTATTAGCATTAAGATTCAAAAAGGAACAGAATAGCAGATACAGAAATAGCCACATATATGGCCAATTGATTCCTGGAAAATTTGTCAAGGCAATTCAAGGGGAAAGAATAATCTTTTCAACAAATGGCATTAAACAGCCATATATAAAATCAACCAACCAACCAATCAACCATCCAGCCAACCAACCAACCAACCTATCAGCCAACCAACCAACCAACCTATTAGCCAGCCAACCAACTTTGGCCCTTACCTCACACCAAATGGATCATCATTACAGAAAGCAAATCAGTGTTTGCCTGATCTGGAAAGAGGCAGGAATTACAAACGGTACAAGGAAACTTTTGAGAGTTATGTAATGTTCATTTATCTTGATTGTGGCAGTGGTTTCATAGTGTGTATATATGGTGAAAATGTATCAAAGTGTTCACTTTCTATATGTGGTTTATATGTCAACTTTACCCTAATAAAGCTGTAAAAAAGTTTCAGTGGGCTATTTCTGTGTCCTGTCTATTGAATGTTACAGTTTTAGCCCTTCTTATGTTACTACAAGCAATGGAAATAACCTCCTGACTGCTATCCGGGTCTCCAATCTGTGCATTTCTAATGCTTACCTCAACTCTATTCCCCCACAAGGCTTAGCAAGTTCACACTATGAAGTCCTCTTAACTCGAGACTTGTTGTCAAAACGTTGCCTTCCTGATTGCTACCATTATCCCCAGTCTCCCTCTGCTTCACCCTCTGGCAGGTGGTGGTGCTCTGAAGTATGATGCCACACTGTTCTCTGTATACTGCTCCCCAAGATAGAGACAGTCCTGGGCCTCTACATTTCCAACAAAAAGGAACAAGCCTTCATCTTAGAATGGCCACCACTCACAATGGCAGATGTGAAATGAACGTTTAAAAGGGGTACCCAGGAGTATTTTGATATCTATGTTTTCTAACATGGGGATCCATTTTTAGTCTTTATAAATAAGAATGTTATTTCCGCAAAAATATGACTTGTTAAGGGGCAGTATGGGCCATGCTGAATAGAAAGAAGCCTGTCAACTGGTTTTTCCAGGGTGTATTCCAAGAAATGAACCTCCTCAGCTCAGCTGCCATCACTCTCACAATGTACAGCCCACCTGCTTTGTGCCAGACATTCTGAGACTCTGAGCAAACAAAGATGAATAAGGCACAACTCTTGCCTGCCCTCAACAACCATTTGGAATCTCCAAGGGGAAGCATACACAAACCAATTCTTTAGGAAAAATTATAGCTAAACCACCCAAATCTGTTGCAATATTATTAAATTACATTAAATAATTAAATCTAATTATATGTATACTTTACTGTTAGGTCGTAGTTAATCTAAGTCTATTTGCGGCCAGGCATGGTGGCTCATGCCTGTAGTCCCAGGACTTTGAGAGGCCAAGGTGGGCCGATCACTTGAGGTCAGGAGCTCAAGACCAGCCTGGGCAACACGATGAAACCCTATCTCTATACTAAAAATACAAAAATCAGCCAGGCATGATAGTGAGTGCCAGTAATCCCAGCTACTCAGGAGGCTGAGGTGCACTAGAATTGCTCAAACCTGGAAGGCAGAGGTTCCAGTGAGCCAAAATTGCACCACTACACTACAGCTGGGATGGCAGAGTGAGACTCCATCTCAAAACTAAATAAATAAATAAATAAATAAATTTGCATACCTCATTTGCTACGGTGAAGTGTATCATTAAATACAACAAATTATAGGTACTGTATGTTAGAATATTGATGTTTTGATTTCCACTTATCCTACTTCTCAAAGTTCAAAGTTAAAAAACAAAACAGGTACTACTATAGATTTTTGGACCAGGTATGTCCTTAGCTAAGTATTGCAATCAAAATTCAAGTGTGCAAATAAGCAGTCATTTAAAATGCAGCTCTCATAGAAGAGAATGTTAGCCAGGCTTTCTGGGAGGGTGGCTGGTGATTTAAGACCTACAGTGTTATAAATGTTTTCTATTCACTGGACCATATGTACTGTCACTGAAGATAGAAAGAATGTCTTTTTATCTCTAAAGTTAACACTGTCTAGGCCTGAGGTATCCAATAGGCAGACTAAACAGATGTGTAGAGAATAAGAAAAATACAGGCACCAAAAAATGAGAAAAAAATATTCTGAGTGAATTTAATATTCGATGTTTCCAAAAATTATCAAATTAGTTATAATGGGGTGTGGGAAAAAGAATTCTGATATTTCTTTACATAATTTATATTTTAGAATTATTTTTATTGTAATCTGTCTGTGGTGTGTCCATGGAGGGGAGGGGTACACGGAATAATCTTTTCAGTGCTTAGGGCCTATAAAGGCTTTAATTCAGTTCTAACAATGCTTACTTTAGTGCTTATGGTGGCTCACACCTGTAATCCTGGCACTTTTGGAGGCTGAAGTGGGCGAATCATGTAAGGTCAGGAGTTCAAGACCAGCCTGGCCAACATGGCAAAACCTCGTCTCTACTAAAAATACAAAAATTAGCCAGGTGTGGTCCCATGTGCCTGTAATCCCAGCTACTGGGGGAGCTGAGGCATGAGAATTGCTTGAACCCAGGAGGTGGAGGTTGCAGTGACCGGGATCACGCCATTACACTCCAGCCTGGGCTACAGAGTGAGACTCTGTCTCAAAAAAAAAAAAAAAAAAAAAAAAAAAAGAGTAAGTGTTCATTAAAAATGTGAGTGACTAAGTCTGTTTGTGTGTGTCTATGAGTTCAGTCCTAATACCAGCTCAACAGATGTATTTTATTGGGTGAACCAAGAAACAGAACCAAGTACTGTGTCTTACACTGAAAGTGCAGATAACGAATATTTTAATTTAACCCTTTTTTTTTGTTAAGAAAAGTAACCAAATCTACATATAAATAATCAAATCCCTTGTTCTTTTATTACCTAGCTATGGACAACCCAAATTCCAAGTATGGAACAAGTTAATCAAATAGAACTCTGGTAATTAAATGTAGACTTCTTTCAAGAACAAAAAAATGGTGACTTTTTCCAGTGACTGAAGATTTTACCTTAAAAGCCTTAATAACAGCAAATTTTAAATTAATTCTACCTTCATTTCTTGCATCCTTTTTTAATGATTCAGAGCACTTTCTAGTCATTTTATTAATTCCAGAGCAGATAGAACACAAAAATTTGTAACATTTACTATTTTGACAGATATGAACAGTCAGAAACCAATTGTCCACCTTGAAAGCAATTGCATTGGCTTCTTTAACTGGATAGATTGAATAGAGCTTAGTTTTGGCATTGTTTATATACTGCCTTGGTTTTCTTGTTTTGCAGCAGAGATGACTATGTGCAAAAAAGTGTTTGCAAAATGTCTCATGGAAAATTAGCTTTAAAATACCAACTCTAACCCAGATATTTAATTCATAGCCTCTTAGAATGATTGTATTTCAAACTGATCAGTTTTACAGACAAAACCAGCCTTACAAAATAGAAAATATCAGAATGTGCCACATGTAGTAAAGGTATTATTTTGTGAAATGTTTGATTCAGGGGTGTGTGTGTGTGTGTGTGTGTGTACTGGGTCATGATGTAAAACGCATTTCTTATGTGGATTGCAGTCAAAAAAGACTGAAAAGCACTGTCCTAGTGCTTCTTCTTTCCAAGGGTATGCATGCAGATTGTATATCTTTATTCAGACCAGGTCTAAAAAACTAATAGTGTATTTACAACGTACAGCCCAATAAAAAGCAACATTTTAAGGGATACTCTGGAAGCTCTAATGTAAATGACTTGAGAAATACTTTGTTATCTGATTGCAGCACTATTTAACTTCTATAACATTCAACATGTTGGTGAATCCTGAAATGTTTGTCCATACATCCCCTAACATGCAATAGGCAATGTAGGAAAAACATAGTATGACTAAAATTCTGACTACCTGATTTAATTTTTCCGTCTTCATTTAAACATTGGTTTCATGCGCAAAGACATTGCCCCAGATAAGCTGAGACTCCAGAAAGAATTCCTCTTTCATTTAATTTCATATCAGAATTTCATTATTTCTTCTCTTAGATCTGCAGGACATATCCATTCCAATTTTCTTGGGCTTATTTTATAGAAGAGAATGTGCTACTCATGACTAATAAGAAAAATAATTCTATATTTGAAATTAACTCATTTCCCTCTTCCTGCCAACTCACCTTGACTTGCCGGGGAGCACTAAAAAGCTGGAGAGAGACACAGGAACCTGCCTTCCAGGGGACAATTAATTCCTGGTCTTGGATTCCTAAGCCTCTGCCCATAATCAAAGTCATGAACAACACTCTTAGGTGCTCTGAACACCCCACACTTGCTCCATGTGTGAGCTCATGCTTTTCAAGGAGCCTTTGTCAAGGTTCTTTGCCAGGGTAGACACCATGAAAAATTTATCTCTTGAAATTTTCTCTTCCCTTCTTATGTTCTCCTTAATTACTCTAGCCATCCTCTCACCAACACTCAGTACCTTCGCATAGCCCAGCTGGGTATCTCAGGCACTCTATTGAAGGTCCCTGTCATCTGCTGTTCTTTATAGTATCATATTCCCTGAAGACCTTTCTCCCTTTTATCAAAACTAACCAGTCCCAGCAATAAAAACAAAGATAAATAGCTGAGACTTAATTAAACTAAAGAGGTTTTGCATGGCAAAAGGAACAGTCAGCAGAGTAAAGAGACAACCCACAGAGTGGGAGAAAATCTTCACAATCTATGCATCTGACAAATGACTAATATCTGGAATCGACAACAAACTCAAACAAATTAGCAAGAAAAAAACAATCTCATCAAAAAGTGGGCTAAGGACATGAATAGACAATTCTCAAAAGGAGAGATACAAATGGCCAACAAACATATGAAAAAATGCTCAGCATCACTAGTGATCACGGAAATGCAAATTCAAAACCACAATGCGATACCATCTTACTCCTGCAAGAATGGTCATAATCAAAAAATCAAAAAATAGTAGATGTTGGTGTGGATGCAGTGAACAGGGAACACTTCTACACTGCTGGTGGGAATGTAAACTAGTACAACCACTATGGAAAACAGTGTGGAAATTTCTTAAAGAACTAAAAGTAAAACTACCATTTGATCCAGCAGTCCAACTACTGGGTATCTACCCAGAAGAAAGGAAGTCATTATATGAAAAAGATACTTGCACACACATGTTTATTAGCAGCACAATTCGCAGTTGCAAAAATGTGGAACTACGGAAATGCCTATCAATCAACGAGTAGATAAAGAAACTATGGTGTATACATGCAATGGAATACTACTCAGCTATAAAAAGGAATGAATTAATGGCATTTGCAGCAACCTGGATAATGTTGGAGACTATTATTCTAAGTGAGGTAGCTCAAGAATGGAAAACCGAACATCGTATGTTCTCACCCATAAGTGGGAGCTAAGCTATGAGGATGCAAGGGCATAAGAATGACACAAAGGACTTTGGGGACTCAAGAGGAAAGGGTGGGAAAGGGGTGAGGGACAAAATACTACAGATTGGGTGCAGTGTTGAGGATGTTTCAGGGGAGGGAGGGGATGCTCGGATGGAAAGTGACTGGCCCCTGATAGACCGTTCATTGGATCTTATCCACTCAGCTGACAGTAAAGCCTCAGACTACCCAAGAGTCAGCTTGATGTCGTTGAGTCAGGAGGCCTGGAGCTTGTCCCACTGTGAAAAGCTGGTAATGTCTTCCCAATTCTTCTTTACTTCCTCATCTGGTTGAACTACATGATTGTACCATCCCTTCCATCTCTACATAACTGTGTTTAAAGTAGTCCCAGGTAGAGAACTTCCTCTTCTTGACCCTTCACTGACTGAGCCTTGTGCCTGCCGTTACCCACTGCTTGCAAACTCCATGCTGATTCAGTTTATTTGCTGGAAAAAGGAATTTTGTTTATGATTAGGCTGATCGTTCATGCTAGTTTGCTTGGGTCAGCCCTGGTTTATTATCCCAATGTAATTAATAACAACACTCATTTCGCTTTTTTTTTTTTTGAGATGGAGTCTCACTCTGTCACCCAGGCTGGAGTGCAGTGGAGTGATCACAGCTCACTGCAATCTCCACCTGCTGGGTTCACACCATTCTCCTGACTCAGCCTCCCGAGTAGCTGGGACTACAGGTGCCTGCCACCACACCCAGCTAATTTTTTTTTTTTTTTTTGTATTTTTTAGTAGAGATGGGTTTCACTGTGTTGGCCAGGATGGTCTCGATCTCCTGACCTCGTGATCCACCCACCTCGGACTCTCAAAGTGCTGGGATTACAGGCGTGAGCCACCGTGCCCGCCCTCATTTTGCTTTCCAAATGTCCAGTTTGGATTATAACTTGTGTGGCCATCTTATCTAGATAAACAGTGGCTAGTGTGGGTGGAAAAACTTAAGAATTATATACTGGTAGCTATGTTGTCATTATTTTCATAGTTTAGAGGCTTTTATAATTTCTAAATAAGACGCAAAAGTGTATGTAATTAACTTCCTTACCAAAGAAGGGCTCTCAGCACATAGTTATTGAAATATATTTCTTGCATGTTTACGTATAAAGCTCCTGATTTGAAGTTCAGTTCAAGGTAAGTCGAATTACTATGCTCTGATAGAAACCCATTCCACTCTGGAGCGCCCCCAAAGCGAGGCTCCTTCCTCGTTAGTGAAGCACAAACACATTCACTGTAGCTCCAGTAACCATCTCTTTCTTGGGACTCATGGTATTTAGTCTACAACTCAGTAAGCAATAGGCTTGATTCCTGGAAAGAAGAAAAACAAGTCCCCAAAAAGTAAATAAAGCATTTCATTTGATCTTTTCCTAGAGGATCCAAAATTAAAATGCAAATTCCTGCCTCGGGAAGGAGGAGGTAGCTATATCATTTGCTTTCAATACTAAGACTTTTAAGACCACAAGCAGGGAGGGAAAGATTAAAATAAAACCTGAACAGTCTTTTATCTGTCTGTGCATTTCTACCTTAGAGAAGCCAGCAGAGCCTGGCTGAGTATTTTGAAAACCTGATGATTATTATCCCTTGCATGTGGTAGAAACTCACTGTTCACCCAAACACACCAAGCTTTTTCTCACAGAACATTTTTGTTTAATGGAAGTTCAGCCTTATATTTATCACATTTCCGCTACCCCCAGCCCCGGCACTTCTAAACACGAAGCCCGAAGTTGCTACTCTAGTGAATGCCTCGCCTTTTTAAAAAGATGCTACTTTGTGAGTCATCAGCCTCTGACAGACCATTCTACGGTCTTGGGAGTTAGAATTTAATGCTAGTCTGAGAATCAGAGCACCTTGATTCAATCCTGCCTTGTTGGTGATGAGCGGGATGTGTGGGGGCTAAGAGGATGGACACAGGAGAGTGTATTCCTGGTTCTGCCTTTTATTGATGTGTTACCTCAGACATGGCACTTAACCTGATGTCACTGTGCCTGGGTTTCCTCATCTCTAAAATGGGGGGTGACGATAGCCTCTATCTCACAGGGTGAGGCAGGAAGGAGTTCTGAGGCATAAGGCATTTGAGGCAGAAATGCCTGGCAGAAAATAGAAGGAGCAAACACCCAGGGTCTATTACCTGACTCTTTACTTTTTATTTTTTTTGTGGAGATTGGGTTTTGCCATGTTGCCCAGGCTAGTTTTGAACTCCTGGGCTCAAGTGGTCCTGTCCTCTTGCCTCAGCCTGCCAGAGTGCTGGGATCACAGGCATGAGCCACTGAACCTGGCCTAATACCTGCCTCTTTTTAGGTCTCTTTTCTACGTCAAGTCTCCTGGCTCCCCCCACCTCCCAACCTCCCTAGTAGACAGGGACACTTCTTTTGGGCTTTTCTTGAATTGGGATCATACTGGTTGGCATTTATTTACATATTTCCTTCTCTTGAAAGAATGTGACTTTAGATGCTGACCATATATTCCTTGAATAGCTGGATGAATTAATATGTGATAAAAGAGGTGAACTGGATAATCCCCTGGGAGTTCTGTAGAACCACCGTGGGATGAGTCAAATGGCTGAGATTGTGCTCTAGTCCATTTGTTCCAGATACTTGTAGATGTGGCTGCAATGTATGGAAAAAAGAAAGCATTTTGTGTAAGGTACATTCTGGAACAGTGTCCTGGAGCTGGAGCTTTTCAAACATTTTTTAAACTATAGGACACTTTCTTCAAGGGAAATCTGGTGAGGACTCATACCCTTACAGATAAAAGCCAGGAGGCCCTCTCTGAAATAGCCTGGGAGGCAGAAGCCCGTAGCTTCACCCTTATTCTCCTGGTGAGATTTCACTGAGCAGGTCTCTGTGAGATACTATTTACAAATCAATGGTTTGAGCAGGGATTTTATCACCATGCTTAGTTGAGCTCAGGGGTTCTTGGAAAGGGCATCTCAGTAGCACTGAGAGGGGTGAGAAAACAGGAGGCCAGCGGTTGGCAGCAGGTCTAGATCTCCCCTTCACCAACCACCTCAGCTGTGGGTCAATCCTGCCTCTGCTGTGACCTACTGATCGTCCATAAGGATGTAACTTGAAGAAAGGAGTCAACAGCTTAAAGACATTTGAAAACCACCAGCCTGGAGAGATGAAACAATCACTTGGAAATTGTCATTGGAAAATTAACTCGAGTACTTATAAACTAGGTATGTTTTTTTCCCACAGGATACTTTGCATTGAGAAGTGGTTCCTTCAGGAGAAATTTGTGGTATATTTGGAAGTTGAGGTCTTAGAAAGAGCATTGGAATGTCTAGCTTCCAGTCCTAGCCTTGGTATGGATTATATTTGCTGAAATCTCCTGTTTGTGGTATATATATCTTTGAACTTTCCCAGTGGTAGTGTGAAGCACAAGTAAATGAAATACTGGATGGGAAATGACTTTGTGTTTGTTCAGGTCTTGGAGCAGCAGCCACCTAGATAGATTCAACTTATAAGAGATGGGGGAAATGCCTACAAGGGGAAAAATGGAGAGAGTTGAAGCAGGGATGGAGAACCCTGAGCCTGAGATTCAAGTCTGACCCCTGTGAAAAAGAGGAGCAGGAAGAGTCTTGGCCTGCAGCTCAGTCTTAGGAAGGTTTTGGCCAGCCGCTGGGGAGCCCTGCAGTCAGCTGCTCATTAGAGGGGCCTTGCATCTTATTCCTCCTGCTGCATGCAGTCAGGGGCTGGGGGCAGCCAGTGGGAAGTGCAGCCTGACTGTGGGTGCAGAGGGCCATGGCTGAACCTGCCAGTCACATTCCTACAGCAGGAGATGTGAGTGGCACACTTTTATGGCCACCACAGGCTTGCACACTATTTCCTGATAATTTGGCCTAGACAAATTATACTCCAAAGCAATAATTCCTGAAAGTTAGGCTAGACAGTGGTGAAATTAAAAAACAAACTATAAACCAAAACAAACCAAAAAATAAAAAGTAGTCATGATGAGTTTTCCATAGAACTAAACTTACTAAAACAACTATTCTTTATTCTTAGATTATGTCCATTCTTTACCTTTTAGAGGGACATTAAAATATCCTTTTATTTTTAATGAAATGAAAATGATGCTAGAGAGTAGTGGTATTTTTAATATTCACAACTTGGAAAATTTAAAACTGTGCATTGCTAGGGAGGTCCCAAGACAATCTTATTGGTTAGGTCAGAAAGACAAGGACTCACAGCCCTAGGATAATTGTAAAGCAAAGAGCACAGTTCAAAGGGAAAAGGCTTATTGTTAATAGCTTTTTTTTTTTTTTCTTCTGAGAAATAAGAGGAAAATATTCAGTATGAGACATTCCTATTCATTACAGCCTGATGCTGTCTAGAGTGTCCAGAACTTCCAGAGGTGTAGAAAATCTGGAGGGGCTGTCTTTAGTTTGTCCCAAAGTTCGCTTGATTCGGGCTTTTGGTTTCTGTACCACCCTCTGGCTCATTCCCTCTGGCCAGTCTCTGTTCCTTACAGAGCCCTACTCTGGCTCTGCAGAGGACAACCAGCGAGTATAGACAAAGACAATCTGAGGGAAAATGGAGAGTCGAGTCCCTTCATACAGGTCAAGTTGCTAATTCTCCTTTTGGGAGAAGAGAAAAGGTGGACTGTCTTTGGATTAGGGGCTGAGATGATTCAGACTGACCTCATTTCTCCACTTCGCTTTGCATGCACAGCTATAGACGCTGAAACCACCAGGGAGGGGGCAACGCAGAGCAGCGTGTTTGCCACTGGCACAGAACTTGCCCAGGAGATCTAACGAAAGCATGATTTTACAAATACGGCATTCTTTTACTATGCCTGAAGTACTGGATCATAGAAAAGTAAAAAAAAAAGAAAAATTATACTTAAGGATATTATTTTATATCTCAGGATAACAAAAAAAGGCATCAAAACAGCAAGTTTTTCTAAGTATGCAGGTACTCAGCAAGCCCGGGCAAATTTCTGCTTGAGCTGAGGGGAAGAAAATCAAACAGTTTGCTCTTATAAATCCACATATCTGTATTTTAACATGACAGCATTACTGAGAACTAGTAATTAGCTGGAAGTATATAGTCAAAATCAAATAGATTCAAGCCAGTCAGCTCCCATAAATTCATTTAGTCAATTTCAGATTTTGTGATAATAAATTGCTTATGCAAAGTGGCTCATAATGAAACAAAATAAAGGATGGCTTGAGGACATTTTGTCAGACTTTAATCATTGTAGATTAATTACGTTTTTCAGAAAGAAAACATTAGTTGCGATGTTTCCAAGCTTGGCCACGCCCGGCTGGTGTGTCAAAAGGAAGATTGGTTTAGGCAGGTAGATGTTTTCAGGTTTCTTGTGGTTGAATGGTTGCCAGGCTCCAGTTCTTAGTAAATAGAGATTCTGATCTGTGAGGCCAACATTGCTGTACCGGGAGGGAGGCACTGACAGATACCGTCAACAGGTAAGTTTATGCAGAGGTGCAGAAAGTCGTTAGGGGAATACCTCTAAGTGTTTACCTACAACATTTTACTTGGCACTGCCAAGCTGTTAGTCTTTGAATATTTCTGGGCTGGGCAGAATACTTTTTGGATGGTATATATACAGCTTGGATACCATGGGTTTTCTCTTTCCTACTAACTTGGTGGGAGGAAGACAGGACATCAGAGATAAATTTAGAAAGCTGCATCTCAAAGGCACATTTAAGTATCCATGACTGATAAGGTGTAAACTGACCACAGATTAACAGTATGTAAACAAGTATATTGTTAGGTATCATGATTTGAATATGTGCTGTTTTTTTACTATTTCTAAAAAAAATATATATATGTGAAGCTTCACCTGCTTCATATATATATATATATATATATATATATATATATATATATATATATATGTACACGAAGAGGTTATGAGCAATTTAAAGAAAGCACTCCTATATAAAGCACCTAGCTTACATGTGGAACTTTTTGCCCAGAGAATTAGGAAGGGAAGCGAGTATAAACAAACTAGAGTAAGGTTTAGATTCATGTTATGAATAACAAAAGTCTCTGAACATTCAGATTCATCTCTAACTTCTTAAGGGGTCCAAAAACATCAGAACATGGAGGAGAAGATGGGAAGAAAGGTGAGGCTGTGCAGGGTGAAGGAGAAACACACAACAGTATGACATTTCCCCAAACACGTCTTTCTGTGTCCAGACAGAAGCACAAATACAAGACTGGGAAGACCACTGATTTCATGGAACCTCAGTGATTATTATCCTTACAGAGTTGGCAAGTGCAAGCACTTCCTTTAACCCAGGGATTCTTAACTCTTGGACTGCGGGTTGAATGCAGGAGATGATAGAGGACAGTGTGGCCTATGAACTTAAATGGGAAAAATTTACAAGTTTTTTTCACAACTTCTCATTGAAATTTAACTTTTTCTTACATTATGAATGTAGGCAACAAACCACAGTAGAATTAGCAGTATTTCAGCAACAGAAATAAAAAAATTCATATCATATTTCAGTACTTGCAGGCATTTTGAACTGTCATTTATACTCATCATTCTCCAAAATCACAGTAGGTAATAGGTCTGTCACTAGATCATGTATTTGATGCATTAATGATAACACACATATTAGTATGCAGCAAGTTTGATATTTTACTATTTTGATAACTGTGTTTCAATACACTTCCTGTTTGATCTCAATATTTTGATAACTGTATTTCAATAGAATGTATTTCCTCTATAATCTTACATCTTGTATGTAGCTATGCTTCACCAGTCTGCCAAAGGCTTCCATGATACAAACAATTAAAAACTCCTGCCTGTGGGGAAATCATGAGGATTGATTGATATTAGTCATTAACTCATTTTGAAAGAACTTGATTCTTTTTGAATGGTTTTAGATTTACGGAAGAATTGCCAAGGTACAGAGAATTTCCACACACCCAGGATCCAGTTACATCTATAAATAACATCTGATATTAGTATGGTATATTTGTTAAAATTAATGAACAAATCATGACACATTATTGTTAACTAAAGTCCATACTTGATTTAGCTTCTCTTAGCTTCTGTCTAATGTCTTTCTTCTATTCCGGATCTCATCCAGGATGCCACATTACCTTCAGCCATCATGTCTCCTCAGACACCTCCTGGCTATGAATCAACTTATTTTTGATCTAAGTTATTTAATATTTTGGTTCTCATTTTCCAATTCTAATTTCCATCTATGCTATGCCAGCAAATAGACATATCTCAGATCTTTTCAAGTTAACACCTCCACCATTTTCAGTAGAGGAGTTTTATTTAGTTGATGGTCTTCTGTACCAGGTCCAGGTAAGTGGTAGGTCGATCTGTTCAAACATGCTCTGCCCTCCTGTAGGTGGTAGAGACACATACCTGTTATAACTTCATGTTGTTACTGACCCTTACAGTCATTCCTTGATTGGAGCAACTTTCCATGTTAAATGCCTTGACATATATATAAACAGTAGCTAATAGGTGAAAATACTGCAAGAAACTTTTATGATAAGAATCACTCAACATAGTTCTACAATGCCTAAAGCTTACATTGGGCAGTCCGCAATGGTTGCCACCATCAGCTTGTAAATATCCTTTGAAGTAAATCCTATTTGATAGATTCAACAGAAAATATGCTAAGAATTGTGCTATATCATTGTATTCAGATATCAGGGCCAATTTAGAGAGAAGTTGTCACTCATCAGAGCCACTCCTCTTTCTCCTGCTCTCTCTCAAAAAAAAATGACTTCTTACCTTCAACATTTTATATTTATCTGATCTTTGGTTCAGCACAGATATGGAAATACCATTTATGATTGTGAATTGCTGTGAATGTGAAGATTATCTGAAAAGAAAGGGTTGCTTATTGAGGCTTTCTATCAATCATATATTAATCTATCATCCATCCATCCATCCATCCATCCATCCATCCATCCATCCATTCATCTATCCATCCATGCATCATGAGGATATGATAATTTCACCTTTGTAAAGCACCTAAGATGAGTAAAGAAAGGAAGTTAGCTAACAGTGTTACGAAGGTGAAGTCTAAGTTGAGGGATGAGATACCAACTGAAGGAGAATTTATCTGTAATAGTAAGTGGGCCAGTCATTTGCTTATTTTGTCTCAAAGCCATTCCTAACCCTTCTCTGGCCTTGCCTGGCATCACAGAGAACTACATTTCCCAGGATCCCTTGTAAATCGACTTTCTCCTAAGATCAGCCAATGGGAGTTCTGGTGGGAGCTTAGAGGAAGGGAGGGAAGAAGAAATCATGATATATCAATCTTCCTACCTCTGTCTCTCTCCACACACACACACACACACACACACACACACACACACACACGCCTCTTTGCCAAAAGCAGCAAAGCAGCATCTCTGACAGGAGCTTCATCTCTTCTATGACTCTCGCTTCTGCTAGGTATACTCACCCATCATGGTCCCAGCTCCTGCAGAGCAGACCCTCCCCTGCAGGTAAAAACTTTGCCAGGCAGCCCTGTCTGCTGGGCTCCAGTAATACTGCCTCATCCCCCACCTCTTATTTTTAACCTCCGGTTTTTAAAAAAAAGTTGAAATAGACTTTCTTGCTGTTGCTAATCATCTCTGGGTTGGTTGCTTCATCTCTGTTTAGCTTCTCAGCTCTTTCATCGCCTGTGTAACCCAACCTCTATCTAAATTCCATGTTTAAAATATCTAGAGCAGTATACTAAGTATAAACCATTTATTATGGCAGATGGTCCTGGGCATACAGGATAGGACTCCCAAAATGGGAGATAGGGCAGGTTTCTGGCTGTCATTGTCATACATCATGATTGTAACCACTTAAGTGGATAAAAGAGTCAAGTCAGCTG
Organism: Papio anubis; assembly: GCF_008728515.1. Lineage (NCBI taxonomy): Eukaryota > Metazoa > Chordata > Mammalia > Primates > Cercopithecidae > Papio > Papio anubis. The sequence goes on along the minus strand of NC_044980.1, from coordinate 32,261,411 downwards.
CCCTGAAACGGAGCAGTTCCTCAGAAAACTTTCAGCTCTGTTTGGAGTTCCATGAGAAGTATCTCAGCTGCCTGATTCTCCCTTGTCAATGAGCCCACAGCTGGCCGGCCCTACACAACTGTTTGAGAAGATGCCTTTTCCAAATGCAAGCCAGCCAGCACCACTCTAGCTTCACATACCTTTTTCCTTTTCTCCTCCATCTACTTTCTGTTCTCAAAGCCTAGAGTAGTGGGAGGAAGAAATAATAAAGCAGCTGAAATAAGCTCAAAGTCTCTGCTTTTATATCATCTGGCCTTAAGACAAAGAGAACCTTGACTAGGAGATTAGACTCTTAGTCAAATCTAATATGAATGTGTATCTATTCCTTTTGGTATCCAGAAAAAGCATTGTTTGTTGAAGCCAATGCAAAATGATGTTTACTTGAAAGTCCACAGGAGAGGAACAAGCAATGATTCCTCCTGTAAGTCATATGGGCATGGATTTACATTAGCTGCATGCCAGAGATGGGGAGGCAGGTACCCACAGGTACACCAAACAGCTTTAGCAGGGAATTGAATGCAAAATTTATACTCATTATACTAAATGATTTGCCTTATTTGTATAGCAATTGAGTCCCTCTCTCCCTTTTGCTCCTCATTCCCAGGCTCCCACTGCCTGGTCTGAGTGTTGAAGGGGTTTGGGGGTAGGCAGGCATAGAGGGAGCAGATGGCAGGAAAGATGAAAGGATTGTAACTAAAAAAAAAATCTACTTTAGGAAGGACACAACAGAGCTTATTTCTTCCCAAATCTAGGTCCTTGTTTTCACTTCCCTCTTATAGTACATTCCATTCCTTTTCCTTCCCTGCCCACCTTGCACGCATTTTCTGATACGTCTAATGACCTCAGGAGTAATGAAGAATCTTCCTGTGCCTCCTCGTTCCTAGTAAACAGCAAACCCATAGAGTTTGCTTCTAGGTCTTGTGGTAGTTGCCAAGATGAGGTATCATGTGGTCAGAGCATTTTCCAAGTGAATTGAGAATTGGAGGCAATTCAATTTTTTTTCTGTGAAAAAGTCCATTAACCTCCCAGGGAGAAGGCATAGGAGTACTCCTGCTAATTCACTTTTTGGGCCAAGGGTGATTTCCTAGGTAGTAAGATTTTTAGTACTGGGTCCTTCTTGGATGGTTCACTGGATGCTTGGTGAGGAATTAAAAAAAAAAAAAAAAGGACCTGAGGTCTTCTCCCCTGCCTTTGATCTAATTCCTACCCATTCTTTCCCTACAGGTTAGCACTGGGCTTTTCCAGCTCTAAAATCATGAGGGCTTGAACTCAAGCACTTATTAGGCTTTAACTTCTTATGTGTTTTATTTATTCCACTAGTTCTTCCCAAAGCAAGAAAGTGTTCAGTAAGATTGGTGGCCTAGCCTTTAAGGAATGTAGTTTAGGACAAAGATCACATCTGGCAAAGATTGACTTTGTTCAGTAGGCATGGGTTTTTACAAAATTTGTTTTGTTTCAGCATGATTTGGCTTTTCCTATGAATTTGAGTTCTTTTAGGCAGTATGCATGCTCCAGTTTGACCGGTTTTCTCTCATTCCACCCACTCCTATAATTTCCTACTATCTGATAGTAGTATAGACTGCTTTACTAATTTCTGTAACCTGCCTGGCCCCTGCAGTCTTTTGAGTTTTCAATCGCTTTGGTCATATTCCCTTTAGTAATTCTATGTGTTTTGGAGGTTATTGAATAAAATTCTAAGTTGTGTGTTGCTAATAAATGTCACATACCTAGAGAAGGTCTTGGTGGCGACCAGGGAAGAGAGAAGGTAAAGCTCGGCTAGCTATTTGATCTATTTTTACTGTGTCTCATCTTCCCAACTAGCATATGAGTGCTTAGGATATATACCATCTATTTGTCATTTTGTATTTATAATTCTTTTACTTCTTTCCCATATAGTAGAGGTTCAATGTAGTATGTTTTATAAACTATCCTTGGTATTTTTTAAAGACAAACTTTATTTTTTGGTGCAGTTTTAGGTTAACAGAAAAATCTAGTAGAAGGTACAGAGATTTTCCATAACTTCCTTACCATAATTATGCATAGCTTCTCACACTATCAAAATTCCACACTAGAGTGGTATATTTATTAAAATCAATGAACCTGCATTGATACCTCATTATCACCCAGTGTCCATAGTTTACATTAGAGTTCACTTTGGTGTTGCACATTCTATGGCTATTGACAAATGGATAATGATATGTATCCACCATTATGGTATCATGCAAAGTAGTTTCACTACCCTAAAAATCCACTGTACTCTGCTTATTCTTCCTTCTTTCTGCCCCAACTCGAGGCAATCACTGATCCTTTTACTGTCTCCACAGTTTTGCCTTTTCTAGAATGTCATATGGTTGGTATCATGCAGTATGTAGCCTTTTCAGATTGGCATTTAGTTTCCTCCATGTCTTTATAGCTCGTTTCTTTTACTGCTGAATAATATCCCATATCCCAGATATACTAAAGTTTATTTATTTATTATTTATCCATTCATGTACTGAAGGACATTGTGGTTGTATCTAAGTTTGGGCAATTATGAATAAAACACTATACACATTTGTGTGTATGTTTTTGTGTGAACTGAAGTTTTCAACTCGCTATGGTAAATACCAAGAAGTGCAATGGCTGGTTTGTAACATAAAAGAATGTTTAGGTTTTTTTTTTTTTTTTCTTTTTTTTTTTTTACTTTTTAAGAAATCAACAAACTGTCTTCTAAATTGGCTATACCATTTTGCATTCCTACCAGCAGTTAATGAGCACTCCTGTTACTCAACACCTTCACTAATTTGTGTTGTCAGTGTTCTGGACAGCCAGAACACAAGTCATTTTAATAGGTGTGTAGTGGTATCTTCTTGTTTTAATTTTTAATTCCCTAATGACATATGACGTTGAACATTTTTTCATATGCTTACCTGGCATCTGTTTGTCTTCTCTGATAAGGTGTCTGTTCGGGCCTTTTGCCCATTTGAAAATCAGGCTCATTTTCTTATTGTTGAGCTTTAACAGTGCTATACTTTTGTTTATTTGACCCTTCCAAATCTCACGTTGAATTGATCCCCAATGTTGAAAGTGGGGCCTAATGAGAGGTGTTTGGATTCATGAGGATGGATCTCTCATGAATGTCCTGGTGCTGTCCTCGCGGTAATGAGTGAGTTCTTGCTCTATTAGTTGTCGTGAGTGCTGGTTGTTAAAAAGACTCTGGCACCTCCCCTCTTCTCTCTTGCTTCCTCTTTCAGCATCTGATCTCTGCCCATGCTGGCTCCCTTTGATCTTCTGCCATGAGTGAAAGTAGCCTGAGATTCTCAGCAGAAGCAGATGTTGGTGCCATGCTTTGCAGTAGGTACAGCCTGCAGAAATGCAAGCCAAACAAACATTTTAGTTCATAAATTACCCAGTCTCAAGCATTCCTTTATAGCAATACAAATGAACGAGGACAGTTACTTTGGTGTATTTTGGATACCAGCTCTTTATCAGATGTATCTTTCACAAATATTTTCTCCAGGTCAATGACTTGTTATTCTCTTGACAGTGTCTTTTGCAGAGAAGAACATTTTACTTTTAATAAAGTCTAGCTCTTCAATAATTCCTTTGATCAGTCATGGATTTGGTGTTATATCTAAAAAGTCATCATCATGCTTTAGGTCATCTAGGTTTTTTCCTCCTAAAGCTAAACAGTTGTCCAAATGTATGATCTATTTCTAAACTCTCTATTCTCTTTCATTGGTCTAGATCAATTTATCTATTAATATCTTGATGCCAACACTACAAGTGTCTCAATTATTGCAGCTTTATTACATTTATTAATATATCCATCATTTATTAATGAAATATCTATTATTATTATTATTATTTTAATTATATTTTAGATTCAACAGTATTGTGCATGTTTGTTACATGGGAATATTGCATATTGGTGGGGATTGGGTTTCTAGAGTACCCATTACTCAAATAGTGAACCCTGTACCCAATGTGTAATTTTTCAACTCTTGTTTCTCACCAACCCTCTCCCATTTTGAAGTCCCCAGTGTCTATTCCCATCTTTATGTCCATGTGTACCCATTGCTGAGCTCCCACTTATAAGTGAGAACATGGAGTATTGATTTTCTGTTTCTGAGTTAGTTCACTTAGAATAATGGCCTTCAGCTCCATCCATGTTGCTGCAAAGGATATGATTTCATTTTTTTTAAACCAATGACATTGGTAATTTGATAGAGATTGCGTTGATTCTGTAGATTGCTTTGGGCAGTATGGATATTTTATATGGTACTATGTGGTATTACATGGTGTATATATATATATCTCACACATTTTCTTTTTCCAGTCGACTGTCGATGGACACTTCAGTTGGTTCTATGATTTTGCTTTTGTGAATTGTAATTATATATTTTTTAGATTTGGTCACACTAGTGCAGGTCTCTTTGTATAATGATTTTTTTCCCCCCTTTGGGTAGATGCCTAGCAGGGGGGGTTCCCGGGTCAAATGGTAGTTCTATTTTTAGTCTTTTGAGAACTATTTTTGAGAAATATCCATATTGTTTTCCACGGAGGTTGAATTAATTTACAGCCCTACCAACAGTGTACAAGCGTTCCCTTTTCTCCACATCCATGCCAACATCTGTTGTTTTTTTGACTCTGGAATAATAGCTATTCTGATTGGTGTAAGATGATATCTCGTTGTGGTTATAATTTGCATTTCTCTGATGATTAGTGATGTTGAACATTTTTGCGTTTGTTGGTTGCCTGGATTTTGTCTTTTAAGAAATGTCTATTCGTGTCCTTTGCCCAGTTTTAATGGGGTTTTTGTTGTTGTTGTTGAGTGTTTTGAGTTCCTTGTAGATTCTGGATACTAGTTCTTTGTCAGAGTCATAATTTGCAAATATTTTCTCCCATTCTGTAGGTCATCTTTTACTCTGCTGATTATTTCTTTTGCTGTGCAGAAGCTTTTGGGTTTAAGTAAGACCCTTTTGTCTATTTTTGTTTTTGTTGCATTTGCTTTTGGGGGCTTCATAATAAATTATTTGTCTAGGCCAATGTCCAGAAGAGTTTTCCTAGATTTTCTTGTAGGATTTTTAATAGTTTCATATCTTACATTTAAGTCTTTAATTCATCTTAGGTTAATTTTTTTATACAGTAAGAGATAGGGATCCAGTTTCATTCTTCTGTGTATGGCTAGCCAATTTTTATAGCACCATTTATTGAATAGGGTATTCTTTCCCCCATTGCTTATTTTTGTTGACGTGGTTGAGGTGTGTAGGCATATAGCTTTATTTCTGGGGTTCTCTATTCTGATCCATGTCTATTTTTTTTGTTCCAGTACCATGCTGTTTTAGTTACTATGGCCTTGTAGTATAATTTGAAGTCAGGCAATTTGATGTCTCCAGATTGTTCTTTTTGCTTAGAATTGCTTTGGCTATTTGGGCTCTTTTTTGGTTCCATATGAACTTTAGGATTGTTTCTAATTCTGTGAAAAATGATACTGGTAATTTTATAGGAATTGCATTGATTCTGTAGATTGCTTTGGGCAGTATGGATATTTTAACAATATTGATTCTTCCAATCCATGAGCATGGGATGTTTTTCTACTTGTTTGTGTCATCTATGATTTCTTTCAGCAGTGTTTTGTAGTTCTCCTTGTAGAGATCTTTCACCTCCTTGGTTAAATGTATTCCTAGGCATTTTATTTTTTTTGTGGCTATTATAAATGGTATTGCATTGATTTCATTTTCAGCTTGAATGTTTTTGGTGTAGAGACATACTACTGATTTTTGTGCATTGATTTTGTATCCAGAAACTCGACTGAAGTCATTTATCAAATTTAGGGTCTTATGGAATAATCTTTAGGGTTTTCTAGGTATATGATCATGTTATCAGTAGACAGAGATAACTTTCTCTTTTCTAACTGGACGCCTTTTATTTGTTTCTCTTGCCTGATTGTTCTGGCTAGGACTTCCAGTACTATGTTGAATAGGAGTGGTGAGAATGGACACCCTTGTCTTGGTCCAGTTCTTAGGGGGGATGTTTTCAACTTTCCCCCATTCAGTATGATGTTAGTTATGGGCTTGTCATGTATGGCTCTTATTATTTTCAGGTATATTTCTTTGATGCCTAGTTTGTTGAGGGCTTTTATCATGAAGGGATGTTGGATTTTACTGAATGTCTTTTATGTGTATATTGAGATGATCATATGGTTTTTGTTTTTAGTTCTGTTTATGTGGTGAATCATGTCTATTGATTTGTGTATGTTGAAACATCGTTTCATCTCTGGAATAAAACCTGCTTGACTGTGATGTATTCTCTCTTTGATGTGCTGTTGGATTCAGTTTGCTAGTATTTTGTTGAGGATAATTTGCATCTGTATTCATTAGGGATATTGGCTTCTAGATTTTTGTTGTTGTTGTTGTGTCCTTGATTGATTTGGGTATTTAAATATTTATTATTAAAATCAGCTAGTATTGGAACTTCAACTGTTTTCAAAGTAGTTTTTGACTACTCTGGATCCTTTGCATTTCTGTATGAATTTTAGAATCAGCTTATCAATTTTACAAAAAGCCTGCTGGTTTTTTATTGAGATTGCTTTGAATATATAGATTAATTTTAAAAAACCAATAGCTTAACACACCTTAACTGATATGGTAACAATCTTTAGACTCATGAACAAAATATATTTAGGTTTCCTATTTAGGTTTTCAATTCTCATGACAATGTTTTATAGTTTCAGCATACAAATCTTGCCTAATATCGGTTAGGTTTATACCTAAATATTTTGTATGGTTATATTGTTATAAACAGCAACCTTTAAATTTAAACTTCAAATGGTTCATGACTAGTATATGGAAGTACAATTGATATTTATATGTTGATTGTGTATCCAGCAATCTCGTTAAATTAATTTACTAGTTCTAGTAGGTTTCTGTAGATTACATTGGACTATCTATATAGATAATAATTTTCAGCAAGCAGAGACAATGTTACTTCTACCTTTCAATGTGGATGATTTTTTTTCTCTTATTGCACTCACAATAAATTGCTATCAACTTACAAGGAATTGTTAACAGTATGTGAATCTATGTATGTGAGGGATATTGCATATGTTGTGTATGTTAAAACATCATTTTCATTTTGTTATAATGAAGTTTCATTGTTATAATGTCTTATTTGGTTTCGGTATTATGACAATGCTAGCTTCATAGAACGATTTAGGAAATATTTCCTTTTCTGAATGTTTTTAAAAGAGTTAGTGTGGAACTGCTATTATTTCTTCCATAAAAGTTTGGTTGAATTCTCTAGTGAAGTCTTTGGAGCTTGGAGTTTTTTTTTTTTTTTTTTTTTTTTTTTTTGATTTTTTTTTTTTTTTTTTTATTTTTTTTTTATTTTGAGCTTGTACTTTTTTTTTTTTTTTTTTTTTTTTTTTTGGAAGGTTTTTAACTACATATTCAATTTCCTTAATAGATAGAGCTACTCAGATTGTCTGTTTTTTCTTACTTAAGCTTTGGTAGTTTGAGCTTTCAGATAATTTGCCTATTTCATCTATGTGTATAATTCATTGACATAAAGTTGTTCATATTCCTTTACATTTTTAATGTCTATAGAGTCTGAATCTGTAGTGATATAGCCACTCATTATCCGAGTTGGTAATTTGTGACTTCTTTCTTTTATCCTGGTCAGTCTGGCTAAAGTTTTTTATTAATTTTATTGGTCTTCTCATAGAACCAGCTTTTTATTTCATTGATATTCTCTATTGTTTTTCTCTTAATTCATTTCTATTCTAATCTTTATTATTCCTTTCTTCTGTTTAGCTTTAGTAGGTTCCTTTTCTAGTTTTTTAAGGTGAAAACTGAGGTTATTGATTTGGGAGCTTTCTTACATTCTACTATGGACATTTAGTGCTGTAAATTCCCTCTCTAAATAGATGCTTTAGCTACATGCCATAGTTGCATTTTTTATTGCTATTGAGTTCAAAATACTATTTAATTTCTCTTTTGATTTCTTTTCTGATTCATGGGTCAAATAATGGTGTTACTAGGTTCTAAATATTAGAGGATTTTCTGGATCTCTTTCTTTTATTTATATCTAATTTATTTCAATTGTGGTCAGAGAGCATACTTTGTATGACTTGAGTCTTTGCCTTTTAATTCACTGTTTTTATTGAAGTTTTGATAATTCAATTTTATCTCTTGTTGGGTCATTAGCTATAACTGATTCATCATATTAGTAGTTGCTTTAGGGTTTATAGCATACATCTTTAAACTACTGCAATCTACCTTCCAGTGGGATTATATCATTTCACATATAACATTCAATAGTACACATTCGTTTCTCTCCTTCTGGCTTAAATGCTATTTTTGTTACACATCTTATTTGTTGTATGTATATATCCCACAATACATTGTTATCATTGTGCTTAAGAAGATATTAAAATTAAACAAATATTATATATTTACCATGTCATTTCTATTTCTGATGATCTTCATTCCTTTGTGTAACTCCAGATTTCTATCCAGTATCATTTTCTATTATCTGAAGTTCTGTTGTGATGAATATTTATTTTAAAAGATAGTTTTGCTGGGTATAAATTTGTAGCTTGATTTTTTTTCCTTTCAGTACTTTAAAGATGCAGCTCTACCATCTTTTTACTTGTACTTTTTCCCACTGAGAAACTTGTCGACATCCTTTTCCATGTTTCTCTACATATAACGTGTTATTTTTTTTTCTCTGATTGCACTTAGGAGTTTTTCTTTACCAGAATTTTTCTCAATGGTTTTAAGCAATTTGATTATTATTTGTCTTGGTATAGTTTTCTTCATGTATCTTGGACTTGGGGTTTATGGATTTTTTTGATCCATGAGTTTATAGTTTCATCATTATTTCTTCAACTATCTTTTGCGCCTTATCCACCTTCCTTTGGGGACCCTAGTTATACATATATCAGCCTGCTTGAACTTGTCCTACATCTCGCTGATGCTCTCTTTATTAAAATTTTAAAAAATTTATCTGTGTTTCATTTGGATAGTTTCCATTATTTTGCCTTCAACTTCATTCATTTTTTTCCTACTAAAATGTATCTCTCAATATTTTATTTTATTTTTTTAAGTAACTTTCACCTCTGATTAATTTTTTGAAAACATATAGTTATAACAATAACTATATTAATGCCCCATATGCTAAGTCTAACATCTGTGTCACTGCTAGTTGGTGTCAGTTGGTTGATTTTTGTGCTGGTGTGAGATATATTTTCTTGCTTCTTTGTTTGCTTTGTAATCTCTCTTTTTTTTTTTCCTTTGGAGACAGAGTCTCACTCTGTTGCCCAGAGAGGAGTGCAGTGGTATGATCTCAGCTCACCGCAACTTCTGCCTCCCGGGTTCAAGCAATTCTGGCGTCTCAGCTTCCTGAGTAGCTGGAATTACGGGTGTGTGCCATCACGCCCAACTAGTTTTTGTATTTTTAGTAGAGAAAGGGTTTCTGCATGTTGGCCAAGCTGGTCTTGAACTCCTGACCTCAGGTGATCCACCCGCCTTGACCTCCCAAAGTGCTGGGATTACAAGCTTGAGTTACCACCTGTATGCCTTGTAATCTTTAATTGAATGCCAAACATTGTGGTTTAACCCTCTTTGTGCTCTGGATATTTTTGTATTTCAATGACTATTCTTAAACTATGTCCTGGGATGTAGTTAAGTCGCTCATAAACTGTTTAACCCTTTTGGGTTCACTTTTTGAAAGTTGTTAGGTAGAATCAGTGGGGCATTTAGTCTAGGACTAATCTCCCCTTACTGAAGAAATTTCATTTTTAGTTATTTCCCATGTCCTATTAATGATCAGGTTTACCATTCTGGCTAGTGCAAACAGGCATTATTCTGACCTTGTTATTTTTTTCCTGGTAAGAAGTGGTTTCCTTATATGTATGTACCAATCAGTATACAGTTAAGTACTTATCTTTACAATGATTTTTCTGTGCAGCTCTCTCTAATAATCTGTGTGGTAAATTCAACCCTCCTTTGTCTTGCCAGACAGTTAGCTCTGTCTCTTCAAGTCAGGAGGTGTGCTGGGCTTCACCTGCGATCCCCCTCCTTGCACTTCAGACTGCAAACTCTCAAGAGATTGAGCTAGGGTGACAAAAGGGCTCATCTCATTTGTTCCCCACCTTTCAGAGATCACATTGCCCTTTGTTCCCTGAATTCTAGTGTCTTGAAAATGGTAATTTAATATATTTTTCCTGTATTTAAAAATTTCAGATGGTAGGGTAAATCTCTTCCTGTTATTTAATCTACTACAGCAGCAGAAGTCACTATATTTTTATTATGTTGTTTTTTGCTTTATTATAGATCTGTAGATAATCATTTAAAAAATTATTTGTGTTTTTTGGTGTCCTGTTTAAGCACTCTTTGGCTATTTGAGACCCAAAGGTATTTCCTTTATTTTTACTTTAAATGTTTTGGTTTACATTTTACATTTAGGTCTGCAATCAATCTAGATTGAATTTTGTATATGGTGTAAGCAAAAAATAAAATTCAAAGACCTCCCAATCATCTGAATGGACCCCTTCTCTTGGCCAAGGGCATTCCAAAATAATGTGAAAAACAAGGTCAGGCCATGATGGGAGTGGAGTAATGAACATCCCTCACTATATTCTTTTCCCTTTTGGAATTACTGATAGAACTGATTCTTTAAGTCTGGTAAGAAACATTTACAATCTGTTATCTTTGAAGCCTGCTACATGGAAGCTTTATCTGCATGATGAAACCTTGGTCTCCATACTCCCTTATTGTAACCCAGACATTATTTTCTATTAATAGTATCTCTTTCAACCATTTGCCAATCAGAAAATCTTTGAATCCTCCTATGACTTTTAAGCTCCCACTTTCAGTTGTTCTGCTTTTCCAGACCAAACCAATGTACATCTTACACATAGCATCGGACACTTTATGTCTCCATAAAATCTATAAAACCAAGTGGTGTCCTCACCACCTTGGGCACATGTTCTCAGGATCTTCTGAGAGCTGTGTTATGGGCCACTGATCACTCATATTTGGCTCAGAACAAATCTCTTTAAATATTTTAGAGTTTGACTCTTTTTGTTGACAATGGAGTGAATCAGGGGGGCAAAAACATTTTTTTCATATGGATATTTAATTGACCTAGCATTACTTATTGAAAAGACCATTCTTTCTGCACTTCACTGCAGTGTCACTTTGTTGTAAATCAGATAAATGTACATCTGTTACTTTGTTTATGGACTTTATGTTCTGTTTTAATTCTCAAATTGACTGTAATTTCATCATTACCATACATTTCTAATTAGTATGGTTTATAATGGATCTTAATATATGCTAGTAAAGCCTCTAGTTTTAAAATTAATTCTTTTAAAATATTTCCTTGTCTACTCATTGGCCTTTGCATTTCCATATGAATTTTAGAATTAACTTTTTAATTTCTTCAAAATGGGATTCTGAGTAGGATTACACTGAATTGATAGATTAATTTGGGGGAAATTAACATGCTTACATATTGTCTTACCATCCATAAACATGGTATATCTTTCCATTTATTCAGCTCCTATTAACTCCTCCCAATGATGTTTTGTAGTTTTCAATGTAAGGTGTTGTACATTTTGGCCTGCTCAATATTTTAAAAGTTGCTTATATAAATAAGGACCATTAATTCATTTTGTCCTCCTAAGATCTCACAATGATAAGGAAAACCAGACATGGTCTCTGTCTTCGTGAAGCTTATAGTCCAGTGATACTGAAAATATTATCATATTCATAGTGCAATTATTATAGTAATTTCATATAATTAAAGCAACCACATAAGTCACATTAAATTAATATTGCTAATGTGAATTCTATAAATTTTATGACTTTATTTTTGCTTTATACATTTGTTTAGGTTTTATCATATAAAAGCAACAGGTTTAACAACATGATAAAAGTATTATAACACTGGGAGATCAATAAAAACTTTTTCCTTTTGCAAAATGTCTTATATTGCTCAAGTTTGAAAACCAGTTTAAGGAAATGGTTTTTGGCTAATTTATGTTAATTTCCAAATTAAATATCAAATGTAGATATAATCATAGACACAATAACTCAAAAAACTGCTCAGAAGTAGTCTCTAAGTCTGGATAAAAATTTTAGTTTCTGATGGAATTTTCTCCTAAGATAGAAGAAGAAAATCTTCTACATAAAAACTCTTTTTTTTAAATTTTTTATTTTTATTATACTTTAAGTTCTAGGGTACATGTGCACAACATGCAGGTTTGTTACATATGTATACATGTGCCATGTTGGTGTGCTGCACCCATTAACTCATCATTTACATTTGGTATATCTCCTAATGCTATCCCTCCCCTTTTCCCCCTCCCCACAATAGGCCCTGGTGTGTGATGTTCCCCTTCCTGTGTCCAAGTGATCTCATTATTCATTTCCCACGTATGAGTGAGAACATGCGGTGCATAAAAACTCTTTTTTTCAGTGTAACATGTCAGAGGAAAAATGCTGATATATCAAAAGTCAAAATGTTAGCTCCAAATCTTTTATAGTCTATGAAAAATTAACTTGTGGTTTTTAGTCATTTGTATTTGGGCCATTATTCATATCTGGTTAAAACACCAACATTATCTTGGTAGAGAAACAAAAATTATATAAGTATATGAAGTATTTGTTTTGCATTGAGCTCACAACCAGTATGTTTTAAATAATTTTTTTGAGATAGAGATTTGCTCTGTCACCCAGACTTGAGTGAAGTGGTACAATCACAGCTCACTGCAGCCTTGACCTTCTGGGCTCAAGCAATCCTCCTGCCTCAGCCTCCTGAGTAGCTGGGACAACAGATATCCACCACCATGCCTGGCTATTTTTCTTTTTTTAATTGAGACCGAGTCTCACTCTTTCACTCTGGTTGGAGTGTGGCAGCATAATCATGGCTCACTGCAGTCTCAAACACCTGGGGTCAGGCAATCCTCCTGCCTTAGCCTCCCAAGTAGGTGGTACTATAGGTGCCTGCTGCCATCCCAGCTAATTTTTAAAAAATTATTTGTAGGGACATGGTCTTACCATGTTGCCCAGGCTGGTCTCAAACTCTGGGGCTCAAGGGATTCTTCTGTCTTGGCCTCCCAAAGTGCTGGGATTATAGGCATGAACCTGTAATTATTTAATTTTTTTTTTTTTAAAAAAAAGGTCACCGAGCCCTGGTAAGCTTTTTAATTTTTGTAGAGATGGGGGTCTTACTGTATTGCCTAGGCTGGTCTTGAACTCATGGGCTCAATAGATACTCCCACCTTGGCCTCTCCAAGTGCTAGGATTAAAGGCATTAGCCACTGATCCCAGCCTTAAATAATTTTTGTTGGGGCTTTTTGTTTGTTTTTGTTTTTATATTTGGTCTAACTCATAGAATCTTTGGCGAAGCATGGTTTGAGCAATTTGGTAGGGGGAATTAAATTGTAAAGTAAAGAAAGATACAAGCTATATCTATATAAATGCCTAATATTTGGGCAAAAAGTAAAGAATTTAGAATTAATAAGATTTTTCCAAATAGATGTATTCAACATCATGTAATTTAAATATTCAGATCTATGACCACTTTCTCTTCTTTTCCTCCAGATATCTGGCATACATAACAATGGTGATGATCTCAAATACCAGGTACTGTGTTTTATAAATATGTGTTTAACTGAAATAAATTTTGCTTATGAATGCAGAGAAAATATTTTTGGTCAAAACAAAATTAACACTGTTATTTTTGAGAAAAAACAAATTAAAAATAATTTCCATAAAGGTAATAGTCCTCTTACTGTATCTATAAACTTATTATGAAAATTCTCAAAATGTAATGGCTTTGAAATCAGGGGAAGGACAGGCCCTGCTCATTTCAAGGTGTTATTCTCCAACGAGTGACTAACAGGGAAGGTATGTGACTCTTGGGGCATCCCTGCAGGTACAGTGAATGAGCAAATTCTTAGCAGCATTATGACATCACCAGGGAGCGTGACTTGGGTCAAGAGCTTGGCAGGAGGCTTTGGGAACAGTAGAATCAACAGCAATCAAGCCTGGCAAGCCAACATACCGGCCACCATAAAACTGAAAAGAGAGCTTATTGTACCTCATGCACAGCAGCAGGTTTAACAGAAAAGTAGACATGTTTATAGTCCCGGATTTACAGCACACCTTATAAACACCTTATTACTTAGAATCCAGTCTGCTGTCCCAGAAACTAAGAATGTGACTTTGTTAAGCAGTAGGATTTGTTGACATAAATGTCTTGACTAAGTTTGCCATTGTGGTTAACCAAAACGCATTTACTCTTGGGAAAGTAAACACAAGCAAACAAAATGCCTCTTATACTACAATACAGTAAGTTTCAAATTGACCAAACTTAATGCTATGACATAAATATGCTTAATGTTTATGGAATTTTTTAGAAACCTTTTGCCATGTTAGGCTTACCATCCTGTATAAGTCTTACTGAATGGGAATGTGTTTTCAGAATTACATGTACTTAAAGACTTCATCAGAAATATTCAGAAAACCTGCCATGAATACCAGGGCTGACCACGCAGCAAATAAAATGGGCCATGGTCTCCTCAGACATTAACATGGATAAATCAGTTCTGCACCATGTAACAGCTACACACTGAAATGCTTACCAACAATTAAAATTAGAGAACTAATGGAAAATAATGTTGAATAAATATTATAAAACCACATGAAAATATGTTCAAGGAAGGCAAAGTACCTGGCTGAAACCCACAAAGTTGAGAACATTTCTAGGGAATAATGAAAATTCACACTGATCTTCTGATGCTTAAAACTTCATCCATCTAACAGTGGATACAATCCCTTGTTTTGGGGTTGATTTTTGAAATTACAGACTTACAGGACCATTGGCAGGTAACCCGATAAACCCAGCAGCTTTCCTATCCTTTCAACCTTCTAGTTAGCCCTCACCAAATCTCAAAAATTCTATAGTAGGAAAGTTCTTTATGTCAGATATAGTCTGGATCTAAAATGATAAATTATTTCCCAACAAAATATATATCAATAAAGATCTATGGGAAATTATTAAGCAGATGTCATGTCTGCGACTGACAGAATAAAAAGTGAACAAATATACAGATATTGATTTGCCAAATCCAACAAACCAGATTCTAGAAATGACAAGAGACCTAGAAATCTTTCTAATAGAACCACGTGACTTTAAAAGCCACAGCAAAGGAAAATGACCACATGAAGTCATTAAAACAATTTTAAAAGTTTGTAATATGGGAGATGTGGTTCTGCAGTAGCATATTCAAGGATGATATTGGGGATTTAGTTGGCTAAGCTCCGACAAGTTTTCCCTGAATCAAATTCAATTATAGGCCAAATTAACAGGGGTAGAATGTTCAAAGTGAGAGCTGATGATGACAGTCAACATAGGGATTACTTTTTACAGTTCTAGGCACACGAATTAAAACTGACATTGACAAAGTGAAGCAAGTTCAAAGGAAAGAAATTAGAATAAAGAGATTAGGCCCACATATTCTCACATTGTGAGAAAGTTGAAAAAATCAGGGAATATTTAGTTTTTTAAAAAAATAAGTTTGTAGAGGAATATGATCATTGACTCCAATACTTACATGGAATAGAGCACAGTCTAGTTCTGTTCTAGTAACAATAAATAGAAGTTACAAGGAGACCATTAAAATGTAAGAATGATTTTCCAAACAGACAGTTAAAGCTGTCCCAAATTAAGATGGCCTTTCTTAGGAGGATAGGCACCACTGAAAATGTTGAAAGACTGAGCAATCCAGTGGTGGTTACTACAGAAGGGACTGAAGCACTGGAAAGGGGGAGTATATAGAGTAGTTTTTAAATAGTTTAGTAGATCCTTAATATCTGCAAAAAACCCAGGAGACTGTGTAATATGTTAGAGTTTCACCTCTCCAGCCATAGTAGTTATTATTAATTTTATTTTATATATGGTGTTCCACTGATGATTTCATTTTACAAAGGTATGTGCTGTTTAAATATCTTGCAAACTATCAGAGAAGATGGTTTCTGAAGTCAATTCTGGTGTTGTTCTTTTCAGATCTGGCAGAATTCCATCTTTATGCTGTGAGTAGCTCTGTTTAATGAAATTCTGGTACTCAGAAGGCTCAGAGAACCACATGTGAAAGAACAGCAGTAAACATGATGGTTACTACCAAGTCTGTGACTTGGGCAGGGGGAAAAAAATTGATATGCGGAGACACAGAAAAGACAGCATTTAAACCAAAAGAAAACAAAAATACTTGCAGCCTTGAGATGTAAGACATTGGAGTGTTTTCCAGGAGTGAACGTTGTTCACAGCATTGTAAAAGAGAAAAAACCCCTGGCCTCCGAGGGTCTTCTGAATGCTGACACTCCTCAAATCAGATTTTATTTTCAGTGGAGCATTAATTTTATGAGTTACTTGCCGAAAACCTGAGTCTCTTAGGAGAGGGAAGAAGGCTGATTTCATTTCTGAGCATTTTAAGACCTCTGGCATAATTCCAGACAAAGAGTGCACCCTTCTTTGGCCATCCTCTTCTATAGAAAGGCAGTTGATAATTTAGAAGTATTTTCCCAGACATGATCTCATTTTTGTCTCTCAACAATGACCTGAGGGACACAAGGACATATAATACATTTTTATCCTCATTTCCCACATGATAGAATTAAAAATCAGAAACATTAAGTGACCAGTCCAAATCATACTGCTACTAAGTAGAGGGGCCAGGATGAAATCTGCATCTTTTTCCTAAGTCTAAAACTCTTCTGCAGTATCTTCAGCACATGATTGCTTCAACTTAAGAGCTCTGATAAAGTTCGGGGTTTCCTTAAACATTGTGTTCCTTTTTATAATTTATTTGTGTTTGACATACAACTAACTGCTATTTGACATAGCCTTAGGCTTGAATATGTATGTGAACAAAAGAAACCCCACTTGGATTCAAATAGTAACATCTCTATCAAAAATCAACAGTCCTCTAGAAATAAATAGATCCATTAAAAAAAAAAAACTTAATTCAGTGACTCAGCAAAATATACTGTGATAGCGTTTAGTAATTATTTTTCATTTTTTTTGTTTTTTTAAAGTCTATTGTAAGAGAAGTATGCAGGAAAACAGGCTTTGCATGCCCTTTACTTTTCATTACCTCTTCTACTTGAGAATGTCTGGCCTTTGCCAGCCTGCTGAATGTCTGGCAGGTGAACTAGTCTTGGCAAAGCACTTGGAGCTTTATCAGATGAAAAACAAGTGTAAAGGGTCCAATTGGAAGCTAGATTCCCCCCAAGTGGTGCCCTTGAAGTAGATCAATTTTTCTTGACTTTTTAGTCAAGATTCTTTTGCTTTTGGTTTAAATGTTGACTTTCCTATCTTTCTGCATATCAAACTCTGGTTTGAGTCTTCAAAGTACAGACTGTCAGGTTCTCGGGTGCAAGAATTCTTTACAAAAAAAAAAAAAATCCAGAATGGCAGTAAATAGGAGAATTTAATCCATCTATATTCAAGGTAATTATTGACAAATAAAGAATAAATATTGGCATTTTATTAATTGTTTTCTGGCTGTTTTTCAGATTCTTCGCTCCTTTCTTCCTGTCTTGCTGTCTTCCTTTGTGATACGATGATTTTCTGTCGTATCTTTTGAATCCTTTCTGTTTTCTTTTGTGTATCCACTATAGGTTTTTACTTTGTAATTACCATGAGGTTTACATAAAACATGTTCGCTTATAATAGTGTATTTTAAGTTGATAATAGCTTAACTTCAACAATGTATAAAACTCTACACTTTTACTCTCCTTTATATTTTTAAGGTCTCAATTTATATCCTCTTATTTCTGTATCTACAAATGAATGATTACAGCTGTACTTTTAATATTTTTTGTTTTTTAACCTTTATACTAGAGTTATAAATAATTTACAAATCAACATTACAGCACAGGTTGTGCATTCCTAATCTAAACATCTGAATTCCAAAATGCTCAAACTCCAAAACTTTTGAGCACCAACTTGACCCAGAAGTGGAAAATTCCACACCTGACCTCATGTAATGTGTCACAATCAAACTGCAGATGCACAACACACTTTATTTAGGGTCCCCAAGGCAGTTAACCTTTTAATCAAAACACAGCATTGTAGTGGAGAAAAAAAAAGCCTTCCATTGTTTGTTATTGCTATGTTGAACAGGTGATGTAGATATTCTGGTGATTATATTCTGTAGATATTCTGTGCTGCTTAACTACCCAGAACATACTATTTTTTTTACTATATTAATTGTATGTCATATTTTTTACTGTTAAGTACTGATGTGTGAATAAACACAAGAAAATGATTGCTTATCGGTAGCATATAAATTCAGAGTCAGGAATGATGTTAACAAACAACTACAGATTCTCTACATGGGTGGCTGAGGTAGTGACACCTTTACTTTCTGATTGGTTCAATGTAGACAAGCTTTGTTTCATGCACAAAATTATTTAAAATGTTGTATAAAATTACCTTTAGGCTACATGTAAAGATATATGTGAAACATAAATGAATTTTGTGTTTAGACTTGGGTCCTATCGCTAAGTTATCTCATTCTGTATATACAAGTATTCCAAAATCTGAAATCTTAAGCACTTTGATCCCAAGCATTTTGGATAAGGGATACTCAACCTGTATTAGAATAGTCTAAATTCGACTATATACTTACTTTTACCAGTGAGTTTTATACTCTCATATTGTAATTAGTATCCTTTTATTTCAGCTTGAAAACCTCCCTTTAGCATTTCTTGTTAGGTTTAGTGATGATGAACTCTCTCAGCTTTGTCTAGGAAAGTCTTTTTCTTTCCTTCATTTTTAAAAAAACAGATTCGCTGGGTAATCTTAGTTGGTAATCTTAGTTGACAGTTCATTTATTTTTTTTTTCTTTCAGCACTTAGGCTATATCATCTCATGCCCTCCAGGCTTGCAAAGTTTCTACTGAGAAATCTGGTCATAGTCTTATGGTGGTTCTCTTGTGTGTGAGAAACCTCTTTTTTCTTGCTGCTTTCACAATTTTCTCTTTGTCTTTGATTTTGACTGTTTGATTATAATATGTCTTGGTGAAGTCTTTCTTGGGTTGTATCTGATTGTAGACTTTTGAACTTCATATACCTAAATGTCCATATTTCCCTACAGATTTAGAAAGTTTTCAGCCATTGTTTCTTTAAATAAGCTTGTGCTCCTTTTTCTCTCTCCCTTCCTTCTGGTATATTATAATGCAAATATTAGCTCTCCTGATAACACCATCAATAAATCCCATTGATTTTCTTCATTCCTTTTCATTCTTTTTTCTCCCCTGATTGGATATTTTCAAATGATCTTTCTTTAATTTCACAGATTCTTTCTTCTGCTTGATGAAGTCTGCTGTTGACATACTCTATTGCCTTCTTTAATTCATTCATTGTATTCTCAGCTTCAGAATTTTTTAAAAAAATAATTTCTCTGTATTGAACTTATAATTTTGTTCATGGTTTGTTTTTCAGATTTCATTGAGTTGTCTATCTGTGTTCTCCTGCTGTTTGTTGAACTTCCTCCAAATTATTATTTTAAATTGTTTGTCAGGCAATTCATAGTTGTCCATTTATTCAGGGTTGGTTACTAGTATATTATTGTGTTCCCTTGTTGGTTTCATGTTTACTTGATTTTTAAAATGTGTTCCTTGAAGTTTTGCATTGCTGTCTTTGATTTGAAGAAACAGTCACCTCCTTCAGCCTTTACTATCTTCAGGAGAGAAAGTTTTTCACCAAACAGCATGGCTAATGATTCTGAGGCTCTCTCTGACCTTTTCTGTGGCTGCATCTGTTCCACATCTCTTGTTCCTTCTAATGTGGACATTCTTGAGATATTTTGCCTTCTTTCAATCCTGCGAAGCCAGGCTGGATGCTAAGAGCCTCCTGCTTGTTTTCCCTATGGTAGTGCTCTGAAATGTTTAAGTTTGAGTGCCTTCTTCTGATCCTGCAGAGTCCAGATGGCTGTCTGCACAAGACGCTTGAATTGCTATCTGTGAAGGTGTGCTGGGGAGCTAGCCTGGTGTGGATGGCGAGCCACGGAGTGTCTAGAGTGTCTGTGGATCAGTTGGGAGGTGTTTAAAAGTCAAAAATTCCCAAGTGGCTCATGGGAAGGCTTCCTGATAGAGTCTGCAGAGTCATTAGTGGAATCTGTGACCTCTTCTCCCGGCTTCTGGTATCTTCCAACCACTCAGTTGTGCCAGTCACCTCAGTATTCTGCGTGGAATGATAGTGGGCCTCTTGGACAGTGTCCTGCGTAGCTAGGGGAGCAGGACACTAATTCACTATGCTCTTATTTTCCTGTTGGAAAACTTGTGTGCTGAGGATGGTGTCTTTCACCATTGAACTGTGCTGCCTTGCTGGAGGGGTGACATGGGTAAAGTAAAACTCTTCTTCTTATCCTCCTCAGTGTGACTATTCTCAGATTTTTTTTCTCTAATGGTGTGCTGGAACTTCTTCACTGTATTCCCTGACTCCCACAAATGTACAGTCATTTGTGCTAGTTGTCAAAATCAATGCTTCCATGGGGGTTGATGGTAGAAAGCTCCTATGCTGCCATCTTTCTGATATCACTCCTCATTTCCAGCTCTTTATGTTCCTTCTTATATTTTTTCTCTGAGCTCTGCTTGTCAGTCTTGTTCCCTGCACTCCAATGTATTCTGAGGGTATATTTCTGTTCTTCACCTTTGTAGTTAGTTTCACAAAAGCAAGAACTCAGATGGATCCTAGAGTTAGCAGTAGAGTCAAAAGTCAAAGTGTGGTTCTTGAAGATGAGTTTTATGAAATATTCTGGTATAAAGGGGTTCCATATTCAACCAAATACTAAATCCCATCTGTGAAGAATCATAGTGCATATGGGATATCCTACGATTAAGAAATGAATTGTTCTTTGTTTAACCCAGCAATTCTCAAAGTTAGCCATGTGCTTATCCCTTGCTTACCTTCTCCCTTCTCTCCTCTGAATTGAAGAGAGGAGTGGAAGGGAGGAGGCATCCTGGCAAGCTGCATTTTTCAGGCTTCCATGTCAACTAGCTTTCTGACCCTGATGTGAGACTCTGGTGGGAGACTGGAGGATAGAAAGCAAGAAAAGGTCAGGGTATTCTTCCTGCCCTGATCCACCCAAGGCTTCAGTGGAGTCTTCTGCAACATCAGTGCTTCTTCCATAGGAAGAACAGACAAACAGATTCTCAGGGGTTCCGAGTTCTCCTGGGTAGCTTCAGATCCATTTTGTTCTTTTGTACCAAGAGCAGTAAGGGTTTCCTGTTACTGCTAATCTATGAGTGAGTTGTTTTGCAAGCGGTAGGCCAGGTGGTTTTCTGAAAGTATCTAGCATTTTGCATGCCAGGACTCATGAAACATGCTCACTGTCTTTGTAGCACAGCACTATTTGCATAAATGTCAGTATAGTGAGATTATTGGTTATTAGCTTCATGAAATCTGCCTCTGCATCCTGCTTCTAGATTTTCAGAGATCTATTAATCCAGATAAGTGCCATGGCCAGTTTGTTGGTAAGCAGCATGTTCTATCCTAAGGCCTTTGAGCAACTGGGTTCCTAGATCTGGATCTGTCTCTACTGCCTGGTGAAAAGCTTTTGTATCACCACTGACACTTTCTCACATATGTGAGGTTGCTGATAAGTGCCCATATTCTCTACAGCGACAGAAAAATGATGAGTAGTTCATGCCAGATACTGAGCTCTGCCCCACAAGCATACCCCATTTGGAGATGAAGACGGGGCCCGTCCAAACAAGTCTGAGACAATATATTAAGTCACTGATTCCTGGGTAGCATTGACTGCTACAACTTTTCTGGCAAAGATCAGTATCAAGTATATGTTAATATTGGTACCCAAAGATATTTATGTTCTAATCTCTAGAACCTGTGAATATGCCGCCTTACATGGCAAAAGGACTCTGCATATATGATTAAATTTAGGATTTTGAGATGTGGGATTACCTCGGACTATCAGGTAGACCTAACGTAATTACAAGCGTTCCTGCACAGATGCAGGAGCGTCTCAGTCAGAAGAGATGGGACGACAGAAGCAAAGTCGGAATGATGCAGGCCATGAGCCAAGGAATGCAGGCAGTCTTTAGAAGCTGGAAAAGGCCAGGAAACAGTTACTCCCCTAGAGCTGTCAGAAAGAACATGGTGCTACCACCCCATTTTATATTTCTTATCTCTAGATCTATATATATATTTTTCATTTTAAGCCATTAAGTTTGCGGTAATTCGTTATAGCAGTAATAGGAAACAAACATACCAAGAGTCTGCAGGGAAAACATAACTTGGGTAACTGAAAATTTGGAAGTTCCTTCAGCCTCTCATACAGTCTAAGGTTTTCTAAGTGGATTACATGGAGCCGGTCTCCTCATCCACTTGCTTAGTTGAGGCTGGTTTGTCATTCTCAATTCAATCACACCTACTGTCCTTTGAAATAATAGTTTCTATAATAATAATACATGCTAGGTGATTTTTTTTTCTCCTTCCTTACACGTTGATATACGATTTGGTGGAAGGTTAAAATTTAACATAAATTCCAAATGATTCTCCACATTATCAAACTTGCATACCTTCCAAATGCAGTGCTACAGATACTTTGAAGAGGCTCTAACATTATCAGCAATCTTCTGAATGCAAGGATACCCAACCAGAACAGCAGAGGGGAATTTTTTGGAAGGTTAACAAATATCTCACAGAACAGGAGCAAAGGCTTAAAAGCCAAGCCTTGGAAGGCGGGACTAGGGCAGGAATCAGAGCCAAAAATAGAGTTAGGACAATCACATTAATACAATGTCAATGTCTCCCTCCCTCCAGCCTTCCTTTCTCTTTTTCTGTCTCTGATTTAGTCTTTTTCTCTTCTCAGTTTTCTCTCTCTTTTTCTGTCTCTTGCTCTGTCTCTATTTTCTCTCTCTTAACATACAGCCTTCTTTCTGAACATCAGTTTTGTGCTCCCTTTCAAAAGGCAGGAGATCTTCTATACAAGCAGACACAGTAGCTAGCAATAGCTCTTGCTCTTTCAGGTTCACAGAAGGAAGAAAGCTTTCCCCAGGGAAACACACTGATTGGCCAGGCTAGAGTCATGTGCCAAGGCTGTGGGATTGTGCAAGAAAATGGAAGATACTGTTTGGACTCCGTGTTACTTCAGTGAGAAAAGGAAAGGGGTGGTAGGAGGTGGTGGGGGCAATGTTCAAAAGAAGAATATGGAAAGCAGGCTGCAGATAAATGTCCATTTGAGGCTTTCTTTTTTTTTTTTCCCCCATAAAGTCTTGCTCCTTTGCCTAGATTGGAGTACAGGACATGATCATGGCTTACTGTGGCCTCAAACTCCAGGGCTTTAGCAATCCTCCCACTTCAGCCTTCTGAATAGCTGGGACTACAGGCATGCACCACCAGGCCTGGCTAATTTTTAAATATATTTTTATAGAGATGGTGTCTTGCTATGTTGCCCAGGCTGGTCTCAAACTCCTGGCCTCATGTGATCCTCCCACTCTGGCCTCTCAAAGTGCTGGGATTAGAGGCATGAGCCACCATGCTTGGTCACTGGGTATTTTTAAAGACTAGAGTGAACCTATGACTGATGACACAGAACATTGCCTCTCATATAGAAAATGCTTAAGTTTGGGCTCTCAGAAAACATCACACAGTAAGACCATACAAATTTAAAATTTAAATTGCGTAGATGTTATAGAAATATTCTAGTGGTTTCTTTGTATCTTCTCAAATTTATAAACATGTAAGTTTGTATATATATATGCACAGAGACATTTGAAATTTTCATTCATAATTCTCATTTGTAAAAGAGATTTATTCAGAAACATTCAAATTCAGCACTACAAAGAAAATTGCTTGTCTAATCTCCTAGGACTTTAATAACATGAGTTTCCTAAACATGACATAGGTAGATAAACATATTGTAGAACTAAAATTAATAATTGTTGATTTATTCACCAGTTTTATAAATGCTCCTAGATTTAAAACTTCAGTACTACCTGCTTTCTTTGACACATATTCCTGAGACAATTGGTCTGAAAATATTTTAAAATCTGTAGTGGGAAGCAAATAGAGTCAGCCTATTAGGAAGTATTTCCCAGTAGAAATTCTTTGTGGACCTGGTTTAAGAAACAAATCTAATAACTATATATTATCATTTATATTGTTAATAAGAGTTAAAATTTAAAAATATATGTTACCTTGAAACATTTAAATAAGCTTCCTTTAACATTGTTTATATTGTTATTTGCCTAGGAAGATTCCTTTTTAATAGACGTTACAGAGAGATGTTTGTATCAAGTCTTTATCCAAATAATGTGATTCTATGAGGGCAGTCTTGGTCTGAATTAACAAGCTTCCCATAATTTGATATCTCTGTGTAGGCAGCAATGAAGAAGCTTGCATCAAGGAAGAGCTTAAAATCAACAGCAAGATGAATGAGTGTTACAAAGATCTAATCTTACTTTATACACATAGGGTCATATATAGTTTAATTTCTTGAAATTACTGGAGGCTCACTGAGCATCACAGAAATACTACTCCAGTTTGGCTGCAGGAATTCTCTCTGGCTTAGAATTGCTTGTATTTTAAGGGAATAGTCCTCTTCTTAAGCCGGGATCTAGGAAAGGGTGCTGCAGAAATGGTAGTTTTGACGTATTGTGACACCTAAGGTGCTCAGTTTGAGCATGCCATGCCTTTGGCAATGATAAATGGCAAACACTTACATAACAGTTACTACATGCCAAGCAGGCCTGCAAACAAATTAGACATCCCACAAGTAGTCAGCATAAGCCCAATCACTTAAAATATCTACAAAGTCAGTGATTACACAATTGGCCATTAGCTCAAAATTGTTTTTTTATATGTGAAATACAGGATAGTGAAATATGAGCTGTGCAGTCTGTTTGGTTCCATCATTTACTATCTGGATTCAGGAAAAATGAGCCTTTTAGAACCTCATTTTCCTCATCTTGAAACTGGAGAGAACATATGCTTACTCCCCTTCCCATGAATAGTGGCCAAGGAAAGTCTGAATGGGATGACCAGAAGAGTGGTGCCAGAGCTGAAGTTCAGGCCTTCAGTAGAGACTTTGGTAGAGAGTATCAGCCTTTAGCCGGCCAGCACACCCAGAGGAGTGTAAGTCACATCCTTATCAAGGATAGTTACCAAGGTGAGATATACATCTGATGATATCACCTTGATGATATCCCAGGGCTCATCCAAACTTTGGGAAACTGAAACCATCAATTTAGCATTTGCTGATTTTCCTGATCACTATACTTGGGTAAGAAAATTGTAGGAATTCTAAACTTTTGATATAAGCATTAGAGAAAGAGATTGAATTTCTTCATTAACTCAACATACTTTAGGTTACAAGGAAAAGGCTTAGTGGATTTGCTAGCATGCACATTCTCTAAATCATCTTAGTTATCTAAGATGAATTTACACTAGAATGGGAGAATTTATAAATTGGGGAAATATTCTAGAAGGCCTTTGAAAAGGGGTATTATAGTTTGGTTTGGGGTTCACATTCACTGAGTAACAACAAAAATGACTTCTTTACATTTAGTTATTGTTTTGAAACTATTGCAAATACATTGAAATACAAAAATTGCTCTCCTCCATGGAAACCTGTGTGTTCCTACAATAGTTTTTAATGCATACGAATTCTGTTCATGGCCATTTTGTTTTTATTTGCATTCCAATTTCAATAGTGAGGACAGAGACAACTGTGTAAATAAAATAAAATTAAAACATTTTAAACTCATAATAGTGAGTACATTTTGATGAAAAATGAAGGAGGTTAGGTATCCTGAAAAAAACTTCCCAGTAAAAACAGAGTGCCGAATGAAATATTGTATACGCCTTTTAAAATGTAAAACTCTTTTATACTCACAAAGAAAGTAGAATGGAAAACTGCAGCTAATTCTTTAGCTACCTTCAGGGAATTTGACAATTTCTATGCCCAGAGTTTTGAGTATTAAAGGTGTAGGTATTAAAAGGGGTAACAAGATGTGGAATTGGACCAGATTAAAGTTGAGTTCCCTAAAGACCCTTAACCTCAGGAAAAGTTTGTTGTATTATTCTTCATACATTTTTGTATATTTAAATATTGTACAATAAGCTCTAAAAGGCATTAAAAGAGTGGAAAACTACACTTTTGTTCTTGAGGGTCATCTAAACTAATTCTTATTCACTTAGCTAATATTAAAGTGAATTTTTACTTTAAAAATTTAAAAAGTTTTGTTCCAAAATTATTTTTTGAGTTGGGGTCTTGCTCTGTTGCCCAGGTTGGAGTGCATTGGTGTGATCATAGCTCACTGCAGCCTCAAACTCCTGGGCTCAAGCAATCCAATCCTCCCACCTCAGACTCCTGAATAGCTGGGACTACAGGTATTTGCCATCACCCTGCCTGGCTACTTTTTTTTAGAGATGGTGTCTTGCTATGTTGCCCAGGTTGGTCTCAAACTCCTGGCCTCAACAAATGCTTCTGGCTCAGCCTTCCAAGTAACTATGATGACAAGTGCAAGCCACCATGCCCAGCTACAACCATTTTTAATTTAATAATGCTGACACATAGTGGTATAATCAACACTAGATAATTGGTTCTGAAGGATGAGAGGTATGACATGAATAAGCCCATACACTAGCTATCTAAAAGCAATTTCCATTTTTTGTTGGTTTTACAGTCTGCTTATTCAACCAAAATAAGTGGAGTACAGGGTCTTCTGAGTAATTGAATGCATATAATGCGTGGGTTGAAGCCACTGCCTACATACCCCAACTTCTCCAGTTTGTACTGCTCTTCCTGGTGCTGATATTCAAGAAGATTCCTTTGGTTTTCCCTTCAATGAGATAAACCTCACACCAGTGCAGATGGCCCACCCAGGGAGCACACAGGCTCCTAAATGACTAGATTCTAGTTGTAAATGATCTTCCTTGGGTCTGTCATAGGTGGAGACTGGCCTTGGTAGTGAAACCACTTGGCAAAACTGGATGCATCTTTTCAGATTCAGTGTCTCGGAGCATAATCTGAAACAAGTAAAAGTGAGAATCAAAATGTTAGCATTCCTGATGAGATGGAATATAGATTTTTTTTTCTTAATAAGAACAATAGCCTTCATTCTGTGCCAAAAATGTTCTAAAACCTTCTTTATCTTGTTTGATCCTCAAAACATTCCAGAAGAAAGATATAACAATTTCTATTTTATAGGTGAGGAAATTGAGGCTCAGAGATATTAAATATGTTGCCAACATATTAAGATGTTGGCAGAGTTAGTTGTGGAGCCAGGATTTAGACCAAGGCAGTTCATCTCCCCAAATAAGGTTCTAGGCCTTTTATTTTTTTTTCAGCCATCAAGGAAGATGGCTTTGCCAGGCCAATAGGGGTATACTGGCTTTTTTTCATCTCAGCTAACCTTGGGGTAAGTGCTAGGGAAATACCTAGCTTATATGAAAAGAATCTTTTTGTCCTGGTTTTGATCTAGTTCCCTGGCAGGCTGGTTAAGACTTGTCTTAACACATACATTTCTCTTGCCAAAGCACACGTGGTATGTTTGGACATATGGTCTCATTTTTATGATCTTTTAACCTTTACATATTTTAAATATTTCATGGTGGGATTAATTATTTGTGGTGACCAAGATTGGCAGCTGGTCCAATGGGGCCATATTTGGAATCCCTAAGGAATGAGAGGGTTGATACTCTGTGGAACATAACTTTTAAAGATAAATATATAAATATGAATATAAAGGAGAAATTTCTGACATACTCATTAATGATCAGAGCCTAGTGATGTCTTATGGTAAATTGGTACATTTACTCTGAGACCTATCACTATAAATGGTTTTGAAATTAGCCTTATTGTGCTTCTAGCCTTTAAAAAATGTATACCTATTGGGTAATCTGAATTGCTTAGAAAGTGACCATCTAACTCATCCTTGCTTTTTATGCTACGAATGAATAGTTGAACTGGAAGCATTAAAATATTGAAAACAGTAAGACTGGCTTAAGGACTTCAACTTTATTGAGCCTTAAAAATATGCCGCAGGTAAACTTGATGGTGAGATCTCTAACCTCACAGTATTCAAATAACTTTAATGCAATTTTAACTACAGAATGGGGTGGTAAACCAAATTCTTATCCATGTTACCCAAAGTAGCCCTCGACAAGGTAGCTAAAATAAAATTAACAACGTTTGTGAAACACCAAGTAGAGTCCAAATCAGAAGAGGTGTGCTCTCCGAAGACCTTATATAATATAAAACTCATATGTAGAGCATATGTTTACCATTGCTTCAACTGATTAACTTCCACAAACCATGTTGGTGGACTCATATGGGTTTGCTTGTAGCAGTAGTAAAGAGTCTAGATTCTGTGGCACAGTTTCCTTAGGTTTGATTCCACTGAATAAGTTTGTGGGCCTAAATCCTGAATATTTGGAAAGCCTTTTTTCCTACCCTATAAACATGGGTCAATTTTGTCCTCCAGAGAACATTTGGCAATGTCTGGAGACACTTTTGTTTGTTAAACTGGGGAAGAGGATGTCACTGTCATCTAGTGGATAGAGGCCAAGGATGCTGTTAAACATTCAGCAATGCACAGGAGAGTGTCCCACAACAAAGAATTATTTGACCCAAAATACAGTAATTGTTGAGGTTGAGAAATCCTGCTATAAACCAAGATCACCTAAGTTAGTTTTTGTAGATCCTGGCTATTTCCTGATTCGATCTCAGAAAAGTTTCTTGCACTGTACAGTTCAATTTAAAAATGGAACTGAATAAAGCACCTGGGGAGAATTTAGTCTCCAGGTTGATTAATAATTGTTTTGAAATGTAAGCTTTGAAATCTTTCCAGGTTTGTTATTAACTGTTTTAGCAAGGTCCTCTTTGACTATATCTAATGTATATTTATTTCATATTCAAAAAGATTACTTTTTTGACAGCTTAATATAACCTTTACTGCCTAAAAATACTCACTTACTGAACAGCAATTCTGGGTTTTTCAGACAAAGGGTCTTAATCCATTTTGTGTCATTTTAACAGAGTATGTGAGACACAATAAATTATAATGAGCAGAAATTTATTTCTTACCATTCTTGTAGGTTGCAAAGTCCAAGATCAAGGGAACGGGATCTTATGAGGGCCTTCTGCCATGAGGGTCACATGGCAAAAGGGCAAGAGAAGACAAGAGACAATGCAAGAGGAGGCCAAACTCATCCTTTTATGATGGCATTAATTCCACTCATGAGGGTATAGCCCTTATGGCCTCATCACCTCTTAAAGGACTTACTTCTTACTTCTGTTACACTGACAAATTGCAACCTGCGTTTTGGAGAGGACAAACATTCAAACCATAGAATTATGCTCCTGCCCACCCCCACCTAAATTCATGTCTTCACACACAAAATACATTCATTGCTTCCCAGTAGCCTCAAAAGTCTTAACTCATTCTAGCCCCAGCTCAGAAGTCTAAAGCCCAGAGTCTCATCTAAACCACATATGGGTGAAGTCCAAGGCACAATTCATCTTGAGGGAAATTCTTCTCCAGCTGTGAGTCTGTGAAATCAAAACAAATTATGGGCTTCCAAGATACAATGGTAGGACATAGACTAGACATCCCCATATCAAAAGGGGTAAATAGTCAAGAAAAAAAAAGGGGTAACTGGTCCCAAGCAAGTCCAAAATCCAACAGGGAAAACAACATTAAATCTTAAAGTTGGAGACTAATTTTTCTTGAGTTCATGTCCCTGGGCACACTGGGGTGGGGTTGGTCCACCAACATCTTAGGCAACCCTGCTATATAGCTTTACTGGACTCAGCCCATGCAGGAGGTCTCACAGGTTGGAGTCTCATTCCTGCAGCTCTCCCACACTGTCATTGCTCACGGATAGCTCTACAGTTTTGGGGTCTTGGGGGTAGCCCCATCCCCATAGCTCTACTAGGCCTCATGGAGATTCTCCACAATGGCTTTTACCTCTTAAAACAGTTACAATGGCAATTAAATTTCAACATGAGTTTTGGAGTGGACAGACAGTCAAACCACAGCACTAATGTTTTACATGAGGAATAGGTAGACTGTAGGTAAGGCTATTTCAGCAAATATTATTATTAGAGATTTCACTATTTCAATAAAAATGAAACCAGAGACTATATCATTCATGGCTTTATTACTTATCGTCAGAAATCCTTTATCAGCTCACTGGCACAACCTGGACATACAGTCCTACTTAAAATTGACATTTAGACAGTGATGGCTGCATAAAAGAGTCAGGATTAGTAGTAATCTTCCTATTAAATTTTGTACTAGGTTAAAATGGAAAGGCTGTACACTGCCCTCAAGTCCATTTCTATCTCCACCCTTTCACTTGTTTCTCAATTATCTGATAGTTCTCATAAAGGGTTGGATGCATTTATCCTTTCTCAGTGGATAGAAAAAAAAATCCTTTATGTGATTTTAAAAATGTTATTATTTGAAAGAAAAGTGGCTGAAATAAACAACTGGCCCTGTTAGCCAAGTACATCAGATGGAATTCTTAATATTAATTATACTAAGCCAAATCTATTTTTGGCTGTATCCTCTAACCCTACTTGTTTACTTTTAATTAATAAATAATTTATCCTGTCAAGTATATTAGGAAGTAGTATTACTGGAGTAAGGTGTGTGGGAGATTTAATGAATGTTCTTTTCCTTTGCTGTTATTGTTGCTTAGAAGTTATATGTGTTTTAAGCTTTTTTCAGCCTAAAATCATTACAGTCATGCTGTATGGAACAAAGAGAGGGTAGACAGGTATATAGCTTTGCTGAGCAGTGATGTTTAAGCTGATACCTGAATGACAGCAAGGATACAGTCATGGGATGATATGTAGGAAAGGTGTTTTAAGTACAGGACCAGGTTCGCCGGCAGAGTTGACCTTAGGAGGAGATTTCTGTGTCTGTGCAGAAGTTGCTCTTTATTCATGCACTCCTTCCCAATGGAGCTCAAATACAGCCTCAGAAACTTTCTCTATGTAGACTTCAGGCAGCAATTATCAAAAAGTCAGACTTTTATTTTAGAAACAAAATCAACCCCTGCCCTAGTAATAATGGGATTTCAGGGGCAATGGAAAACACCTTTTGTTCCTATTTTCACTTTCGTCTGCCCTCCCTCAGTAAAGATTACACTACCCAATCTCGTCACTGGTATGTGGTATTATTTTTGACTGACAACACTGTCATCCCTTCAGCAATCAGAAAGTGGAAATTGATGCTTATACATCCTTTCTAGCTTTCTTCCTATCTTTTCTCTCTTCATGTCCCCTCTATGTCATCCCCTTATGATCTTACCTTATCTTACAAAAACTTACCTTAAGATAACTCCTTCCTAACATATCTTAATGTAATAAAAGCCATCTGTGACAAACCCATAGCCAGCATAATACTGAATGAGGAAAAGTTGAAAGTATTACCTCTGAGAACTGGAACAAGGCAAGGATATCCATTCTCACCACTTCTATTCGACACAATACTGGAAGTTCTAGACAGAGCAATCAGACAAGAGAAAGAAAAAAAGGCATCCAAATCAGTAAAGAGGAAGTCAAACTGTTGCTGTTTGCTGATGATGTGATTGTATAACTAGAAAACTCTAAAGACTCCTTCAAAAAGCTCCTAGAACTGATAAATGAATTCAGTAAAGTTTCAGGATACAAAATTAATGTACACAAATCAGTAGCTCTGTTATACACTGACAGTGACCAAGCTAAGAATCAAATCAAGAACTCAACCTGTTTTACAATAGTTGTAAAAAAATCCTTAGGAATATACCTAACCAAAGAGGTGCAAGACATCTACAAGGAAAACTACAAAACACTGCTGAAAGAAATCATAGACAACACAAACAAGTGGAAACCCATCCCATGTTTATGGATGGGTAGAACCAGTATTGTGAAAATGGCGATATTGTCAAAAGCTATCTACAAATTTAATGCAATTTCCATCAAAATACCACCATCATTTTTCACAGAACTAGAAAAAACAATTATAAAACTCATATGGAACAAAAAAAAAGCCCACATAGCCAAAGCAAGACTATGCAAAAATAACAAATCTGTGGGCATCACATTACCTGACTTCAAACTATTCCATAAGATCATAGTCACCAAAACAGCATATTACTGGTATAAAAATAGGCATACAGACCAATGGAACAGAATAGAGAACCCAGAAATAAAGCCAAATACTTAACAGCCAACTGATCCTTGACAAAGCAAACAAAAACATAAAGTGGGGATAGGAAACCCTATTCAACAAATGGTGCTGGGATAATTGACAAGCCACATGTAGAAGAATGACACTGCATCCTCATCTCTCACTTTATACAAAAATCAACTCAAGATGGATGAAGGACTTAAATCTAAAACCTGAAACCATAAAAATTCTAGAAGATAATGTTGGAAAAACTCTTCTAGACACTGGCTTAGGCAAAGTTCTTTATGACCAAGAACCCAAAAGCAAATACAACAAATACAAAGATAAATAGATGGGACTTAATAAAACTACAAAGCTTCTGCACAGTAAAAGAAACAGCAGAGTAAACAAACAACCAACAGAGTAGGAGAAAATCTTTGTAATGTATATATCCAACAAAGGACTAATATCCAGAATCTACAAGGAGCGCAAACAAATTAGTAAGAAAAAAACAAACAATCTCATCAAAAAGTGGGCTAAGGACATGAATAGACAATTCTCAAAAGAAGAGGTACCAAATGG
Organism: Papio anubis; assembly: GCF_008728515.1. NCBI lineage: Eukaryota > Metazoa > Chordata > Mammalia > Primates > Cercopithecidae > Papio > Papio anubis. The sequence continues at coordinate 32,228,608 of NC_044980.1, read as the reverse complement.
CCAACAAACATAAGAAAAAGTACTCAGCATCACTAGTGATCATGGAAATGCAAATCAAAACCACGGTGTGATGCTACCTTACTCCTGCAAGAATGACCATAATCAAAAAATCAAAAAATAATAAATGTTGGTGGGGATGTGGTAAAAAGGGAACACTTTTACACTACTGGTTGGAATGTAAACTAGTACAACCACTATGGAAAACAGTGTGGAGATTCCTAAAAGAACTAAAAGTAGAACTACCATTTGATCCAGCAATCCCACTCCTCAGTATCTACCCAGAGGAAAAGAAATCATTATATGAGAAAGATACTTGGACGCATATGTTTACAGCAGCACAATTCGCAATTGCAAAAATATGAAATCAGCCCAAATGCCCATCAATCAACGAGCAGATAAAGAAATTATGGCATATACATACCATGGAATACTACTAATGCATAAAAAAGGAACGAAATAATGGCATTCACAGCAACCTGGTTGAAATTGGAGACAATTCTAAGTGAAATAACTCAGGAATGGAAAACTAAACATCGCATGTTCTCACTCATAAGTGGGAGCTATGCTATGAGGATGCAAAGGCATAAGAATGATACAGTGGACTCTGGGGACTCAAGGGAAAGGGTGGGAGGCGGTTGAGAGATAAAAGACTACAAACTGGGTACAGTCAATACTGCTTGGGTAATGGGTGCACCAAAATCTCAGAAATCACTACTAAAGAACTTATTCATATAACCAAACACTACCTGCTCCCCCCAAACCTATAGAAATAAAAAATAAAAATAAATTTAAAAACAAACAAACAAAAACTCCTCCTAAAACGGTTACTTGTAAAATCTGCCCTTCTATCTTTCCCACCTATTAAGGCGCAGCCTAGGGCTTTTGCATACATATTATGCATGCACATACTGACCATCTATGTGAATCTTAATCCTTAGCAGAGTGGCTTTCATCCGATTTACATTCTATTGGTATTGCTGCTATTTTCCCTTAATTGAGGACTAGCAGTTGTCTAGAATTTGTGGCAAAATACATAACACATATGTATACATACGTCTGTAGGTGATTAAATGGATACATATATTCATCCAGTTTCTGTGCCAGAAACTAGGTATAAAGAGATTAATTAATTTATAGAAGAACACAGAGATAATAAGTGGAAGAGCAAAGAATCAATGCTGATCTCATCTTAAAGCCAATGCCCTTTACTGCCTTGAAAGACTTCCTTCATGCTGACTTTTCTTCCAGCCCTTATATTCCTCAATCCAACACTGTCTAAAAGAACTTTCTGCACAGTAAAAGTTCTGCACAGTAAAAGTATAGCATGAAAAATTTGTTCTATAACTGCACTATTTTTTTCTGGAAGCCACTTGCCACATAAGAGCAAGAGCACAGGTCCTGGGGGCAGGACACAGTTGTGAGTTCGAGAGGCTGCAGGAGTATTGCAATGGCTACAGCACAGGGAGTGGTGGGAGATCACATCAAATCATGAGCAAGGCCCTCCCCGTAAGGCTGTGTGGGTGAAATTTGGATTTCATGCTAAGTGCCACAGTGAAGCGGTAACAAAACCCTTTTCTGAGGCGCCTCTTGACTTTCACTCCTATTGAAACCATCATGCCCTTTATAGGTTCTTCAGCTTGTGAGAAAGGATATTGCCTGAATTTAAAAAACTGGCAACAAGTGAAAATTATTTACAGAGAACAGACGGATAAAAGAAAATTCTCAGAATCAGTTCAGTACTTCATGAACAGGGCAGCCAGTTACATATACAATTGTGAAAGACCGGCCATTCCCAAGGTTTTGACTCCAAATTATGTCAGGCCTGGTAGAACTTGGTTATATCAGTGGGATCTTTCACGGAGGTTGTAAAAACTTATCTCTGTTTCGGGGGTAGAATCTTCATCTAGGTGTTCCACAGAGTGTTGACGCTGGAGTAAACTGCTCAGGTTCAAATCTCAGCTTTTCATTTACTAGATAAATACATTGAACAGTTGTTTTATGCTTCAGTTTCCTCATTGATAAAGTAGGGATAATAGTATTTAAGTTACAGGTTGATGGGGGATTAACCGAGTAAATATATGTCATTTAGGACAGGTTGCTAGAGCAGTGCTAGTAATAAATGTCAGCTATTGTTATTATTATCATTATTAATATTTCTCTCTCCTAGTCTTCTCTCTTTTTAATAGGGTTTTGAACTTTTGGGTTCACTGTTTTTGACATAAACATTTATTTAGGAACTAAATATCAAACTTGTATCTTTCCCTTAGCACGCTAAGATAAATGGATCTTCCTGAGTCTGAGGGAAGTTAAGGACAGAGTTTGAACATAAGTTTTATTCTTATAATAGCAATTTTTTGGGAAGGACCCAGGGAGCAGTCTTTTCTTTCCAATGAGATGTCAAACTCTTGGATGATATGGAGCTTGTGTTGTAGAGAGATGATTAGTATTTTTGGAACATCACCCTTTTGTCTAACACTTTGTATAGAGTGACAATAATGAAAGGAAGACTTAACATAGAGTTGGGATTACAGGATTCAAATCTAAATTCTGTTCCCAACTAGCTCTGTGACCTTGGACAATGGAGCACAATTATAAAACTGGAGGTGGGTTTAATTACATAATCTCCAAAGTACCTTCTGATATTAACATTATATAGTTCAGAGTATATTTCCTACAAACCCTTGCTTTAGGCAAAGCTTCTACATAAGGAGAAGTCTCGAAGAAAGGGTAACAGAACAAAAGAGCAATATAAGAGGAAACAAAAACAAAGGAGAACTAGATTATTAGGAAAGAAGTATAATGAGAAAAGGAAACTAAAGAAAAGCAGGTTTAGTCAGAGAACTTGCTAACCTTTTAAATTGAACACTCACCTTATGCCATCCCTTGGGGATGTGACGGTGAACAGGCCCTTGTAGAATTTACAGAGTGTTGGGGAATATGTAAACAGATGGCCAGAAAGACAACATAAAACGCTACCATCACTTGTAGGATAAAGGGAGGCTTCCCTGAAAAGAATGGTGGAGTTTGAGGGCAAAGCATTCTGGGTAGAGAAGGTATCTACAAAGGTCCTGGGATAGGAGAGAGCTGATGTTTTCAAAAACAGAGGGAATTTATGCATGGATGCAATCAGGAAAAAAAAATGAAGCAAGAATAAATGAGCATATTCTCCAAGGACCAACTAACAGGGTTGAGATAACTATTATCCATTTTATCCCCTCCTGCATCTGCTATAATGTAGGATGGCCTGAAATGAAGCACCCATGTGGTTTGACCCTCCCCAGTTGCTGTTGGTCATCCTATAATAAGCAATAACACAAATCCTAGCCTAGTAATTCCCCAGTGAATCCTCTCCTGGCCATCTTAAGGCAAAAAAAGAGCCTTGTGTTTTGACGGGGGAAATTCTTTAGTAGAGAAAAGAAGTGAGGAGAGAAAGTTCAATATGCTTCCATCTGTTTCCCTCCTACTCTCATATCTGCATCCCATGCGAAACAGTCCCCTTTTTCTTAGATTCTATCTTCCTCCCTCAAGAACAGCTTTTAGCTCCCCGGTTTTTTTTTTTTTTTTTCTTTTTCCACTTTTGGCCCAAATCATAGTACTGAAAATGTAAAACCTGCAGTTTTGGGTATGTTACCAAAGGAAACAGTTTTACTTAAAATCTTGTTTTTGCCAAAATATTTTCAAAGTAGCTGGAGAGCTGTCAAACCACAGTGGCTCTCAGCTGCGTTTCCTTCTAGCATTTCCCCAGGTTCTCCCAGCACAGCACTCAGTAATTGGATATTATTTGAGGAGAAGGGGAAAAAAAAAATGCTGCACGAGACAGTTTGTAGATTTAAGAATTATTCTCTGGGTGCTGAAGGCCAGAGATCCAGAGGTGCTCAGCTGACAAACTCCAGGGCTGCGTGACTGTATCATTCCTAGATGTAGCTTTCAGTGGGGAGACCCGGAGGAAACATGCTGGTAACAGTCAATATTTGGACTGCCATTCCAAAGTCTTTAGATTTGATTTCTGCCCTTCCTTATGTGACTTTGACCAAAAGAATTTATTCTGAGAAAAAAAATACTGAAAACTGTTTAAAATGGCATGCTTTTTGACATTGCAGGTACTGACAGCCTTCCCCTTCTCCTACCCATCTCTTCTAACCCTGGCTAGCAATAGTGGGTTTTAGGTACCAGGATTGTACCTTTAGACAAATTTAAAAGTAGGCAGTTAACCTTTGTGCTCCTCTAACAACTTCCTTCAAGGACCTGGGAGGAGGTTTAATATTGAAGGACTTGTTATTTATTAAGAGGCAGTAATGACCACGCTCACTTATCCAGAAACTTAAGTTCAGGAAGTGATATGACTTTCCCAAGATCATACAACAAGCCTAAACTGTTTCTTCCTTACATCATGCTTCTAATACATGTTGTTGTAAGATAGAACAAAATTAACTAAATTAAATGATCATAAAAATAATCATTTCAATAACCATATAGGAATCATGATAATTATCAATTATCAAAATGATAATCACAAATCGACAATAGATTTGGCCTCAGGACTCAAGTGCCACTGCTTGCCAACTATTTTTTACCAGATCTGCTAATGTCATTAGGGTCCTGGTAGGAAAAAGATGTTATACTCTGAAGCAGTAACTGAAGAGAGTTAAATGGAGTGGACAGGGTCAAGGGAGCCAATAAGAGATGATACAGCAGCCAGGACTGGTAACAGTGAGAAGCAACTGACACTCCGTCAGCCCTAGGCCTGGAGGGACTGGGAGGAAGCAGTGACCAGAACCCAGTGAACGCTCTCACTACAGCAGAGGGGCTGCCTAACGTGAGCTGATGGGGAAAAAACATAGAACTTGCTTTTCTCTTCCTTCTTCTCTCCTGAAAGGGCCACCCATTGACAAAATCCAACAACAAGCCAGAGGACAAAGAAGCCTGAGTAATAATGTCTGGAGGGCTTAGACTTCTTCTCTTAAATACCATTTATGTGCTGATGACAGCCAGGTTTTTTAAATCTACAGTCTTGAATTTCAGTCTTGAACTTCAATTTTCTACTAGGCATCTCCTAACTGAACTCCTGATTATTCATCAAAGTTCATTCCTCCAACAATCCTCTCCATCTCAATTGTTAGCATCTCCTAACAAATGCCGAAACTCTTGGAGACATCTCTAAGTGCTCTTTTCCCCTCCTGACCACTATCCTATCCTTTAGTAAATCTTGTTGACTCTCCTTCCACATACATCCAGAATCCCACCCCCTCTCCCTGCCACCACAATTCTAATAACCAATCGCCTGGAATGTTATACTAGATATGCTCTTTCCACCCCTGCCCTCTTATGGTTTAATCTCAAGACAGAAACTAAAGTGATCCTTTGAACAACTTAAGTTAGATCATGTCAGACTTCTATTCAGAATGTCTAATAGCCTCCCACTTCACTCTAACTAAAGTAAATCAAATCCTTACAATTGGTCTATAAGACCCCACAAGATCTCCCATCGATTCTCTCACCTCTATGGCTTTATTTCCCATTACTCCCCTCCTTCTCTTATCCTTTCTGCTAACACTAAACTCCTTTCTGTGCTTAAAATAAACCAGGTACACCCTTAATTGAAAAAGTATTTGCACTTGCTATTCACTGTGCCTGGTACACTCTTCCCCCAAATATCTGAATGGCTCAGTCCTAAATCTCCTTTGAATTTTTGTCAACTGTCACCTCAATGAGGCCTTCCCTAACTACCTTAGATTAAAATGCAACTCTCCCCCAACTTAGAATTTCCAACCTCATTTTACTTTTTTCCATAATACTTAAGACCATCTGACACATTGTATATTTTACTTTTTGTTTGTTTATTATCTGCCTTTCCCTGCTTGCACTCTATCTCCACTGTGATAAAAGATCTGTAACCGTGACATGCTCATGGGACCATAAGGAGACATAAGCAATTATCAAAGTTTCGTTGCATGAAAGAAATCTATTTCCTCATAGCGCTCGATAGTACTTGCACAGGGTTGCATAAATGCTTCCTACATTGAACCAGAAGTTTCAAATACACTTAGACTAGGGTTCAAGTATGATTTGGGCATTGTTTGGGTCCTTTCTTTCTTGATAAAATGAGAAAAGACTCCAAAGTGGTTGAGCTATGGAAGAATTCTAGATATTGTGCCTAGTTATGGCAAATGTTCAGTCAAAGAAAGCCCTTGGACTTCAACATTAGTCCCAGCCGAATGTTTAAGATTTTAGTGTATAAGACCTTAAAAGGTAGTAAGGTATTGTAAGGCCTCGCATAACCTGAAGGTGAAAACTGTTAAAATATCAAATTGTTGAAAAATATTTCTAACCTTTTTCCCTTTGCTGTATTAAACAAATGTCAATAAATTGATATTTGCTGAATGAGTACACAAAGCTTTGCTAACTTTCAGCAGAGTGGAGAACTCAAAAAGAAGTTAATAACCACTGAGAGTTTTCCTTATGCAGGGAACAGAATAGGCACTAGCCATATAATGTGATTTCAGGGACCCAAGAGGCCCCAAAGTAAAAAGAAATCCTTCCTTATAAGCTTGCTGATACATAAAATTCCACATTCCACAATCTAACTCGTTTACTTAATCCTTAAATCCTGATTAAATAAAAATATCCCCTGTGTGGGGTCCTCCATCAGTTATTTATTCCTCAGAGTAAAAAAAATTGAGAACAGGTTTTGCCAAGGGGCATAGGAATAGTTATGAGCAGTTTGAGGAAGCTGTGATCCAGGAAACAAAAGATTAAGTGGCTCAGAAGGCAAACTTCACCAACCTCATAGTTTTGCCTATATTTAATCTCACTATATTGGTTTTGAAGACTCTTTATTTCCAAGATTGATATGGTTTCACTGTGTCTCCACCCAAATCTCATGCTAAACTATAATCCCCATGTGTTGAAGGAGGGCCTGGTGGGAGGTAATTGAGTCATGGAGGTGGACTTCGCTCTTGCTGTTCTTCGCTGTTCTTCGCTCTTGCTGTTCGCTCTTGCTGTTCGCTCTTGCTGTGATAGTGAATGCGTTCTCATGAGATCGAGTTGTTTAAAAGTGCGTAGCGCTTCTCAACAACAACAACAACAACAAAAATAAATAAATAAATAAATAAATAAATAAATAAAAAGTGTGTAGCGCTTCCCACTTTGCACTCTCTCTCTCTCCTGCTCCACCATGGTAAAACGTGCTTGCTTCCCCTTCACCTTCCGCCATGATTGTAAGTATCCTGAGGCCTCCCAGCCATGCTTCCTGCTAAAACTGCAGAACTGTGAGTCAATTAAACCTCTTTTCTTCATAAATTATCCAGTGTCAGGTAGTTCTTTATAGGAGTGTGAGAATGGACTAACACAAAGTATAATGTCTTTTGGGGTAAGTTGTCGTTTCTGAGACACATGTCAGCTTTCATATATCTGGACATGGGACTGGGGGGTGTAGAGGAGTGGTAACTATCAGACATGTGAATTATACAGTCCTTCTTTCATTTCTTATTTGACCCTTGTACTTCTCATTCTGTCTTTATAATTAATTTAGCAGAATCAATGAGACTAGTAGCAAATTTAGTCAGAAAAGAAGTTGATAGTAATGACTAAAAGTCTTTCAGTACCCGTAATGCATGGATGGATTTCAATTACTCAGCCTCTTTTTCCCATGATCTAAATTCTTACTCTAGAAGATAAATCACATTGTGATGTGGGTTCATTAGGCTAATCTTCATAACAATTCTCCTCTAAGAAACACAGCATCACTTGATCACCACCAAATATTGAATTATATTAAAGGACTTACGAAGAAATATGGTACAGTAAATATATAATTACAGAAATTTCCTTGTCTAAACCTAAACTAATGAAATTAATAAGTAAAATGAACACAAAATTATAGAAATAATACTCGTACAAGAAATGGGACAGACCATGAATCCTAAATTCTAAAAAGTATCTTTATATACTGAAGATTTTAAGAATAATGCAAGATTTCTCCACTGACCCCTCTGCCTCCCAAATGCACGCACACACACACATACACACACACACACACACACACACACACCCCAAGCAGAAGCTGTACTATTAATAAAAAAGTGAGTGGATAAAATCCTGAAAAGTCTCTTGATGGCCCAGGAAAGATGACTGAAGGGCAGGTGAATGAAAGCCAGAAAAACTAAAGAGAGTCACAATTTTGTTTTTTCCTGGTTTAAAGGAACATGAGAGAAATACCTCAGGAAGAATTATCTGGAACTGACTGTCTATAACAGATAAAAGTTTGGCAGAAAAAAATATTAGAATAAAAGGGAACTATCACTCCCCAAACCACTGGATACTTTTTCATAGTAGCTAAAAAGCATCACATTGTATAGAAAACCTCCAAATTTTTAGTTTATCTCCAACATTTCCTCAAATGAGAGGAGAAATGGCTGGAAAATGGTGAGTTAAGCAATCGTTGTTTTCATATATCCAAAGTCTCACTGCAGCGAAATTGGGGGACTCACCCTAAAATGGAGAAAATGATCCTAAGTTCCCCCACTAATAGACAGTATAAAATCTAGTACAAAAGGTTTAGCAAACTTCCAAAGAAAGAGATTAAAGACAAAATCCTTGAATAGAACTGATGCATAGCTCTAGTCTCTCTCTCCTCCATGCCACCACTTCTCTTCTCTAAGTAACTAAAAATCCAAACATAAAATCCAGCCAATAAGATCAAGGGGGGATTTACAAGAAGGACAAGAGATAAAGTGGAAAGGTAGAGAAGGAGAATCTACCCATATATTTGGGAAATGAGTAGGGGGAGTAGAAAAGGCGAAGCAGCTACAACAAAACAATACCGCAAAAGAAAACAAAATTTTGACAATAAAAAACAAATAATATGTAAGCATAAATTCTGCAACCTACAAAAATTATCCAATCTGGATGAAAGACATTGGTAATAAAAAGACTTTATTAATTAAATAAAATTAAAGAAAAGATAAAATGTTTGAAAGAAGAAATTCAAGGTGAAATGATGACAATACAATGAGGTAAAAATGTGACTGGAGAATGAACTGGGGACAAAATAAAACTAAGAACCAATTAATTATTTTTAAGTAACAACAAATAAGTGATTGTAGCAAAAGACCAAGTTGATGACAATCTCCACAAAATACTAACAGAATGCCTAATGTAGATAAATGGTAAAAGGAAGTAAAGAGAAGCTATGGTGGGCCAGGCGCGGTAGCTCATGCCTGTAATCCCAGCACTCTGGGAGGCCGAGGCGGGTGGATCACGAGGTCAGGAGATAGAGACCATCCTGCCTAACATGGTGAAATTCCATCTCTACTAAAAACATAAAAAATTAGCTGGGCACGGTGGCGGGTGCCTGTAGTCCCAGCTACTTGGGAGGCTGAGGCAGGAGAATGGCATGAACCTGGGAGGCGGAGCTGGCAGTGAGCCCAGACCAGGCCACTGCACTCCAGCCTGGGTGAGGGAGTAAGATTCTGTCTCAAACAAAACAAACAAATAAACAAACAAACAAAGCGAAGCTATGGTGAACTAATAAAGGAGATGAGGTGACATAAGGATAAACTGTTTCCCTAACTAAGTACGTAGAAATGATGGGAAAAAAATGCAAAGATAAAAAGAAAAAAACCTAAATTTTCCAATTGCAAATGCACTGTATTGTTTGAGGATGATTTGAAGAAAATGATCACTACTGAGACATAGTCTATTGAAAATACTGGTTTTAAAGGATTTTTTTTTTTTTAAAAAAAGACACCAACTTCCAGTTTCAACTCCAATTCATAAAGAGCTTGGAAGTTGACACTCTTGTCCGTACGACAAGAAAAAAATTGAACAAAATGCAGGTCAGTGACTCTTCTTGGATCTGTCAATGAGGTTTCAAGGCAAACTGACATCCTACAATCTGAAGAGACAGACAAACACAGATAATTACAACTGAGATTAGTTTACCTGGAGTAGAAGTCACTGAAGCCTTAAACTGGTAGGAAAAACTAAATAGTGATTGGGCAAATTGCTGGAGGCTGAGTGTGGAAGAGAGAAACTCTTGGGGGTTACAGTGTCAAGGGGCCCCCACACTTTCATGGCTTTTACCTCCAGAAACACGGCCAGGTTCCCACAGTGAGGAGCCCAGAAGGAAGGTAAAAATAACCATCTGAAACACACTCAGAACATTCTTCATCACAAAGTACTCATAGAAAAAGACTTTACCAGAGCCCCGTCCCACCTAGGGGAAGGGCAATTGCCCAACTTCAGTCCTCGCTAGACTTTCTGTCTCATCTAAGTGAGACAAAAGCTAAGAAACACCTGTGAAGTTTCTAGCCCAGGGACACAGACCTACAAAAAGACAGATTTGATAATAATATTATAGAACTCTTCTCCACCCCCTCCGACACCCCACCTCATGAAAAAGTTTCAAAAGAAATTAAGGCTGGAGAATGCCTACTTTACCTCTCTCTAATCACACACACACCCACACACACACACACACACACACTCATCCTGGTGGTTCTGTTTCTCTGACTGAAACCTGAATGATACAGAATTTAGAACTGTCACAAAAGAAATAAATATGTGAAGTAATGCATATGTTAATTAGCTCAATTTAGCCATTTCACAATGTATACATATTCCAAAATGACACGTACACAATAAATACATACACTTTTCATTTCTCAACTAAAAAATAAAAGTTTGAAATTAAAAAATAATATTATAAGCAGTTTCTAAGAAACACAGTCTTAAATATTCGTTGCTAAACTGCCTCTGGGTGTTCTCAGTGCTCTGACCTGCTCTGCTTTTAAAGGCATTAATGACTGTTTCCAGTGGTATAGGCAGCATTAACAGTCTATTAGATGCAGTGGCTAAACAGTTACTCAAATTATCACCTGGAAATGCCTATAATAATATGTCTATAGAAAGAGAAAGCAAAGGTTGTGGGTGACAAAATATTTTCTGCTATAGAGCATTTAAATAAAAAGTGTGCTGGAGCATTTAGGGAAACAAAATTATGAATGAAAGGCTTTAAGTTCCCAGCTCACAGTGCTACTTCAATGACTACTCCCAAGGAAACTTATCTCGTGGGGCGGCAAGGCTGAGATTTCTGAAAACCAAATGCAAAGTCTAATACCATGTATACCTCAATTACAGAAGAAGTGTCTTTGGCAGTAGAAGCAGCCCTCCACTCCTGTCTGAAGAGCTGTCCCCCTTGCGTGAAGAACTGGAGGAGGCTCTGATTCTCCTCAGAACATTCCCCTATCACCTATCATTGCTTCTGCTACTGTAACTAGATACAAGTCTCAGTGTCCCACAATCCTTTGGGGGTCACTTCACCAACCTCTATTGCCAGCAGTGCCTCTGCTTGAGTTTTGCTCGTGCCTGCTGGGCTTGTCCCGCCCACTCAACCTGTCAGATGCACTTGGCTTGCGCTACAGACCTGGATCCCACACCCACTGAGGGCGAGGCAGGAGTGAAGAGGTGAGGGGTATGTGAGGGAGAAAGTACAGGGTCCAGCCACTGTGCACAGCCAGGTACACTGGCTGCTGCGGTGGGGCGGGCAGCTCCAGGCACTGGTTCTGTGTGAGGCTGTGGCTAGACCAGGCATACCACAAGCAGCTTCTGCTGTGGACACTGGCATCTGGATGAGGAGAATGCAGTGGCGACTGAAAACTCGGAGACATCAGCAACAGTGGAACCCCAAGGGGTGGGGGTGGGCATGTTACAGCTCTCTTGTTCCCACCACCTGCAGCACAGTAAATGACGAGGTGGGTATGTTTTAGCCAGTTTGTGTTACAGCTCGTTCAGTCCCACTGACTCACTCTGGCCCATGGTTCCTGGGCTGGCCCGGTTCTGCTGCTGCTTCCCATCACATGGGGCAGCTTCCCAACACCAGTGAAAGGTGGGACGGCTATAGTGTTACGGCATTGACTCAGGAAGTCCCAAGGTCTGGACCCCGAGATGGGTCGCCACACTTCACTCCCACAGTCCCACAAATGGGAGCATGTTACTGCCTGTAGCTCAGCAAACCGGCCAGAAAAGTGTTACAGACATTTTCATGCCTGCCATTTAGCAGGTCCTGAGTTCTTGCCCCATGTTCAGGAAGAATGAGGTTACACAGACGACTGGAGGGTGAGCAAGGCAGAGAAGTGCTTTATTGAGTGACAGAACAGCTCTCAGCAGAGAGGAGACCTGAAGTGAGTAGCTCCTATACACAGGCAGATAAGTAGTCCTACATGTGGCTGAGTCTGGGCTCAGAATGGGCTCAGAATCGAGGAAGTGCATGCTCATTGGTCCACGGGCAGGCCCAGGAAAAGCACTGTCTGACTGGCTGAAAGGCATCAAGGAAGTTACCACACTGGGCCTTGGAATCCACCCAGAATTGGCAGCCCAGCTCCCAGGCTTCAGACCATCTCTGGCTTCAGGTTTGGGCCTCACCGGGGACCCACTCCTTCCTGCCTGGGAACCTGTCTGCCTCCTGCCACCATTGTCAGCAAGTCTAAGGATGAGATACAGAGGATGATCTGAGAGGAGCCATAATACACACCAAAAAGTATTGCATGATTTTGCCAATTTCTATCAACAGAAACCTGGAGAATGTATGTAGGAATGGATCTTAAGATTATCCTAGTCACTTTGTGTTGCTGCAACAGAATACCACAGAAATGATAATACATGAAGAAATTTAGAGTCTGGCAGAAAGTATGGTGAGAAGTCAAGCAGGGAAGCTCCCTCACAGGCAGGTACACTAGGGACCTGGCACAGGCACAGCCTCTGCCCTGCAGACACCTGGAGCTCTCGCCGTGGCACCCACTGGCCAAGCCCAGACCTTGAAGCAGCTGCGAACCTCTCTCCACCCCACTTTGGTGACCTGATGGCGCCAGTGGCCTCTCTAAGCCTGGCCCCGCCAGTGGCCAGTGTCTCCTTGTCCAACCCTGCTGTGCTTGGACACAGTACCTTTGGGTGGCAGCGAGTGTGGCAGGGTGAGAAGGTGCCCCACATGCGCTGAGGGCCATCATGGCATGGGGGAGAAGTGGGGAGAAGGAGGCAGGTGTTTGCACCAAGCTCAGCCACCTCCTCAGGCCTGGAGCCATGTAGTTCTGGGTCCTGGCATGACCGCTGTGTCCTAAGAGCAAATCCAACCTAGTCCTGACAATGAGGAACAAAGGGCTGAACACCTGAAAGGCAAATGGAGCCCTACATGACAATGAGTGGAACAGTTCACAGTTTGCAGTCATCCAGTGATTGCGGTTGGTCTTCATTCCACCAGACCTTAATGTGGGAAGTGAGAAATGGCAGGATGACATGCCACAGTTGGTCCATTGGAAAGGCCCACCACCCTTTGGGAAGACTGGCCATTTATAGACAGCCTGTGTATATAATATGAAAAAGAGGCTCTCAACAATCTTGCCAACCTTTTAAAAGAAAAATTTGCTACATCTAGCCTTTCTAGGTGAAAAGAGGTTGCTGACATATGATAGGGTTAGAAAATTACACATCCTATAAAAGCCCACTTGTTTACAAAATCATGGAAATTAAATATATTCTGAAAGTGACTTTTTGAAATAGAGTTGTTAGACCACCTGTGGAAGTGACACAAGGAACCACACATGTCCATGTTGGTTCAGTGGGTTAGAGGATGTGGAGCAGAAGACTTCATGCCAGACTAGTCATATTTAGAAGACGTTTTTGTATTATAACCATTGTTTTGTGTGTGCATTTTATTCCCCACTACTGTATGTATAATTGACAGTGATAAGAAGTTTTTGAAATATCTTCATAGATGTTCAGGAGTGCCTGATATATGTTAAAAGTAGAGGAGGTAAAAGAACACATTTTATAAATATCTTTAAAAAATTCATATAAAATGCTTTTTGCCAGTGGGGGCAGGGAAGGCCAAACCTTTTGAGTAATACACATTGTGTTTGTGCACTAGTTCAAGGGAGAAGGGAAGAAAAATGCAACGAGCTCTGTGCCAGTGCACCTGTAGCAAGGCACGATTAACCATTGTCTCTTATGTCTATGCATTTTGTTTTACTTATCTGTGTATGTAGTGTATATAAAAGACAAACAAGTTCTAATTTACAATATTTCGTCTTTCTAGATGTTAAAGAGGTTGCTAGTGTATAAAAAGAGTTAGTAAACTAATACATTGAATATATTTTGTCTTAAAATTTATAGAAAAGACTTCTCTTAAAAACACTTAGGAAATGAAATGTTAAAATCCCTCCTAAACATTACAGATGCTTATGACTGGCCATGGGGTTGAGAGAGGTGGAAGCGGGGGAGGGCTGTTGGCCAAATGTTCCTATTTAGAAGATACTTTCAAATTATATTCTTTGTTATGTATGCACATCATTTATTTAATGCTGACTCGGCTTATAGTGGAAAACTGAAGTCCTATTCGAAACATCCAGTGTTTATAGATGTTTAAAAGTGCGTTAAAAGTAAAGGGCTAAAGTCACATCCTTTACTTATTTATTTATTTATTTTTTGTTATTTCATAGGAGTGGTTGCATTTGGGGAGTGGCTGCATTTGGAAATGGGATTGTTAAATTTGATGTTTTGGAAAGTATGCTGACTGTTCACTGGGTGGTGGCAGGTGGAGGGAGGAGGAAGTATGAGGAGAGGATTATGTGCCCATGAGTTAGATTAGTCCAGAGGGTCGAACAATTGTTCTTGATGTGCATTTTAGTTAATACTGCTGTGTTTAAAGGAAAAACAAGTCCTAAAGCTCAAAGTATGTTATAAGTAGAGGTAGTAAAATAATGCCTTTATAAATGTACCTTTGTTAGTTTTTAGGAAGCACTGTCTCTGGGAGTGACTTTTGTTAATCCACCTCTTAGAGCTAGGCATAGCTCTTTACTTAGTCACTGGAATGCTGGAAGATGGAGAAGAGGAAGGATGAATGGAAGGGATCTTTGCTAGTATCTCCATATCTGGAATGTGGTTTTAGATTATAACCATAGGTCTATATGTGCATATTTAGTAAAATGCCTGTGTTTACTGGGAACGAAGTTCATTATCATTTTACAACATCTAGACTTTATAGATGTTTTGAAGTGACAGTGCATGACAAAAAGTAGAGTTAGAGAATTAGCCAGTTTGTAAACATCTTTTTGTTATAATTGATAGAAAAGATGTATCTTGGACATGGGATTGTTAAACCATTTCTGAGCAGCATATACCAGAAGACTTGTGGATTAGGTTGGCAGTAGAGGGGCAAAAGGAAGCACAAAGGGAGAGAAGTATGAGATATGTTCTTATTTATATTCTGACAAAAGCCATTGATGTATGTGCATGTCTTTGGCTGGACAGTAGGAATACATTAAGTAATTAATGAAAGAATACCTTCTTGCTAATATTTTAATGGTAAGGTCTCATAATAAATTTTTTAAAAAACATTATACTTAGTGTATCCTGTTGCTTTGTGTTTCATTTTATTTTATTTTATTTTTTTTATTTTTTATTTTTTTTAAATTTATTTATTATTATTATACTTTAAGTTGTAGGGTACATGTGCATAACGTGCAGGTTTGTTACATATGTATACTTGTACCATGTTGCTGTGCTGCACCCATCAACTCGTCATTTACATCAGGTATAACTCCCAATGCAATCCCTCCCCCCTCCCCCCTCCCCATGATAGGCCCCGGTGTGTGATGTTCCCCTTCCTGAGTCCAAGTA